>NC_141034.1:28932500-29657500 GCF_052040795.2 Danio rerio | reverse complement strand
CAAAATATATCCAGATCCACTCACCAACCTATTTTTAATCATTCTCAAGAATTTTAAGACATTTTGTGCAAGTTATTTGTTTTAGAGACTGTATTAAAACAAGACACTGCAGGCAAAAACTTTTCATGCACCAGTAAAATTTGAGATTTTGGGCTTTTTGGCTTTTCATAAAGTTTTATTTATTTTTTTTTTCTGGTAATGTATTAAACTTTCAAAATGCAATTTTAAACATCACTTTGTGGCACTTTATCAATTTGTGTTTGTAGATTTAAATTACATGCATATTTTAGATCCTTGTTTTCTCACTTATATACATTCAACTTTAAAAAAATATACATTTCTGCATTCTGAAACTTTTTAGTGAAGTACAGTTGAAGTCAGAATTTTTAGCCCCCTTTTGATTTATTTATTTTTTTCTCTTTTAAATATTTCCCAAATGGTTTTTAACAGAGCAAGGAAATTTTCACAGTATGTCTGATAATATTTTTTCTTCTGGAGAAAGTTTTATTTGTTTTATTTCGGCTAGAATAAAAGCAGTTTTTAATTTTTTAAAACTTATTTTTGGGACAAAATTATTAGCCCCTTTAAGCTAATTTTTTTTCGATAATCTTCAGAACAAACCATCGTTATACAATAGCTTGCCTAATTACCCTAACATGCCTAGTTCATAGTTCTTATTAACCTAGTGAAGCCTTTAAATCACTTTTTAAGTCTTTAAGTCACTTAAAGCTGTATAGAAATGTCTATAAAAATATCAAGTAAAATGTTATTTACTGTCATCATGGCAAAGGTAAAATAAATCAGTTAATATAAATAAGTTTTTAAAACTATTATGCTTAGAAATGTGTTGAAACAATCTTCCCTCCGTTAAACTGAAATTGGGGAAAAAATAAACAGGGGCGCTAATAATTCAGGGGGGGTAATAATTCTGACTTCAACTGTATATGCTTGTACATAATTTGCCTGATTATATAAATCCAAAATATTATTCTGAGGAAAGAAAAATGTATTTGCAGTATTTTCTGAATTATGATATAAGAGATTCACAAAATCCTCTGTGTAAAAAATAAAAAAAAATAAAATGAAGAACAAAATCCAACTTGACCTCATCCAGCATAGCAGGCACACAATGTCATAAGACACTAATATTAGGCTAGATTTAGATTTAGATTATGACGTCAAGTCATCAAAATTCGATGTCTATCAAGCATTTAAGCACATCCAGTAATGACGTTGTTATTTGGTTGACTTTATCTAGTATTGGAAAGCCAAAATCAAACGTCGAGCCAACATCTTAAACCAACACTATATTTAATCGTCAGGTATGGCAACCAAAATCCAATGTCTTATAGATGTCATAGTGGTAAAATCCACACAACATCAAGCTGTAACATCTTTAGACGTTGATATTTGGTTGATTTTAGGTTGGACATTGACCTGATGTTGGGTTCTGATGTCAACCCGATTTTCATTTCCAAACAAGATGCATCATCCCCACCACGTTAGGGTACAACGTCAATCTGACATCTTGAGCCTGCTGGAAATGTTTAGATGTATTTGTGCTTGAAATATTTAATTAAACAATGGCTCATTTGCATATGAAAATATAAAATGATTAACTTCTTTCTTAAACTTATCAACTGGGTAAGTATGATGTAACTGTACGTTAACACTTTTTACCCTATTTACCTGCAGTGTCTTGCTTTAAAGAGCAGTGTTTCTAACACAAGTGACCTATTTTTCTACTACTACTTCTTTGCTGTTATAAAAGAACTTAATTAATATGCTAATTTCCTAAGCTCTGATAATTCACATATCATTAAGAGTTAGGCTGGAATACAGCGTTATGCAGAGCCCAGATTTGCTCCTCCATCCAGAACCATCACTGCTGTTCCTGCCAAGTGCTTTGATGTAAAGCCATGAAGAATCTGATAGAGGGAAGCAGTTCTTTTGTTATGCTAACCATCCTCTGTGTGGCTTTAAACACGACAACAGGACTAAATGCAATGGCCTACATCTTGCTTTAAGCTTTCAGAAGTGGCATGTTTGTTGAACAATTCATCCAACACGAATATCTGAAGAATGTTTCAAGCTTAAAGCTCATTTTCCACAAGGGCTGTTGATTTAACACAAATTAATTTATGAAGAAAAAAGAACACACTAATTTTCAACGCACTTATCTCAGAGCTACTTATTTTTCATACAGCTGTTTTTTGATGCATGAGACAGAAAAAAACACTTATTGTGAAAATCCAAGATACTGAATATTATAAAGTGTTAGTTAAACTAAAAAAAATAAATGTGATTAAGTACTCACCCCCATGTCATTCCAAACCCCCTTAGACATCTTTGAAACACAATTTAATATATTTGTGTGTGAAATCTAAGAGCTCTCTCGTCCTCTATTGAGAGCAAGGTTCCTGACTAGTCCAGAAAAATACAAAAAAAAAAAAAACATCTTCAAAACAGTCAATGAACAGCGCTAGTGAGTGAATGTGCACAATATACTGACACTGAGGAGAAGAAACTGTTGAATTAAGTCGTTATTTTTGTTTTATGTGTGCATGGGAGTATTCTTTTAGTGTTACAATGCTGCAATTGAACTACTGAAGGAATATGATCTGTTTTGAAGATGTTTTTTTCTGGACTTTGAATAAATTGGGAACCTTGCTGTCTATGGAGGATAAGGGAGCTCTCAGATTTTATATAAAACATCTTCATTTGTGTTCCGAAGATTAATGAAGGTCTCAGAAGATGGGAATGAAATGAGGGTTAGAATAGACAGTATACAGTATAAACATCATTACGTCTATCAGAAGTCTCCACAATGATAAAAAAGTCTTGGTCATAATTATGTTTGTTAAATGACTAAATAAGCATTTAGTGAATATAGAAAAACTTAACTTCCCTATCTATTTCATTTAGTTTAATTTAAAACTACAGTACCTAACAACAAACTGAAAATAAAATATAAATTAATAAAAACTAAAGACAAACAGTTGAAGTCAAAATTATTAGCCCCCTTCGAGTTTATTTTTCTTTTAAAATTTTTTCCCAAATGATGCTTAACAGAGCAAGGCCATTTTCACAGTAAGTCCGATAATATTTTTCCTTTCTGAGAAAGCCTTAATTATTTTATTTTAGCTTGATTAAAAGCAGTTTTTAATTTTTTATACACTACTTTAAGGTCAAAACTATTAGCCCCTTTAAGTTATTTTTTTAAGTTGTCTACAGAACCATTGTTATGCAATGACTCGCTTAATTACCCTAACCTGCCTTGTTAACCTAATGAATCTAGTTAAGCCTTTAAATGTCACTTTAAGCTGTATAGAAGTGTGTTAAAAATATCTAGTAAAATATTATTTACTTTTTACTTAATATTATTTACATTAAAATAAATCAGTTATTAAAAATGAGTTATTAAAACTAGTATGTTTAGGCTAACAATTATCTGACTTCAACTGTATGGAACAAAACTAATAAACAAACAAACAAAAAAAAAATACTAAGGGGTCTGTTTTAACACCCTAGGTGCAAAGTCTAAAGCGCATGGCAAAAAAAGCATTAAGGGTATGTCTGAATTCACTTTTGCTATTTTAAGGATAGAAAAATTTGATTTGCACCATGGCCCATGGTCTAATAGGGTTGTGCTTAATCTCCTTAATGTGTTATTGTTGAGTTTTCAGCATAATGTGCATTAAACCAATCAGATCCTCATCTAACATTCCTTTTAGGAGTCAGTTGTGTTGCACTATGGCACATTTGCTATTTACATGGCATACTTTGTAATTGGAAAAACTGAATGGAAAATGCAATGCTCCACTAGAAAGAAAACAGTTAAACAGACCATCTGCGTAAGTATAAAAATTGAGCCTCCTCCATTCAGGCTCTTTACTTTTACTCTTTACTTTCGTGGATAACAAAACTGCACTGTACACACTCCACTGAAGACATCCATCAGCCTACATATTTAATTTTGTTTGTTAAGCGCAAAGATTTGTTTCAAAACTATTTCTAAATTCAGTTCTAATTTCCAGTAAACGAATAAATGAACAATAATAACAAAATGTGGTCAGAAAACTGAGTTATAACCAAACACATTTTCTATTCTTATGCTCCATATGGTGATGCACATATGTCTCCATAACCAGACAATTGGACAAATCTAAACTTGTTTTTATGCATACAAATATACATATAAAATGATACTGATAATAACAATATAACAAAAATGCAAATTGTCATGAATAAATGGGGGAAAAAAGCCACCCGGACATGGAGGCAGGGAGGTAGTTTTTTTTTTTTTATTCAATTTAATTCAGCTTTATTTGTATAGCGCTTTTACAATGTAGATTGTGTCAAAGCAGCTTCACATAAATGGTCATAGTAACTGGAACAGTGTAGTTCAGGTTTTAGTGTTTAAGTTCAGTTCAGTTCAGTTTAGCTCAGTTCAGTGTGATTTAATCATTACTGAGAGTTCAAACACTGAAGAGCAAATTCATCGATGCGTAGCTCTACCAATCCTGAACCATGCGAGGCAGTGGCGACAGCGGAGAGGGAAAAAAAACTTCACCTGATGGGAGTGAAGAAAAAAAACCTTGAGAGAACCAGACTCAGTTGGACACGACCATTTTAATTTCTCCGCTGGCCAAAAGTCTTGTGCAGAGCTTCAGTCGCCGTGGTATGATTTTTTATGCAGTAAATCATAATTTTTGTAAAATTTTAATCCTTTTTTTCATATGTAAAGTTATTTGTCTATTAATGTACATCCTGTGTGAATCAAGTGTTTGAACCTGCATAGGCGCATAACTAACGCACTCTGCGCTGGACTTTAGACCAGCTTTTAGTTGGTCAATATAAAAAACAAGCCAACGATGCCCTTAACACACCTTCTTTATAAACCGACACAACCAGAGTCCACAAAGTTAAGCTTTATTCGTTTTTAATAATAATAAAACTACAACACTTGCTCAATGAGAGTTAACTAACATTATTGTAACTTTATCCACAGAAAGTGAGTTTAATGATTAACTAGTATTGTCACGAATACTGGAAACTTTCAAGGGAACCATGTAAAATTTTTTAATGATTAGAATTATTATTTAAAATTTTTCCTTTACCATTAAAACTGTGAACTGAAAAAATGTTTTATTCATTGTTTGTTCATTTTCAGATACAAAAGTTGGTGGAATGCCTTAAGATTGTGTGATAGTTGTTTTGACTATAGGTTATTGTAACAAAAACATGATTATACTGGTATCTGTGATGATTTTAGACACTGAAAATGCTGTGAAATGTTCATAATCTCCATACTGAACCCATGTGCAGTTTGTCTAACAGATGTGAAACAAACACAACTAATATTAAGCTTTAATGAATAATGAAAGTAATTCAAGGGCACAACATAAACAGCCAGTCACAACACAATGAATGGAATGAAAACAATTCAGTTCGTTAATTATCGATCAGTAAGGTTTAAGAGGTTTAATGTGGGTATAAAATGGCCAGTGCCCACAGAAAGCGAATTGCTTGAAACGTTTTTTTGCGGTCCTTCATTTAACTGCTGCCTGAGACAACACGAGCAGTGTAATGTCAGCACAAGTTGTCTATGCAGACACTTAAAGGCCACTTAAAGAGTCCACTGTCACTCCTTTCCCCTACAACATCCTGAGTGTCTGAGGGAAGCAATTAAACACGTGAATGTGAAGCATAGACCTCGATGCTAGATTTTAAATGCACACTCATGCATAATAAACGACAGCTATTAATAATAAATGAGTGTACAGTTGCTTGTAGACAGACTGTGCGCTGCCATTATGCAAATGATCAATGACTTACAGCAACAGTGCAGCACTTGCAACCTAATTTTTCAGCATCTGAGGGATTTTTGCAGGCAAACAATAATAATAATAACCTAATAGTTACACCTTCCTTACATTAAAAAAAAAAAAAGATTACTGCTGCTTGTTCAAACTACCTGTTTAAAATGAGCTGAAACAACACAATTCTTGTAATTTCTTTGGCCACATTATGAAAAGTTAAAATCTCAAAATTGTTTGATTTTCGTGTGATGCCTCACCTTTAAACATGTGGTTTAAAGTCCTCATGAGCTGGAAGATGCAACCTTTATTTTTTTAGCATTGTGACGCAGTTCCTAGAAAAATGGAATATTAAATGAGATTATATATGAAAGATATATGCAATCTGACAAATTAACTGAAAAAAGGATTCAATTAAAGATTAGAAAGGCATTTCTTTCTGAATGGCATGCACAGATGAATTGTTCACCACAAAACGTGAGCTAACCAAATCTTATGGTTAGTTTTGATTTCTTGGGGACTTGATGTACTTGATGTAAGAAGTGAACATGGATGTACTGTGGAGGCAAACATGGGCATTGCTTAAAAGCATTTACTGCTGCACTACCCACAACTACCTGCGGCTGTTGTTTGCTGAAACTAAAGCGTGGTGCGGAATACCCAGCGTGAACGGTTGAGTTTCAGCATTTAAACAGATGGCAGTGAGAGGAGCAGCACATGCATCATACTGGTGTCTCTCTTTGCCTTCAGTTTGGCTCTAGTATATCATCATATTAGGAGATTGTACAATGGAAATCAAGATAAGGATTGTGAAAAAGAACATAATTTACTGTAGTTTTGTTTAAATAAATAGCACTGCCAATACTAGTCCAGTTTAAAAGGTCTTATGAAGGCAAAACTGAGTTTCTTAATGCAGTCTTCGGTGTCACACGTTTCTTTATTGGAACAAGCCATTGAAGAAGCTGAAAACAGTCATTCATTTTCCCATCGGCTTAGTCCCTTTATTAATGCGGGGTTGCCACAGCGGAATAAACCACCAACTTATCCAGCAAGTTTCTACGCAGCGCATGCCCTTCCAGCCGCAACCCATCTCTGGGAAACATCCACACACACAGACTCATACACTACAGACAATTTAGCCTACCCAATTCACCTGTACCACATGTCTTTGGACTGTGGGGGAAACCGGAGCACCCGGAGGAAACCCACGCGAAGGCAGGGAGAACAAGCAAACGCCACACAGAAATGCAGACTGAGCCGAGGTTCGAACCAGCAACCCAGCGACCATCTTGTTGAGAGGCGACAGCACTACCTACTGCGCCACTGCCTCACCTTGAAAAGAGTCATGTTGCTTTATATTTTCTAATGAAACCTTGATATATTTATTCAATTAATTTAAAAAGTAACATTTTATGTGTAATTGAAAACTGACGACTGAATAGTGGTAGTGTCACAGATTGCTCACTCCACAACCACACAGATCGCAGGAGTTAGAAAACATGTATTTATCTACAATATTAACACTCACAACTGGACCAATCCCCATCAACCAATGGACAGAATGTGGCAATATAATACCAGACAAAATCTAAACTGAACACGGGTATAAATACACAAGACATAACTGAACTAAATACAAACAGAGAAGAGACACAGGTGGAACTCATACACATTAACAAACGGCAGGAAAACAGAACAAAAGTATCACATGACATCAACACAAACACATGGAAACACGGCAAAAAATAACATCACATGACACAACAGAACACTGACAAACCAGACATGTAACACAGCGAAAACACTAGACTGACACTGACCTTTGGAACATATTAAATATTTGATTGATGAATGGAAAGTTCAATGTCCCACATTTTATTTGAACTTGAAAAGGAAAACTAAATATTTCTCTCTGAGACATTATTAAACAAGTGTTAACATGTAAAATGTACTTTTAAATATGTCTAGCAATGTCTAAATATTATAGACATTGCTAGACATATTTAAAAGTACATTTTACATGTTAACACTTTAAATAATTAATTTGAAAAATAATTCTTTAATAATCAAAAAGTTTTTTTGTTCCAATCTGAACATCCTTATACAGTATTTTCTATATTAAAACAAATAAAACAAAGCAAACAAACAACAAAAAAAGATACAGATTTCAAAATAGTGCAGAGATTAATATGCACATAAAAAACAAGGTTTTGTGTAAGTAATCAGTCACTGCATGATGATGTTCATGTCTTTTGTATTATTAAATACACAGGGGCCACCAAAGACATGGGAAAGATGTTGGGTGGAGAGGAGGAGAAGGACCCTGATGCCCAGAAGAAGGAGGAGGAGAGACAGGAGGCTCTGAGACAACAAGAGGAAGAGCGCAAGGCCAAACATGCCCGAATGGAGGCAGAGAGGGAAAAGGTCAGACAAACAATTCGAGATAAGGTAAGAGATTTCTTTATCTTTTTTTTAAATGACTTTTCAGCTTGTGATTGTAATAAGTGAGGTCTTGTTTCTTTTTTTTAAAGTTTGGGTTAAACTAGGTCTCAAACTCGATTCCTGGAGGGCCGCTGCTCAGTTCCAAATCAGCTCCAACCCTAATCAAACAAATGTTCAAGACTGGAGACTATTAGGCAGGTGTGAGTTGGAGGTGGTTGGAGTTAAACTGTGCAGAGCTGTGGCCCTCCGATGAATTGAATGAGAGACCATTGGGTTAAAATGTCTTTAAGATTTCTCTTCGTGCCTAATAATTTAAGATAATTTAATGATATTACTTTAATGTGAATTCATTGTTTATTTATGTGTCAATTGTGTTTATTACACATCTTATTTTTTTTTCCTTCATT
The DNA here is from genome assembly GCF_052040795.2 of Danio rerio. Lineage (NCBI taxonomy): Eukaryota > Metazoa > Chordata > Actinopteri > Cypriniformes > Danionidae > Danio > Danio rerio. The sequence goes on along the minus strand of NC_141034.1, from coordinate 29,648,832 downwards.
CATTCACTTTCTTTTCGGCTTAGTCCCTTTATTAATATGGGGTCACCACAGCAGAATGAACCGCCAACTTATCCAGCACATGTTTTACGCAATGGATGCCCTTCCAGCTGCAAACCATCACTGGGAAACATCCACACACACTCATTCACCCACATACACTACAGACATTTTAGCCTACCTATACCACAGGTCTTTGGGGGAAACCGGAGCACCCGGAGGAAACCCACGCCAACACAGGGAGAACATGCAAACTCCACAAAGAAATGCCTACTGACCTAGCCGAGGCTCGAACCAGCACCAAGTGTGAATGTGTGTGTGGATGTTTCCCAGAGATGGGTTGCGGCTGGAAGGGCATCCTCTGCGTAAAAATGTGCTGGATAAGATGGTGGTTCATTCCGCTGTGGTTACCCCGGATTAATAAAGGGACTAAGCCGACAAGAAAATGAATGAATGAATGAACATTACATCTAAAAGTAATGAAGTATGGAAAAATAACCTTTACTTTTTATATTATAGTAGGATTTACTTTGGTATGGTTTTCAGTTAGAAATTACTAATAAATTTCAGTTTCAAAAAAACATCAAGCAACATTGATTTGAATTTTGATATATAAAAACTTATTCACATGTAACTCTCATGTAACATGTAACTCACATGTAGTGATTGTAAACAATTTATGTGGGCTGAATTCACATTTATTAACAAATAAATTAAGTTGAACATTAATAATTGTAATTTAGTTTAAATTCAACACATACATTGTTTGTAAAAATTTAGCAGACATAATTTTTTTCAGTGTACGAAACACTTTAAATTTGTAAATATACCAAACACCTTTACTTTGGAACAGTTTCCATTGTTAATAAATGTAACCATTTCAAAGAAATATCAAGTAAATAATTGAAATATTTTGATATTAAACAAACAGCTGAAGTCTACATTAGTTTTTTTACACTGAGATCAGAATTATTAGAACATGACCTTATGTGCTTACACTAATAAGTTTCAAACTTACGCAGGATAAAGCTATTATACCTTGATGGCATGACTTAATGATTAATGTGTGTGTGAGGAGAATGCATCAAATATGAATCTCCATTAGCCTTTAATGAAATGTCACATTTGCAGGAGGTCTTAATGTCAGTTAATTACAGCTAATTTAACAGCTTCTTCTTAAAGGACGAGAATAATGTTAGTGTTATCCTGGAGTTTCAGGTCATTACAGGATCACACATCATCCCAAATGAGAATTAGGTGGATTTTGAGTGGTTGGCATTGGTATTGGTCACCTACTAACTAACTAACTGTAAATACCTGAAGACAAGTATAATGGAAACTGGACTACATTTAGTGATGAATGGAGAACTGGACATTTTATAAGTATCCTACTTCTCGCAGATCAGATTTCAATTATTAGCCCCCCTGAATTTTCAGCCCCCCCTGTTTAATTTTTCCCCCAACTTTTGTTTAATTAAGAGACGATTTTTTTAGCACATTTCTAAGCCTAATAGTTTTAATAACTTATTTATAATAACAGATTTATTTTATCATTGCCATTATAACAGTAAATGATATTTCACTAGATATTTTTCAAGACACTTCTATACAGGTTTTAATGAGATTTAAAGGCCTAACTAGGTTATTTACTTAAACTAGGCAGGTTCAGGTAATTAGGCAAGTTATTTTATAATGAGGGTTTGTTCTGTAGATTATCGGGGAAAAATATATATATATAGCTTAGAGGGGCTAATAATTTAAAATGCTTTTTAAAAAAATTAAAAACTGCCTTTATTCTAGCTGAAATAAAACAAATGAGACTTTCTCCAGAAGAAAAAAAAATATTGTCAGACATACTAAAATGTCCTTGCTCTGTTAAACACCATTTAGGAAATATTTGAAAAAGAAAAAAAAAATCAAAGGGGGCTAATAAATCTGACTTCAACTGTACACAAAAACAGACTATTGTTCGTTTTGTGAGTTAATGTTCGTTACATCAGAATTTTATTACATGCACCATTATTCACATTTGTCCCTTAGACAGTACAATTTGGTTCAGTAAAGTATTGTATGCATTTATTTTTATTTTGAGTGCCAAAAATGTAGAGCAAGACTCACTATTGCATGCTATTGGTTTACAAATTGCCACTTGCACATACAAAAAGCCAGGAGGACGACAACACAGTAATACATAAACAGCAAAAACATGACATTCTATGATCTAATTGTGTGCTATTGCTACTCATCTACAATTTAAATAATAATCTTTAGTGTGGTAAATAAGTCATATGAACGACAAGTATGGGTTTCTTCCAGCAAACAAGAAAGACATGGTGTTGAAACGTTGTGATATACCGTACAGTACAGTAGGTCAAGGGCATAGGATTGCTCTTGACATTAGGGGTGATGGGTAAATCCAACAACCCCCTATATGCTGCCATTAATTATACAACTGCAGCCTAATAATTATATAATATTAATGCTATTAAAATGTATTCTTAATTAATCCTCTCTTTATACAATGTATTAAATTAAATAGTGTAATATTAAAGGAATGTTTATAAACTGATAGAGAGTTTAATAAAGACTTCTGTTTATAGTGAACATCTTGTGTCACACACACCTCTCACACCTTACTCTTGCATGGGGAATTCCCCTTCACAGTTTTGTTGCTGTTACATCTGAACGCAGCTACAGCCTCTCACATGACAGCAGGAAAAGGCTCAGTCAATCACAATGTTCATATGTGTTTGGGGGGCGGTGCGACTGGAGAGGAGAAAGTGATTTAACCCTTTCTGAACGTCTAGGTTAATATTGACTGCGCAATTTGTAGTGAATAAAATTATTGGTGGCGACATTTTAATAGTTGGTGGATATTAGTGGGGATGCATCCTTGTTAAGTCTATGCCCCTGCAGTAGGTACTATTGGCAGTGGAAACTTAATTCTGTTCAGGGTGACCAATACAAAATTTTACTGTACTCTACTGTACAAAAATGAAAAATTATTCTATAAAACATTCTTCTGTAGTCTAAATATATTTATATTTATATTTACATAGTATGGGCTAAAGAAGAAAGAAGAGAAGGAAGCAGAGGAGAAAGCGGCTATGGAGCAAGCATGTGAAGGCTCCTTGACTCGCCCCAAAAAGGCAATCCCTGCAGGATGCGGAGCAGACGATGAGGAGGACGAGGAGAGCATTTTGGACACCGTTCTCAAATTCCTTCCCGGACCTCTGCAGGACATGTTCAAGAAGTAACAGCACAAAGCTGTTTCTGAACACAGATGAGTGAGGGGAGATTTTGGCCAAACAGGTGAAAGGCTTTTCACTGCCTTGACGGAATTATATTCGCTCCTTTCTACAGAAAGAAACACAAATCACAAAACGACAACATTTGGTCTTTTCACTGCCATTCAGGTTCAAATTGTTTACACTTTCTCTAGTGCTCTCGGTTTGTTTACTAATCATCAGGGTCGCTAATACTTTAAAAGTTAATCTGCCTTAGGTAATGAACATCGACCCCAAAATAACAGCACATTCCAGGATGATGATACAGAGCTCATCAAACGTGATGGATTTATTTATTTATTTCAGAGCATTCACAAACAGTATCTTGATACAATCGTTTGCAGAAAAATACTGTCGATGAAGTGCAGAGATTATGTGAATGGGGTCAAAATCTCACTACCATATTTTCCTGGAATTTAAAAGTCAGTTATAAAGCAAGTAACCAGAGCATGCACAAGTCATGCAGATATTTAGATTTGCGCTGGATGAAAGAGACACATCAATATTTGTACAGCACAATTCCTATATGCCGCTAGTTTCTGTTTCAATTTAAATACATTTGCTTAGGCTTGATGTTTCTATTAAATGTTGATTAAAGTGAACGGCTCTATATATATATTTTTTTTTTGTTGTTTTATAGGCTGCTTATATTTTTTGTTTCATCTTCTCTTCTGAATACTGGTAAATTTAAAGCATTTGTTGTGCAATTAACCGAAATATACATACACTTCTTATTTTATTTAGTGCTAACAGTAGCCTATTTTATATTATTTCAGGATTAAATTATAAGATACAACTTATACACCAAGAGCACTTTTTACAGAAATGCAATTATGACCCCTGACTTAATTTCCGGAAAATATGGTATCTAATGAATAACATTTGCCATCAGGGAGCTTGTTGATATGTTGCCATTTGTAAAAATGGTAAACATTGTTATACTGTCTTAGAGTACATTATACAACAACAATATGCTAAAAATGGAAGCGTTTCTCCCTTGCATTTATGAAAAGTTTCACTGTTATATGCTATCAAAACAATACCCATCCACATAGATCCACAAAAACGACTGAAAACTACTGTAATATGCATGCCAGACAAGAAGAATACTATGTGTTTGAGCTATATGGTCCTGTAACATTGTTGTTTTGGTAGTCAAGTACTCGTGCATGACTATAAATGAACCATAATACATGTGCATGATGTCACTATATTGCACAGAATCTATGATTTGCACACTGAAAACAATGTTATTCTTATCAAACTTTGTTAAAACTTTATGGTACCCGAAAGTTTTCTGTTTTTAGTGTAAAATTATAAAAAAAAGTTTTGTTTAAAATTGTAAAATATCCTTTGGGAGAAATTTTGAAACATGAACATATATTCTGTATTCTTTCTGCATATGTACACATGCATATAGTGTTTGTTTGCAACATGACATTGCCACCTACAGGCCTGGCATGCATAATACAGTGTTTTCAGTTGCTTCCGTGGATCCGTGCGAATGGGGATTGTTTTGTCAGTATAACATTTTTTTCAGAAATGCAAAAAAGAACGTGTTCAGTAGATTGTTGTCATGTAGAAGTACCCCTAGTTGTGCCACGTTAGACCACCTGAGTGCTCAAATGGTTTTGCAGCCTGGCAGTTCTCAGTTTTGTATTATTATTTATTTATTTCAATTTTTCTTGAGGTGTGAAATAGAACTTGATTTGACCACAAGTAATATTTACATTAGCCTTGCCAGCAAAAGATCAGGAAAACTGGACCAAATTATCCTTACAACGAACAACCATTCAGGACTAATCACAATCTGTCAAGCACACAGCAGATGAACCTTTAGACATTTACTATATATTCAGTCACGGTTTCACAGCACATTCATCACTGCCAAAACAAAACAAGCAGATGATTTGATACAAGACCATTCACATGACAATCAGAAATGAACTGATCTCATCCAGAAAAAAAAGTTATTCATACATACTTCTATTAAAAGCAAAGCATTGTTCACTAAATACTGTATATGATGTCCCACAACACAAGATTATCTCCCAAGCTCATGCCTCAGGTGCTGTTTACGCTAATGCTTTTTCACTTTAAAACAGATAAGTTATGTTACGGTCATGGCAGACATTCACACAACTTTCCACTAAAAAGAAGTGTTTTGCAAACTATTGACCTTGACACTGGAATATTTTTTGGCCTGAGACTTCCGGTCTCGTTCACTTCCATTGATTTTTAGACAATAAAAATGACTCGTTTTGCTGCTTGATGTTGCAAACTGCTTTTGTCTTATTACATTATTCCACTTTTTATGTACAGTCATGAACACACTTGTTTGTAGAGCAAGTAGTTTGACCGTTTTCTGCCATCATTTCTCCCATAGACAAATCGGATTTGGAAGTTCTAAAATAATCGTAAAACCAAAACTCTTTCGAATTGAAGAAAGTCAATAAAGGCTTAGTTTTAGCTTGGTAAATGCTGGTGTTCCGCTTCAGAATAGACTCACAAAAACATTCAAGATTTCAACTTTCAAGATGTCCTCGCTACTGTCTGTAGTACGATGATGAACTGGTTCAGGTAAAATACATAAAGGACATTGTAACACCCACTATGGTAATGCCCATGTTACTGCTATGGCTGAGTTTAAGGTTGGGGTTGGTGTAGCTGTTAATAACTGTGAGGATTGGGGTAGACATAGACATTTATAACACACAATGTAATGGGTAATTTAATAATTAACAGAAATAATTTTCATGTGTAGCTACAACAACTTGTGCATGCACATGCTCTACATATAGAACCTGATCCAGTATGTCACTGTGCTACAGGCTGCAGTGAGGACACACTCCAAACTTTTGATAATGGAAGTGCGACTATACTCACTGGCTCATACTCAATTTACTACTCTGTAGTTGGAAAAACATGTTATATACAGTGAATGTGAATATGAATGTGAGCAGTATGAACAGAACTCGGACATAGTGTACTACACCCGCCATTTTGTCTTGATCACGTGACCTATCCATGTCAGTTGCGTTCTTTCACTCCCATTTATGAATTCTCTTGTGGTACATCATGGGATATCATGAGATGCACACTTCAGAATCTCGCCGGAAAAATTAGGTCATTCGAGTACTCGAATACTGTTCTACTAATTTTGACATACTACTCAGCTCGCATAGTGTTTTGAGCATAATATCCGCTTCTGAAGTGTGACGTCATGCGATGCGGCTTCTGGGTCTAAGAACTATATGAAACTGCAAGGGGAGACTCAACAAATGTTAATAATAAACATTTACAAAGCGGGGTAATACTTTCGAAAATCATGAGCACAATGTATATACCCATGCTTAATATCAGATAGCCAGAAAGTGATAATTTTTTTGTATAAATTGTTACAATTTTGGTATTTGTGATGCAGCAAGTCTAGAGACATTCATTTTAATGTGTGATATAACTAAAAATAGGTCATAAATGAATATTTTCTCAATTCAAATGAGTAGCGGCTTGGACCCGGAAACAGTATTCTATACGTCACTGATACACCATGACTTAATGCGATTTTGGATGCAGCCACTTACTTACTGGTCTTTTGGACTACTGTGTTTTGTTTCTTGATTCATTAACCCTCTCATGCAACAATTAGGCAACCGATAAAGTATGGATGTCGGCAAAATATGTGAAAGCACAATGAGCGTGAATAGTCATGTATCATGCGTTTAAGTCAATATTGTGTAAATTTTTTCTGAAACGCATTAAAAACAAGCAGAATTTTAATTTTTTTAATTAAAAATGCATTGTTTAAACAGCAGCTGATATTAAAAGTTATTTTTACAGGTGGGGTTTGGGAGGATTTTCATGCTAGTTTGTAAAAATAATAATTAATACAAATGAGATTATACAAATTAGCTTTTATTCAAAATCTAAAATAGTTGTTTTCCAAGAGATCAGTTTACGTGGTCTTTTAGCATGTCTTTACATTAAAAAAAACTGCCTGTGTGTAAGATACTGAATTCAGTATTACTTCCCAAAAAAGAAGGCAATGCTTTCGATGATGATAACTAATTATACAAATAACAAATGAATACTAGAATACATGAGCTTCAATCACTGCTATAGAAAAAAAGACCAAAGAGAGAATGAGCTGCAATCCTCCACACTACTACAGACATGATGATGAAATTGTGAGAAACTATTAATATTCCTACTACATCTGATCAACAAAAGTCCTTCCCGCTGTGAAATTTCTGCCCAAAATATTAATCGTGCTGCTGGCAAAATCTGATGTTGAGTTGACTTAAGGCTTTTTTATTATTATTATTTACATTTTTAAGGTCTTACAGTACGTTTTTGAGCATTGAGTAAACACTGCCATTTGATAAACATGTCAGAAACATATATTTGGGAGGGAGGGGTTCAATGTTTACATATGTTTATGAGTAGATGAAGAGGCAAACTCATTTTTGTAAAGTATTGCATGATTGGGGAAATATGAAACCTGTAGATAAGCTTTCATTTTGTTGATTACACAAAGTTAGCAGTTGTATGTTTGACAAAAAAAGTGTCCCTTTTTAAACTGTTAGCAATTGATATAACTACAGGAATGTATATGTACCCGTTATAGGCTGGTTGTTCTGTGATCACAGCAAGATTGTAAACTTTGTTTCAAAAATAAAAATCTTAGTAAGAGCAGAATGACATACTTTAGATTAGCACATGCTACTCTTTTCATTTTAGCTGTACAAAAGTACACCTTTTTTATTATCCGATTACGAATTTAAAATGGACTTTTTCATTTTTGTAGTGCTGAAAGGTTTTTTCCACTAGTCAAAGCCATATTGTTAGACTGCAATAATTAATGAAAAAATACTCATCTTGTAGTCATGCATCTGTTTCTGTAAAACAAAACAAAAACAAAAAAAACTGTTGATATCTATTGAACTCTTCATGTCTGAAAGTGTATATGACATTTCCTGTAGAGAGAGAGAGAGTCTTTAAAAAGAAGCTACTGTATGTTCTCTATGTATTTATGTGCGTCTGTATTTGTTTGTGCTGTAAAATGTTCTTTCATGTTGTATCTATCTGTTCATGTCTTGGTCTAAAGCAAACTGCATCGGGTCCTAATGTTTATGTATGCATGCAGATGATTTTTGCATTAAATACCAAATCGTAACGTCAGGTTGTATCTGTTCATCTGTCCCTGTCCCTGCAACAGAAGCTGCACACTTTATCCAGGGATCAGTTCCCTTCTGTCTAATAGAATGTGATCAGTTATCGGCCTCATCATTCATATTGGTGTTTAGAGATCATTTGGAAATTATTGCTACTGCTAAACTTCTGGGTCATTTCTAGTAGTTTTTTTTATTTATTTTCAGTTTATTCTCAACAAATGTGCTCTTGTAATTGTACTTTTAATATACCTCTTTTAGCATAAATGACATTCATACAGTGTGGTTTGAGCCCAATGCAATAGTCTGTCAACATTTAAAACTGCCCAAAAAGTATTTGAACACTTTTGGGCATCATTAGAGATGTGTTTATAGATTGCGATAGAATATGAATGCTTCAGATATAAAATATTAAGCTAAGTGGCATCTGTTCAACAGTTCCATACTGGCATAACTATTAGTTTTATTTTGTGATCTGGGTCAACAACATTTTAATCATGCATCTTATTGGAAAAAAGTTTAAGAAAGCATGATAAAAGCAAGCAATCAGTGCTTTAAATAATGATTGTAAAAATGAAACAAAATATGTGTGAAAAAAATCTTTGTAACAGATCCAGTATGTAGTAAATAAATTTAACATTTATGCATTATGTGAAGTTATTACTATATATATATATATATATATATATATATATATATATATATATATATATATATATATATATATATATATATACAATATATATATATATATATATATATATTTATATATATATATTTATATATATATATTTATATATATATATATATTTATATATATATATATATATATATATTTATATATATATATATATATATATATATATATATATATATATTATATATATATATATATATATATATATATATATATATATATATATATATATATATATATATTTATATATATATATATTTATATATATATATATATATATATATATATATATATATATATATATATATAAATAAGCTTATTGTATAACAGTGGTTTGTTCTGTAGATTATCGAGAAAAAATCTAGCTTAAAGGGGCTAATAATTTTTTCCCTAAAATGGTTCATAAAAAATTCAAAACTGCTTTTATTCTAGCCGAAATAAAACAAATAAGACTTTCTCCAGAAGAAATGATATTATGAGACATACTGTGAAAATGTTTAACATCATTTGGAAAACATTTAAAAAAGAAGAAAAAAAATCGAAAGGGGCTAATAATTCTGACTTCAACTATATATATTTAGTCATTAATTTTTTTTTTTTTACAATTATTATTTTGTATAAAAATCATGTTTACATGTTCAAATACTTTTTGAGGTCACATAATAGTTGTCTATTCCCCACAAAATCAGTTGCCACCTTACTGATTTATGCATCATAATCATATGTTGAATTTTAGTTTAATGTGGTTACATTTTTCATTACATGAGCCAAATAAACTGGGTAAAAGGGCTTACTGTGTCGGTGATTCTATACTCATTAAAATGCAATCCATTTGCATATATATATATATATATATATATATATATATATATATATATATATATATATATATATATATATATATATATATATAGTATATGCATGTGGATTTTAAATTATTTTAATAATGAGATCTGACCCATGTGCCTTTGCTTATAAGTTAAATTGATAGTCCGCCAAATTTTATTTGTCATAGTTAGGGAAGTTGGCGAACAAAGTTTTATTTCCCTTTTTTTTGTCCATACAATGGAAATCAGTGGGAATCTAAACAGTTTTCACACCAATATTCTTCATAAACTATGAACAAAAAAAGTTCAAACTAATTCGTAATGATCCTTTCTTCCTTCCTTCCTTCCTTCCAGCCTTCCTTCCTTCTTTCATCCTTTCTTCCTTCCAACCTAACTGCCTACCTAAAAGGCTCACTTAAAACTGGCAAACAATTCAAGAGTTCACACTTAGCTGATGATTTACAAAGCTTATTTGGCATGCTGTCCCGGGAGAGAGCCCCGAGCTCAAGGGCTCCTCGAGCCCGGGGCTTCCTCCCGTTGGCAGAGCAAGAAGGGAGCCTGAGCTCGGTGGATCTCAGAACTCCCCTGCCGCTGTAGCTAAGGGAACGTAAGGAATTAGACCAGCTTGATTGTTAAGTATGTTGAATGTCTTTGGATGGTGGGAGGAAACCGGAGAGCCCGGGGAAAACCCACGCGGACACGGGAAGGACATACAAACTCCCCACAGAAACACTCACCGGTCCTATCGAACTAGGACCGGCAGTATTCTTGCTGTGTGGTTCACAGTGCTAACCACTGGACCGCCGTGCCGCCCAATTACAGGTAAAGGAGGAGAATAGGGGAGGAGGGGGGTTTCTTCCAAACGAAGATAAAGTGAACTGGAAACTTAGACTATTTATGGTGCCTTAGGGCTCATATGATTGGAAGATTAGTGATTAGCAAAAGCGAGACTGGACGTGATAAATCATAAGCACGTGATCCTCTCGAAATTAGTTTATGAATAAACTTCACTTCAAGAGTTCACACTTAGCTGATGATTTACAAAGCTTATTTGGCATGCTGTCCCGGGAGAGAGCCCCGAGCTCAAGGGCTCCTCGAGCCCGGGGCTTCCTCCCGTTGGCAGAGCAAGAAGGGAGCCTGAGCTCGGTGGATCTCAGAACTCCCCAAAATGCAGAATTAATCGCTCGGGACAGCAGCCGCGTATTCGAAGAAAAAACCCCCCAAAAGGCAGGAAATTTAGAGCTATATCCGGCTGCTGGATATAATAGAAGAAAAGAGGTTAAATGCATGGGCATTAATTAGATAGGATTAATAAGGGTGAAAAGAGGATTCTAATAACTCTTGCTGGAGTTAGAGTTTGAAGGAACCCCTGCGGGGGTCATGGTTTTCGGGGTTAAGAAGAAGGGGAGAATAGGTGGTTTGAAGCAGTGAAAGAGAACTTTGAGTGAATCTTGTGGGAGTTGGAGCTCTAAGTGACCCCTGCGGGGGCCAGAGTAGAGTGAAGGTATGGAGCAGAGAGTGGAGGAGAGTAGCTCTTACGAAAGATGGAGCTTTGTGAGAGTTTGAGTTTAGAGCAGCCTCTGCGGAGGTTAGAGCTTGAGGGTAGGGTGTAGATAGGAGTGACCTCTGCGGAGGTTAGAGCTTGAGGGTAGGGAGTAGATAGGAGCGACCTCTGCGGAGGTTTGAGCTTGAAGGTAGGGTGTAGATAGGAGCGACCTCTGCGGAGGTTTTGAGCTTGAAGGTAGGGTGTAGATAGGAGCGACCTCTGCGGAGGTTTGAGCTTGAAGGTAGGGTGTAGATAGGAGCGACCTCTGCGGAGGTTTGAGCTTGAGGATAGGGTGTAGATAGGAGTGACCTCTGCGGAGGTTAGAGCTTGAGGGTAGGGAGTAGATAGGAGCGACCTCTGCGGAGGTTTGAGCTTGAAAGTAGGGTGTAGATAGGAGTGACCTCTGCGGAGGTTTGAGCTTGAGGATAGGGTGTAGATAGGAGTGACCTCTGCGGAGGTTAGAGCTTGAGGGTAGAGAGTAGATAGGAGCGACCTCTGCGGAGGTTTGAGCTTGAAGGTAGGGTGTAGATAGGAGTGACCTCTGCGGAGTTTTGAGCTTGAGGGTAGGGTGTAGATAGGAGTGACCTCTGCGGAGGTTTGAGCTTGAGGGTAGAGTGTAGATAGGAGTGACCTCTGCGGAGGTTTGAGCTTGAGGGTAGAGTGTAGCTAGGAGCGACCTCTGCGGAGGTTTGAGCTTGAAGGTAGGGTGTAGATAGGAGTGACCTCTGCGGAGGTTTGAGCTTGAGGGTAGGGTGTAGATAGGAGTGACCTCTGCGGAGGTTTGAGCTTGAGGGTAGAGTGTAGCTGGGAGGAGCAATGAGTGGAAGAGAGTAACTCTTGTGAGAGTTGGAGCTTGAAGCGACCTCTGTGGAGGTCAGAGCTTGGGGGTAGAGTGTAGATAGGGGGAGATAGGTAGCAGTGAGTGGAAGAGAGTAACTCTTGTGAGAGTTGGAGCTCTGAGCGACCTTTGTGGAGGTCAGAGCTTGAGGGTAGATTGCGGATAGGAGGAGATAGATATCAGTGAGTGGGAAAGAGGATTTGGATAACTCTTGCGAGAGATTGGGGCTCGGAGCGACCCCTGTGGGGGTCAGAGCTAGAGGGTGAGTCATAAGGAGAAGAGAGGTAGTTGAAGTAGAGTGAAGAAGTTTTAGCTTGAGCGGACCCCTGCGGGGTTTGGAGCTTGGAGAAAGAGTCTAGGCGGAAAAAGAATAGGTAACATCGTGAAGAAGAAAGGACTGTGGCCGCTATGGCCGAATCCTGCGAGAGTTGGAGCTCAAGGGGGCCCCTTCGGGTGTCTGAAGAGTCTAGACAGTAGAAACAAGATCATTAGAGGTAGAGTGTAAAATAGATTAGTTGGGAGTGGAGTGTAGAGAAGAAAGGAACGAGAGGCTGAAAAGTAGGGTTATAAGGATAAAAGATTTGGAAAAGTTGGAAGAAGGGAACAAGCACAAATATAATACATATGTACAAACGCAGTAAATGCGCAAAGAACATGTGGATACAAACGTCTGCATCTGTAAATAGCTATTGGTGATTGCAGAAGATGCTAACTGCAATGGCCCTTGAGGGAGTCCTTGGCAAACATGTAAGGGTGCCATGGGTGGACAATTGGGCTTCTGCGGGGTTTGGTTTGGATGACTCTTGCGAGAGTCGAGGCTCTGTTAGACACCTTTTTGAGTTGGAGCCGTGTGAGGAGGTGCTTGGGGGTTGGTTAAAGCCTGTTGGGCTTTCTTGAGGTGGTATTTACTGAGACGTATATAAGATTTGAAAACTTCAGAAGACCAGCGACCAAGGGTCTGGATCTGATGGTGTGAGAGCCCGTTGTAGTGGCTGCGCCAATCCTGAATGAGTGGCTGGAAAAGGGCTCTGGGAAAAAACCTGATAGGCGAAAGATTTCTTTAAGGTGTTTTTGAAACCAGAATCGAGATACTGGACGGTTAGCGTCATCAGTAAAAAGCGGGGCCAGTGGGTTAGCCTCTTGAGATTTTCTAGGCTAAGAGGGTTTGGAATGGGCGTGTAGGTGAAGGAATATTGAAAATGAGGATAGAGTGTCCTCTCTGGAATTAATCTGTTTTGCTTTGTTTGATAAGGAAAGAGATAGTTTCCCTGTCTTGCAAAGCTAGATCTGAGATGGTGGGGTGGAGTAGAGGGTTAAATTTGGATGTAACTGTTAATTCAGAACATTTAAGAAACCCCCCAAAAAATGCTAGATTGAACATAGCATCTAAGGTGCGGGCTGTATGGGAGGAAATGTAACCTTTACAGAGGGTGTAGATGCATGAGGTAAGGATTTTGAGTGTAATGGGTTGTCTAGCATGGTATGGAATTGTTTGAACGAATTCCATGCTGTGAGGTAGGCATTGAGGGTTCTGGGAGCTATTGCTTGTAGGATAAGAGATAGAGAAGTTTGATGAAGATTATGAAGTGGGTGGTTTATGGAAATATCGTTACTGAATAAGGAGGGACCGGCGTTGGGTGAGGGTCTGCTTCCGGGGCTAGTTGCCAGAATATCTGCAAAGAGAAATGAGAGAGAGAGAGTCAGCGATTTGGTTTTTGCAACCAGGTACATGTTCAGCAATCATGATAAATTGTTTTTTAGCAGATATCCAGATAAGGTGTCTTAAAAATGGCATAAGCGATTGGGAGTGGGAGCGTCCTTTGTTAATGCAATGCACTGTAGCTTCGTTATCGCAGTGAAAGAGAATGCTAGATGTAGACCATTCGTCCCCCCACAGGATGGCTGCTGCGATGATAGGGTAGAATTTGAAGAGGGCTGAAAAACATTGGTCTTTGGAATGGAATTACAATTGGGTTGGCCATGTTGAGACAAACCAGTGTCCTTTATATTAGCCACTGTAACCTATTGGAGGGGCAGCGTCTGTGTATGTGTTGATGTCAATAGGGGATGCAATCAAGTCGCTGTAGAAAAAGGAACAGCCGTTCCATTGCTTAAGGAAAGAGATCCATAAGCAAAGTTCATCGCGACTGGGTTTGGAGAGAAAAATTGTTTCTTCTAAACCATGAACTGTGGTGGATAATTGATGGAGGTGGGAAATGAAAGGAATAATGCGCATGGCGAAATTTAGATGGCCGAGAATTGGTAGGAGTTCTCGTTGTGTGCACATCTGTTTTTCAAGGAAAATTTGGGATAGAGAAATTATTCGATTGATTTTCTCTTTAGGAAGGGATGCTTGGAATTTATGCGAGTCTAGATTAATACCCAGAAATTCGATTGAAGTACTGGGTCCTTCCGAGATCAGCGAAAACCTGCTGGGTGATCGCTAGGTGTTTGGCTGGAGGAGATGACGGGGGGGAAATAAGAAAATCGTCTAGAAGGTGAATGAGGTATGGTATTTCGTAAGTATTAGACAGAATCCAGCATAAAGCTTCTGACATTATGTCAAATATTTTTTGGGCTGCTTTTGCATCCGAAAAATAGAATTGATTTCGCCAATAAATGCCAAAAGGTGCCAGAAGTCTGGGTGGATTGGCATGATTTTAAAGGTAGGGGAAATGTCTTCTTTGGCTAGCCAGGTGTTACGACTGGCTATCTTTATGAGAGAGATCTCTTGATCAATGTAGTAGTAGTTAAGTAAATATTCGTCCAATGGAATAGTGCTGTTAATGCTAGGAAAGGAGCAATTGTGTTGGGACGAAAGGTCGACTACAAGGCGTTTTTGCCAGAACATTTTTGAGTAGCGACACCAATGGGGCTAATGCGCGAGATATTAAAAGGAGGAGCCTTGGAGTTCCAATCATGAAGTTGTTGTCGATTTCTTTTTAATAAGATAATCGACGGTTTCAGGTTCGGAGGTTGCAGACTGCAGGTTAGGACAGATTGGATAAAGTGAAAAATGGAATGTATCCTTTGTGAAGAGGATGTGGAGTGTAATAGGTTGGATGAGGGTCAGCTTCTGGAGCCAGCAGTCATGATCTCTAAAATAGAAAAAACAAAGAGAATCAGAAATTAAATCTTTGCAAAATAATACAAGTATGGCAGACATGAAAATTGTTTTAGTTTATATCCATGCGAGGCATCTTAATAAGGGCATGGGCGGCTGTAAATGGAAGCGCTTTTGATAATGCATGGTCCGATGACTTCATTGGTAGGGGTGGGTGTTCGTCTCCTAACGGGATGACAGATGAATGGAGAGCTGAGGACATGGGATATGGCTAGTCTGGTGGTCCTGGAAAACTGGTACCCCTTGAAGACTGAGCATGTGAAGTGATAGTGAAGTTTAAATTTGTATTTATAACAGTCAAGTGGGAAGTTTGTTTCTTTGCCGTTTTCACATCCGACTGACTTGCTATATAATCTTATATGACGCTTGTAAATCAACACATGAGTCGCTGGCGTATTACAATTGGACTTCTGTGCTTGATGGCATAATGTTTTTCAATAGCTTGTTAATATTTACTGGTTGGGTAATAATTTTTTCAGAAGTTAAATGTCAAATGGAATTTTTTTTTTTTTTTTTTTTTTTTTTTTAACTAAATTTACAAGCGTGTCTGGCCTATTCATTCATAAGGTCTTTGCAACAGAGTCAAGAGAGAGGGCGGGACCATCTCCAGTCTTTTAGCTCATTGGATGGAGACGCTTATCTTTACAGCTATTGGCTTAAGGAGTTTCAGTCAGGCCATGCAAAAGGTGCAAAAAGCCTGGCGGCCATTTTGTTGATCAAATTCAACATTGTTTGTGGCTGGAGCTGCTGCTCTGCTGGACACATTCCAGCAAACAATCTGTTAAACGATGGATAGCATGTGTACTGCTAGGAGAAGGTGAGGGTTCCGTTTTATTGCAATAGCTTTGGAGTTTGGCTTATATCTTGCTGGGAAATAAGGTTGAAGACACAGCAGATGCGTTGTGGAGGCTCTTTGAAGTGGAAGGTTTTGGTGTTGTTGTTTAAGCTGTTGATGAAATTGTTGGAGTTGTAGTTGTTTGAAATGGTAGCAATAGTAGTTGTTGTTGTTGTTGCTGTAGCTTGTATATTGTAGCTTGTAGATTGAAGCTTTTAGATTGTATATTGTAGATTGTAGCTTGAAGCTTTTGTAGCTTGTAGCACTTGTAGCTTTTGTAGTTGATGAGCAGAGCAGAGCGTTCTTGCAAATGAAGATCCTGAAGATTGTAGCTTGTTGCTGCTTTAGTTGTCCATGCTGGTTTAGAGTTGGTTCTTCAACGGAGCTAGCTACGGTGAAGCTGCTTCTTCCAAACGAAGATAAAGTGAACTGGAAACTTAGACTATTTATGGTGCCTTAGGGCTCATATGATTGGAAGATTAGTGATTAGCAAAAGCGAGACTGGACGTGATAAATCATAAGCACGTGATCCTCTCGAAATTAGTTTATGAATAAACTTCACTTAATTTGCATCCAACCAGTCCATAAATATCAGCAAATTGACATATTTAAAGAACAAATAAAAGTATTGTAAATAGAGCTGTGTCTAAGAAAAGGGCTATGCCTCAAATTTTTACTCATTTTTGACAGGTTGGATTATAACACTTTAAAGAAGCTTTCAATTTATTTCAGTAACGGAGAAGAGTGACTCATTCTGCATTTTCTTTTCTTTCATTCTTTAACTACGAATGCATGACACTATTGAAAATGCTGCTTTTTACCTCAGCACTGTCCGTTCCATCTCTGCGCACAAATTGAGAAAAGATGGATGAATCACTGCAAACATTTAATTAAAAGCATTCAGTTATCGTGACCTTAAACAACTGCATGGTCGCTTTTTAACACCATCAGCAGGAGAACTGTCAATCTGCAGGCCATGCTCAATTTGTTTCAACATAACCACATATGAGTCATTTTGTACATATTAGGTATTTTGGGCTTTAGAAAGACTTAATCAGCGCATATAAGCATGACATTTGCCATCGCATGTTTTGACATTTAAATAATTGAGCACAATTTAGCTTTTCGTGATTGTACAGAATAATGAAAGAAGTCTATTCAGCTAAGCTAGTTTTTGTTGTCAGGGACCTGGATGAATCCATAACATTTAAAAGTACTGTAGTTTCTTAAAGGGGTAGTTCACCCAAAAATGAACATTCGCTCACTCAAGTTTTCATCTGTTGAACATAAAGAAAGATGTACTGAAGAAAGCTGCAAAAAAAAAGCTGTCATTTAAATCCGTAGTGCGTATTATGGAAGTCGGTAGCTGCTTTTTTTTTTTCAACATTCTTTAGAATATCTACCATTGGTGTTCAGCAGAAGATAGAAACAGCTTTGAAGCAAAAGGAGGATGAGTAGAATCTTTATTTTAGATGAACTGTTTCTTTTAACATCTGCAAATTACTGGTACATATGATGTACAACTTTAGAATGTTATTTTCATTAATGCAATGTAATGTTAAGAGAATGATTTACTATTTACTGCATCTCTGATCATTTGTCAACTGTGGATCATGTCATAATTACGCTCTGAATAAACTGCACTGCAACCTTTCAGCTTTATCTGGTCAGAAAATCAGGTTTGGTTATGAATGTGTGAAAAACAAAAGCCTGCCGCACACAGTTTTAATTTAAAAAGCCATGTAGATTTCATTTTTGAGCACACATGCTGCAATTATTCTAGCCGGCAGCTAGCTCTCTCACATGGTCGCACACTGAAGCTAAGCAGGGCTGCACCTGGTCAGTACCTGGATGGGAGACCACATGGGAAAACTAGGCTGCTGTCTGAAGTGATGTTAGTGAGACCAGCAGGAAGCGCCCAACCTGTGGTCTGTGTGGGTCCTAATGCCCTAGTATATTGATGGGGACTCTATACTGCTCAGAGAGCGCTGTCATTTAAGGTCCTGACTCTCTGTGGTTGTTAAAAATCCCAGGATGTTCTTCAAAGAAGAGTAGAGGTTTAAACCCGGCATCTATGTTTCTTAACTTTCATACTGAGATTCAATGTTTTATTTATAGATAAAATCATACTTCTATGCGGATTTATGTTTTGCACTCAGTTGAAACATTTTCTGATGTCGTAAACTTGCTCGGTAACGCACCTGGTACAATGTTGCATTTGTGATGGGAAGCAATATTTTAAAGTTGCATTCAATTGTGCCAATTAATGTATCTGTTTCTGAAAGGGTGAAAAAGGCTTTTTTAAGCTGTGATGGATGGAGTAGGGTCATCATAATACTGGAATTTTAAAAACGTCTATTTCCCACTAATATTTGAATACTAATGGCAAATCAGCTGTGTTTAAGAATGTGCTCAACAGCGCTCAAATGTTTGCGGGCAATGAACGTTTTTAAAATTGTAATATTGATTTTTAATGAATGCCAGTATTGTGACAAACCTAGGATGAACTGCATAAATTAAGTACTTTAGTTAATGTACACCCTCATAAAATATTATTCCAGTTGAAGTAAAACGTACTTACAGATGGATGTTTATATAGTTGACTAGAAATGCCTATGTGTCATATGCTGATGGGAATATTATTATTATTCCATATATGCCATATAGCTTCTACAGGCTTCCCACTTTTTATGGACACCAAATTCAAGGACTTTTAAAATCACTTAGAATTTTTAATCAAGCCCCTTAATTTACACCCCCAGCATATATCGCCATGAAAGTCATTCATTTCGCTAACATTTATTGATTCATTGTCTTTTCGGCTTAGCCCCTTTGTTAATCAGGGGTCGCCACAGTGGAATGAACCGCCAACTTATCCAGCATATGTTTACATAATTGATACCCTTCCAGCCACAACTCAACACTGGGAAACGTCCATACACTCTTGTGTATATATATATATATATATATATATATATATATATATATATATATATATATATATATATATATATATATATATATATATGTGTATATATATATATATATATATATATATATATATATATTTATATATATATATATATGTATATTTATATATGTGTGTGTGTGCGTGTGTGTGTGTGTGTACACACACACACATACACACACACACACATACACAGACACACAAAAATGAAGATATTTTACATTTAATAAATACATTTTGTTAATAACAGTTTTTTTTAACTATGAAATTTCATTTCAGTGTTAAAAATGCTTCTAAATCATCTACACTTTTTCAGTTTCAGGTTTCTTCTCAATTTATTCATTTATTTATTTATTTTATTTTATTTATTTATTTTTTTTTGTGGTGCGGCATTATTTATTCAACTCTGATTTTGTGGTCTTTCTTTCTGGTCTTCCCTGCTGTCAACGGAATGACAAAGAAAGCTGATTGGTCCTCGTGTGTGCATTTGAAATTGTGAGGACTCACAGAATGAACCTTATAGAGCCAAGCTACAGTTTGACTTTGTAAATAAACATCCTTTTTTGTTTTTTAAATAAAGAGTCCTAAAATGTAACCTTTATGTAAATAAGTTGTAATCTGAAAAGAATAAGTGAATAACAAACACAGTTTTGAAAAAAATGTCAAAAAGAATCTTATAATTATAAGGTGATGAAATATTTAAAAACAACATTCAGAGGAGGGCTAATCATTTTGACTAAAATATAATTTTTAAACTAAAATTTATAAACTATAATTTTTGCATCAGAAAACATTAATAATAATACTACATGCACAACTTTTGTAAGCCTGGTTTCTATACTGGTTGAAAAAGATGTAAGACTAAACAACAGAGTAAAAGCTTTCAACTGCCTCTTTATTGTGTCCATTATGTCATTATGTTTCATTTCATAAATGGATGTCTATTATATATGGCTATGATAAAGCTGAGAGGAGAACGGGGGGAAAAAAAGTTTGTTGAGAAACTTTTAGATATTTTTTGAGGGTTTGATCCATTGTAGGAGTGTAGAGAAACTATAGAGCGCTTTTCTTTATTGCATGTTACACAACAGGGCATCTGTCAAAGCAAATCACTGTAAATCTGTCACATTATTGAACCTAAAGAAGCATTTCTGGAAGTGGCTAATAAAAAGCTTTATAAAGAGGTTGAAAAGTTTCTGTTGTTGTGATTTGAAATGAAAAGCTAACAAGACAGCTTGTCTAGCATTAAAAAGAGGAATGTCAGCAGATGGATGTCTCCTATCTTCGCCTTAGAACTTTCACTCTGACAGTAAAGCTCCCACTGATTTCCTGAAATATCATATAGGCGAGGTTTAAACTGAAATCCATGAGCAAATGCTGACGTGAGACTTGCTCACCCAAACCCACTCACGTTTATAAATATATATCATGTTCCTATGAGACTCTAAATATCTGATGACAGCTTTTGTGTTTGTTACTTCATGTTCTTTTCACTCTTTTCAACTGTTTTATGCATACATGCAACATTACAGGAGGTTTTCTAGAGAAATAAAAAAACAGGAGGGTGGTGGGAGATGGGTCTGAAATATGGGAGACTCCTTGGAAAAACGGGAGTGTTGGCACGTTATATTACCATATATTAGGTTATATTACGAGATGCGTAAAAGCACAGTTTTTTGAACGAAGTTTGTTATACATCATGATCACTAAAGTAAACAATATTAATTTGAATGAAACCTCAAGTCAATAAATTTTGACAGACGGATTTTCCTGAAAATTCGTATACTAATTTACAGGTTGTGTGTTGTTAAGTTTCTCTGACTCATCATCATTCAGATTCATAATTCACATTTTGCACTGTATAATCAATGAATGGCTGTTTTAAAAATACTTTTGTATATATTACATTTAACAGTGAAATCGGCAAATCTTTAGCAAGATTTATTAAAAATATTTGTAAACATTTATATAGGTCATTTTAGTTTACCTCATAATCCTGCTTGTTGCAAGTTCTGTGGCTGTCGGAAGTTGTGATGAATCTAGAAAATTCCATAAAAAATGAATAAGCATGGGCAGCCAAACTGTGTGTTTGCAGTACCTCATACAACCCAGCTGTTTTAATCATGCACAATCAGCCCAAAATGTGTTGACAGATTTATCCCTGCATTCATAAGTGTAAGGATAAACAGAATTGTACTACTATTGTAATGTTTATTTGCAAAAGCCAGAATATGAGAACACGCTAGTTGGTGAGTTGAATCAACTTTACTCCACAACAACAAACACTACAGAATTTTGTTCACTAACCGTTCAGAGATGTCTTGATGTAGTTTTAACTTCTTCCTGAGTGTCTTCAGCAGTGTGCAAATTTGGCCTGAACATGCAAAACTATAGTTCATTAATGTTACTGGCATTTCAGTTTAGCCTGTTTTGATGCTTGAGTCTCAGCGTAAAGGCTCCGACCCTTCCCATTGAATCATTTGAATTTAAAAAGACATATACTGTTTAAAAATCAAGTGTTTTTGCTTACGACCAAATAGAGAAAGACTAGATGGATGAAACATCTGTGGAGCATTTTGAGCTGAAACTTCACAGACATATTAAGGGGACACTATTCAAATTACATCTTGTGGAAAGAGGTAATATGTCCCATTTAAAATTGTATTAAATATTGTATTATAACATAAAAAATATATTGTATAAGAAGGCTACATCATACATAATTCTCTTTAATAGTTTAATTTCATGAATTGCCATGATCTAATTCGATTCGTTGTATATATAAATATATAATGGTGTTGGTGTAGTAGCACTTCAAGGCCTCCAGAGTTCGAATCCGGCTCAAGGACCTTTCCAGACCGTACCACAACCAACCTCCCTCCCCTTCCTCTCTCCCACTTCGCTTTCTGTCTGATTACCGTCCTATCTAACAAAGGCTAAAAAGTCATGAAAAAAAAGGGTGAAACTTAATGTAGTTGTAAATTGAGCATATTTTCCAAGATAAAGTGGTGGTTCCTTTAACGCCTCTCCACACAAACATTGTTTTGTTTAACCACAGTTTTTTCTACACGGTTTTGTGGTTCAGGTCACTGTATTTTTTTTGAAAACTCCTGGCAGGGTCACAGTGTTCTTGTGCAAACGTTGGAACCAGAGACCAGCGGGTGGTTTGGCATGCTCTTGACATGTACTTTTTCATTTTCAAGCAGAGATTTTTTTTTTTTTTAAGTTTAAAAAAAAACCTGTGTATGTTTGGATATGGCTGTAATGGATAGTTCTGGTCCTAACTGGTCTACAAACATACACCTACAACTGCTTTGTGTCTGTTTGTTGCTGCAGTTCTACATATTTCATATTTCAGCTAAATTAAAAAAACAGTTCACCCCAAAATTGAACTTGGCTGTTAATTTGTTCACCCTCGGCCTATCTAATATGTAGGTGACAGATTTATTCTTTAGTAGAACATTAGCGAGGATTTTAGCGGAAACATTTGTCCCTGGGGATTCATAAACATTGATAGCTTTAATACACTAAGCTCTACAAGCAAAACAAAATGAGCTCCTATGTCTCCTGGTGATTGTGTGTATTATATGTTTTTGTTAACAAAAAACACTGTCTCGATGTGAAAAAAAGTCCATGTTTTAAATGAAAACATTAATTTGGGCCTTAGTAAGATTGTAAACCTACAGTAGGTGCACACCATTTTTTAATTATGCAAAATTGTAGTCTCCTTTGTTTAGTTCAACTTCATTTTTCATTTCCCCGCCAGTTTGTTATCATGGTTTGTGATTAGTTCCATGTTTAAAGATGTGTACATTTGTTTATTAAACTTAAGTTTCTACACTTACTGTTCATTCAGCATCAAACTCAACTTGAAAGGGTTAGTTCACTTAAAATTTGGGCAATAAGATGCTGACTCTTAATGCAAATACGTCATATTGGCTGTATAGTAAATGCACACCCTGATGTAATGTGGAAGACATTGGCAAATAAAGTTGTAGTACTTTTTTCCAAACAAAGGAGCTTCATGTGATCAGAGTTTAACTGCTGAAGTCTAGTGGAATGTTTGAAAAATGTTTCAGTTTTTTTTTTTTTTTTTTCTGGACTCAAGACCATTGCTGTCTCAAATATTTTTTGTAGCCTATGACTTTAAACAGCACAGTGACAGACTCAGATGAAGCTGAAATACAGCTCATTAGTCAAAAATACCAAGTAAGTTTATTTGCGGTGGAGTGATTCAAGCCTTTCCGAAATGATGAGTCTCACACAAATGCAATTTGCAAAACACATAAACACACACATCAGCGTTTACTGACAACATGTGGACGTGGTGATTATAGCGGTTAAGAACTGATAGCAATTTTTCTATCTTCATTAAAAAAAACATGCTCTGTTTTAAAAAACATTTTAAACTAAAATCACAGAGAGTTGTAACAAATATTTGAATCCCAGTTTATTTGTAAAAACAAAATTCTGTGGACATGTGTATACATGTTATTATGGAAACATAGCGCCTGTCAATCAATTTGGTGGGTGGGAAAAACTGCACTGTTGTGGTGGGCCTCAAAATCACAGGTATATGGATTCTATTTTAAGGTCAGGAATTTTTTTAAATGAGACTTGTTGGGTTTCTATCACTCCAATATGACTGTGGACACACCATGGGTGTCGCTAGGCCTATTTTGGTGGGGCTGTAGCCCCTCTATATTTTTATTCAGCCCCCCTAAAACCTTTTCGATTAGCTCATAAACTGTAGAGTAAATTATCTCTGTCCCCTTTAAATTTGATTTGAAGATGGCGGCATAATTCCTCCCAGGCTTTCCTTTTTCATTTGATCAGCAAACCACAGCGGTGCAGAGTGAGAGAACAAAGTGTGTGTTTATCAATAAATTGTTATAAAATATGCTTATTTGCAGTTCTTTGCTATGGATACAGTTGTATCACTTGTACCCCAATGTCACATAGAAGCAATCGGGTTTCCAATCTACTGTTTCCTCAGTGCTCACCTCATCAACACAGCTGTTTCATCCAGTGAAAATGTAACTCTTAACGAACATTTTACTATTTTTATTTGAAAACGAACTACCAATATAAAACACATTACAGTGCATGTGCCATGCCCAGAAAGGATTAAACATAGTGACAGAACCACTTAGAGAATGTACTCATTTAAACTGTCAGAGATAGAAACATCATGTGTTGTCTTGCATTAAAAATATATCCTTTTTTAATATTATGATTCAGTTAGTAAAATTTGTGAATTAGTTAAAAATATATATATTTCATATGTATGCCATTTTATTAGAAAAGTGGCAGCTTTACTTATTAAGTGCTTGGAAACAAAAACTGTACTTCAACACATAAAGTGGCTTTTACTATTAAACAGGTGTGTTGAGCCTTTTTCTTTTCTTCTCATAAGGAGCTGAGCCCCCACCCCCCCAAAATGAAAATCCTAAACAGTTTCTTTGTATAATTAGCACTTCTTTTGTGTATTGCTTCTTCTTGTTGAATTGCTGAATGCCTTGTCAACTTTGGACAATTGCAAAATGACAAAAAGTTAATGTTTTTAAAATGTTGCCGAAAAGGTCTGTATATTGGAACCTTAATGTTTATGTTGGTACAAATATGTTCCTTTTGAAAAGATAGAGTGAGGGTTACAGAGACAATATACAGTTTCCTCTCTAAATAAAACTGCAGCAAACAGATCCAAATGCAAAACTACTGAAGAGGAAACAAACCAGTTAAATTTGGCACTTATTTAGCAGGAGCATAGTTAACTCTGAATATTTGAATAAAAATAGTGCAGGAAAGTGGCCAAGCATAAAATATCACTCCTGCATGTGAATTGCAAATTTGATTCATTTGAAGCTGTTGAAAAAAAGAAAAAACAATGTTTAGAGAGCCTGAATTATTGAACAGCAAAGGTTACCGTGGGCCGCTAATAAATTGCATGTCAGAAATGTTTTGTTTCACATCAAGCCCCATAAATTACTGGAGCAAAGACTGAAAGACAAATTGGAAGAGTAACGAAAGCCAATAATATGGCTGCTGGAAAAACTAATCCATTAAGACCTGAGGGACCGAGAGAGTCTCATAAGGGACCTGGAAGCTCTGTCTATTGAAATGGAAATTAGGAGAGATGCGTAAATGTGTCATGTCATTTTAACGGAGAAAAGCAGAGAGCGTTTCACGTCTGCCACTTCATTTGTGTGTTTGTGTGTGTTCTGCTGCATACTTTCTAGACATCATAAACTATATCTTCAACACCGCAGACACTTATCTGCTTCATGTCAGCAGTCCTGATAAAACACAGTGAATTTAAGCTCTTTTAAGACAGATTCCTTCTCTCGCTCTGAGCTTTCATTTATTTTATCACTGGTGGCCGTGCATATAATGCAATCACTTTATTCTTAATATGTCCGAGTTCATTTAAATGCTAAAACCCTCATCTGACTTTTTAACCATTATAAAATTATGACTCATTCTTACACAAGACATTATGCATATGTCAAACAGTTTTAACTCTGCGACATTGAAATTAAGTATTCAGACAAAAGTAAAACGGCAGATATGCTGGCATGTAAAATGCAGCAACAGAGTACAAACAATAGGAACGATATGGTAAGTGTGAATGAATTTAATATAAAATCTAGTAAATAAACTGATTATTAAATGTCCAAAAGCCCGCAGTTGGATAAGTCTTAATACAGCTACTATTGCAGGGTTTCTGCAGGTTTGACCAAGATAAATTGTTTAATTTTTATAACATTTTAAGACAATCATAAATGAAATTTTAGACTTATACAGGGCTAAATGTTAAAGTTTTTTTGTTTTTTTCAATATGCCAGTTAGAAAAGATTTTCACTAGCCCTATCAAAGTTTGAATATTTTTTAAAATACATTTTCAAATATATTTATTCACAAACCCTATAACCATTACCAAGAATAGAACAAAATCTACTCAGCAAATTCATCTGAGTAAAATTTTCTCAGTTAAGAGATTTTTGGTCTCTCTTTAAATAAATGCAGACATGATGGTAATAGGTAAAGCTGCTCTTTGTGGAGTTGCTTAATGATCCTCTGCTGAGATTTTGAAAGATTCAATAGATGTGTCTCATTTTAGAAGCTGCATCCTTCGAAAGATGCAGACTTCAAAGGTGAGTCCTTCGAAGTCCACACAGGCTAAACAGAGCGTTTAGAAATGAGACGATCTAGAATCTCGTCACCAGGCAACCGTAACAGCTGCTGTTAATAAGCACTGATAAAATGTGTAATGACTTTTGTTCAAAGGGATTTTAAAACTTATTTTAAGAAATCTGAAGGCAAAATAAGGTTTATAAAAGCTGGAAATACACAGTTGAAGTCAAAATTATTAGCCTAACTAGTTAATTCAGTTAACTAGGCAGGTTAGGGTAATTAGGCAAGTTTTTGTATAAGGATGGTTTGTTCTATAGACTACACAAAAAAAAAAAAAAAAAAAAAAAAAAAAAAAAAAAATATATATATATATATATATATATATATATATATATATATATATATATATATATATATATATATATATATATATATATATATATATATATATAGCTTAAAAGGGCTAATAATTTTGACCTTAAAATGATTCTTAAAAAAATTTAACACTGCTTTTATTCCAGCCAAAATAAAACAAATACGACTTTCTCCAGAGAAAAATAAATATTATCTGACATACTGTGAAAATGTCCTTGCTCTGTTAAACCTCATTTGGGAAATATTTAAAAAAGAAAAAAAAAATCAAAGGGGGGCTAATAGTTCTGACTTCAACTGTATTTCCTTGAATCCATAGAAGTACACATAAAAATGTAAATGGTCTATAAAATCACTCTTTAGTTAGACACGTCATACTCTTCTTGCTTTTTTAACATGCGTTCAAATATCCAAGTAAAATAAACCTAATTCATACATTTAAACCGGAGTTTTCTTTTAAAAACGTTCTGCCATTATTAGTGCACAATGAATCTTGTGATGTTCGAGGCCACGAAGGATCCACCAGTTGTGTCCTTCATTACCTGGGAAACAAAGGATGCATTTTAAGGCTGTGTTTGAAAGAGCCTTTGAATTTTTTTAAATGAGACAGTCGTTGTCGCGAGACACTTCGAATGCATCCTTCAGAGGATGCAGCCTCTGAAATGACACAACTTCTGTGATACATTTCAGCTGATTTCATCTACCTGTGACCGAAGTCAGTTGTAGTTTTGTGTTTCTGTGAAGTGTTTATTAACAGCAGGTGTTCATCATCAGTGCTTAACCATTACCTCATTAATTATTCCATTGTCTCATTACGTTGAGTAACTTTAACTCAATTTAGAGAGGGATCTAAACTGAGTACATTTTACTCATTAATATTAATAATAATATAATCATTTTACTACAATAATAACAACTTAATAATATAAAATATGTCAGGTCAGTATCCTCAGCAGTAAATAAATGCTTATTTTAAATAAAAAGTTAAAAGTTTTATTGAGATGGATAGTTACTGATTGTATGGGTGTTAATGGCCAGATTGGGTAGCTATACATAAAGAAAGGAAAATTAAGACCTGTTAAAAAGATTTCAGAACTACAACACATTATTTCAGTACATTTACGACTTTTCAAGGCCTAAAATTTAGCTTTTAAGATTTTATAATTAAATATTTATTTAATGCTTATTACTATTTTATTTTATAACTTCGTAATTATTATACAATTTATGTACAATAATGTTCATCTGCTTTCTAAAACTGTTTTAACATATTACAGTACAATTTTAATGACTTTTTAGCTTTTTAATCACCTTGCATGAGTATTATGGTTTTTATTTTAACTTGAGTTATGGCCATAGCTGGGGCCTGGGGGTTTATATTTTGAGCAGAATGACTGATGAAAAGAAGGTGGGGGTTCGAGTTTTACCAGGACTGTTCAGTGATTAACAACTATACATCTATAAAATTGGTCATTTGAAGTACTATAAAACATTTAAGTTCACCCAAAAATGTCAATTGGCTATTCAGTTGCTCATCCTCAGGCCATCCACGATATGAGACGGCATCTTTAAACTGTAAACAAATGTGTTATTAATCAGTTGTTATGACTGTCATTCATTCATTTATTCGTTTTCTCAATGGCTTAGTCCCTTTATTAATCAGGGGTCGCCACAGCAGAATGAACCACTAACTCATTTAACACAGTTTTACACAGCGGATGCCCTTCGAGCAGTAACCCAACACTGGGAAACACCCATACACTCATTCACACACATACACTACTGCCAATTTAGATAATTGAATTTAACTATAGTGCATGTCTTTATAGCACATGAAGCCAAATGCCAGTGTAACTCATTTCGGTCATCTTTAAATCCCATTTAACTGTGATTTTCAGCTCTATGGTTAACTTCCTCTCCAAAAAAAGCCCTGAATGCTAAGTGAAGGTTCACTATGTAATAGAGGAGAAAAGGCTTATTTAAAGTGAAGGAGAATACTTTGGCTCTTTAATTATTCATTTATTAGTCAAACTCAAAGCTGATTCTGAGCCTTATTAAACTTTAACAGTGAATCTCAAAGATGAACATTTTTTTAGTCTTGTGTAACATTACTTTTAAATATACATACAATCAACTATTTTTCAAGTAAAGCTGTCTTTTAACCCTTTATTTTGTTGTCTATACATCTGCTGTTTCAGTCTGCCAGCTGTACATTTTCCATCATAATGTCTACAGGCTCAATCATGCATTCACAATGCTATGAACAATTATACCAAAAATAATACATTATACACACTGGATCAAACTATTTTCCACTATTTAGCTCTCTGCAGCTATCATATGTTCATCCACTGAAGCTAAGCAGGGCTGCGTGGTTAGAACATGGATAGGAGACCACATAGGGAAAATAGGTTGCTGCCAATAGAGGTGTTAGTGAGGCAAGCAAAGGGTGCTCAGCCTGCAGTTTGTGTTGGTCCTGATGCCCCAGTATAGTGATGGGGACTCCATCTTGTTCCATGAGCACAACTCTTCCATAAAACCAAAGTCCTGACTCTCTGTGGTCATAAAAAATCCCAGGATTTCCCAGAAACTTGTAGAAGTGTGTTCCCAGAATCCTGGCCAATTTTCACTATCACAACGTCTTAACAATCACAATATTATAACTGGCTTTATCAATCATTGTCCTCTCCACCAATAAGCTGGTGTACGGTCTGGCACAGAATGCAGTTGCATCATCCAGGTGCACACTGGTGGTGGATGAGGAGATTCTACCCAGGTCCAATCCCCCATGTAATTCACAGCCTGTAGTCACTAGCAAAACAATCTGATCTCAACCTGATGGCAGGTTCCAGCATATCATAAACACTGGGCTCTAAATGTAAATGAAAGGAACGTCTACAGGTGATGTATGAAACTTTCTTCCATCACTGCATCACTATAGCGAAATTTCAGTCTCTGTCCGCACAACATGCCTCACAGCAAAGTTTAGTCTGGCTTTTTTTGATTCTTTCTACTGATGAAGGACTGGTCACTGCAGACGCTGGGCTTTGAGTTCTCTTAAACGTTGAGACACTGTATGCCAAGAAACAGATTCTTAGCCTGAACTGGTGATGTGTTGAACTGATTGACCATTGAGAATCTCTGCACTATCCTGTCATCTCATAGATTTGCCCTTCACAGATGACCAGACTTTTTGGGGGACTGGAATGAGTTAATAATATTGTAAAAATGCTGTTTTCTATAAATCATAAATCTGCTGCTAAAGGGTCGTCATTTGTCCATCTACAACTTGTAGGAGGGTTTCAGTCCATTTAAAACATCTCGACAGCATGCAAAGTCAGTGAAAACTGGAAAAGTTTTGTAAAATCAGGGCAAATCGCCACTAGATGAAAGATTAACACCAGAATATATGAAACTCATGAAACATCCTTAAAAACTGCTTTATTTACTCGTGTTGTTGTCCAATTTTGATCTTAAATGTATATTGATATTTAATTAAACAAATGCAAAACTGTAAACCTGTTCTAAATCCTGTTCTAACAGAGAAGTAAAGCCACAAGACAAGCAGCAGTAAATTAATTTAGGTCCTCAACCATAAACAAGAGGATGAAAATAACAGTGATCATCCAAATCCTGGAAACTGGACAGCCCACGGAAAATAGGCTTTGCTAAATGAAATGTAATTAAGCAGCCTTGTAGGGACGTGTCTTATGTAGGAAGTGGCAAAGTGAGACATCCTGGATCCTGCTGGGTGAATGAGCAGAGCAGGGCGAGGACAGATGCCACGGGCTCCTGAAGTGGGCATGGAGGACACGCGCGTGCTGTGCAAGTCTGTCACGGCGGAGAGAGAGATTAATGATGGGGCTCTACCTGATCTCACCTACCAACCGTTCCCCCTGCTGACCGGAGACTCATCCAGGTTTACAGAGCACTGCTGTTTCAGTGACTCTTCAGCACACTGGGAAATCACAATGCATATTCTTCACTGATCTAACATTTCTGGGGACACCTTTTCTACAAGATGGAGAGAAATCAGTAACAGGGTAAATGTTTACCTTGGCATCATGACGTGACACAGACAGCATTGCATGATTCTTTAAAGACTGCAGTTAAAACTTTAGAGGGTATTTCCAAGTTCGAGATTCTCTTCGGATCTCTCCACAGTTGACTGACAAAAGAAACAGCTGCATCAATCGATTATTTTAACCTTTATATGACAATAATACAAAGAATTATTAGCAATAGTCTAAGTCAACATGGACGAATAACTGCTAATAAATATATATTTGTTTGCAATTATCCAAATTAATCACTTAGATAACAAGTCATTGGTTTGGGCTTCCAGCAAAGAGCATCAGAATGGGGAAGAAAGGTGATTTAAGTGACTTTGAATGTGGCATGGTTGTTGGTGCCAGATGAGCTGGTCTGAGTATTTCAGAAACTGCTGATCTACTGGGATTTTCATGCACAACCAGCTCTAGGGTTGACAGAGAATGATCTGAAAAAAATATCCAATGAGCGGCAGTTCTGGGGGCACAAATGCCTTGTTGATGTCAGAGGAGAATGGCCAGACTGGTTCTAGCTGGTTAAGGCAACAGTAACTCAAATAACCACTCAATACAACTGAAGTTACAGAAGAGCATTTCTGAACGTACAACACGACGAACCTTGAGGCGGACAGGCTACAGCAGCAGAAGACCACCGCGTTCCACTCCTGTCAGCTAAGAACAGGAAACTGAGGCTACAATTCACACAGGCTCAACAAAACTAGACAACAGAAGATTGGAAACTCTTCACCTAGTCTGATGAGTCTCTATTTCTGCTGCCATAATCAGATAGTAGGGTCAAAACTTGGCATCAACAACACGAAAGTGTGGTGTAATGGTGTGGGGGATATTTTCTTGGCACACTTAGGATCCATTAGTACCAAATGAGCATTGTGTCAATGCCACAGCCAACCTAAGTATTGTTGCTGACCATGTCAATCCCTCTATGACCACAGTGTACCCATCGTCCAGCAGGATAACGTGCCATGACATAAGGGGCGAATCAATGTTATTTCAAATGTGAATAAGTAACTACATTCTGCAATTATGAGATACAAGACTTACTATCTATCTATCTGAAAGAGTTTAGATACAAAGGCCTCTAAGTGTAATCTAAAAAAACTCTTGTAAAATGAGCATTTTTCACAGCCTCCAAATGTTTATATTCGACTACTATAAAGAGAATGAAAAGAACCAATTGAGAAAAACGCCAATTTAAGAAGAAAGTTTCAGATGAAACTGAAATGTTTTTCTTGATCTGAACACTTTATATGTAAATCAAGCCAATAAAATTATCTTTATTTAACCTGATTAGCAAAGGTGAATTATATACATTGTTATTTTAATTTAAGAAAATCCATTACAATTATCTCAATCGACGAATTCAAACAAGTTCTAGTTTTTTTGCAGTGTTGATGTCTAAAATTAAAACCGATATATTTTCCTGTTGTTGTTTTTTTTTTATTAATAAATGAATCAGATCAAAAACACACTAAAATTACTAAATAAACAAATAAATGATAAATATGTTTTGAGCACATACAAAAACACTAAAACTACATTATAGCAGAGAGTACATAAAATAGTCAATTAAGCGCTAAAATTAGGGTGCTTTGTTTTCCAACAGTATTTTGGAGTTGATCACACAAAAAGACAACATGTGGCTTTTAAAATCAAGAAAAATATGAAACAGTATTCATTTTAAAAATAAAGTACATAATTTATTGCTATAAAAACAAACACACATTCAAAAATGCCTGTATTAGCAATGAGACATCTTTTCTTTGAGCATGTGATGCCCTCTGCTGGTCATTTCTAAAACTAGCATTACAGTTTTATCTCAATTTTTCTCAAAAACAGCAATGGTCAATTATTGAAAACAAGAACAGCGTGCTGTACTAAATCACAAGATTTTTTTTAAGTATTCTGCACAGATTCTACATTAAACTTTGTTTTTGTATTATCACACAGTCATATTTTGGTAAAAGACAAATAAAAACTCATATTCAGAGGAGCTGCAGGCAGTAGTTATTTACACCTGTACTTTAAACCAAAAACTAATATGAGAGCAGAACATCAGAATATCTTTTAACTATTTACAAATTTACTTTAAAACAATAAGTCTAATGAAAATTAATTTGCTCGAATAACATCTCAATTTTATCTTAATATGTGTAAACGGACCTCAGGAATCATTGGGAAGGCCGAAGAGTTTGACGGTGCCCGCTTCTCGGTTGCTGTCGTATTTGCCCTCTTTATCGTCACAGGCATATGCTAACAGCGGCCTCTTCGGATGCCAGGCTACAGTGAAGGTTGGAGACTCGCACTGAATTTCCCACAGTTTCTCCCCTACAGACAGGAGACGGTTAGTAAAATGCGAGTAAAGCTTTCATCATGTTGTAAAGATGCATCTGCTCACCTGTCTCTACTTCTGCTATGTCAATGAAATGGTCTTCTGATGCAGATGCCAGCATTTTACCATCATGACTGAAGCTAAGAGTTCGTACAGGCCAGTCCAGTCTGTTGGATTCAAGACAAAATAGTTTAAAGAAAATTTAAATAAAAACTATGCGAGACATAATAATTTAAAAGTGTGATTAATCAATGAACTTGAATGGTTCATAAAAAAACTTTCTCTCGCTTTGCAAAAATTTAGAAATGTGCTCATGTAAAACTGATAAATACTGATGATAGATTAAAATTCATTATATTTTTTGTTTCTAACTCCATATGCAATAACCACAAAGTAAATGCATTACAACATCATCTTAGCATTATTTTTGTATCACTTAAAGGTGCCCTTTAATGAAAATCTGGGTATACCAATACATAGTAGAATAATAAAAGATCCACGAATTTCCACAAATGTAAAACTCCAGTGGATAACAGGCCAATCAGAAGACAAAACAAACTGTGACGAGGGTCATGGGCCATGTCCTCCGCATTTGCATGTAAAGCTACTTGTCATTCAAATTGATATTAATTCCTGGGTGTGTTTTCTTTGACTGTAACTTCAAAATACAACGCAAAACATGTCTATCACTCTCTTTTGTCAAGTTTAATTATAATTTAGCCTTTTTCCACAACAGATCTGGTGAGCAAAATAGGTTAACATTACTCTGATTGGGTTTATATTTCTCCATGTTCAGCGTACTGTACATTATGCTGTGTGTGTGTGTCTCTAGGTGCAGCGGAGCTCATTAATATTCACAAGATGAACCATATATGGTCAATCATGGACCTTCTGATTCTATGGGAATTTGTATGGATTAATGAATTAGCTTAATAAATCATTTCTAGAGATTTATTTTTTAACTTACCAAAGCCATAAACCTACAATGTAGATATCAGAGAACAATTTAACTTATTAAACCAATGCAGAATATGGCACATTTAAATACACTACTTATTAA
The DNA here is from genome assembly GCF_052040795.2 of Danio rerio. Taxonomy (NCBI): domain Eukaryota; kingdom Metazoa; phylum Chordata; class Actinopteri; order Cypriniformes; family Danionidae; genus Danio; species Danio rerio. The sequence goes on along the minus strand of NC_141034.1, from coordinate 29,614,577 downwards.
TAATTAAAAATAAATATTTTCACTGACATAAAATCTAGTTTTTAGAATTTTATTAACTGTTGTTATTTTTAAATTTCATTATTAGTAAATTCTGCAGTTTAACCCATTTAGTTTCATTTTAGTTTTTATTGTAACTATAATTTAAAATTTTAAAACGTAAAAAAAGCTAAATAAAGAGTAAATGTTATGAGATCAGTCAAACATAGAAATATAAATTAAGTCAATTTAAAAAAAATAAAATTAAATATTTAATTAAATAAAAATTTACTATTTGTTAGCTTATTCATTATTAAAAAGGGAAGTCACTCATTTGAGACAGTCAACTGAAATTTGGTCTTAAAACTACAAAACTTATATTTAGCTTTGTTGTATAATGTTCTATAACTTTAATATAAAATTTAAATTTAAACACTGTGAGATAATTCAAAGTTATAAAAAAAAAAAAATGTACATTTTTATTTATATATAATCTAAAAAAGTCAAAACTGACCTTGAGAAGCATCGCACACACACCAGCTCCTCCACGTTCCACAGGCTGACCAGGGCATCTGCACTTCCAGTGGCAAAATACTTCCCAGTCGGATCAAACTTAATGCAGATGCAGTTGGATGGATGGGCATTAATTGACTGGATGAGCTTCAGTTCAGGGTAACTGTAACAGAGTCATGACATATGATTGACAAATATATATATACACACATATATATACACACATATACATATATATATATATATATATATATATATATATATATATATATATATATATATATATATATATAAATAAATTACATAAACAACAGCCCACTACAATAAAAATAAAAGTAGACCTTAATATATTGATGCATCCATTGCCGTTGGTCAGGAAGAACATGTCATTGTCATTATTCCAGGAGATTTCGTTGACCTCAAACTTGAACTGCTCCTCAGCACGTGGACGGTGTGTTTTGGCATCAATGAACGTTACAACATCATCCTTGTTACCTACAGCGATGGTCTGACCATCAGGACTCCAGCAAATGTTGATATTCTCCCCTAAACATAGTCAGACAATCAATAAACCAATAAATAATATAATCTCACAAGAATAAAACATATAACATTGAAAGCCATAGCTCAATCCTCAAGAGTTTCTAAAGTTGAGTTTATTTTGTCTGTTAAAAACAACAGAAGATGTTTAGAAAAATGTTGGAAATTGCCATCCATAAAATGAAAAACAAATACTACGGTAGTCAATAAGTAACGATTTCCAATGTTCTTTAAAATGTTATATTTTGTGTTCAATGGTGGGTAAATGATGAGAGAGTATTCATTTTTGTGTAAACTATCACTTTAAGCTTTAGAGCTTCACCTTTTGTGCTGACTGTGGCCATGCATTTGGTGGTCCGCACATCCCAGATGCGGATGGTCTTGTCTCCTGATGCAGTAACGAACAGATCAGGGTTGGTGGGATGCCAGCACAGCTGATCCACACTGTCTCCATGCCCACGGTAGTTGTTTTCCTTCACCTAATACATATGATAATACATGAGCTAGATCACATCTAGTCAAGACAAATAAATTGTAAAATAATAAACCGCATTGTAGCCAATGCTGTGAATATTAACCGTTTTTTCTGATATAGAATAAGTATAGTAATGTTTTTGGCAAATGGATGACCTATAAAAGCTTGTTATTGCAGCTAAAACATAATTAATATGCATAATGTCAATGAAATGATAAGTAATTTTGCAGACATTAAATTAATTAGTAACTTGATTAGGTATTTGCCATTGACTTCTGTACAGGTCTGTCATTGAGATGTCACAATTGTCACAAGATGTCAGTTTTCACAATGTATTCCGATTGTGACAATGTTTATAAACTGGTAGTAATTCATTAGCTACCGATTATCATTAGAAACTAGTTCTTATTCATTAAGTACATACTGAAAAGATACTAGTACATACAACGCCATCTACTCATGTTTATTATATCTTTATTTAACTAGCACATGTTTAATTGAACACTTATACAGTCATCCAAAATAGTCAAAATGTGACAAGTAAAAATAAAAAATAAAAATCAGTAGTGACTCGTAATACTAGTAGCAACTCATAACAACTACATAAAAATACTTGTGCCAAATAAATGAGTACTAGGATACAATAAATAACTACTAGCATCTGTTAAAGAGGTACTTGTAATAAGAATGAGTTTCTAATAAATGATGGAGTATCTAATAAGTAAATACTGCTTTCTAAATAAAAACAAAGCATTTATTAGATATGACAGTACAACTTTACAATAAGGTTTCATTAGATAATGAGGTTACTATAATGAAAAACAACAAACAGTATTTATACATCTTTGTTAATGTTTTTTACTGAAAATAAGCCTCATTGTTGGTTCTTGCCAACTCACAGTGCATTTACTAATGTTAACAAGTGCTGTTTTGCATCAGGAGATGAGCGCTGTTTTGCATCAGGAGATGAGAGCTGTTTTAGATTTTTGTAGGCATGGGATTGTAGGTATAAGATTCTGACAGTAAGATAACCTTGGACAAAAATATCCCGGTTTGACGGTATTGTGATTACTGTTCTAAAATATATTATTTTTAAATGTCAGGGTAAAAGACTAAAAACTTTTTCCCCCTTTGAACACAATATATTTTATTTTGAGAAAGACTTTAAATATTTTAAAACAGTAAACATGTAAAACAAGTTTGCATATCTTTTCTGCTGGACACACTGTTGTCCTAAAACAACAACAACAAAAACCATAAATTAAAAAAAATCGTACATATACCATAGGAATGGTATAGAAGAAAATGTTGGAGGTTTTAAAACCTTGACTTTTCCTAACCGTGGTATACCTTGAAAACGGTTATTGTCCAATGCCTGAATGGAAGTGCTGTACAAGTTTTGTTTATTATTAGGTTATGCTGGTAAATTAGTTAACATTATCAATGGAACCTTATTGTAGAGCGTGATCACTTTGTGTGTCTAACAATTATACACTAGTACATATTGAAAAAGCCCTTATTTCCAATAAAATCCACCCAAATATCAGTACTTGCAGAATAACTAGTCATAGTAAAAATATGTACTAGACAATTATTAAAAACCTCACATTCCAATAACAGACTGCGATAGAAGTAGTTACTTGACACTTTTGAAATAAATACTAGTATGAAATAAATGAGAACAAGTGTGTGATGATGAGTAAATAGTATTTAAACAAAAATATACTATTCATACGTGTCTAATTAATGAGTAGTACCTATTTAATAGCTACGAGTGTCTAATTTATTGTCTAAAATGAATCTAAAATTCATCTAATGAAAACTAACTTGTAGTAGTAGCTAAATAATAACTGTTGGCTAAATATCAACAAGTGTACTGAATACGTATCAGTACTTAATGAAAAAGACACACATATCTAAAAATAGGTATTAACGTTAGTAGCATAAAACTGATACTAGTTTAGTTTACAGATTAAATGTTAAACAGCTTGTTCTACGCAGAACGTGGTTTATAAATTAAATATATGTTTTGGACAACGAAGGATGATGGAGAAGACAAAGCTCACCAGTCGGTCTTTTTCCAGGACAAATACGCTGGCAGTTTTGTCAAACGAACCGGACGCCAGTCGTTTTCCATCACAGCTCCAGGCCACCGAGTGCACTTTAGCACTGTGAGCCGGGAACTCTCTGCTTTTATTGTTATTCCTGAACACCTCCTGCATCTCCTGATAGTACGAGGACGCCATGCTTGAAGTTCTGCTTCGTCGCGTATTTAAGCTTAATCTGTGGCATTGCGTTACTTACCGACACCTAGTGTACGGGAGTGCAATTACATAATATTGTTTAAAAAAGTCTGATACAAATAACTTTCTTTTCTTTTTTTAGTTTTATTATTGTCAGGGTAACAATAACATCATCATACATTTGTTACAAAGAGAGCACATGAGTTTTACAGAGAAGTAAAACATCAAATAAGCACATACAAGGGAAAAAATTTACTAAAAAACAAACAACACATATTATAAAATCATGTGTTTTAAGGAAGCAATAGTTTTAATGTACTGTTGAAGTTCCTTTTCAAAAATATTAAAACAAAATATAGCCTAGAGTGAGAGAATTTACAGCTGTGTATATGGAATTTAGCAAGGATTAAAAGGAGATTAATTATGAAACACTCCTTACTTTTATTATCGGGAATATTGAAAAAACCCAACAGGATATCCTTAAAAGATAACACGAATTAGTATTTTGCAATGAATAACCAAAAAAAAGTTCAATCCAAAAGCATTGTGCATGAGGGCAAATAAAAAACAAATATATGATCAGCAGTTTCACTAGGGATACAAATCTTAAATTTAAAATGATGATATAAAATGAAAAAAAAATCACAAAAGTAAACATTATGAGATAAACAGTTAACAGTGAAGAAATTTTATTATTTTTTTTTGTAAAAATTGCTATTAGGTTAAAAAAATGACAAAATATGAAAATGTGCTAATTTGTTATGAATGTGATAAATAAGTTGAAATGATGGGGTAAACATTGTGAGATGAAAATCCTAAATCAAATAATGGTCAATTAAGAGAAGGTCAAAATTATATTATATCTCATAAAAATGAAACAAAAGGTTTGTATTATGCCAAAAGTTCATATAAGTGTGAAGTACAATCATAGGTCTACCAAATCTAAGTAAACTAGGCTAGGCTATAGGCAAAAAGCTTTGAAAACATTGAGATAAATAAAAATGTCAAAACTGTCAAATGTCAAAATCATGGAATATGAGCTATATATAATTTAAGCCAAAAGCCTCATTTATAAATCAGATCATTTAAACTTCAGTCAGTGGCCTACTGTGTTTTATGTTGTTTGTTAAATTGTCTTCTCGTGTAATGGAAGAACTCAAAGTCAGGTCACTGTGGTAGGCTACTTTGGATGGTTGTAGGAACTTTAGAAAGTCAGGAGTAGCTACATATAAAAATAAAGTTTATTTTCTGTGTACTTTGTGTAAGTAGTTTTGTCATCAGTGTTTTTGGTAAAGAGGACATCAGTTCGCGGGCAGAGTCCATGGTCAATCCACGTACAGCGCTGACTCCCACTGACCACACGGCGGAGCTCCATCCTCCTAATAATATCCAGTGCACTTCGGTGAGGGAGAAGTCGAAGTGGATGAGGTTGTGGAGGTTGGCTTCTTTCGTCTATTTATCTCCAATAAATATTTTACAAATACAGATGGATGACTTTTCAAACTTCAATGAAGTGTCATACTTGTTAGAATGCTGTTCATTATTTATCAGGGGTCACCACATCAGAATGAACCACCAACTTATCCAGCATAGCCTATGTTTTACACAGTGGATGTCCTCCCAGCTGCAATCCAGTACTGGAAAACACCCATACACTTTTGTATTCACACACTACATATACAACGGCCATACAAACCTGTACCGCATGTCTGGACTGTGGGGGAAACTGGAGCACCCGGAAGAAACCCACGTCAACACAGGGAGAACAGGCACCTCAAGTGACAAGTGAGTCTATGATTATATTTTGACCATGGAACAAACAAATGTCATCAGTTTCTCATTGCAGAAATCTGATCATCATAAAGCCATTATTTAGTGAGATTACGCTGTATTCTCCTTTTCCTCTCTGCTGGTGCACATGCAGGTTCTGTTTCCCACAAGCAGATCTAGTTGCATTACCTGCTAATGTCCTCATGTATACTTCAGTGCGCTCTTTGTAATGTTTTGCACTCTTTTGTTTTTACCGCACAATGTTAAATTGAACCAATGCCCCTTTTACTATACAAACTACTGAGAGATTCCAGAAAAAAAATAATTAATGAAAATATTGAGCACAATTTTATGGAGCCAGATCTGTCTCAAAAATAATATGTTAACTAAATAAGACTCATGCATGCACAGCACAATTCAATTTTACAAAATTCAGTTTGTAAATTCAAAACACAATTCATAAATACAACACACAATTTGAAAAATAACAAGTAAGAATTATAAATATTTTCATTAAATTAACTGCATGTTTATTTTTGTCAATCGTGCTTTAAATTTATGAATTGGATTTGTGTATTTATTAATCGTGGTTTGAATTTACGAATTGGATTTGTGCATTTTTGAATCGTGTTTTGAATTACGACTTGGATTTGTGTATTTATTAATTGTGTTTTGAATTTACAAATTTGATTTATTTATTTTTTAATTGCATTTTGAATTTACGAATGGTATTTGTGCATTTTTGAATCGTGTTTTGAATCTACGAATTGGATTTGTGTCTTTACGATTTGTGTTTTGAACTTGCAAATTAAATTGCAGAAATGTGACTTGTGTTGTGGATGTCATTCATTCATTCATTCATTCATTCATTCATTCATTCATTCATTCATTCATTTTCTTTAATTGAATTTTTTTTTTCTTCATTAACCAGGGGTTACCTCAGCGGAATGAACCTCCAACTTATCCAGCACCTGTTTTATGCAGCGGATGCCCTTCCAGCCGCAACCCAACACTGGGAAAGTGTTGTGGATGCATGAATTATATTTTGTAAATGTATTGTTTTTGAGATTGATCTGGCTCCATACAATTTACATACAAAATTTGTCTATTGTAAGTGTAACTGTGGTGCTGATATTCATTCAAAAACTATAAATAAAAAGAGGTATAGGGAGGACAGTCTGTATTTCGTCATAAGTTTATTCAGTTTAAAAGGTATATTGAAGAGGGAGAATTCAGTCAATTCAAATAAAAACAGGTACACTCAGTTTAACCTTCAAAACACACTCATTTTCAAAACCACAAGTCAGATCAATCGCCTCAATCACAAAGTTCTTATACAAAATCAAGCCAACACTCCAATAAGGCTGAAAAGGAAGAAGTGGTGCAAACAGTAAGGCCAAAACACATTCCAGAGGTGGTGGGAAATTAAGGAGCAATGTAAAGCAGTCTCCTACATAAAAAAGATCACGTCAATGTGAATTATAAGAATCTTTAGTGACGACAGTGTGAAAACAAGAATATGTAATAAAACAACTCAGCGTTTCTGACTCTACTAGATACAAAATTGCAATCATAAATAATTCAGAATTTGCAATCCAACATTGGGCCATGTCAAATATTATTGCAGTTGTCCAATAGCAAGATGTCAGACCGCCCGGCTAATAAATAGTATATTTGAAGAACGTTTTGCTTATGTTCCCATTAAGGTCTAAAAACTTGACTTCTGAGAGTGTTTGCACTTTTAGTTTGGTTCTCTTAGTTTGCTTGATCCGCTTCAGTGTAGCAAATATATAAAATGCTGAGTTGTTTCAAGCAAACTGTGGCTAAAATATGGACAAGTCCAATCACGGGGTTAAAAATGTAAGTTAATTCGTTCATTCATTTGTTTTCCTTTGGCTTAGTCCATTATTTATCAGGGGTTGCCACAGTGGAATTGATTGGCAACTGTATGTTTTACAGAAACCCTTCCAATTGCAACACAGTACTGGAAAACACCCATACACTCTCACATTCACACACTATGGCCAATTTAGTTAATCCAATTGACTTATAGCATGTCTTTAGACTGTGTGGGAAACCGGAGCACCTGGAAGAAACCCACGCTAACACAGGAAGAACATGCAAACTCCACACAGAAACGCCCAGTGGTCCACCCGGGACTCGAACCAGCAAGCTTCTTGCTGTGAGGTGACAATGCTAAACACTTAGCCACCTTGCCACCCAAAAAAGTGTAAGGTATAATAATAAAAATGAAAAGAAAAATAATAAATAATAATTTTTTGGATTTGCCTAGGTTTGACCAAAGTTTCGGTTGAAACAACTCAGTGTACATTTGGTATTAATTCACTTAATGTTCATACTAAGTGCATTAAAAACATACCTACAATGTTCCAAATGTCATATTTTTTCAAATTGAACATGTTTTTTTGTTATAGAAATGTTAGAAAAACCATTTAGGGAACAATCTGTTATTTGTAATTTTGCAAACACTCTGGGAAAATGTTGAATGAACATCCAACTAAAAACCTTCCATGAATGATGTACAAATAACATTTATTTTGTGCTAGCAATAATAAAGACCTAGAGTGCATCCGAAATCGCATATTTTCCTAATGTCTAGTGTGCAAAAAAAAAAAAAAAAAAAAACATTAAGTGAGCCAAGTACATCTGAATTCTATAAATATTCTAAGAAAATGTATGAATGCAACTGATGCAGATGGTTATAATAACAACAAGGAGGATGTAGTATATCTAAATTATATTCAAACTTCTCATATTTATACAATATAAAACATACTTTTCTAACAGTCACAATAAATTATGTTTAAAGTACGTTAATATTCAGTGTATAATAAAGTACGCTGAATATTAATTACAGTACCTAAACGAGCAGTATGCGATTTCGGATGCAGTACTAATAACTTTTAACTAACATTCTAATAACATTACTAGATGTTTGTTTATATCTGTCTATCCACAACATCAGCCAACGTTCTGAGAATGTTCCCTTTTAGCTGAGCAATAAGCACTGGACAACTGAAATGGCCAGAACCCAACTGTCTCATAAATATATTAACCACATCATACTTGATCCACTTAGAATCACAAGGCAAATATTTGCAGTAATTAAAGGCAGCCTGATCCTGCACGATATTACAATTCGCAGATGATATTGCATTGGAACAGCTCAGAGTTAGTGAGCAGATCAAATCAAGATGCAACTGTCAACCAAAGCCAAACTTTCGTACAGTGCATTCATGCAGTGCAAAACGAGTGGAAGACATCGGTGTGTAGCCCTCCGTGATTTGATGGTATTCATTTTCCTAATGTCTAGGATGTACGATTACAGATCCCCAAGAGGTCAGTGGGTCTTGAGAGGTAGACAGAACAGACCACCACAGTTCCTCTGTGAGGTAAGAATCGCTTGCATGGCTTATAATTGCATCCCTTGATTAATTTGGATAGTCTAGTCCTCACTTTTTTTTTGTTCTATAACAGCAAAGGTGCCATGATGTGCAGTGCAGTGATTCATTAGGGATTGTTTTGCTGCTTTGCATTGACTGTGAAGTATATTCTGTACTACCAGCAACATCTGCCATTGGTCAAATCGGAATCTTTATGTAAATAAAATAGTGTTGTTATTGCCAATGTGAGAGCAATTTTTCATAAAACATAAACAAAATGAGATCTTTCAAATCTTAAATTGTGTATATCATTGTTTCAAATGAACAGAGATAATGTGAAGGCTATTACTGCAAAGAATGCTTTTCTTATACTTAGATTTGTTGTCTTGTTTCTAGTCCAAATATCTAAACATTTTTAAATCAAGAAGCTTTCGCTAGACAAGCAAAACATGTTGAGCTCTATTTTAACGATCTAGGTGCAAAGTCTAAAGAGCATGCAGCAAAAGCATTAAGAGTGTTTGAAATCCACTTTTGCTATTTTAAGGATGGAAAAATATGATTTGCGCCCCGACACATGGTCTAACAAAGTTGTGCTTATTCTCTTAATGAATTATGGGTGCGTTTTGAGCATAATGTGCATTAAACCAATCAGAGTCTCATCTCCCATTCCCTTTAAGAGTCAGTTGCATCACGCCATGGTGCATTTGCTATTTATAAGGCGGACTATGTAAGTAAAAAAACTGAACGTTTCAACCCCAAGAAAACCATTAAACAGACCATCTATGTGAAGATAAAGAACGAACCTCCTCCATTTGGCCTCTTTACTTTCTCTTTACTTTACTTTCACTCTTTACTTTACTCCTTTACTTTCTTGGATAAAGAAATGGTGGAAACTCACTCTACAGAAGACATCCATTAGCCTATATATTCAATTTCATTTGTTAAGCGCAAAGATTTGTTTTCAAAGTATTTCTAATCTCAGTTCTTATTTCCAGCAAACGAATAAATAAACAATAATAACGAAGTGTTCTCAAAAAACTGAGTTAAATCCAAATATACTTCCCATTGCCCCATAAGGTGATGCATATATTACTAATAATATTCTAATAATGCTAATTATCATGAATAAACTGAAAAAAGCAAAAAACTTGATTATTTTCCTTATCCCATTGGAAGATTGTTAAGCTTCTTTTAAGGAAAAACTCACCTAATGTTGGCATATTATTTCTTAAAGCAAAACAATATTTTTTGCTTGTCTAGAAAATGCCTAATAATTATTTTTTTTTTTAGATATTTGGACTAGAAGCAAGATGAAAAATCTAAGTAAAGCATTTTTTGCAGTAAATGGATTGTTTTCTACCAATATTGTTCAGAGTAAACGCTGTTGCTAGTGGCACAGAAATAATCTATAATATTTAAAATGTCTTTGTTTGCATTCTTTTGAAAATACAACGATGAATCTAATAGCAACTATTGTGCTGGATTATTCTGAAGTGTATGACAGATGTCCCTAACATCTAAACAACCTGTGTTTATTGGTTAAAGGCAGATACAGTATTGTACAGTGAAAGGAAAAATGTGTTGCCTGGTAAGATGTTTTTTTCTTTTCAACTGTGATCAAGCTGCAAATGATGAAATGATCTTTCTATATTCATTTACAATATGAGAAGTTGGTTTTAAATTTGAAATGAACAAATGTAGAAAGCATGGTTTTGTGCAAATAATGCAGCTGTCCTTGCAGCGCCACTTGCCGTTAACACTCGGCGTCTGTGCTACTGTTTGCTGCATTGGGGCTTTGTGCAGACGAGCTGATGGTGGTTTGCAGGTCTCCGTGTGCAACTGAATGGCCAATCCCATTAGGCCCCGTCCACTTTTCAGGATCACCATCTTGACCTTCACTGATGAAATATAAGAAAAATGTATTACAAAATTTGTCTGGTTGTATATATCGCTTAGAGTAGACTTATAAGATATTGCTTTTTCTCTTTAAAGGGGACTTATTATGCAAAAATCACTTTTATAAGGGGTTTAAACAGTTGTGTGGAAACTGTACAAATATATTCAGCCTCTAATGGTAAAAATAAAATTATTTCACTTGATAAAAAGAGTCTGCAGAAACAACTGACATTCTCCCTTTTTATGTGTCATCAAAGGGGGAAAACCTCGCCTATAAGTGATGATTTCTTCTTCATTAGCATTAACAGCTTGAGTGAGAAGCAGCCCATCAATAGAGTTTTCATAAATATAATGTCAGCGATTAAGAGGATTATAAATGTGGTGTTTTAGGATGCACAAAGGAACATTGTAGTCTCCATAGACTGCCTTCTTCTGAGACATTTCTTTTGATATTTTTCAGTTTTTTACAGAGATAACATTAGTCCTGTTTTGAATCTGCTGCTATGCTGATGCATAGGTGTTTGTAGCTCCGCCCTCTTTTGAAAAGAGCACACTCTCATTTAAATTTAAAGCAACAGTCAACAAAATGGCACAATGTCTGAAAGGGGGGAATGTTAAAGTGTTATGATATATCTGTTAGCTTTTCTTTAAACTTCAGAACTAAAACAAAGAAATAATGTTTATAAACTAATTCTAAAAGATCTGAATTTAAACAAACAGGTTTAGAAATGTTTTCAAAATGACCTGCGTTTACACATTCAAAATGTTGATACATATGCCACGTAATTGCCATTGGTATTTGCCAGTATATGTAACGAAGGCCTGCTAGAGAAGTGCTATGCAGGTAAACTTCACTCCTCTGATCCCAAGAGATGCTCTAGAGCAGGGGTTCCCAAACCTTTCAGCCCGCGACCCCAAAAATAATCATATCAGTGGCTCGCGACCCCCATTTTTTAAGGTGGTTGTACTGTAAATATGTAAATGTTGCAGACACAACTATAGGCAAATATAAACATGAGCTTACTGACAACACAAAAATGCAACAGTCTATTAGCCATATAATGTTTTTTAAAGTCATTTATGGATTTAATTACATTTTGCTTTTAAAATTAAAGGCTGATGGCTGATTGTTATTTTTATGTTGTTGTTTCTTTAATGCAACTATTAACTATATTCTGTCGATTATGAATAAAATATGGTAATTCTAATAGTTTAATAAAATTTATTTGAGTTTTGGATATCACCAAGCGACCCCTTGTCATTGTCCCGTGACCCCCTAGGGGGTCCCGACCCTCACTTTGAGAACCACTGCTCTAGAGGCCTTTAGCCTCCTTGTTAGAGTAACCGACCCCCATGCAAAGAATTGCTGGTTAGATCCCAGCTCAGACCAGGTTGGGTGCAGTAGGACTGTTGAGTTACATATACATGCCATTGTTTTGTGTTTGTTCATGCTTGCCTTTAATCAACACCTCTCTAAACACGTATCATGTGCGGAAAATAAATGTATATAATCTAGTTCCAAATTAACAATGAGCTACATATGATTAAAACGTAATATTCTTAGTTTTTTAATTATATCATTTCAATCGAAACTGTAACAACCCAGCTATGAGGGACATTAAACCTTTGTTTTCATGAGCACGGACTGAGTCAAATTGATGCAAATGCTAAAGGCATGGTCTCAACAACCCTCCTTTGCCTTTGGGTGATACTTTTAAGCTGATCAAGTAGCAGGACTGCACTACTTCATTTGCACGCTTTGTTTTCATGCTACTAATATGCTGATGAGATCAGGGAAGAAATCAAGGGATCAGATGAGAAATTTACCCTACTTACAACAACACTTCATTTACATGCTTTTGTTTCCTCCTAAAACATATTACAGTCTCATTTTAGACTTGTGAAAAACTTTCAGACTCCAGTAGGCTCTTGCAGACTCGCTGACTTCTTGAAAATGCTGTATGACTGCAGAGTAACCAACCCGTCTCAATAAAGGAATTCTTCAGCGAGTTCAAGTCTCCTGGACTGGGTTCTCTCTTCATTTTATTTTATTTTTAACACATGCAAGTGGATGACGTCATTGTTTTCATAGACTCTCGTGTTCAGGTGTTTACACCAACACAACAATTGTTCTTTTTAAAAACTTGCACAATGTAACCCATTTTCAGATTCATGCAATTTCAGTCAAAAAATTATGTTTTAATATAAACTAAAAGGCACAATGTATTAAAAGTTTAACATTTTGGCTCAAAACGTTATGTAAACGATCCTTCAACGTATTTATTGTGTGACTGGGCTATAGAACTGAGCTGTGAGAGTGTAACCTTACCCCGAACAGCACCCGTTGGTGATCGGCTCAATGGGCTCTTTCTCTGTGAGGGATCTGCAGTCACTGTCTGTCTGAGCGGCTCCTTTGGACTCCATGCCAGAATCTGAGCTCTGTTGCACCACTGCTGGCTCTCGACCCGAGTCTGAGCTAGTTCTTGATCCTCGTTCACTGCCAGACAGAGAGCTGCTGCTTGGTCCTTCTGTGTCTTTGCCAGAGTCAGAACTGTGTCGGCCGTTTAGACTGTTCGAGGAGGAGACTTTACTCAGCTGCCCATTATCTACACAGCAACAGATGAGAGATTTTCAAAATGATAAAAAAATTAATAGATTAAAAAAGATTTGAACAGTAGACTTCCAAAAAAGACTGTACATTTACATAAAACATTTTCAGACATTTACAGATTCAACGACTCTCTGGATTCAGTTTTGTTTTAAATGCATTTATCTAGGGTTGAAGCTTTTATTTAATGTGATTTGTTAGTGAATGTCAGTATAATGCCATCATTTCTTAGGTTCTATACTTTATTTTTCATTCCTTTTTCATTTCCCTTTTTCCACACACTTCCTGTTACAATAGCAAATAAAGATTTTTAAACTCTTTTGTGTGTTCTTGAAAGATAGCGATTATTGCCTTGCCTTCTGCGCCAGTATCACAGGCCTGTTTGCGTCTCCTCCTCAGAATTACTTCCAGTTCACTGTCCTTTTTAACATGAGCTACTTCCTGGAAGCCACGGCTAGGACTCTTCTTCACTGTCTCCTAATGGTTCAGACAGAACAGAATATGATGTTCATTAATGTTTCATTGCTTTGTTTTGGCATCCTAGTATTTCTAAGAGAATGCATACTAGTATAGTATACTGTGCATTTTTTGTGCAGCTGATACTGAGCACTGTATCAATTATTACATGACTGTATTGTATACAAACAGATAGTGGACCAGTCTGTGGATCAGTGGATGACCCTGTAATAAAACTAAACTGAATGGCATGCAGCTGATAATAAGAAATCCCACCAGAATGCCTTTCAGCTCCTCCATTGCACTTTCCTGGTGCTTCTCTTCCACTGCTGCAGCTGCGGCTGCTGTCACAGGGCTTGGCAGCTGTTGATCAGAAACAGAAACATGTTTCCCTTATATGATGAAATCCCAAGATATTTCTCAAATAACATTTCATGATATAATAACTGTTTTTATTGACATTAACTAAAACCATTTAAAAAATGTTGGTATCTAAAATCAAGCTGAAAATATAATGATAAAAAAACAAAGATAAACAATGAAGATGTTTAAAAAAACAATAGTAAAAAAAAATCAACTAAATAATGAAATAAAAGTTGTAGCAAAAATATTAACACTATAAATAATTAAATATAATAGAAAAAACCTTCATTAACCTAATTTGTTAACCTAAAACAGTTATATTAAAAAACAGTATAAAAATAAAAATAAAACAATAAAATAATAAAAATATATTCAAAATAATTGTATAAACGATGGTGAAACAGATCACCAAAATATTACTTGCAGTACAAATCATCAAAAAACAACTTTGAAAATGACTTAAAACCAGCAAACATTTTCTATGGACAATGCCTAAAAGACAAAAAAAAAAAAAAAAAAACAATAAGCCTGTGTAATGGTTAGCAGACAATCTCTAAAGTCAGGACTGTATTGATCTGCTATACTGTACAGCCCCCCTGAGCCTAAAGAAAATCTTGATTGCTTTGCCCATCAATAACTTAAACAACATGGATCCCCCATCAGCCTATAGTGTAGAAGTCTATACACAAAATACTTTAATGACTCGACCCTTCCTGAGTGAAAATGAACCATTTCTGCAAGGTCTTTATATTGACTTAAATTCTGCTGAGGTGTAAAAGGATTTCCTTTGATTGGAATGAAGGAACATGAGCAGTTTAACGCTGATGTTATACACTGAACGTTATTTGCGATTTCACATACCTTTGTGCCAAATCTCTGCAGCAGATGATGGTAAAGAGAAAACACAAAAGACCTTCATTCAGTGCAAAACTAACATTTAAATGAAGGGTGATATAAGGGATTTTGAATGGTGCATGTTTGCTAGTGTCAGAGGACCAGGTCTGAGTATTTCTGAAATTGCTGTTCTACTGGGACTTTCATGCACAACCAATACATTCTCACTCCTGACTCGTCACATATTGACACTCAGTCAAACCCTTCTTGTTCCTTTTTGATGCTTCTGATGCTAGGGGTAAACCTCTATCATGATTTCACAACACAGGGTCCTCCGTTTCTTTAAATGAGTAACCTTCGGCGTTGATATGCTGATGCGAAAGACATTGGCAGTTTTATTGTTATAATTAATTTACATAATAGAGAACATTTTTGCCATTATTAAGATGTGAGTTTACTGAGAAGTAAACAGTAAAACGGTTTTATTTATATTTCACTTTTTATGAACATAATCTAGCTTCTAGCGCTTAACCTAACTATAAGTCAATATAAAACAGAGTATATCAATCAGATACAACTACATTTACATTTTATTCAAAAGATATTAAGTTATTTCTGGGAGAATGGGTTCTATGCACAGCTAGAGTTTAAAAACCAACGATAAACTTCCGGTGAAAGCTTACACTGTAAAAAATACAGGGTTTCACACAATTCATTCATGTTGTCCCAAAACAAATTGATTAAGTTAACTTAACAAATTTATGTGCGTTGAACATAAAAAAATTAAGTTGTCCCAATGAAAATGAAGTTTTGTTGTGTTGTTTGAATTGTGTTGTTTCAGCTCATTTTAATTAAGTAGATTGAACAAGCAAAAAACTAAATATTTATTTTTTGAGTGTAAAGTGACTATTTTCAACTTCACAAGGTTGTTTTTACAGCATCGATGTTGCAATGTAATTACAATCCATTCAGTTAAATAGACTTGACCATTCATTTTGTTGTTCAAGCGTAAAACAAGATGAAAGATCGTTGTAACCTCTAGCACCGTCAGTAGCAATAGCCTAGCGCAGATATTCCATTGAAAATACTGGAGTAAAATAGACTGTCATATTTTAATGACATGGCAGGGGGAAAATGGAATTTGATACAGTGCTTCTAGTCCGATTTAAGACCTACTTCATACCGTATATCTGACAGACAGGGAAGATCACTGATTTTAAAAGAAATCAGATCTTAAACGCTACAATTTTGTAATGGAAAGACAGTTCACTGGAAGCCTCTGGACTGCCTGGCTGAAAATTAAAAGTCTGTGTGCATTTAGACCATTGACATGAACACCGTCTCCATGTGCCATACAGGGATGCGTTTCCCAAATAACGATGTAACTAGTGGCTGAACTATCATAGTATGATGCATCGTTTGGGAAAAGAACGATGTAGTGACGAGTGTTTCCCAAAACCGCAGTTTCTCTGTTGCAGATCCATCGTTTGAACCATGTTAATTATTACGTAAAACTAATGTTTGCGTTTCAGATATTACAGAGAACGATACATATTGTATTCTAAAACATAAAATCACTTACAAAAGCTAACACGATTCTAAAATCATATATTAATCACTTAAATAAATAAATAACAAGGCTATTTATTAAGAAATAAAATCTAATATTTATTATTTATTAGGAAATGAAAAAAAGTCCTACTTTAATAATAATATTAATAATGATGATGATGATTGTTATTATTATTATTATTATTATTATTAAGTAGGATATTGTTTATTTATTTATTTTATTTTTATAAAAGTCTACTTTTACAATTTGACACATGCAAACCACTGCAGAAATGTTCTAACAGACAGGCCAATGTCATATACAGTACATATACTTAATAAATAATAAATTTAAAGCATTAACGTATGCTGTGTTTTTTGTTTTCACAAGCTTTGGAGACATAACATAAATTCCGCTTTTAAATAATAGGTCACCTATAGTTTTCCTATAGTTTATAGAGTCACTTTGTAAGAAGCACAATTGTAAACATGAAGATCGCTAAATCTGAAGCGTAACTTTGAAAGAAAATGACACTTAAAAGTTATGACTTTAATGCTTTTTTTTACATAATTCCAAGTTTAAATGTTAGAATGTTCTAAATAAATAGGGCATAGGGGAATAACTGGGAAAAAAACACAGCCAGGAACTATTTTTTTAAACTACAGCTCCAGAGGGGTAGTTGCAAACATACAAGTTTGCGACACAGTTTGCGAATGTTCGTTGGAACGATGGATTTGGGAAACGTTAAATCAACAAACTATGTTTGTAACGATGTAACTTGCGACCTTAGTTGGCTAACGATGGTTTTCGAAAACGCACGCCAGCTCAGATGTTGTCTGTCACAAATTTAAATATTGCCACTGGAAAAATAACATCTCACATGATCTTCTGTGGTCAAACACTATTGGACAATGCTAATGTGCTATTGGCATATAGTGACAGAGAACATTTTTACAATGTCTTTACTTCCTTTTCTGCAATTTGAACATCTCCGGACCATTACTATCTACAGACGATGAGGGAGCTCTCACATTTAAATACTCTAAAACATCTTAATTTGTGTTCCGAACAAGAGTGAAGGTCTTAGGAGATACAACATGAGGTTGAGTAATTAATAGCAGAATTGTTATTAACTAACCTTTTAGGAACGTGCTCAACATCACTTAAAGTTAACAAGTAAACTCAGAATTTTGCGTTTCACAACTCACCTTAGTGTCCTGACTCTTCACAGGCCTGAGAACAACCCCATGTTTAATTCTTTCCATCATTTCATTGACAGCTTTCACTTTGACATCATCCACAGCTTCATTTACTGCATCGGGGGGGGGGGGGGGGGGGGGGGGGGGGAATAAAAAAACGTTGTGTTTGTCAGGGAGCCAATAATAGGGCAACAGCATAAAAATACACTGTTCTGTCTGTAGGCAATAGGGGACAATCACCTGGGGCCTGCTCTAGTTTTGGAGTTCCTTTACCTCCCTTGGAAGACTTCCTCATAATCGCAATGAGAGAGCTGCCATAATGAAAGAGATGTAATTAGATGTTTACAGCTGGCATAAAGAATGACATTCTTCTTAATGAGTGAATCTGACTGCTTGGCGTCAGTGCAGTAAAATGGGGCGTTACCTGAGGGGGTTGCAGCGGGATGGAGGAGGCGGGGGAGGTGGAGGAGGAGGGGGTGGGGGAGGTGGAGGAGGTTGGGGAGGTGGGGCCGGGGGCGGAGCAGTCCCGGGGGAGGGACCTGATGCTGAGTCAGAGCTTGTCCTTGCCTCCTGCAGATCTTTAACTGTGACAAACCACAAAAGGATGCCAGGATATTACTCTTAGGTGGATCGCTGTAGGTTATATTTTAATTCTCTGTTGTAGATGTTTAAGTATCTGGTTCTTATATAAAAAAAATCCTTAGTTTTACCTTTCTCTTCCAAAATAGTGTTTTTCTTTTCTTCCTCTTGTAGTCGTCCCTCTGTCTCTTTCTTCTCTTCATCTAATATTTCCAGTTGTCTCTGCAGTTGAACCAGCTGCTTACGTAAAGCACATTGTTCCAGTTCGGTCTCTAGAGCCTTTACCTGTAAAAAATGCAAATATGGTGTGCTCAAATCATGTCGGAAAGAACATTCCTATGAGTTGCATTTAAATGTTGCTTCAAGGTATCATATTGGTTTCTCTTTTTTCCAGGATTTCAAAGTTGTGAAAGAGTCACTAGCTGAGTTTCAATCACCCTGTTTAATGCACATTTTGAAGTATCGTATGAGAAAAACACTGGACTTTTGTGAAAAATGGTTAAACACCAATGATGAAAATGCATTTGCTGAATAAACTGATGAAAGTGAACATTACACCAACATGACTAATCAGCCTCTCCATTATGTTTGTCTTGTTTATTGTTGGTTAACAATATTACAGCCACCTTAACAACTTCATGGATATGCATCTTATTTACATTTGGGATTTTTACCTTTTTTTTTACTTTGAAAAGATTAATTTCATGTTTGCTTCACATGGCTACCCAGCAGGCACTGGACATCAACATGGTGTCAGATGTGTACCCCAATGTTGTGGGACGTTGCATTTTGTTTAGAAATAAAAATCAGGCTAACGTCAGAATTGAACGTCAGGCCGATGTCAATGTCCAGCGCTACACACTGCATTTTAGTTACTTTCCAACATCAAACCTAATAACAACAAAATAATAATGTCTGAAGGATGTTACAGCTTGATGTTGTATGCATGTTACCACTATGATTATCATATTTTGGTTGACATTCCTGATGAATAAATGTCAGTATTTGACATCAATATGACGGTGGATTAAGATGTTAGCTCTGGATTTTGGTCACTTTCCAACACAACCTAAAAACCACAACATATCATTGTCATTTTATGTCATCATTGGATGTCAAAATAACATTGTCATTAGACGCTGCCATCCTTAATCTAACCAATATTAAAATCTTAAGATGTTGTGTGCCTAATGGGTAGTCACAAAACTTGGCAAGTTAATGTAGCCTCTGTGTAAATGTTTTCCAGTATGTTAAACTATTTTTGTTATATTTGCTGTAAAAAAAACCAAATCAATGTAACATTTATTTGACCTTTCATGGTTTTAAAGTTTTTAATTAAATTTTTTATAGAAAGCACACATTGTGTTGAAAATATAATAAATCTGCATTAAGTTTTAAATAGATTTAGAGAAATTATGGTTTGGATATTTTTCAGAACACTAGAATATGGAAACATCTCTCAAATTCATTAATTTCCCTTTGGCTAAGTCTCTTTATTAATCAGGGATCGCCACAGCGGATTGAACAGCCAACTTAAGCAGGATATGCTTTACACAGTAAATGCCTGCAACCCGTACACCCATACACTCTCACATTTACACACACTACAGCCAATTTAGTTCATCCAATTCACCTATAACGCATGTCTTTGGACTGTGAGGGGAAGCCGGAGCACCCGGAGGAAACACACGCCAACACAGGGAAAACATGCAAACCCCACACAGAATTGTCAACTGACCCAGCCGGGACTCAAACCAGCGACCTTCTTGCTGTGAGGCAACAGTGCTAACCACTGAGCCACCGTGCCACCCCAACTATCAAATCACACAAAGTGATGTTCTAGCTCATTTTTGTTTTTCTACAATGAAAATTTCTAAAGATTCCCAAATCACAATACAATCTTTAAGAAGCAGAATTATATGTGACATAAGTCTTGTTTTCTGTCAAACTGATCAAAATTTGGTGAATTTATAAATAAAACAAGAAGGCTATACATGCCAATAGGCTCATAAATTTTATAAGTAATTTTCCATACCCAACTGACATATATTTATTATTTTTAAAGCAGAAAAGAACACCTAGAGAACATTCTTTATTATTCATTATGCAGTTTTTGTACCCACCCAAGTGATTTAAACACAAGCAATGTCATAATGATGACTTTCCAACCCATAAATATGAAGTTCCCAGGAGTATCCGATTAATCCAACATGGACAACCATAAACAACTTTTTATAAATGACTTGTTAAGACAGAAATCTACTTTTACTCAAACAAAACCCAAATGGCTGCAACAAAGTTGTCCTGACATTGGTTCAGAAATGGATCATATTTACAGTCTGACTTGTAAACAAGGCTTGGCTAGCATGGTCTATTGATTACGTGACGTTTTTGGATTTGAATTGTAGGTCAGACTCTATATTGACTGATGAAACATCAAACCTACCAATTCACAAACACTAGATCCCATTTGCCACCAAAAGCAGTAAAGTAAACCTGCAGTTGCAATTTTTCCATTGCATTTTTATCACCTCTAAGTGATTCCGTGCTTGTCCAATATGCTCAGATTGCAGGTGCAAAAAGTATCTGGAGATCTGGAAGTTCATCTACTATACTGAAGGAATCCTCAGATCATGACAGTTCCAGATGTCTCTTGTGGTGCTTTGAGATTTGTGTTGGTTTAATATAGTTGTGGTTTTGTTGATAGCCAACCAATCACATATGTTTGTTATTTAATGTGGTTTGTAAAGTATCACACTCTACTGCTGAGACTACAGATGTAGAAAACAGGAACCACAAGAGATCCTGGTGAAAATACTGTATCGTATTACCATGAGACCATATGCGTGAATTGAAAAATGAATGAGTGCAGTTTAGTCAACAGAAACTGTGCTGCATTACTACACTACCTGACAAAAGTCTTGTCACCATTTCAAGTTTTAAGAACAACAAATAATAACTTGACTTCTAGTTGATCATTTGGTATCATAAGTGGCTTAAATGAAAGGCAAATGCCTCTAGATTAAGCTTATTTTACCAAAATGAAATATGATCTTGTCTTGATTTTTAATTATGTTATTAGGACACTAAGGTTTAAATTTGCTTAGACAAAAGTCTTGTCTACATTATAGAATATGAAGTCATGGTGCAATGGAAAAATAATTAATATTGTGTATGACTCCCATGAGCTTGGAGGACTGCATCCAAACAGCTCTGCAGTGACTCAAATAACTTATTAATAAGGTCATCTGGAACAGCAAAGAAAGCGTTCTTGCAGGACTTACAGAACCTATCAAGATTCTTTGGATTCATCTTTAATGCTTCCTCCTTCATCTTACCCCAAACATGCTCAATAATATTCATATATTGTGAGTGGGCTGGCCAATACTGAAGCACCTTGACCTTCTTTGCTTTTAGGAACTTTGATGTGGAGGCTGAAGTATGAGAAGGAGTGATATCCTGCTGAAGAATTTGCCCTGTCCTATGGTTTGCACATATCTCAATGTTTCCATCCACTCTGCAGATCTCCTGCATTGTCACAATAACCAGCGATCCAGACTATGCTATTGCTAATGAGCTACATACAGTATCTGTCACTTTATTAAACTACAAATGCATTCATGCACTTTACACACACACACCTGTTCTTGATCTGCCATGATTGCAAACACACACAGCTGAAGCTGTTCGGGACTGCTTACATAGACTATTTAACTCTTGAACACACACACACATTGCTGAATCTTGTTGGTTTCATACCCTGTAACATTACAAAGCGCTTCCAGGTATAGTCTCTCCATGTTTTGACCCTTGCTTTATTTTAATGTTTATCCTGCCTGCCGCCAGCATCAACCATCTGCCTGCTACCTAACAACGCTTCCGGATTTCCTTGCATGTTCCAGTTTGCACCTGTCTGTGACCATTGCCTGCCTGACCATTCTTTGTTAATAAATCTTCATGTGGATTTTTGTCGTTCAGCATCCCTCTGATACACGCACGCCCCATACTGAATGTAACCCCAAACCATGATTTTTTCCTTCACCAAACTTAACTGATTTCTCTGAGAATCTTGGGTTGATGCAGGTTCCAATAGGTCTTCTGCAGTATTTGTGATGATTGGGATGCAGTTCAACAGATGATTCATCAGAAAAATCTACTTTTAGCCACTTGATCAACTAGAAGTCAATTTAATATTTGTTGATCTTAAAACTGTGATCGACAACAAGACGTTTGTCAGGCAGTGTATTTTGTGTTTCTGCTTTGTGCTATACTTTCTTTTGTTTTACATAATCAACACCAGTTTTTATTTTTTTTATGTATTCAGCGATTAACTGCTGTCAGACAACTGGATTTTTGATAGAATTTCAGGTCAATAAAAAATAAGGGTAATCAAATTGCCTAATTGTGTATAAGAAACAAGACTTTTCTCAGGTAGTGTATATCACTTCAATCAGATACCTGAATCAACTGTTTAAAAAAAGCCAACTTCATTGAATGCCTGGATATGTGTTTGCAAGATTAACATTTAAATGTTTTTTGTCTAAACACATCAATAAACTATAGATAAAATCATTTATTCATTTCAATTCAATCCCAGTTTATTTGTATAGAGCATTTCACAATAATTATTGTTTCATAGCAGCTTTACAAAGGTGCACATTATTACATTACAATCAAAATCATGAAAGTTATAGTTATTAGTTACTATGACTTTATTAGTTACTAATAACTTTGACTAGTTAAATAACTAATAGCTTTTAACAGTTAAAGTTATAATATATAAACATAGTTAACTTGTAGTAATATATTATATAGTTAAGGTCTATGTGTGCATGTGTAATTGTGTATTAAGTGTATGTGTCTAAATGCTTACAAGTGAATTCAGACAACATAATGTGAGAATTGTGAATAGATCTGTGGAAACATCTACAGAAATAACGACAATTAGAGGATTAATATTTATGAAAAGGATTTATGCCTGTGAAAAGCTCAAGCTTACAGCATTTAAATAACTGAAAAGGGGGTAATTCAATTTAATTCCATTGTCTAATTCTATCATGTAATCCATGATAATCCATTAGGTTTCAAATTTCTCCCTGTTTTTCCTATAAAAGCTAGTAAAACTGAAGGCTTTCTCTATTTTGATGATCACCTAACAGACATTCACTGCAAAAAAAGGTGGGTTCCAAAACACAATCAATTTGTGTTGGAACAACATGAAGGAATTCCGTTAATTTACTAGTTTTACAAATGTGGATTTAAAAAGTGGATTTAACATAAAACTTTAAAGTTGTCCCCAAAAACATCGAGAATTGTTTGTTATTTTTTTATGTTATTTCAACTAATTTTAATTTAGTGGTTTGAACAAACAGCAATCTTCATTTTTTGAGCATTCTAATAATAATACATGTTACTTTTTACTACTGTGCACTACTCGCCATCATAGTTGTAGTCAAGCATTAGTAGACCTTTAGGTTAATGTTAGTGTAAAATAAGATAACATGTACTTGCTTATAGTCAGTAAAACGTTTGCTCAGGGAAGTGAAATCAAGGCCATTATCACTTATTTTTTCTTTTTTTTCTGGGTTTTAAGCAAAGTCCTGCAAACACTTTCTTTTTAAGACATTTGGACCAGAAGATGGAGCTGTACCAGTGGAGAAGGCTGAGGGTCTGCTGTTTGTCCAATCATGTTTTTTTCTTCCGTCAAATAAAAAATATCACGTTTTTAAATCGATAGCTTAACAGGAAATATGCATTTAATTAATGCTCCGCTGTTATTACTATTTCACAAAACCTTTGTCAACATTTTAATAAAAGTGATTAGATTAAAGATTGTCTCATGATTATGACTTATTTCCTCCATCTCACTCGCGGTTCATGTGTGCGCGCGCTGCGTGTGATGAAAGAAAATGACAATGAACCTCAAAGCTCATTTGTTGACTTTTTGTATACAAATTTTGTTGGTCGCATATGATATTGCATTAATTTGCATACATTACTTATAAGCTGTAAAATGAAAGCCTCTGTTTGGTGCGGAGTTATCATTATACAAAAATCAAGAAAATCTTTGAATTTGTAGATTATGTAGGCTGTTTTAAAAACTGATATTATAAAAGAACTATTAATAACTGTATTTTTTCAAATGGAAAAAAGGTTGGTTTGTTGGTTGTAGCCTACACTAAATCATTAATAGCCTGTTTGTTAGGTTTATGACATGGCTCCAGACAGCACAGAGGCCATCAGTATCAGAATGACCAGAAATATCTTTCTTTCATTTTGCTTCTTTGGCAAAATATGTCTAGTAGTATTATCAATCCGAAAGGCTTTAAGCCTAAAACTCCTGTTTTGTGAATATAAATATTTCTTAAGGTTTGCCTACCTTCTCCTGGTGCTGCATTCTCTCTTCCTCTAATGTTTTGGTCACATTGGCCACATCTTCTAAAGCTTTGAGCAGTTGAATGCTGGGATCTGCCTGTTGGAGCAAGATCATGCTCTGTCTGTTTGCTTCTTTTTGCTTTACCATCATCTGAAAAAGAAAATGAACATGAGAAACATTGAGATGTTTAGATCCATTTTCCTTCTATAGCTACTGAGAAAACAAAACATTCTAATGTGACACAGACAGCAATAGAGAATTCATATTCATTCGTCAATAAATCCATGTATCATGTGTTTTGGTTGGATTGTGAGGTCAACAGGTCACAATATTTCAGAAGTTGACCTGTCAGCTGAGTTGATAAGGGTGAATACAGATGATTTGTCCTATACCTCATGTGCATAGGTCTCTGCTTTCTGCCTGAGGCTCTGCTCCAAATCCAGCTGCTCCTTCATGTTTTCATACTCAGTCGTGGCCACCATAGATACTAAAGAGATAAACAAATGTATTAGTTTATTGTTTTAATATTTATTTTATTTTTTTAGTATTTTTGCGTTTACTAATGATTGTTTTATTAAATGAAGTACAATTATTCCAAACTAGACACTAGACACATTACATTAATTGTAGTTTATACCACTCTCCAAGTTTATTATAATAATTTATTTTGCCTATTTTATATATATATATATATATATATATATATATATATATATATATATATATATATATATATATATATATATATATATATATATATATATATATCGTTGGCGGTTCATTCCGCTGTGGGCGACTCCTGATAAATAAGGGACTAAGCTGAAGGAAAATTAATGAATACATATATAAAGTATTTAATTATAAAAAACATTAACAATGACAAAAATGTTTCTTGAGCACTAAATCAAGATATTCGAATATATAAAGGCTTATAAATATATCAAGATTTTCAGTGTCACTAAAATTATAGAATAAATTAAAATAGACACAAATAAATTACAGTTGTACAAACACCACTTTTTATTATTACAATTGTATCGTATTTTATATATGAAAGAAATGCCAGCTTTAACCGAAACGTCATTAAGTAGAACCAAATTGTGTGTAATTTGTTATCATTTATTAACTATTTGTTATTTATGTTTTCCCAGAGCTGGGTTGCAGCTAGAAGGGCATCCGCTTTTTTTTAAAAAAAAAAATGCTGGATAAGTTGCCGGTTCATTCCACTGTGGCGACCCCTGATGAATAACGGAACTAAGCTGAAAAGAAAATGAATGAATGAATATTATTTATTCATCATAAATTATACAGACTTAGTATAATTTATTTGTTGTAGTCTCTTTTCTCTCACAATATTATTTGCTCGTACAACATAGAAATGGATGAAAATCTTAATGAACAGTGTGATTTGACACATCAGTATATTATACAACTTGTATATAATCACAATTATGCAAATAGCAGGTATTATATTCAACACAGTAGCAATTTCGTTCTTTTTTATCTTAAAACTTACTGTGATGAGCATATGAAGTACAGGTTCAGCCCAAGTCGGTGCATTACATGACCTGAGCGAAGCTGTTTCCTATATTCCAGCCAGAGTAATAAGGCAAATGAGCAAAGAGGGAGCTGAGAGGATGTCAAAACAAAGTGCATCACCCCCAGCTGGAACAGAGGGACTTCCTGTGGTGAATCTTTTACAGATAATTTGATCAGGGACTTTGACGTGCAGCCGGTAGTGAGTGGGCTGCTGGGGAGCATTAATCTTCTTGGAAGGCACATGCACAGATGCACAGCAGACCTTTGAGATGATGTCATGCATTTGAATACAAGTGAGGAAATGAAAGGGCTCAGTGCTCATAATGTCCACACTCACCCCTGTTGAACCTCTTAATGGTCTTGCTTTGCTGATCAATGGTTTTATAAAGCTCCTTCATCTCGGCCTGCTCCTTTTCCCTCTGCAAAAACATATTTGAGAAACTCTTAGCAAATGAAACCCGTTTAGGCATGGTTACCATGGTTATTATTATAGTTGTTTCAAGTTTTTATTTATTTCGATACTGTTTTAAATTTGCTGTACATTTTAGATCAGTTTCAGTGTGTTTGATGAATGGTTTAGCTAGTTTTATTCAAGTTTTTATATTGTGAACACATTTCTGTTTAGTTTTTATTAGTGGTGTCAAAAGATTAATCATGATGAATCACATCCATCCATAAATATATTTACTGTGCATATTTATTTTTATATAAAAACACACTTATGTATATATTTGAGAAAATGTTTCTTATTAGAAATTAAATATTTATATATAGTACAAATTATATATAAATATATGTATTTAAAGATTTTTTTCATATTTTTCATATTTTTTATTTATAAATACACAATATTTACAAACACAGTGAGTATACACATAATTTTTGATGCAATTAATCACGATTAATCCCTTGACAGTTTAAGTTTTATATAAAATGAGTTTAAATTTTTGTAATTCTAGTTTATTAAAGTTAATAGACCAAGAGGTAGACAAACAGATTATTATAAGTGAAGCTGCTGATGCTGTTTATAGAGGTGTTTACTGATCCTCTGCTGAGATTTTGAGAGATGTAATGTTTTAGTTGATTTCATCTAAAGCTGTGTCCAAGTCCAAGAAGGACGTCATAAAAACTTTCATTCTGCACCCTTAGGGGACGTCATTACAAAGTTTATTTGTCCAAAAGAAATGTTTAAAAGATGTAATTTGAACACAATTGTGTTTTGTTGGTAGAGCAAAGTTTAACATTTGCACTTAGAGTAACTTACATTTTGCAAACCTCTAATAGTAAAATATTTGTTTGAACAGACACTGAACCCAAATACACAATGAATAAGTATAACATATAAATAAAGAATATATATAAAGAATGATAGAAAATTCAGAAAATTGTCTTCATATTACAGATCTTGTATATGCAGTTTAACATACTTAGTTTACTTTTGCAAATGAAGACAGTTCTGTTTTATGTTAGAAAAGATGTTTCTGTAAATAATAATGTGCTGGACTGATGTGTTTGGCTGTAAAAGTGCATGGCCGCATGCAAATGCCCTAGGTCAGATTTTCCACCACAGAATGAGTTCTTATTAATTCTGAAAACAATTCAAACGTTTTTAAAATTAGCTAATTATTACTTTATTTTAGTTTTTATTTTAGTTTTAATGTTGTTATTTTCCTTTAGTTTTTTCATTCATTGTGTTTTTTGTATAATATTTCAGTTAAATAAAAAAAATTGACCAATAGCATTAGTTTTTATTTACTAAATTAACTTTGATTGATACTTTGATATCCTTTAAGGATCAGCAATCCTGCAGGTCACTAGGGCTTCATTTCAAGCTATTTATAATTCATGAATAGGCTAATACAGTGCAAGACACTTTGCAGTTGGTACATCAAGCCTGACAGATTTTATATATATATATATATATATATATTTTTTTTTTTTTTTTGAGTATAAAGTGAAATAATTTTGTATAACTACTCACAAGTGCGGTCAGCTCCTTTATTTGTCTCTGCTGTTCTTGCAGCTGACAAGCCAACTGCTTCTTCTCCTCCAGCAAAGAACTCACTGTTTCTTGAAGATCTATGGGGAATTCAGATGCTGAAATGCATACCCTTAATATACAGTTGAAGTCAGAATAATTATCCCCCTTTTGAATTTCTTTTTCTTTTTTAAATATTTCCCAAATTTTTACAGTATGTGTGATATTTTTTTTCTTGTGGAGAAAATCTTTTTTTTTTTTAGCTAGAATAATAGCTGTTAATATATATATATATATATTTTTAGGGTCAAAATTATTAGCCCTTTTAAGCTATATATTTTTGATAGTCTACAGAACAAATCACTGTTATACATTAACTTGCCTAACTACCCTAACCTTCATAAGTAACCCACTTAAGCCTTTAAATGTCACTTTAATCTGTATAAAAGTATCTTGAAAAAATCTAGTTAAATATTATTTACTGTCATCATGGTAAAGATAAAATAAATCAGTTATTAAAAATGAGTTATCACAACTATTATGTTTAAAAAATGTGTTGAAAAAATCTTCTCTCCGTTAAACAGAAATTGGTGGGAAAAATAAACAGGGAGGCTAATAAATCTGACCTCAACTGTATATCATATATATGAAATATGGTGTATTTATAAATTGGGCAGGTGCACACAATATTATGGATGCATTTACCTTTGACCTGCTGCTTATATTGGGAAAATGAATCAGAGCTGTGGTCTTGTTGTTCAACCTCTTCTTCTAGCGAGATGCAGTCAGAAATGCTAGGCAGCAGCTCATCCAGACACGGCCTTGATGACAGGCTCAAATACTTCAGCTTCCTGTTCTCACAGTTCAGCTAAAAGAGGTCAGAACAAAATTATTACAAGATTAAAACTAGTAAAATGTAATGAATTATTAGAATTTTAACATGTCTTATTCATCCATGGCCTATTTGGAAAAAAAAATAATAATTCTTCAAAATGTTGTCTACTGTATTGTGTGGAGGAATAAAAAACATGTTGACTATAGAGTCTGGTTTCTAGCAATACTGAAAGTGCTGGTACTTTCAACATAATCCAGCAGTTATAAATAGCAGTTTGTAATAATTTAATTTCAATGAATTTGAATTTCTTATGAATTTAGCTGATTTCATATGTTCTTGTACAATTGGCTCACTCTGCAGTGACAGTTATGTTTATAGACAGGCCATCATGTTTTTTTTTTTTATTAAAAAAACAAGTAAACACATTTTCATATAAATGAGTCTATACAAATTCATAAAAATAGCCATTTAAAAAATAATAATAATTCAATTTAATAGTCTATTGAAACAGTCTATTTCAGATCCTCAAAATAGCAATGTGCCAATAATGTGCCTTAACATACCTCCTTTTTAGACCAACACCCCCTTAAGTTCATAAAGTGGCGAAAATGAATTTGCTATCTAATCAACGTGGCGCAAAATGTGAAAATTAGGGTTATGCTGGTCTGAAAATGCCAACAAATCTATATGTGCCCTATAAGGCCCCTATATGTCAGCACACTGCCTATTAGGTCAATGGTCTTGACAAAATCTAGTATTGCTTAATATTTTACAGCTGTACAAGAAATCGATTCGAAACATTGCAACTTTGAGCATTCCAGTCAATCACAAACATGCATAAAAACAACAGCCAAACAGATAATTTAAGGTTTAAATTTATTATTTAAGCATGTTAAGCACATGCTGCAAAGATTTGGGAGCAAATCACAATAAAATGCATGCCTGATTTTAAATTGTGATGCTTGACAGTGTGATAACCACAGCAACATGACACAATAACAAAAATGATGTTATATCTTTATTATCATCATTAATTATATCTAATTGTTTTGTCGACCAGATTTTATTACTTTCACTTGATCTTTCTTTATTGCAATGCTTTCATATAAAATATTTAAAAGTTAAATGCTAAATGCTAATGTTTTAATGCATTGTGTATTTAAAATCATTATTAGCATGAATGAATAAATATACGAAAGAGTAAAAAAAAAACTTTAAAAAAATTTTTGAATTTTTTTTCAGCAAACTATGTTCTAGTAAACATGCAGTGCTCAGCAAAATTGAGTACACCCTATTTTGAAAATGAGTATTTTTATCAATTTCTCAGTGCATATAGGCAATGCATTTTTGTGCATTTAAACAAAACAGATTTATTAAACAGATATATTTATTAAAGTTATATTTTAGTCTCCAAACAGATTTAGAAATTGAAATATATGTTTTGTTTCTCTTGATTTTTCCTCTTTTTAATATTTGTAAATAAATAATAAATGTATTTAATATTTTTCTATAACATATCAGTTTGGGTGTACTGGTTTTTGAACTGTTATTTGCAAGTTATTTGTTAGATAAGCTCCAGATTTAGCTTCAGTACTGACTATTCTACTGTTTATGTACAAATATTGTGTAATATAAGTTAAATATACAAATATTGTGGATGATATTGTATAGCTTCCTATTAAATATATGAATTTAAAAGATTTGTGAGGGGTCGTCTGTATTTGTGAAGGGGAACTGTATTTGAATAGCTGCAAGTTGTCAACAAATGGGAATAAATTAATAAATAAATATATTTAAAATAATTCTGGTTGGGTATTGTTAAATAAGCACCTTCGTAGCCAGAGCCTCTGCATTTTCCCGGCAGGATTTCTCAATCTCAAGCTGGGTCTGTAGTACGTTCACCTCTTCGATCACCATTTGGGAAACTGTACAAAGAAGTAAAGCATTTATGAGTAAATGAAAGTGCTGGAGGTCATGTAAGCAGTCCAACGTATCATGAAGAAACTCAGAAATAACTCAGAAATAACGCAGATATACAAGCCTGTTGCTATAGCAATAAAAGGTGGGAGTACAGTCATGTTTCTCTTCTATATTCTAATGCATCATTTGCTGAAGTTAGCCTCACACTACTTCCTACGCAGTTCATAAAGAGTCTGTTAACTCCTGATGCACAAAACTGACTCACAAATGTTAATATTTAATGTATGCCATCAATTGTAAAGACAAAAGTTGTGTTGCATGTACAGTAGGCATGGGATGATAACCATTTTCATGGTATACCACGGTTTGGAAAAACCAAGGTTTTTAAACTGGCAAAAATTTCTGCTAAACTGTTCCTACGGTATATGTGAGTTCTTTGTTTTACATTTTGTTTTAAGTTTTGAAAACAACAGTGTCTTCAGCAGAAAAGCTCTTTTCTGCATGCCTTTTCAACATGCCTTTTCAAGTTTGTTTTTTAAACAAATGAAGGCAGCAGAAGTCAATGATTCATTTAAATTATTTAGCTTAACATGTTTACTGCTCCAAAATATTTTACAAGTTTCTCAAAATGAAATCTATTGTGTTCAGAGGGGAAGCAAGTTTTGTTTTTACCCAGACATTTAAAAAGAACATATTTTATAGGTGTAACCTCAATACCATAAAACCGTGAAACCATGATATTTTTATCCAAAGTTATCATGATGTCAGAATCTTATACCAGCCCATGCCTAGTTGCATGAGACATCAAACCAAAAATTAGGTGTATCTGGAAAGATTTTGACTATATAAATGTTGGTTGGATGAGGACATAAGAAAACCAGCAGAATCGTAACCTAACATTCACCACAACAAGCCACAAAAAGAACTGAAATGCTAAACAAAAGATGAGTAACTAAACAAGACACAGATGTACACAATCAGTAAGAACACAAACTTGAAACAACCCAGCAGGCACACAATTTCATAAGACATTAATATTAGGTTAGATTTAGGTCATGGAGTTAGTTGACCAAAATTTAATGTCTAGCGATTACAATGTTATTTTGATATCCAATAGCTACATCAAATGACATTGATATTTGGTTGATTTTAGGTTGTTTTGGAAAGTGACCAAAATCCAATGTCGGGCCAACATCTTAAACTAACATCATATTGACGTCAAATACTGACATTTATTCAGGTATGGCAAAGTCTGATAGACGTCATAGTGGTAAAGTCCATACAATATCAAGCTGTTACATCATTATACACTGATATTTGGTTGATTTTAGGTTGGACGTTTAGGTCAGCCTGACGTTGGGTTCAAACATCAACCTAATTTTTATTTTCAAACAAAATGCAACATCCCTGCAACATTTGGGTACAACTTCAATCTGACGCGCTGTGCTTGCTGGGAATGTACAAACTAATTTAGTTTCCAACCCCACCCACTTTATAGTGCAACATATAAGGTGCAATTTTGTGATTTAGTGATGTTTAAACATCTTCATTTCCCAGAGATGGGTTGCGGCTAGAAGGGCATCTGCTGCGGAAAAAATGTGCTGGAAAAGTTGGCAGTTCATTGCGCTGTGGCGACCCCAGATTAATAAAGGGACTAAGCCAAAAAGAAAATGAATGAATGAATGAATAAAAATCTTCATTCTGTACTTTAATTAACTACTTTTTTACCCACAATCCACTCTGATTTTGGGTGTACATTCGATATACATTTGTTGAAGCACCATTTTCCCAAAACCAACCCATTTTCTCTTTGTTATCAAATAATACAATAAATGACACACATTAAAAGTTTAATTTTACTAGATGATAGGTGTAATAATTATGATGAAGAAATCTGCAACATATATGCCCTCTGGCTCACACTTTTACGTCACTGTAGAAAGTTTAGTTTTAATTTACTTAGATGAGGTTTTATTATCAGTGGCACATTACCAGAGTCGGAGATCAGTTACATGATCACAATGGGCATTTCCCAACACTTTGGGTACTATTGATGGACTGTTGCTACAAAGCACCATCACTGTAACTCTATACACAACACTGGCCACTCAAAGAGAGGATTGGATGTCACAGCAATGTCAAAACAACTCACATCCGAGGGGCTTCTAAATAAATCATTTTTGTTTAGTGCCATGTACTATTCCTAAAATACCAAAAAAGTCCCTAATTATTAAACCCTTGATTATTCAGCAGAGATTTCATGAAAATAATTATTAAAAAATCAAATATAACATGATATATGTATAAGCAGCAAAACACATCACTTCTGCCTGTGCTTTTCGAGAGAAAATGAGCAAGAGGGGGAGTTTATTATACATTACTTCATGAAAGGCTGTTGAATTATGCAGGAATGACGCGTCTCTTCACATGCAGTCATAGCAAAGTACATCACCAACCTGCCCTGGGGCTCTTTCCCGGAATAAATATTCGGCTTCATTTTCTTTTTATGTGGTAACGTACTGTATGTTCTGAGAGTGGAATGCGGATCCGTAAAAATGATTCTAATAACACCTCAGATTAGAAGTGTTGTGAACAGCAATCAGGGAGGGCAGCAATAATAAAACATTCATTCATTCATTCTTTTTCCTTTGGCTCAGTCCCTTGGTTGTCAAGGGTTGCCACAGCAGAGTGAACCACCAACAATTCTGGCATATGATTTATGCAGCACACACCCTGCAAAACACAGTCATTCAGACACACATAAGCTGCGTCCGAAACCGCATACTTCCATACTATATAGTACGCTAAAATCAGTATGCGAGCCGAGTAGTATGTCCGAATTCATAGAATTTGAAAATCAGTAGGCGAGAAATACCCGGATGACTTACTACTTCCGTCGAGATTCTGAAGTGCGCATCCCATGCACGCTGCGCTATCCCATAATGCCCCGCGAGAGAATTAATGAATGGAGGTGAAGCGACGCAACTGACGCAGGTAGGTCACGTGACCATGACAAAATGGCAGATGTAGTACGTCTGAATTCCATTCATACTTTTTACATTCATACTGTATAGAGAGTACTTTTTTAACGGCCGAGTAGTACGTTTAAATTCAAATGCAGTACCTACTGAGTAGTAGGCGGTTTCGGACGCAGCCATACTCATACACTACGGCTAATTAATTTCATTCAATTCTCCTGTACCACGTGTCTTTGGACTGTGGGGGAAAACCAGAGCACCCAGAAGAAGCCCATGCAAACATTTAGATAACAGAAACATAAAAGTACTATAATAACAAAATATAGTCTTTTAGTTTATCAGAATCTATTATTATTATAATTTTAATTATAATTTAGGTGATTTTTAGCATTTTTTTTCACAGGACAACATGATGACAGGAAGCAAATATGGGGGGTGGATGGGGTAGGGACTCTAACTCAGGACACTAAACATCAGCACACTGCCAACTAGGTTATCGGCATTGACAAAATCTACAATTGCTTAATATGTTACAATTGTATGAAAATTTTTTTTTTTTTCAGTTCGGGAATTTCCAAATACAACGTTGTTCTCTTGTTAATCAATTCTGAGCTTAGTTTTTTAAACTTTTTTTTTGCTATAACGTGGTTCACTTTTCGCGGCCTCCTCAGTTTCATCAATTTATTTTTTATTTTTTTGTGTAATTTGACATGCTTTTTTCTACAGTGCATTGTACTCTTACATAAATCTTCTATCGCTGCAGTGTGACTCGAAAATGCTGTACTGTATGTTCGCAAGTTTTCTCCTCACAATGTCGACAAAACATTCTGCACCATCAAAGGCACCTGCGATAATACCCAAAAGGCAGAGGAAGATTGAAAATTGGACTTCTGGACATGCAAAAAAAAGGTAATAGTAACAGGACAGAAAGGCGTGGATTTCGTGGATTTCTGCATGGATTTCGTCTATTGCAGGTTACTCCACAGAATAACGTGGGACCACTGTACTCATATGCACACAAGGACATGTGCATGTGCTGAGTCATTCAAGTTGGCTTTTTTATCATGAGATCACAGCTCACTATAAACACTCTTGTAATTCTAAATCTTTCCAAACGTTATTTTAGAGTCAATTATATTTGTAAGGAATTGGATGCAAGCATGCAGAGCCATCTGCTGTTAAAAAACTAAGCTCAGATTTAAGAGAGAATATAATGATGTATTTGGAAAATCTGAAAATTGGTTTAAAAAAATGTGTGTTTATATCGGACACTGAATAATCCCATACTGGATAATTTAAATTTTAGGACACTTTTTTAATTTTAAGACACTTGTTTGTTACTTTCCTGTTAAATATGCATGTTGGAGGACAGCTGTGCTGCAGTGCGCAGCTCTGCAGATCTGATGAGAAAGGAGCCTGACAGGGAAGTGTGAAGTTCACAGCTCTCAACAACTATCAAGGTTACAGCTAAACACCAACATTTCACAAAAAAAACTCAGTTTAGCCAACATTCTTCAGAAAAATCCAAATCATGAAACATCCAATGATGAAATCCATCCAACTGCCAACCGGTCCATCAAAGTCACTGACCCAACACATATTCCTTTCTATTGTCTACAACCATACAGTAATAAGTCTAATTAAATAAATATATAAAAGGTAATTGATATGACTTAATTAATTCAAGTTTGTATAATAATTAGTTTTAAACCAAAACTAAGTGCTTGCAGAAGCTACTTGAAATTAGCTGAGTAAAAACATTTGCCGTAATAGCTGGCAGTTCATTCTGCTGTGGCGAACCTTGATAAACAAGGGACTAAGCTAAAGTTAAATTAATGAATAGGTGAATTAACAAATCAAATTTTCAATGTTAGAATTTGTTAATAAAACAAGTATTATTGGAGTACATCTTACAAAGAAGAAAATATATTTTATATTTATAATATATATATTTCTTCTATATTTTTTCTATATATGTCTTTAAACTTAAAAAAATATATACATATATATATATGTTCACTTTGAAGTTCCGTTTGACTAAATAATTAAAGCAAATAAATAAAAATCTGTCAGCACATCCTAAAATTTTACTTCACTTGACACTAAAAACATGGTAAAAACAATTTTCACTGATGACTTGCTAAATTGTGTATCATATGTAAATCTGGGTCATTCATTATTTCTGACAATAAGTCAAGATGTGCAATTGTGCATGTGTTGCCCATAAAAATAAAGCAGTACAATACAGGGGTGTGTCTCTCTTTTTCTCCTACAGATTGGTCTGAGCTCATCTGCTCAACTCATCTGGCTTCTAATGATTGGATGAAAGAGAAAGAGAGAGAGAGAGAGAGAGAGAGAGAGAGAGAGAGAGAGAGAGAGAGAGAGAGAGAGAGAGAGAGTGCGCTGCTTCTGGGCTTTCTTCTGTGAGCAGATTCTAGGTCAGCAAGTCCACCACACTTAATGCTGTTCGAGCAAAATATGGCTCTGCGGAGTCAGACGAACCGAGGCCAAACCTAAAGTAATGCAGTAGCATCCTTTGCAGACAGGAAACAGCTGCTTTAAACAAACATTTGTCTGCCACTTCAACAACAATATGTAGGGCTAGCATTAGTCTGAAGCACTGCCATGCCATTTTTTGATCACGGCGATTAAGCTCTTTTAATAAATCTCAACAGGTTTAATCACCCAGCAATTTTGGTTTCAACTCCAGTACTAATTGTGCCTTGCAACCTATAATCTGCTCAACACTGAGGGTGGATGTGTAGACTTTTCTTTTTTTAATCGCAAACTGCAGTTATTTTCATGTAAACATAAAGATTTCACTCTTTTATCCAGACACAATCCATGTGACATGTAAAGCGTAAAGGTAAATAAGCTGAGTAATGGGGGGTGATGGAATCACACATGGTGTGTGTTTTAATTTGCATAAGTGCAGAGGGTAGTTATAATGAAGCTCGCTCGGGCGTCTCAAATAGGAGGTGGAAGACAGCTGCTTTGCCAGACACGGATCCAGAACCTCCCAGATACTCAACAGCAGTTCCCCTGCAGCAGCCAATCGTGAAACAGAAACACAGACCAATCACGTGCACACAGCAGACTATTGTTCTGTATGTCAACATCTAGGCCAAACTACTGTGACATTTGCTGTGTCATGCTAGCCAGAGCAAGAATGTGTGCCATTTAGTGAGGTCTTAAATAAATAGAGTTTAAGTCAGAATTATTAGCCCCTTTGAATTAATAGGCCCCTTGATTATTTTACCCCCAATTTCTGTTTAAGGAAGAGCAGATTTTTTCAGCACATTTCTAAACATAATAGTTTTAATAACTCATTTCTAATAACTGATTTATTTTATCTTTGGCATGATGACAGTAAGTAATATTTGACTAGAATTTTTTAGACTTAAGCTTAAAGTGACATTTAAAGGCTTAAATAGGTTAATAAGGTTAACTAGGCAGGTTAGGCAGTGAGGAGGGGGATCAAAACGGTCATGTTCTCTATCGTGTTTAGTGTTGGTCAACTGTGGCAGCATCTTTTAATTGGGAAAAAAATAATTTGTTATGATTATTACTATTTTTTTATTTTTAATTTTTGCTCTTTTATTGATAATTTTTCTATGTTCCTTCCTATTATGTGCTTATTGCTGTTTTTACTGTTTTATGCTCATATCATGTGTTTATTTTCTCTCTGTAAAGCACTTTGTGCAGCCCTGTGGCAGTTGGAAACGTGCTATATAAATAAATTTAACTTGAACTTGAACTTGTTAGGGTAATTATGCAAGTTATTGTATAACGATGGTTTATCCTGTAGACAATCGAAAAAAAAAAAATGTTTAAAGGGGCTAATACTTTTGGCCTTAAAATGTTTTTTTTTAACTGCTTCTATTCTAGCCAAAATAAAACAAATAAAGACTTTCTCTTGTGAAAACTGTGAAAATGTCCTTGCTCTGTTCAACATCATTTAAGAAATATTTAAATAAGAAAAAATAATAAAATGGGGGCTAATAATTCTGACTTCAACTGTATATGGCTGTTCTGTTATGAGCATGAACCATAAGTGGCGTAAATACCACAATTGTAAAAATGACATGTATTTCTTTGTAAAGTTTATATGCATTATATATGCATGTTTTTTTATATATATACATTCATATCAACTTGCTTTCCCCACTATATTATTGTATATTCAGGTTGCATTTCTGAAAGGATATGATAATGCATTAGGGGCTTGCATTGAACTACAATAGAAGGTTGAAAGGCGGGTGCCTATTCATTTTCTACTAATAAATAATTCATAATTGGTGATTTTTAATAATTTAGTGACATAACAAGACAGTGATGAGAGCTGAATTCAGCCTGGCCTATATTGCCTCCCTAGGGAATCTGAGACAATTCCAGGACACCAATAAAAAGGGTTAAAAGCATATCCTAAAACAGAAGCCTACCTAAAACTGGATCACAATTTTTAAATATAGAATTTAGTCCTAGAATCCTCGCCTGATATGATACTTTATCACTCAGCAAAGCTAAATAGTGTTCACGAATAAGAAAATGCTGATCATTTTACAAACATAATATGGTAATAACAAATTTAATACAGCATGTTAAGATATAAACAAACAGTAATCGCAGTAAAATAGTTTAAACATTATCTGTATAAACATTCTAACTCAAACTTGCATGTTTAATTTGCTTTTACATACTAATATTGCTTCTAGTTCAAAATGGAATGTTTAAGTTAAT
The DNA here is from genome assembly GCF_052040795.2 of Danio rerio. NCBI lineage: Eukaryota > Metazoa > Chordata > Actinopteri > Cypriniformes > Danionidae > Danio > Danio rerio. The sequence continues at coordinate 29,575,803 of NC_141034.1, read as the reverse complement.
GTTACTTGCTAATACTTTTTAATAATGAAATGTGAACAGTGAAAATATGTCAATGTCAATATATGACAATATGTTTATACGCCAAACTGCCCTAAATATCTAAAATTAGGTTTCACAGAAAATGAACAAAAGTATGCTAATACTAAATCATAAACATGGCTCAACGTTTCATCATGTCATCATATAGACGTAAGGAAACAAATTCTTTTTTTTAGGATTTCTAAAATAAATACAAAGCCATTTAAGAATATTATAACACTGCATCTTTTTATGCATGAGTAAGAAACTCTGACAAACAAACACCTATTTTAATCTGCAGAGAAATTGTCCATATTCTCACCTGATAATTGCTGGCAAAGAGGCTGGCAGTGTTGTCAGAACGCTAACAAATTAGTCAGCAACTGAGGCTGGGTTTCTTTATATCATACAAAATGAATGGAAGTGGGAACGGTCACCTTAACGCCAATGCATTTTCACGGTTGGCTCCCAGTAGCCATGGAGACCGGATTACCCACTAACGCCTACCAATAATACACCATTCGGGAGCCCCAGGAAATGTCATGATGATATGGGTGAGGGGATGGGAAATGAGATAAGAAAACACCACGTGCGATCTAAGTGGGATGAGCCAAGTGAGATCATCTTTGTTGTATAAAAAGGTGAGGGGTGGAGTACACTGAGGTCAGGTGGGGCAGACCTGGTATTTTGGTGATTGGATCATATAGAGGGAGACAAAACTCACATTCAACCACATTTCTCTTTCTATGTGTATAGACAGATCTTTTCACAACTTTTGACTAATGCTGCAAAATAAGCTCGGGGAAATTACATAAGCGCAAATAAAAATCTATGAGTTTTTGGTTAAATAACTTTACAGCTAAATTACTGAGCAAATGTTAAAGAAATAGTTCACTCAAAAATGGTAATTCTGTCATTATTTACTCACCCTTTACTTGTTCAGAACCTATTTGAGTTTCTTTCTTCTCTTGAACACAAAATAAAAGGTTTTAAAACATTTTTTACTATTAAAATTCCATGACTTTTCCAAGATTTTTTTCAGAACTTTCAAGTACATTTTCATGACGTAATGTTTCATGTAATGTCTACACATACATGATAAATAATAATAAGAAAAATATTGATGTTCAAATTTATTACAGTATGTCTTAGAACACGCAACAATCTATGTTGTTTAAATTTGTTTTTATATCTATGTAAAATTGATTTTGATGATGCTTACACAGCACTAACAATGTGAGAGCAAGTTTTTGGTCAAGGCACAATATGCACCTTATATCGTTTCAGCATCAATATCGCAATGTTATATAGTTATAGTTTAATATAGAGTTTAATCATAATGGAGTAAAAGGCTGTGCATCTGCATGCATTTTAAAGAGATAGTTTACCCAAAAATTACTTACTATTTTCATTACACCCTTCACTTGTTTTAAACATTTATGAGTTTTCTTTTTTAATCGAACACAAAACTAATATAATATAATATAATATAATATAATATAATATAATATAATATAATATAATATAATATAATATAATATAATAACTCCTATGGTATTGAAACAAGTGAAGTGTGAGTAAATAGTGAGTACATTTTAATCTTTGGATAAACTGTCCTTTTAAATCCTGTGACTGTGTAAATTTCAATATTTAAAATTTTAAAACATCTGGCCACAAGAAAGTTTTTGTAACTTTAATAAATATTAAATAATAATAACAATAGTTTATAGATTCACTCCTCTACAAAATCCCCCCAATCAATCCAAATAAACCTGTTAAATCATCTGGTGAAATTGTGTTCGCATTGCAATGGCAATATATATGTTTTATTTTCCATGACTTTTACAAAAATTTTGTAGGTTTTTCTGTTTTCCAAAACTTTTCCAGGCCTGTAAAAAACCTTGTCAAAATTCCATGACATATACAGGTTTTCCATGACCATTTGAACCCTGAAAATAATTTATTTTGAAGAATAGAATCCATCTACTTCCATAGTAGGAAAAAAAATTCTATGGAAGACAATGGGTGCCAGCAACCACATGATGCATAGTAAATGATGAGGTACTTTTTATTTTTGGATGGTATAACACTTTAAGAATGCTGAAATCTAATATGAACTGAATAATGCAAATAAAAATAATTTTTCTTTTTTTCCGATGAGTTCCTAATGCAGAATTTACATGTTCTGACACGCATATACATTATTGTCTCATTAGAATTCTGAAAGTAAATAGATTAAGTGTCTTTTGCAATAAAAAGCTGCCCTCTGAAAATATTTCAGGATGGCTATATTTAAAAAAAAAGCCACATTTGAAAATAAAATTCAAAAACTGAAAATGAGACTAAGACTGAGAGCAGCAGTTTTTATTTCTGTTTTCCTGGCTGCAACTACAAAGAACGCGGTGGGTTTAGAAACAGGACTGGTCAGAGAACATTTTGTTTTCAAATGTGTTTTTTATTTTCAAATTAAAATTACAGTTTTTTGTTTAAATGCCTTCAGCCTAGTGTGCTTAAACAATTTATCATGTTGTGTTTAATGTTTATTTTTAAGTTGCTGCAAACTTTGATGTCAGTATGAATGCAATAACAACTCAAATGGAAAATTGAGTAGGGAGTTTGTTTTATTTTATCTTCTATCATCTGTCATTTTGAAGCAAACTAACAATTGGAGGGGCGTGGCTAAGTATATTCTACCATCAAACTGACACCATCAGAGAATGACTGACATTCCAGAGCAGAAGCACATAGTCAGCTTTTGATTATAGATCACCAAAACAATTTTTTTTGTGGATTAACCTTAATACGAGGTGTAAACATGACCCTACATATTTAAGCCCCAATTACTCACTTCCAGAGGTAGTCAAAAACAAATTAGATTAGAAAAATAAATTAGACAGTGTACAAACTTGTGTGAATGTGCACCATGAGAGTGTATTCATAAGGTATTTTTTAACTGCCTTCTACCAGAACACATGAATCCTGGAATCGTAGTTGACATTTATGTAATTGTCAATCGCATGGGAGCATGTTTGTTTGTTCAATACTACTCCTGGATTACACTAAGTGCTCCTATAAAAGTCATATGCCTGAAAAAACAGAAGGGAATCTTCGAAAAAATCTTTAGGAAAATGGTAAAAAGACACACATTTGAATGAATGAGGTGGTATTAAATTATAAGCAGTGATTTGTGGTCCAGACTTAGACCACAGATCGCTAATTGGGCTCTGGTCTATACAGAACATGAGAAAAAAATTCTTCACCAACGACTATAGACTTTACACTACATTGTGCATTTCAATCTGGTTTTCCCAATTCTGAATTACAAACATTTACTGCAAGGAGCTACGTATTTCTAAAAGACTCTTTCAGTCAGCATTCCATTAGTCTTACCTCTTTTAATGTGCTTGAGTTGCCTTTCAGCCTCATCTCTCTCTGCAGTGAGTCTCTGGCACTAAAGAACAGAAGTATTGACATAATGAAAAACATTATATAGATGCTATAACAAATTACTCCTTTTAGAAAATGATTATTACAAACTTCTATTCAAATCTTTGATTCATTTTCTTTTTCGGCTTAGTCTCTTTATTAATCAGGGGTCGCCACAGTGGAATGAACCCCTTCCAGTTGCAACCCAATGCTGGGAAACACCCATACACACTCCTTCACACATATACACTATGGCCAATTTAGATTACCCAATTCACCTATAGCGCATGTCTTTGGACTTGTGGGGGAACTTGCAAACTCCACACAAAAATGCCAAATGACCCAGCCAGGCCTCGAACCAGCGACCTACTTGCTGTGAGGCAATTGTACTACCCACTGACCCAATATGTTTTCACCAATAGATGTATAGAAAAAATATAACTCCATAAAGAATATTTAACATTCATGAAACCTTTACACATTAATAATGGGAGAAGAAATTTTAATTATCAAATTGTTATTTATTCTGAAAAAAATTTTATTTTTTAAAAGACAAATAATAAAAGTATTTAACAAAAAAAAAGGTTTTCTCTGCTTCTCTTACAACCAAAAAAAATAAAAAAATAAAAAATAGGGTGCTAAAATCACATAGCACACATTTTACACAATGTTACTTAAATTAAAAACAAACATTGGTGTAGTTGTTCTTTTTAAACGGTTATTATCTATCTATCTATCTATCTATCTATCTATCTATCTATCTATCTATCTATCTATCTATCTATCTATCTACCTATCTATCTATGTATCTATCTATCTATCTATCTATCTATCTATCTATCTATCTATCTATCTATCTATCTATCTATCTATCTATCTATCTATCTATCTTCCCTGTTTTCTAAATATAAATTTTATTTAATATCCAAACACATGTAGAGATGTATCCATGTATTACCTTGCTATAAAACAAAAATTGTGATCATCTAAAAGCTTAATGTTATTATTAACCATTCCTCAGTTAGTAAAGAAAAATAAATTCAGATTAAGCTGAAATTTTAATTAAAGAATTTGAAATATTAATACGAATTAAACCTCAACAGAAATATGCAAAAATCTAAATCAGGGGAATTGAGGGGTGTGATATATCTTCGGCCACATACAATGTGCCTCAAAGCAAAATTATTAAAAATAATAATAATAATTGATACTCATCTATGCAATCTGCTCAAACTCTTTATGAAATACAAAAGATGCTGCTCAGACACTGTCACATGAAAAGGGTGTCAACCCTCGAATGAATAAAAAGCCGGTTAACTTGTACAGCCACGTCCCAATTACAAAATTTTCCTTTTCTGTCTTCTCTAAGATTAATTTACGTTGATGAATAGACAATGCTATAATAATTAAATGTGAAGAAGACAGTGAAGATTTATTCTTTCATGCATACATCATTTCTCACCTCCGTGCTCCCCTCCCGAGCCTCTCCCTCTTCAGCGTCTCCACCGGCCTCCATCTCACTCACTGCATAAATCAACACAAAATCACTCATTAAGCAGAACATTAAACATTTAAACAACCATTTCATATGCTGCTTTCCTCAGTAAAATCGCTGCCATTCAAAACATCAGAGCTTAATTGTTATATTCAGAAATTTCAGTACCACAGCCGGCAGACAGCGGCGTCGTATCCATCTCTCCTGCACACACAGCACAGCACACTCGCGGCCAATCACTGGATCGCCCGAGTGTCTACTATGGCGAAGGCTTGGCTCATGAATAATTAAGGTACTTAAGTGACGCTCGTCCTTCTTGATTTGTTGAAAGGCGGTCGAAATGGCTCCTGAATATTTATTTTGGTCACGTGATAAGGCTGCTCGCTACTAAACAGGAGCCAAAATACAAGGCAATTCATCATGATATGCTATAGTACGCTAATTATACTACTTTTGAGTGGAAATATGTTAGTAAACAAAGTGCATTGCTGTTAGTTTTAAACGTTTGACGTGACGTAGCTGAATTAGTGATTTCACCATCTTTTCCTCTTTAAAACCAGCTTAATTGATGGATTCCCAGCAAATCCCCCACACAATCCTCAAGATATATGAAGTCCTTCTTGAATTTCCCCGAAATATATCTGTAAATCGCGCCAAAAGAGCCCAGCAAACGACCACCCACTCCCACAAAGCACCGCGAATGACGTAATTGAGTCAGTTTCCCCCACAGGCTCAGAAAAATGCCTTTGTACAGATTTGTGTATTTTGCAGTTACATTAAAATTTTATTTTGTCCATTTATTTAAATAAAAGTGGTAAATATTCGTTTTCTTATTCAGACAGATTTATTTGAAATATGACATCAAATTATTGCGATGACCTCAAATTAAAAATAGGAAAGAATGGTTTTGCACAATAGAATTACCACAGAAAAAGGTATATTTAAATAAATATATGAATAAGTAAATAAATAGACAGACAAACTGAATAAACAAACACATTTGATAAATTAAGCCACTTTTATATAGGAAAATGGCAATTGCAAAAAAAAAAAAAAAGTTTGCATGGTAAACACAGATGAAGCAATGTATTACCATGGTCGCTTTTATTGAAAAGCTTCTCAACAGTGCCCTCTTCCGTTATCTCAATCTGAAATCTGTGTATCGATGGATTTGCTCTTCAGTTGGACTTTCAACTGTGAAGTTTAAACCAGACTGAACTGATCTTCAACTCTGAAAACTGGACTCACCTAGTTTCAATTTACTAGAAATTATATTTACTAGGACTTCTTAAGCTGCTTTGACACAATCTACATTGTGGTGCTATAGAAATAAAGATGAATTGAATTGAAATCTTTGTATAGTCATTCTCCATTTCCCTCAAAATAGAAATATTTAAACTAGGATTTGAAAAATTTAAATTCTCTTTAGTTTCCCAATTAGTTGGCCCATCTGAGAGAATGAGAACAAAAATTATGATTGACTCATTGTTTCATTAATTGTTACACTAAAATTTCCATAATCTTTAACTGTTGCTGCATTCTGTGCACTGAATGGTCAATGCCTCACATAAACTGATGCTTCTGGGGAAACAAAGCTTGATTTTATGCATGGTACACTCTCAGATAAAAAGGTACACAGGGATACAAATAATGTTCTTTTAGGAACAGTTTACCTTGGTAAAAATTGTAGAAACAGAAAAGACCGCTTATGATACTGTTCTGTACCTTTTAAGGTACAATTGAAATTAAGATACAAAATTTTTCTCATAAAAAGGTACAAAAGTGTTGGACAACTCCCTCTTTAGTACAATATCTATGAAAATAAATATTACTGGAAAGACAAAGTGATTTTATGCATAATTTCCATATTAAAACATGAGTTATGATTTAAAAGCATTTGATTAAAGAAACTCATAAACATTAAACAAAACTATAAATATTGTAAACTAAACATTTTTGTAATAAAATATTACAAATTATAAAATATTTGGTAAGCATTTTCTGATAAATACATTTTCATGATTGATATCCGCACCTTTTGTCATTTGCTTTCAACTATGAGCGTGAGCTGGCAAAAGTCCTGCATATGTAGTGTTCATGCAGACATTTTAGTATGGTAAAAGTAATCAAACATTGTACATATCTTGTTACAATACTTTTGCATAATTCTATTTCTATTTTAAAATAGAGTAAATGAAATGAACTTTTAAGTGATTACAAAAGTATTGTGTAAAAATGTATGGGAGAATGTGTTTCTGTAACATTTTTGTGAAAAGTGTTGTGAAATGTTTACCAAAAAATAGATCTTCTGATTTATGTTAAAGTGTTCTTTATTCTTTATTGTAAATGAAAAGGTGCATGTACACAAAAAGAAACTTAGAAAAAACATTGTTTAAAATGTATTTGATGTTTTATATTTACTGAAATTACACAATTAAATCAACACATTTTGGATATAGCAAAATGCCTTTGAATAGTTCTTAAAGGAACACAATTGACACTGTTAAGGTCTTGACACTGGAGTGGTACCTTCATGGATCAGATTTGTGCTTTTGATGAAGGTATTATATCTGCAAGTTTTAAAAACCAAAGGTACATTTTGGCTCCCTATGGTACAAATAATGTCCTTAAAGGTACAAACTGCAATGATACAAATTAGTTTCTTTGTTTTAGTGTTCAATTCTGTTCCATAAAAAGGTACTGCCTCAGTGAGAAGGCTTTGCACCTTCTTTGGTGCAACATTGTACTATTTTTTCTGAGCGTGTGTGACATACAAGTCATGTCACGAATATTTGAAGTCAATTCTAAAGCTGGTTTTACATCATTCACAGAGTGCACTGGTCTACCATGTATGTCTTTGTACAATAGTTCTTTCCTTCCCAGCTAACAGGCAACTTTCGCAGAACATTACTTTATGTTTCTTAAAAGTTTTATAAATGTTAGCAATGTTAGTAATGCTAGTTGCGTAAAGGATAGTAATGTTATTAAGTTGATAAAAAATAGTTTTTAGAATAATAATATAATGCGAATGAACTGTTCTAATGTTCAAATAATTTTCTAAGAAATTTATATAACATATGACTAAAATGCTATGAAAAGTAAAAAAAAAAACATCATTATGACCAAAAATAATATAAATACTGTATGTTATAAGAAGAACATTCAAAAAAATAACATTATGTAACTCAATGGTCTCCTTTCCGATAATGTGGACATCATTTTAACAGCTTTCATCACCATATTTAGATCACTTTTGCGTTTACACTGTATACTCGTTATGATTTCTTAACCTTCACATGCAATACTTTGTGCTTAACCATGTTACAACACTTCACCCCAGCAACCTCTCCATGTTTACCAGTCATGTTCACATTCACTGTGTATGCACTTTGCTATTTAACTTGTAAACTGCTGCACCCTACAATATCTAATGAAGAATCTGCTTTCTTTAAGGCTTTCCTATGGGATTTTATAGTGTTTCAATTTATGAGTGAATTAAGGTCAGTGCATAACTTGACTATTCTTGAATTTTTGGTTGTACAATAAACTGCAAACCACACAAAATCTATATGCACAAACACTACACTTCAATATATATGGCTAAAGTACATCCTAATAAATAGGTTAAAGATTTATATATAAGTTTATAAAGTAAAAGTTTTGTAAGCATCAGATATCTCAATGCTCTTTAATATTTAACATTTACAATTTAAAGAAGCAGAGTTTAATGCTGCAAGAAAGTAAACTAAGATTGAAAAAGCAAACAATTAAATGTTGATTTAAATTGTCAGTAGTGTATGTGTGTGAATGATAGTGTATGAGTGTTTCCCGGTGATGGGTTGCAGCTGGAAGGATATCATAATTGCCTGTGAGTAATTGGCAGGTCATTTAGCTGCGGCAACCACTGAAGAAAAAGCAGGCAATAAGCCAAAGAAAAGTAAGTGAGTTCAATATGACAAAACATCCTTGCAGCAGATTTCCAGATGTGTGTGTGTGATAAAGGAACTCCTGGTGCTGTTTTGTTTTTTATTAAATTAGAAGGTCTTCAAAAATTTGTAGCAGACAGACTTTTTTCCAGCACACAGTATTGTTTTTGATGTTCAGAAAGTTTTGTCACTAAATATACAGCATACTAAGTAAACCTGGACTATATAGTCATAATGTATATTTTTTGGGTCAAAAATATAAATTAATAAATAAACAGAATAAAAACAAAAAATTAATGTACAACTAAGAACTAAGACATTGGAAGCAAAAGTCAGAATTTTGCCGTAAAAACAATTGTGTATTTGATTTTTATTATTGTTTAAAAGTATTTAATTGTAATGCTATCCCAAAAGTGTCAATTTAATTTAATAATACCATAATTCTAACATAATAGCTATATAATTACCCCCCTGCTACATCTCTATGTCTCCAGAGTGAGGAAAAGGGCACAGAAAAACACCCTAGACCCCTCAAACTGGAGGCCTTTCTCTCTTATATGTTTTTTTTTTTTTTTTACTGATGCCCTCGGGTTGGCATAGAAAGCACTGTGAATCAAAACAGCTAGACACAAGAACCTTTTTTCCCAGCCATTTCCTACCTGAACTCATTACCACCTGCCATCAGAAACATTGACTCCCTCACACTATTCAAATCAAGACTCAAAACCCACTTATTTAAGATGGCTTTTAATACTGAATTTTATCTGCACTATTGCTGTGTATATTTTATTATTTCTCTTGTTGTTTTTTTGCTCTTGTTGATTGTTCGGTGTCCTTGAGTTGCTAGAAAGGCGCCTTTAAATAAAATGTATTATTATTATTATGAACCACTTTTAATTACCTCATCTGCACATTATACTCAACATGATAAATATTTAAAATGCTTTTGGTATTCTATTTATGTCTGCACTCTGTTCTTTGTTGTACTCGCTTTGTACTTTTTGTTCTCTCTGCAAATGGAAAGTCTACAAATTCTTTTTGTGTGCACGCACACTTAACAAAGCTCTTTCTGATTCTGATAATATAATGTAATATAATATAATGTAATATAATATAATATAATATAATATAATATAATATAATATAATATAATATAATATAATATAATATAACAAATTTTATGTAATAATATAATATAATATAATATAATATAATATAATATAATATAATATAATATAATATAATATAATATAATATAATATAATATAATATAATATGAGGTTGAAGCAGTGGTGGTAATGTCGCCTCACAGCAAGAAGGTCGCTGGTTCAAACCTCGGTTCATTTGGCGTTTCTGTGTGGAGTTTGCATGTTCTCCCTGCATTCGCGTGGGTTTCCTCCGGGTGCTCTGGTTTCCCCCACAGTCCAGAGACATGCGGTACAGATGAATTGGGTAGGCTAAATTGTCCGTAGTGTGTGTGTGTGTGTGTGTGTGTGTGTGTGTGTGTGTGTGTGTGTGTGTGACAATGACTGTAAAAAATATGGACGACGCTACAGCCCCTTTTCCCATTGAAAGCCTTGAGGGCAAAACGCCTGCTTGACGGGCACAAACTGTCGCAAAAGACTGCTGAAATTGGAGCCTTGACATGCGCAGAAGGACTGTCTGATGGAGCCAGAGGAGGAGCCGCGAAAATGAGTCGAGCTTCCAACCAAACGCTTTATGTAAAATCAACCACGCCCCCCGAACTTCTCAGCATGAGTTTGCTGTCATATCAGCACAAATGGATGTAAAAACGTTAACAAATATGAGGGTTTTATATATTCAATCGCGCCAGCTCCGGGCCGCAGCGCATAACCTACTCGCGGCGTCGCGGGGTGATTCCGGCTCTCATACGGCAGCGCCGGCTCGCTCGGCCGCCGCATCTGGCTCGATTGACTCGGGCTGGAATCGGGCAGTGAGTCCAGGCATCCGGAGTAGGTCCAGCAGAGGTAGTCAGTCTTAGCTCTGAGGGGTAAGTCTCCGGCAGGCGAGAATCTAGCCGGAACTGGCCCGAGTGTATTTTGCTATCTGGGTGGTTAGGCGTGTATAAGCAAACTAATAAAGCCCGAAAAAAGCCCTGACCTTAGCGAATAAACAGTGTTCCACCAGGATCATGTATGTCAGAAACTATAGTTTACTGCTGAACTCATTTTATCATGGTAAAATAACACAGAAATCGAATAATAACACTGCAGTCTCCTGCCGAAGCTCAGACGCGCTGCTTTGAGAAACTGTCAATCACAGCTGTCAATCACGATGACACGCCCAGCATTAAATTACTGCTAGAAACAAACTGTTGACACAAATGAAGATCTGCACCTATTTCAGCACAATAACCAGTGCCTTAATCGACCAGAACCATCTTTCGGGACATTTTATTGCAAGTGTAATATTTTTTATTTGGGCTCAAGCAGGCCCGGATTGGCTAATCGGGAGGACCGGGAGAATTCCCGGTGGGCCGGTCCGTTTTTTGGCCGCGAGGGCCGGTGTCCTTAGCTGCAGAATCTGTTGCTCTCAGCAGTCACACTTTTTAAATTTATTTATTTACTTGACCACAGCCTTTTTATTCATTATTTTACTGCAACTCTTCTCTTTTCATCTATTTTAATGATTATAAAACTCAGTTGTGTCTCCTTTCTGTACACAGCTATTGTGGTCCAGCGGTTAGCACGTTAGATTAAGACGTCGCGGACCCGCGTTCGATCCTCGTTATAGTAACTTATTGTTTTCATTTTTATTGTTAAGACATATAATACTGTTAGGCTTGTTGAACATTTAAAGTTCTAAAGCAGCTGTTTTCTCAAAAAAGACGTGATAGTGTAATTAGAAACTGATTTGGAAATGACCTTATTTTAATATAGTCAGTCGTGAACTGAGGTGGGCCGGTCTGAGGCTTGAAACTCCAGGCCTGAAAAGGTGTCCCACTCCAGCCCTGGGCTCAAGTCTCCTTCATTAACACGGAGGAGGCGGGCTTTATGACTTGTACTGCAGCCAGCCCCCAGGGGGCGATCTAACGGCCGAGACCTTCACATATGGGTTGCAGCTGGAAGGGCATCCGCTGCGTAAAACAAACAAAAAAAAAAAAACGTGCTGGATAAGTTGGCGGTTCATTCCGCTGTGGCGAACCCCCGGATTAATAAAGGGACTAAGCTGACAAGAAAATGAATGAATGAAAAATATAATATAATATAATATAATATAATATAATATAATATAATATAATATAACATAATATAATATAATATAATATAATATAATATAATATAATATAATATAATAGAATATATAAGACATGTGGTACAGGTGAATTTGGAAAGCTAAAAATAAGTGTTTTCCAGTGATTGGTTGCAGCTGGAAGGGCATCACTGCGTAAAATATGTGCTGGATAAATTGGCAGTTCATTCTGCTGTGACAACCCCCGATTAATAAAGGGACTAAGTGAAAAAGAAAATTAATAAATGATAATATAATATAATAAAACACAATATAATATAATATAATATAATATAATATAACACAATATAATATAATATAATATAATATAATATAATATAATATAATATAATATAATATAATATAATTTAATATTATTTATTTAATATAATATAATCATTCATTAATTTTTTTTCATTACTTTTATGACATAAACTTTGTTTATTTTAAATGTTGCAATAATTTCCATTGAAGGGCTATTGTATGTACTCAATGTTCCTAGCTTTAACATGTTTGGTATTTATAAATTTTCTTTTTTTCTATTTATGTCGGCACTCTCTTTGTGTTTGTGGTACTTTGTTTGTACTTTTTGTACTCTGGAAGCTCTAAGACAATTTCCTTGTGTGTGCAAGTGTATGAATGTGTATGTAAATATGAGAGTGTATGGGTGTTTCCCAGTACTTGGTTGTGGCTGGAAGGGCATCCACTGCTTAAAACATGTGCTGGATAAGTTGGTGGTTCATTCTGCTGTGGCGACCTCGGATTAAGAAAGGGACAAAGCTGAAAAAAAGATACTGAATTGATGAATGAAAAATATAATATAATATAATATAATATAATATAATATAATATAATATAATATAATATAATACAATATAATATAATATAATATAATATAATATAATATAATATAATATAATATAATATAATATAATATAGTTTAATATAATATAATATAATATAATATAATATAATATAGTTTAATATAATATAATATAATATAATATAATATAATATAGTTTAATATAATATAATATAATATAATATAATATAATATAATATAATATAATATAGTTTAATATAATATAATATAATATAATATAATATAATATAGTTTAATATAATATAATATAATATAATATAATATAATATAATATAATATAATATAATATAATATAATATAATATAATATAATACAATATAATATAATATAGTTTAATATAATATAATATAATATAGTTTAATATAATATAATATAATATAATATAATATAATATAATATAATATAATATAATATAATATAATATAATATAATATAATATAATATAATATAATATAATATAAATCATTTACCAGCGACATTGTCTGAATGGCAAAAGTCTAAACAGATTCATTCAGTTCATTTGCCCAGTACAACTACTCCATAACAGACACATACAGTACATTACCTTCTTCTAAGGACCACAGGAGAGTTTGTTTGGAAAACTTTTGTTCTAAGGCTAATTAAAATGAGTTTGGTGAATAAAAACAGAACAAGCTGTGTGATAATTGAGCATAACAACTGCACACATCTAATTTTAACAAGTGATTTGCTTTAACAAACATTATTATGTACAGTGAACAGAGCCTTTCAGCTTTACTGTTTTGGGATTTCCTTTAGTTGTAACATGACGTGGCCTGTTTTTGCTAAAGACTTCACGTGGTGTTACCTTCATGACATAGACTTTATGTTTATTTTGAATGTTGCAATAATATCTATTGAAGGGCTATTGTTTGTACTCCACACTCCTAGCTTTAACATGTTTGTCATTGGAGAGTCTGCTGTGTGTACTGTATGTCAACAGCAGCTATTTGGCAACACCACAGCTTGTATGGTTTATGGACAGGGGTATATTCCTATAGTTCCTGTAGCACAGTAGTAGTTCCTGTAACTGGCAGTCAGGCTGTTAAAAATGCCAAGGTCATTGGTTCAGTGCCAAGTGTCATTGTCTTTATGTATTTATGTATGTAGTTATGTATGAATGCATGATAGTGTAAGTTACTGATAAACGTGTCTGCTATATGTGCTCATAAATGACTGAAGGGATGTTTTAACCCTGAATCTCAAAGTTTTAAATGAAGCTTTATTCTTCAGCAGATACCATGACATGGTTGATCATGTTGCAGTTTTGCAGTTCTTTTCAATAGTACCATTCATAATGTCAAAGCAATCACTGTCTCTCAGCCTAACCAGTGGATAAAATTAGAAAGCATGCAGCGTTTCTTCTGACTGGTTATATTTTGCAGTTGGTTATTGCCAAGCAAAAATTTGCCTGAATCACAAAATTGATGGTTTCTAGATTGGATTAGTTACATGTGCATAAAAGTAAAAAATTATTTAAATGTATAAAAACTTTGGTCTGACTTAATTTAAGTAAATTTAACTAAATACTAACTCACCAAGTACTGGTTTCCAGTGTGAAGTAAAAGCTATTTTATTACATCACATCTTAGTAACCCTGTAAAGATCATATGATGCATGAGAAGAGACTTTTTTTCTATAATTTTGAAGTCCACCACATGCTACTGAATCACTCCGATTTAACTGATATGGTTCATGACTTTTTTTCTTTATATGTATTATTTGTGAACATTTGGAATAATCTAAAATGACTGACACTATGAATCATAAATAAATATATATTTAAATAAATATGTGCAGATTAGATCATAGGTCAACCACAGGAAAAAAAAAACTATTTAATACATAAGCTTAATACATAAGACGAAAATAGAAGATTCTTATTAGAGGGTTAGACCATTCAGTTACTTTCACATTTGCCTTAATTATAAAAAAAGTGTTGTAACACAATATTAATGTAATGTAATGTGTATTTATATAGTGCATTTATCATGTAAGTGCTTCGCAATCATAAGGGGGGTTAGGGGTTCTCCACACCACCACCAGTGTGCAGTATCCTCTTGGATGATGCGACCTCAGCCACAGGGCAACGGCTCCAGTGCACTCACCACACACCAGCTATTGGTAAAGTGGAGAGACAGTGATAGTACAAATTCTGTGTATGGAGATAATTGGGAGGCCATGATGGGTCAGGGCCGATAGAGGGAATTTAGCCAGGACACAGAGGTTACAGCACTACTCTTTACGATAACTGCCATGGGATTTTTAATGACCACAAAAAGTCAAGACTTTGCTTTAACGTTCCATCCGAAAAATGGCACTCACTGACAGTACAGTGTCCCCTTCACTTTACTGGGATATTAGGACTTACACAGACCACAGATTGAGAGCCTCCTGCTAGCCTCACTAACACCACTTCTAACAGCAACCTAGTTTTCGTATGTGGTCTCCCATTTAGAAGCGTAACTGTGAGTAACTGATCTTGGTATGCGGGTGATATGGCTGTGGCATATCATATGGGAGCATCTTGCTGCAGATTTGTCAGCCGCACATTGATGTGAATCTCCCACTACACCACATCTCTTCTGGTAACTATGAAGCCAGTTGGGTATAGTTAAGTCAACTTCATGTTAAAAAAAACAAGTTAATAATTAGATAATCTGAGGTTTGTGAAGTTGTGCATTAGCCTGCTGGATGTCATAAAGGGCTGGACATGGTCAGTACTCAGGTTGGCTGTAATATTTAAACGATGCACAGTTTGTGCTAATATGCCCAACCTGTGTCAAAACAATCTCTCTCATAGAATTACAGTACCAGTAGGCTGAACCATTTAAACAGGATGGCTTGCATTATACAGTATGGTAAATTATGACCTACCATCCAGAATTAGCAGCACAGAGGCCAAGACTTATCATTTCAGGAATTTGTTTCCAATCTTGTATAGTCTAATCTTGGTGAGCCTGTGTGAATTGTAATAATAGTTTGCAATTCTGTTTTCATCTTTTTCAAGGCTTGATATGCATTCAGATGCTCTTCTGTAGTCCTCAGTTGTACAGTAAGTGGTTATTTCAGTCAGTGTGTTACCTTTCAGCTGAACCAGTGCAAACATTTTCCACTGACATGAACATAGCACAGAACTGCAGCTCATTGGGACTTCCCCAGTATGATGCTTGATCTGATCTTGATGAACCTCACTGTAAAAAAAATGAACACATCACTGTAAAAAACAACGAGGGTTAATGAAGTACATTTTAGAATAAAACATGTTTTTTTTTCTTCAGCTATATGCATAACAGCTTGTGACAGAGTACAGAATATAAAAAGTAGAGAATAATAGCTAAGGTTAAAAACACAACTATATGTTATTTGAAATGTATATTATGTGTATGTAGCATGTAAAGCAAAGCTGAGGTATTTTGATGATGCTACATGTATAAAGTCTGTATTTAAAATTTTATTTTTATTTTATTCAAACATTTTGGTATAATGTAAGTACATTAGTCAGCAATAGGGCTGACTTACGTGACTTAGTGTTATGTGACTGACTTAGTGTTTTCAATAGTACATTCATGAATCAGAGCACGTATAACACCACTCTAGGGTATTTTATTGAATAAATTGTACATATTGAGTCTTTAATGTTTTTTATTGCACACATGAATACTTACTGTATGTAAAATTATGTCTTAGTAAAGAATGTCACAAGAATGTTGATGATTGAAAAGATTAAATAAACATGCACCATTTCAAAATCCCACCCTGGAACATTCATAAGCACACTGTGTTCTTTGTTTGTTCGCAGGGGAGTGTGGCTCAATTTACTCAAGCCTATGTAGAATTTGAAGGCTGTGTGGATTAAAACCTGTGGCCTCACAGCAGTAACACTTCCAGCATTTTTTATTTACCTTGCATATTTAAAAAATGCTTATCAGACTCTCAAACAACACATACAGCTAATGGAAAAATATATATATTTCTGTAGGTTAGCTCTATAAATACTGGAATAATCCAATAAAACAAATATGAACATTTTGCATACACCATATACCTAAAAATAAAGTAGCCACATCCAAAGAAACTAAGTTATCAAGTGGTCTTGTGTAGGCATGGGCTGGTATAAGATTTTGATTGTATGATAACTTTGGATCATGGTTTCACTGGATTACTGCTCTAAAATATATTCTTTTTTTTAAATGTCAGGGTAAAAAAAATAACTTTTTCCCCCTTTGAACACAGTATATTTTATTTTAAGAGACATTTAAAATATTTTGGAACAGTAAACATGTCAGGCTAAATAATTCAAATGAATCATTGACTTTTGCTGTCTTTGTAACAAAAACACAATTCATTACAATTTAAAACAGCATCTTTGGATAACTTTTTTTTCTTTTCTTTTTTTGCTGAAGATACTGTTGTCCTAAAAAACTAAAGAAATGTTTTATAAATCTTACACATACCTTAGGAGTGGTAGCCTAGAGCAGAAAATGTTGGCAATTTTAAAACATTGACCTTTCCAAACCGCAGTATACCTTGAAAATGGTCTTCTTATTACTCTTTCCTTTGGCTTATTCCCTTCTTGATCAGGGGTGCCCACTTTTATACTCGACATATGATTATGAATTTATAAATGCATTAACTCTAAGAAATGTCACGAAAATGTCAAATATATAGGCTTGTTCAAATATGAACCATTGTTTCATTAACAAACAATATACCTAATTGAACTACATTATGGTATATTATGGTTATACACAATAACCTTTAGATTACATGCACTTTCAGATGTTGGTTAAGTTTAGTACTATTCGACTACTATTCTGAAAGTTAACTGTTGCATGAAAGTTCTCCTCTAACGTTTGAGTCAATTGAGCAAGGTAAAATTTTACCTACTTGTGCCCAAATTGGTCTGCCTACTGCATAATAAGATATTCATAAGTCAAACTTTCACTGTAGTTGTTTTACCAGACAGACAGAAGGACCGTTTATAAACTCTTGACTCGGCAATTTAAGCAGTAGCTCTCAGTCAGAAGACTTTGCAAATTAACTGAGTAAGCATAGCTGTGCAAGTTTTGCTTCAAGCCAGGAATTAGCAGTCACGTGACGTGTGATAATAGGTTTCGTTGTCCACGTGATATCACAAACTTAGCGTGGCTTGATACGTCACGGAAGAGATCCTAAACTTCAAG
The DNA here is from genome assembly GCF_052040795.2 of Danio rerio. Taxonomy (NCBI): domain Eukaryota; kingdom Metazoa; phylum Chordata; class Actinopteri; order Cypriniformes; family Danionidae; genus Danio; species Danio rerio. Next base: position 29,557,599 of record NC_141034.1, on the reverse strand, counting down.
TAACATACGCTCGAAGAGGTGTAACTCTTGGCTTATAAAATGTCCAAACGGATGACTATGTGTAAATGAAACGATCTCGTTGCGCAGCCGGACTGAGGTGAGTCTTCAACATTGAATCTGTGCAGCTTTTTTTCCTAAGCGGATAACTTGCACTGAGTCAGTTGTACACGTTGCAGTTTTGTTTTCAATAGTGCCATTCATGAAGTCAGAGCATAAAACAAACCAGGGTTTCATGACACTTCTAGCTTTTATTCTATCGTATCATTTAACGTTTGTCGATGATGCTTGTTAAAGTTTGAAGTTAGATGTACGTTATCAATTTCGAGATCACGAAGTTTCAGAACATATTATAGATTGTGGTGAGATGCTTGGTATCAATTGTTAATACTACATCAATTCTCTTAATGTGTATGTTAAAGTACGCTTGAAATTTCTTGTACTTTAATTTTCAATAATTGACTTTTAAATTAGTTGTCACACAACAAAGAAACTAGCTTATAAATATGCTTAAGGTTTGACAAAACAACAACAAAACGTTTGCTTTGATCATTTGTTACATAATCGGGATGTGATCATGGGTGTTTAAACTGTACACATTAGTATTATCAGTTCCCACAAACTGCGTATTGAAATGTTTTTAAATTAATTTTATACAAAATATGTCAACTGCCAAGTTTATTACAAGTTAGACACACTATTTATTTTACGCAACAACATGCTGTTCGTGTTGCCTCAGACTGAACCATGATATCATGTAAAATGACGAAAGTTGCCGCCCCGTCTGTCAATTGGATGTACTATCCAAAAGGCACATTAATCACTAAACAAAACACAATGACCTCTGTAACATGAATACTGTAGTCAATTGGTGTAAACGATTTTAAAGCTATAAAAAAATCACACAGTGTGTTTCCGTGATGTATTTAACTGTTCACACCAGGCCGAATATTATTAGGAGCAAAATATCTTAATGCCAATGGCTGCTTCGATTATTATCATAAAAGCAGAGGCAAATGCATATTGAAGCATACTCCATATGACAGCTATAGATTTTTCAAACCGAGACGCTTAACAGGTTCTGTTCTTATGTCTTGTCTGTGCTATTTTTTAAGCCAGAGTTTAGTGATAAATCTGTGCGTTTCTTTAATCTAGAGCTCAGAGTATTTTATGTGTTAATGTATTAAATGTGTAATAACCATGTTGTTTTGGATTGATTACTGTATTACCAGTTTTACTACAAATATTACAGTTAAACTGTGGTTAGTGTAGCAAAGCCATGGTGTAGTTTAACCACAACAAATGTCAATAATTAGGTTTTAATAGTAGTAAAACCTTGATTTGTTTTGTGGTGTGTATTCTGAAAACTTAACTACCATGGAATGATTTATGGAGACACTAAATTGCTAGTCATGAGTTGGCCCACACGGAATCTGCGCGCAAAGAAAGCCACTGGTTTCCACAGATTTACTTACTTTATTTATTATTTACTTTTTTGTACAAATTTTGTATTTCTTCAGTTTTTAAATACATTTCAATGATGTAATTGACTGATATGAAAATTTTGCTTTGATTTATTTACAATACAGTTTGTAAAGTAATATTATCTGACTTTTAGTAGATATATCATATGAGAGACCTTATATGAGAGATATTATATGAGAGACTTTGTTTACCAAAAAAGTGGATCTTCTTTGATTTGCGGTGTAAACATTAAATAAAAGTTATTATGGTATTACTTTTTATTTCTTATATCTCCCATAATCATTCTCCATAAATATGTAGATTTGTTACAAATTTCTGCTCAGAAATAGCAAAAAATATATTATAATATAATCTATAATAATAGATTATTGCTGTTAATAATTAAGATGGCATCTAATAATCTGATTTTGGATGATCTGTTTTAGTCCATATATTAATATAATTGTATACTATGCTTTTAAACACGGGTTGAGTGCTGTTAAATCAAACCATGAGTCGGCAATGCTGTTTACAAATGAACTGTTTTAGGAATATGAGAAACACTTGCAATAGCCTAACAATACTTTTGGAAAATGCACCCTTTTAACTTTTGTGTGCCTTTAGTACAACAAGTTTTTTCTCTGTGGTGAAATCTACCCAAAAAACTGGATTTGTGCTTCTTATCAATATTTCCATGCCCCAGAGCCACTGCTATGTAATGTCAACTGGTGGCATTTATTGCTTTATCTTAAATTTGCCTCCTCTAAATACTATTTTAATAAATGCAAAAAACTACAAAAAACATTCTATTTTGATGTAATTGGAGATATCAATTTATACTGCTAGAGAATAAATTTAGATGCACTAACAACTGCAAATATCCTATGAAATAGTCAGGTACTGTTGAATTTGAATTGCATGTTGATTATTACCACGGTCACCAATGAGGGTGGTCTGGCATAAAAAAAATAGAGCTTTGGCTGGGAGAGGCAGACTCTTAAGACTTGTAGTGTGTGTGTGTGTGTGTGTGTGTGTGTGTGTGTGTGTGTGTGTGTGTGTGTGTGTGTGTGTGTGTGTGTGTGTGTGTGTGTGTGTTGTGCGTGTGTGTGTGCGCGCGCTCTGGCACTTTCAACTAATCAGTTCATCAGTGAATGCCTAGAAATCAGTAGAGAATCTGAGAATTTAAGAAAAAATGATCATAATGGCACATCACCCGTAAATGCATAAGTGTTTAGAATCATTCAGGATCACTTTGAGATATTTAACAAAATACCTTACTCCATCCTGCTTTTCAAAGGTGCTGACTAAACACAAGTTTGCATTGAATAGTTTTTGTGAAGTGCCTCAAGGTGCCTCAGAAGTTTGCATTCTTGTTCATTTTCACTTGGCTAGTTTAGTCACATTGTCAGAAGAGAAGAAATGTTTGTCAAGCATGACTCTTTGGTCACCTCTGCCACCCTCTCAGTGTGGAGATGCGTATCTCTGTTGGTGGAGAGATGTAATTTGAACTGCTGAGCAAGGCTGATTATAGTGCTGGAGGGAGGCATCATCATATTTACCAGACGGCTGTTGGTTACACTCCATGTTTATCTGGATTTCTTATGTTTTTCCCTGGTTTGAGAACATCTACAATACATCAACTCATCTGCAAATACTGATTGTCTACATTCTACTTTGAAGTACTTTGATGGAATCATTGTAGAATGAACATGATCCTGCTACTTTCGACACATTGATTGAGGGTGCAGTATATGTATATTTAGAAAAAGGGATAATAGACCCTTGGGTGCTCCGGTTTCCCCCACTGTCCAAGGACATGTGCTATAGGTGAATTGAATAAATTATATTGGCCGTTGTGTATGTGTGTGAATGCAAGAGTCTATGGTTGTTTCCCAATGTTGGGTTGCTGCTGGAAGGGCATTCACTGCGTAAAACGTATGCTGGATAAGTTGGAGGTTTATTTCGCTGTGGTGACCCCTGATGAATAAGCCAAAAAGAAAACGAATGAATGAATGTTTGAATAATAGACCCCATTCACAACCTCAATTCACGTCCTCTAGTGGCAAAGCAGTGCATTTTTAATTTGAATAAATGGGAGAAATCTCTGGAGATTTACAACTGGAAAATATTAACATTGCGCATTGTGATTAAAGTCTTTTATAGTATTGGGCATGTGTCCAAATGTTTCTCTTTCAATATTAAACTGCTTTCTGAGTTTAAAAATAATGAAGTTATTAAGAATATGAGTAAGGTATTCCTTATCAAGAAAATAATATGTTTGCAACCTTTTCACTTATTAATTCAGTTTATTTTTTCAATAATGGACTTATTTGTACTTTGATGCTGCTATGGGTATAAATGTATCTGTTATGTATAGTATGTTCCAGCATGAGTAAAATTCTTTATTAAATTTTATTAAATTATCTGGTAAGTATTTCATCTATAAATGCAATCAGTTCCATAATTTATTATTTTTTGATCCATAAATGTTTTTTTATTTTTTTTATTTTATTTTTTTAACCTTTAGGCATGCAGTGTCCTGCCACTACTTACTGGGTGGTTTTAAATTAATATCTGCATACCTTTTACCCTAATTAATAGTAAGTTATAAATAATTTCATAATCTAATAATGCTGCACTTTAATCATATAATTAAATACAATGAAGTCTTCTTTTTGTTAGAAAACAGCCATAGTGACCATCTAACCATATCTGTAGTAAATACAACTGACTGGATGAATTGGGTGAACAAAGCGGACGGTAATAGAGATTTAGTGCAACCCTCAAACAATTCCATCATTTATCAATGTCACTTGTTCAAGGCCAGTTTGAGTTTCTTTCTTCTGTTGAAAGAAATAATATTTTTAAAAAATATCTGGCACCCATCAACTTCCATATTCGAAAAAATGGGTGGCAGTTATTCTTCAACATATCTTCTTTTATGTTTCAACAGAAGAAAGAAACTCATAATGGTGTAAAAACACATGGTAGAAAATAAATTATGAGGTAATTTTCATTTTTGGGTAAACTATCCCCTTATTTAAAGCTCCAAACATAATTGAAAAAATATTTTACATCGCATTTACATTACAAAAGAACTGTCTATTAACTTAAACTTTGTATTTTTTTGTTTTAACCATTGATTTAGCCTCAGATGTGTTCCATACGGGTGATTTTAGACTTATTTTTTGACACAGAGGCATGTCAAATGCCATCTCTTCCCTTCTTCAGTGTATACCTTCCACAGTATTTGGAAATAGTTCAGCTAGTTAATTTGCTCAGTTTATGATGTCATTTATGTACCGCAACAGTAGTTCACAATTCACTTAATCTGCCTTTTTACTGCTCTCTATAATCATAAATGCTTTATGGTCTCACATGTTACTTTTAAGTGATGGCTACATGAACCAAATCACAGACAAATGAAGTTAGAAGTTGCAACACCATCTGATAAGAAAAAAACAAGCATAGGACCTCAACAGACTTTGAATCCTTTTGTTGGCAAAGTTGCAAGGCTGCACCAGATGCTTCTTGCAGTTTTGTTTCTTTGCTCATAATGAGAATAAATATTTGCCATCTGTTTTCTTTAATGATTTATATGGAGACATTCTAGTTTATTACATTTTTAAGTTGTAGGGTTAAGGTGTTAGATTCATGTTACAATATTTCAGTAATAAAGAATCCTAATATTGGAGCAATTTTTTTCTGGTCTCTTTCTTTAGCAAGGAGTAATTTTACTCATTTTAACAAATGTTGTGTCTTGTTGATATAAGGCATAATGGATTTTTCTTGGATTTTGTAAACATGGACTAAGAGTTTGCCACTGTAACACTAAATTCACTGACAAAGTAAGCATGGAAATTGTCTTTATCATATTTACCTTCAGCTGTTAATATGAAAATGAGATAGGCATGGTCAGTTGGTATAAATGCCTATTTTATATCTCACTCAAACCATTTGAGGAAACTAATTGCAACAAACCATTTAAGTTCAAAAACTAATCCTAATGAGTACTTTGAACTTAATCCATTTGAGTAAATAAAGCAATTTGAGCACAGTAAAACCCAATAATTGAAGAAATATATGAGTACTGTAAAACCCAATAAGTTAAGGCAACTCAAACTATTTGAGAAAACCGATTGCAACAAACCATTTGAGTCAAACAAATCTATACGGGCAGCAACTAACGATTATTTTAATAATTAGTTCATTTGTCGATTATTTTTTCGATTAATCAATAAATCTAATTAAAAAAAAAAAAAAAGCCTTCATTTCCAACCCTTTATTCAAAAAAGCTCATCACTGAGCTGTTTTAATAATAATAAAAATAATAATAATAAAAATAATAATAATAATAATAATAAAACTGTCTTGTTTTCTGCAAAAAACATCTCAAAATTAAAACAAACTAAATTGTTTGCGAATTGGGTAAGAAAAATAATCTTAATGAGATATAATCAAACGGAAGTTTGAAGCATCACTTCATTTTCTCATGCAATTTTTCTTGTCTGTTCTTGTTTTTTAAGATTTTTTTTAGATATTTGAACTGGAAACGAGACGAAATGACTAAGTAAGAAGTTTTTTTGCAGTGTAGCTGTACATGACAACAGATTGAAAAATTAATGATCCAAAGAAGGCGAGTGAAAAAAAATAGTCTTTAGTCTTGCAATAAAAAGTAATTCTACCACTGCTGCTTTACTTCTCTTATTAACCCTTTCACTGGTGAGTTTAATATATTCTCTCTGGCCCTGGGAGTGAGTTTTGTTAGGCGGTCATTATTTTAGAAAATTCGCCCTAATTGTTTTAGTGGCGACGCGTCATGTTTGTCAAGTGACACACCTTGGCCACAACAATAGCGCTGTATTACAGATAAATCCATTTTATTTGTTTTTTTTTTTTCAGTTTTAATTTAACGTATTTACACGCTTGCATCGCCATGTTTACTTGCGGCCGCGCATTTGCCTCATTCATAAAAAGCAGAACACAGGATTCAGCCCGTAAATCCACCAGTTACTCCCCAAATACAATACAAGTGGTAAACTTAGAGAAAAATAGATGCAACTTTATAATTACTTTCACTATGTGTAAAGTGTATATCAAAAATATTTTAATGGATTGTTAGAGTTTGTGCGTTTTACAAACTCTAAATGTATTGTTTTACTAGTACTTTTGTGTGTTTACATGTCTAAATTATAAATTAAGCATTAGGTGGTTAAAATAATTGTGATATGACACGTATTTCTCAGCGGGGTTAAATTGGTTTTGTTTTCGAAAGAAAAAAAAACGAAAGAAGCACTTTTCTGACGGTCCTTTACTGAGAGCTCTGTTCAGTGCGAGCTCTCTCGGCTAAACGCATATTGCGAGGGCTTAAATGAAGTGCTCGTAGAATTAAGTGGAAAAAAAAGACACCTGTGAAACATAACCAGCTGTATCTTTTCATAGGAAACACAGTTTAGACCCTTTTAGAGTAAAAGGTTTTTGAGTTATTGTCGCCTATCGCTGAATGTCTCAGGAATATCGAAAACAAAACCAACTTAACCCCGCTGTCTTTCTCTGGCTCAGTGCCAGACACCACGCCAAAGCGCAGTTTTTTTTTTTTTTTTCAGTTGCCGCTCTAAACGAGCTAACGCTAACTTGTCATGCTGGATAATGAACAAAACATCAGCACCAAGGACTTTAAGGTCCTCACTTCAAAACGGAACAAAAGTAGGATTAACTTTCAGTAAATTTCATGCCAATGTTGTTCAGTAGTTGAAAGAATGTAATGTAATGTAATAATAAATAGATTTCATGCCAATATTGTGTTTAGTAGTTGAAAGAACTAGTCATATACATTGTTTTGTTTTTTAAATAATAATTCTTATGATGTACACTATAAAAAGTAGATAAGATAAGATTGGAACGTCATGGGAATGAGGGTGTCGTGATGATTGTAATTAGGATTTCCAAAAACCTAGCTATGCTGTTTTCTCTATCCATTTATTTAGTTCAGACTGCTTTTATTTTCAACCAACTTTATCATTGTTGTTTTTTTTTTATTTCAGTGAGAGTTTCTGGACATTATGCCAACTGAAGGGAGTTGTAACAATCTTTCAGCAGAGGAAGATGCTAAAAGAGAACCAAATCTTCCCTTCCGTTTAGAAGAGTGCGTAAAAGAGAAAGTATCATGGAAGGAAGCGTTAAGAAAAAAGGTCAAAAAATGTTCCTGCAGTACTGCTCGAGTCAAATCCCAGATCATGAAGTCATTCCCAATAGTGAAATGGCTACCACGATATCGCTTCAAAGACTGGATCATTGGAGATGCCATGTCAGGCCTTATTGTTGGCATTCTGTTGGTTCCCCAGTCCATTGCTTATTCTCTACTTGCAGGACAAGACCCTATTTATGGGCTCTATACATCTTTCTTTGCAAACATTATCTACGCATTGCTGGGAACCTCCAGACACATCTCTGTTGGGATGTTTGGGGTATTGTGTCTGCTGGTTGGGCAAGTAGTGGACAGGGAACTAACTTTGGCAGGATACTCGTCAGACATCAATCAGACCACCCTGGGAAATGTGGACAATAGCACTGGTCCAATTTGTGATAGAAGCTGCTATGCAATCATGGTGGGAGCAACACTAACTTTCACAGCAGGGATCTACCAGGTAGGTACCTTTCAAAGTTACTCTTCTTTGCCCATATTTTTTAAAAAATATCTAAAAGCATTAAACTCTGCTTTTTGCTTTTTGATTTGGTTGCAGGTGTTGATGGGTCTGCTTCAGATTGGCTTTGTCTCAGTATTCCTCTCTGACTCCCTGTTGAGTGGTTTCGCAACTGGTGCCTCTCTAACCATCCTCACATCCCAGATAAAGTACTTTCTAGGGCTTCACCTCCCTCGTGTCCAAGGCTGGGGTTCACTCATAAAAACTTGGATCAGTCTATTTAAGAATCTGGGTCATACCAACCTGTGTGACCTCATAACCAGCTTGATCTGCTTGCTTGTACTTGTTCCTGCCAAAGAACTCAATGATCGCTTCAAGGCCAAGCTCAAGGCCCCAATTCCCTTTGAACTCTTTGTGGTCATCGCTGCTACTCTAGCTTCCCACTTTGGGCACTTCAAGGACACTTATGGCTCAGATGTAGCTGGCACCATTCCAACTGGCTTTATGGCACCACAGTCTCCAAACCTTTCTTTGGTTCCAAATATTGCTATTGACGCATTATCGATTGCCATTGTTGGTTTTGCTATTACAGTGTCTCTATCTGAGATGTTTGCCAAGAAGCATGGATATATTGTAAACGCAAATCAAGAGCTGAATGCCATTGGGAACTGTAATATCATTTCTTCCTACTTTCATTGTTTCACGGTCAGTGCTGCCTTGACAAAGACTCTTGTGAAGGAGTCAACTGGATGCCATACTCAGATTTCTGGATTGGTGACTGCTCTAGTGCTGCTGCTCGTCATGCTTGTTATCGCACCTGCCTTCTATTCATTGCAAAAGTATGTATGAGATGAGTTTCATTTGCATTAATTTGATACCAAATAAGGAGTCAATGTTAAAGCATCATGACTAGGGCCAGACAGAATCTACAGACATTTTTGGTTATTTCTGTGCAGAATTTGTTTAAAAAAACAGTGGATTTATGCAGAATAATTTTATTGTATTAAAATTATTATTGTAACTAAACTTAATATATGAAATATAAATACCTTTTTAACTTTTATTTAATGTTTACAAAGCGAATCCAAATAGATCCACTTATTTTGTAAACAAAGCAAGTCTCTCATATAATACATCTACTAAAAGACAGAAAATATTACTATAGAAACTGTATTGTAAACAAATCATATGAACATTTGCATATTAGTCAATCATATTACTGAATTTAATAAAAAAACTGAATAGAAATAAATTTACTCAGGTGAATAAATAGACTTATTGATGGGCTAAAAAAATCTGTGGATTCCTGCACATGCAGATTCCTTGTGGGCCTAATCATGCCTTTATTTACTGTAATGCATTACATTAAAATGTTGAAGTTCAGTGTCATTAGTTTGTCAGTAGTCTGGCTTCCACTTGCAGTATTTTCTAAATGTCGATTAAAAAACTATTGAAATGACCATTTTCAATGGCTTGTTTCCACTGAGCAGTAAAATTCAGTACAGCACAGTATGATTCTGTATGGGTCATCCTAATCAGGCTTCCACTGCCAACAGGTAGGCCTAGTGTATGCTCTAAGAAGAAAGCCCCACAGGCCTGCTGTAGTTGCTAATGAACAGATAGTGATTGCTCTTAAGAGATAACTACTTACTAGGAGCATGTCTATGGTGCCGATTTGGATTAGTCAACATGTAAAGAACATGTAAACTCCTCACAGAAATGTCAGCTGGCTTTGTAAGGAGTAGAACCAGTGATGTTTTTGCTGTGAGGCAACAGTGCTAACCACTGGGCCACCGTGCCACCTATCTAGGAATGGAGGAGGAGTAAGTGTGGAAGGGGGGGATTCTTCAAAACGAATATGGCTGTTATATGGAACTTAGGGTATTTATAGTGGCTTAGAATCATCTGATTGATGAAACAGAAATTGGATAATGTGGGAACGGCTGCAAGCAATTATAAGCATGTGATTCTCTTGAAATTAGTTTATAAATCAACTTCACAAAGTGAAAAAAGTGGCACCGCTCACACATTCCATGTTTCGGCCCTGTAAACAACAGTAGAGGCCATAAGGCACATTCTGTTCTTACTGATTGGAATGTTTGCCACAAGAAGACATCAGGCTTTGTTTAAGGATGGTTTATATCTGCACATTAAGCAACCAGGAAACAGATATGTGCGCACATCTAGGATTCTCAAAGGCAGGTGCTCGGTCAAAAACAAACACCGTAGCAAAAGATTAAAAGAAAATCGGCACACTGTCACTTTAGCTCTCAAAAAATTTTATTGTCACAACGTTTTGACCTACATGGTCTTCATCAAAGGTTGAAACCTTGTGACATTTAAGTTTTTTGAGAGCTAAACTATCAGTGTGCCGATCCTAAAGTATGATTTGTTATTTTGGTACTTTAAGTGTAAACTGGGGTAAATGTCTACTGTGCTGCACTGTATGTATCTGTACCACTCTGTGGAAACAAATCGTTAAAACATTTGAACTATTTCTGATGAGTCATTCCCAAAACCATGATGACATATTTTATGTTGACTGGTTGGCATATATTACATCTACCACATTTAAAAATTTTTTTAAGGAAAAAGATGTAGGCATATTATGCAAACGTTAATGTGCATAAAAACTTCCACTGGGTGTATTTAGAATTTGAAGTATATTGGAATTGAAATTTACCCAAATTTTTGAGACCTTCACATCTTGGGTGTTCTTAAAATTACAAGTTTTTACTCCCTGTCCTAGTTTTCGATCTAAAATGTCTGTTTCCGTTGTATTTCTCATAAATGTGTCCTCTTAATCTCTGCAGATGCGTTCTGGCTGTCATCATAGTGGTTAACCTCCGCGGGGCACTGCGCAAGTTTGGCGACATTCCCCAGATGTGGCGTGTCAACCGTGTGGACACTGTCATCTGGCTGCTGACCATGGCTACATCAGCTCTAGTGAACACTGAGCTAGGCCTGCTGGTTGGAGTTGTGGTTTCTGCCTTCTGTGTGTTAGGCAGAACCCAATTCGCTCAAGCTCTTCAGCTGGGCCAAGCAGGAGACCGTGAGCTCTTTGAGGACATTGCATCATACAATGGACTTCAGACCCAACCAGATGTGGCTGTTTTCCGATACGAGGCTCCCATCTACTACGCCAACCAAAGTCTGTTTAAAAAGTCGCTCTATCGCAATGTAGGCCTGGATCCACTTAAAGAGAAAGCAAAACAAAGGAAACTAGAGAAGCAGAGGAAACAGAAACATAGTAGAGAAGATCAGAAGCAAGAGATGGATGCGTCCACCAATGTAAATCTGCTTCAGCACAGCAGTTTTCACACATTGGTCATAGACTGCAGTTCAGTCCTCTTTCTGGATACTGCTGGAGTCAACGCTTTGAAAGAAGTATTTAAGGACTACAAGGAGCTGGGAGTCAATGTGCTTTTGGCACAATGCAACACCTCTGTCATTGATTCGTTGCGCAGGGGAGACTACTACGACCCTAATAAGGGGACCAAAGATATACAGTTTCACACTATTGGTGAGGCCATTTTATATGGCCAAAGCTTGAAGTCACAAAATGGCAACTGTGACACTTCTGTATGATGTGTTGATTTGATTGAAGATACAATACTTTTGCCAAGTAGATGGAGATTTATTTGCAAATAATTGCATAAAGTTAAGCCAAAAATGCACTGTTATCAGTGGTGCAAAGTTTAAAACCAGAAATTTTTTAATTATTAATAATATTCATATTATTTTTATTCATATTATTTTTATTCATATTATTTTTATTCATATTATCATTATTATTGTTATTATTATTATTATTATTATTATTATTATTATATAATTAAAATAATTATTATTAATAATATTATACTGGAAATTCTAATGGCTATTTAGAATATTTTTGTCCATACTGAAAAAAAAACACTTTAATACAGTAATTGTTCAATGTATCAAGTTATACGGGTTTGGAACTTAATCAGGGGTGTTCAAACTCGGCCCTGGAGGGCTGGTGTCCTGCAGATTTTAGCTCCAACCCTAATCAAACACACCTGAACAAGCTAATCAATGTCTTACTAGGTATAATTGAAACACCCAAGCAGGTGTGTTGAGGAAAGTTAGAGCTAAATCCTGCAGTGCACCGGACCTCCAGGAATGAGATTGGTGACCCCTGTTCTGGAAACATCCTGGCAGGTGGTTTAAAGCAAATTGGAGCTAAACTCAGCAGGACACCGGCCCTCCAGGAACGAGTTTGGACATCTCTAAACTACATGAACCAGATATTACTCTTGGAAGAATTATCCATTTAGGATTTCTTCAAATGTTTGTACAATCCTTTATTTATATCCTGTTACAACATATATTTGCTATTGTGTTGTATTCTAAGCGGTTTAAGTTTTGTTAACTATGTCTTATGACCTTTGTCCTTAAAATGAAGTATAATTATATCATTTACACGTCTAATGAGATGTTTAGTTCAAGTCAATTGGCTAAAAGCATAAAAGGGCTCATATTTTTATGCTAGATGAGTTCTAGTTTTTTTTTTATTTACTTTTAATCTCTTTCCACTCTAGTTAGTTGCTCATTCAGTTAGAAAGATTATATAATGTCATCTGTGACATTTACCCAGCTTTATGGGTACTTGTGCATGTTTAAATAACTATAAAGCTTGGATACACTGAGTGCTTGTTGTCTGGGTGAATGTGAGTTCAGCTCTTTTACCCAAGCACCTCATGTTTACCTCAATCACTGAAGCACGATGCCGATGTGCCTTGTCAATGTGACCAGAGCAACTTTTGAAAGTGCTTCTCTTCTTTAATTGCATTCCTAAAGGGGCCAGATAAAATGGTCAAGATTTTGCTTTACTTTTTTTTCTTCAGTGTAGAGTGTAAAAGAGAGCGTATGTAGGACATCTCAATGGCATGTCTGACCAGTTGAACAGGTCAGAATGAGCAAGAGATGCAGGCGGATGAATGTCAAGCTCAGGGAAATGACAATCTGTCCTTCTTCTGGGTACATTTGAAGAGAAACTACTCAAAAACAGAAGCTTTTGCCATTTTTATCACTGATAGAATACTATCACAAGCAAATACTGTTTTATCATTTATTTCTGTATGCTTATTTATGTAATAGTAAGCTTATGTAATGGCTATGTTAATCACTTTATTTATTAAAACATTTATAATGGTTTCTAGTTCATGATTTTAGGTTTTATCTTATTGTTATACCAAATACTGCAAAGACTTTGTTACATATTACCTTAAAATATTTGTTAACGTCTCTCAATATTTGGTAAGGTTAATTCAATCAGTTAGCAAATTAACATGAACTTTGTTAATTTTAACAGTTATTAACACATTAAAATCGAAAGAGGTGTTTTTATATGCTGGTGGTAGCAATGAAATCAAATACTGTCGATGAAATTGTCATTGTTTATAGTTAATGCATTAAATAATGGGTCCCTAATGCTGTTACCAAATATCTGCACTAAATATATTTTTGCAGCAATGCCATATAAGAACTTTTTCTGGGTTTCCCAAAGATTCTATCTATCTATCTATCTATCTATCTATCTATCTATCTATCTATCTATCTATCTATCTATCTATCTATCTATCTATCTATCTATCTATCTATCTATCTATCTAGAATATTATACATACATATATATATATATATATATATATATATATATATATATATTTAATATATATATATATAATTTTTTTTGAGAACTTTTTGTGCAATGAAAACTTCATGAATGTTAATGATACCGTATTGATACCAAAATTAATTGTTTCTACGACTGTACATCAAGATTCAGCTATTTCGATTTCTGTGCAACTACATATTGTATTTTGGGGATTATGGATATTGGTAGGAAACCTATATATTTCATGTAATGTGTTACTTTGTGTTCAGTCATTATAATTTGTCTTTTAATTAATAGAAAATAAACTGTGTTTACAGAAAGCTGTCTTTGTCTTCATGAGTTATTCATTATTGTAATTGGATTTTCTTTTATCTATTCTATTAGGTATATTAATAAACTGTTTAATTAATATTTCAATCCGTGTTCTTAGTCTTTTCAAAACTGAGTTCATATCAAATGAAAATTAAAGGATAAGTCCATACACAACGCGGATCTACCAGCAGGGGGCAGCATGGCTCTGCAGCAGATTCTGTCACTACAAATCTTGCCTTTAAAGCTAGAATTCATTCATAAAATTGTACTTATTTTTAATTCTGCATGATTTACTTCTGTAGAACACACACACACACACACACATATATATATATATATATATATATATATATATATATATATATATATATATATATATATATGTGTGTGTGTGTGTGTGTGTGTGTGTGTGTGTGTATTTTATCTTTTGTTGTTATATGCCAAAGAAAGTAAATCAAAATAACATCATGAACTATAAACGAACTAAAACTGAATATCATCCTGATCCATCCATCAGCACTTCGAAAGAATACCTTTCCAAATTTATTGCACTTTGCAGATGAAAATGCAGTAAAATCGCAGAGTTTTAAGTGTCTGCTGACAGGTGATTTTTTTATAGGAGACTCCGAGTTTTCTGGCGCAAGATCTGCACGGCAGCACATCTGCAGTTTATGATGCTTTCAGATTGTATGGCCAGTTTGTCTCCTGTCAAAAATGCTTTATTTTTGTCACATCTCGAAGGCAGCCAGAGAGAAAGGATGCGTCAAAGACGAAGAGCCTCTCGATGACATTAGCAGGTGTTGCGACTGTTAGGATTGCAGAGGAGACACAGCTGAGTCTTGACAAGGACGAGGTCTCTGAACATACATACTAAAATCTAAAAGTAAAACAGTATGTACTGCAGATAAACACGTTTTAATTGTAATAGCATCTTTAGTGTTATTTAGCAGGTATGATAATGTATTTCCTATTATTTATAATCAAGTATCGTCACACTTTTTGCATTCAGCAAAGCCCTGTTGATTCAATGGGGTTATGGAAAAGCGAATCGTAGTATGAAACTAAACCATTAATTTTTTCATTAAACAGAAATTGCTTTTAAATTTTACAAATAAATGGAGAGATTTGTCACATTGACTTAAAGGGGTAGTTCACCCCAAAATAAGAAACTACAGTTATACAACCTCAGGCCATTAAAGATGTAAGTGATTTTCTTTTTCTTTCTTCAGTATTAGTACAGACTGTGTTATCATGTAGTATATAAAGTGGCTATGGAAAGTATTCAGACCCCTTGAGTTTTTCACTATTTTTAATATTGCAGCCCTTTGCTAGAATCCTTTAAGTTCATTTTTCCCTCATTAGTGTACACACAGCACCCCATGTTGACAGAAAAACACAGAACTGTTGACATTTTTGCAGATTTATTAAAAAAAATGAAAAACTGAAACACCACGATCTAGTATTCAGAGCCTTTGCTCAGTATTTAGGAGAAGCACCCTTCTGATCCATTGAAGATTAAGTCTTTTTAGGAGAGATGCAACAAGTTTTTCATACCTGGATTTGGGCACCCTCTGCCATTCCTCCTTGCAGATCCTCTCCAGTTCTGTCAGGTTAGATGGTACATGAGAACAACATTAGAGGACAGCCATTTTTAGGTCTCTCCAGAGATGCTTAATTGGGTATGACAGTGGCAAGGTAGATAGATTTAAAAAGTTATATCTATATTTTTTTGTTGTATTTTCGAAATCCTTTAAGGATGTCTTTTAATGCCATCAAGTGAATCTTGATCTAAATATTCAAGTTTTATAAATGTTAATTATATTGGAAGGTTTTCACTTTAATTTTATTTTTCTTCTTTGATAAAAAATAGTACAAATTTATGTTTACTATTTTTATCAGAGAAGAAAAATAAAATTAGTTTGTTGTTGATGACTAAAATAAAACGATGAAATCAAAGGAAAATGTGGTAGAGGAGGTGAGCAGATTGTTCATTGCTGTATAATAAACAGTATGTTCCTGTAGAGTGCTCTCAGGTATTGATTTGACTCTCATTTTCTGTGAATCTCATGGCTTTAATGAAGTGTAATTGTGCCATTAATTATCGGTCATCAGTTCAGCACTCAAGATCTCCCACCTCAAGACCCAAGTGAAAGCATCTGCGGCCTCCATTCAAGCTCATTTCTCATTTATTTATATACTGAATGAAAGCTTTTCTCTGTGCCTCATTTCCTCCAGTCAATAAAACAAAAATAAAGCCTTAAAATACTGCATAGATCCACTTTGTTGCAGCGGTTTTCAGCTCACAATATGCGGCAGTTCTTGAACTAAAAGCAGGATGTTGTTTTGTGATTACCGCTGTAAATATATTTGAATAGACTTTCAGAGAGAAGCGGCTTGTTGAGATAAGCGAAATGTATTGGCATCTCTATTCATCTCATTTTGTGAATGCTGAAGCTACATAATCCACGACCATCCGCTCTTTGTGTGCTAGAACATCATTTATTTTCTTAAGATAAATTCCCATCAAAATACAACCTCCTTTTCTGTGCCTTGTACAAAAAAAGAAAGGAAAAAAAAATGTCGGGACACTTTAAAAAAAAAGCCAGTATATAGAAATGCTGCAGCCCTTCAGAAAGTGAATATGCTTGTGTAATTTCAGAATGAATGTCTAGCCCTTTAGAAAGTGAATATGCTTGTGTAATTTCAGAATGAATGTCTAGTCCTTTAGAAAGTGAATATGCTTGTGTAATTTCAAAATGAATGTCTATAAAAAGACACAATACATATATGTTTGAATGGTGCTTGAGCTGCACAACGGCAAGGAAATGTTAAGGGGTGCCAAACTGGATGAAAAAAAAACGCTAATGTTAGCAATGCTTGTAGAATATTCTCAAAATCGAACGCTTCTTGCATCATAAATTCAGAAGGTCAGTAATTTCTGTAATGCTGTCAGGGTTTTAAATTAAGAGTATTATATATAAATACCATATATTAAATGTGTAATGTAGCTGTGTGAACATAAGCAACATCTCTGAATGTAAAAAGATCTAAATTCAATGCAAAGGGAGACCTTGATTTTTACAGAGTTAGCTTAGCAAAGCCTACAATGAACGAAGTTTGGAGACTACAAAAAATACTTCCACCCCTGTGAGATTACAAAGGTTCGTTTACTGCGCACACAAACTGCGCAGCTAAGGGCCGTGGCCAGAGGCGCTGTAACGTTATAGCAGAGATGAAGCTAAAAATGCGTCTAAACACGGCTGTTTCCACAGAGCTTTGTCTGTTTCTGTATTTGAGCTTCCAAATGACACGACACAAAGACAGAAGTGTTTACTGTTTAATAATAATTATGTTCCAGAGAATTATAAAATACATAGCAAGCATGATTTGACAAAACAGCTTCCAGAATCTCTCCCAGTTTAGTGCTTGATTCAGCTAAAATCTCCTCAAAGCAGAAGCTGGGAATCACAACCTGTAAGTGTTTTTATTTGTTAAAATTGACCATGACATGTTCAGTGTCTAGCGTTAACGGTAAGCTGTAGCAACGATGTAAACAATGCGAAATGCTGCTTTGCAGGCAAACAATTTAGCTACAAATTCATATTTATCAGTCAAACTGCTGTAAACACAGACACACTCCACCAGCACGTTTGTGTCTCTTATGTGTGTGCGCGACTGCATTATTTGTCTTCAGGCAGCTTTTTCATGCGTTTCACATCTCAGATAATGAAGTCGCAAAAGATATGTGGATGATCCATATTACTTACCCCTGCAAATTCCGGATATAAGTGAAAGGCATCGTGTAACGCGTTGAGTTAAAAAAAAAAAATACAGGAGAGATTACCTGACTCGTAGTAGCAGCAGAAAAATAAGGAAAATAACTTAATCCGAGCATCAGAGAGAAAGAAAAAAAAAAAACTCCCGTGCACATGCGCTTGTTACAGAAAGTTCACACATTCACACACACATTGACGCACACAACATTCACACACACACACACACACACACACACACACACACACACACACACACACACACACACACACACACAGATGCACACACAATGGCAAACGCTCTTAAAGGAGCTGCACCCCATTTTCACTCATTACAGACACTTGTCAGATTTTATTTTAGTGAGCAGGCAGGAGGTTGTCTGATTGTTTACACGTCAGAGTCACTTAAGGGCGGGCCTTTCAGAGGAACTAGGAAATATGACAGTTGTTTTCATATTAGCTGAGCAGCTGTGTGTAATCATATTTTTTCATATCAGATATATGAAAAAATAATGCGATTTCCTTCAAGTGAAACATGAACACACATTGCTTTGCATCTTATAAACACAACGAAGCCTTAAAAATACATTCTGGACCACCCCTTTAAAGGCTTTTTTCAATTTAATTCAATTCATCTTCATTTCTATAGCCCGTTTACAATGTAGATTATGTCAAAGCAGATTAACATAGAAGTTCTTGTAAATTAAAACTGTGCCAGTTTTCAGTGATGAAGTTCAGTTCAGTTCAGTTTAGTTCAGTGTGGTTTCATTTTCACTGCTGAAAGTCCAAACACTGAGGAGCAAATCTATCGATGCGCAGCTCCACAAGTCCCAAACTGAGCAAAGCCAGTGGCGACAATGTTGAAGAACAAATCTTCGTTAAGCCTTTTTCTTATATGATAAATTACTTGTATCTCAGAAGACAATGCTGACACATGATGTTTGGAAGCATTGTTCAGCTGCTTAATACATTTCTAGGTCCCAGCAACCAGCATTTTTCAAAATATCTTCTCTTTTGTTCACCAGAACAAATGAACTCAAACAGGTTTTGAACAAGTGAAGAGTGTGTAAAATCAGGACAGACTTGTTTTTTGTGTGTATTTTGTGTTCAACAAAAGAAAGAAGCTCAAGTTTTAAATCCACATGAGGGAGAGTAAGGGATGAGGTCATTTTCTTTTTTGGGTGAACTATACCTTTAAAAAGTATTGGCTGTAGTTTACTTTGCAGCCACTGGGTGTCACTAATATCAGCCTCTTTTACATTATACTGCATGTACTGCATAGCCTTTTAAATGCAATCTGATTTTAGTTTTGTCCTTGGAGCAAATTTGAAATGTTTTCACTTAAATTTGTATTTTAAATTGTAAATTCACTTTTTGTATTTTTTAACAACAGGATATGGAATGTATGATAATTTACAATAATGTGCATTCTTAAAAGTATTTTACCACTTTTCATAAAGTTACTTTGGGAGCTTTATTATTTATTTATTTTCTAGGATATGAATGAATAATAAAAAAAACGGTAATAATGACTTTTTACTGAGATTATATTCAACAATTCTGCTTTTTTGTCGAAAAAAATGTAAGAAAAATGTTTGACTTTTTCTTTTTTATTAATTAATTAATTTATTTATTATTTAGCTATTTATTTAGCTATTTATTTAACTATGTATTTAGCTATTTACTTATTTATTTACTATTTAGCTATTTATTTATTTAGCTACTTATTTATTTATTAAGCTATTTATTTATTTAGTTATTTACATAGCTATTTATTTAGCTATTTACTTATTTTTTTAGCTATTTCGCTAATGATTTATTTATTAGTTTTGTAGTACTCCAAAATGATATCATTGAAAAAATCTAAAGAACACAATCCATTTCAGAATAAAAAAGGCAGAAATATATTATATTAATACATAATCATAATAATAGAACTATTACCATTAAAATTTGGACATTTTAAAAAAAAGTAATTGAAATAAATACTTTGAATTATTTTCTCAAACTGTATGTTGTTTATTTACGCAGCTATAATCATACAATTAATAGTAGTAATAGTAGTAATACCAGAACGGATAAATAAACATTTGATCATAATGAGCCAATGCATTGGGTTAAATTATAACGCAATGAATTAGGTTAGAATAAATCAGTTGGGAAGGTGCTTAAACAACCATTACTTGGGTTATATGTTGTGGTATTTTTAAACCAAATATTTTAACTGAGAGTGAAGTGAGAGAAGAAACTGATCAAATATAGTAGGATAACAAGAGAGAAGTGTACTGGCACAAATCAGAGCCCCTGTGTGCTTTCGATACCACTGGCCCAGAGGTCAATAATCCGGCCCATTCCCTCCAGAGCAATTTAAGATGAAGCCACTGCCTGTGCTGGCAATCTGGCTGCCAATTATTCTCTTTAACCCATCACTGTGCGCCAACCTGGTGAACTAGTTTGCTTTGGCCAGTGCAATGCCAGCTCTCCTATTTCCCATTGGGATCAGCAGCCGTCTGTTTGTGTTTGGACCCCAGCACTGGGTTCGGTCAGATTCGAGTGCCCGCTCTGCCCTGTGTCTGTGTGTCTGAAAGTGGTGCTATCGGGACTGGCACCGCAGGTCTCATCTGAGTCCTCCAGATGCCCGCTACTGGCACTGGCTTCAACACAACAGCTGCTGAGAGCCAGAGTGCTGGAAGACATTATGGAGAGTCAACTACTGGAAAAATCATTTAGAATATTGGGCTTGTGGATATAGCACTAAATAATGTTGGATGCTCTCAAGTATTCATGGATTTGTATTAGAGTTGTTTTTGTTGTTAGTTTATTGCTGTTTTGATTTTTTTAAAGAACAATTTGAGAATTTCCTTATATTTGGTCTTGTTTTCATGGTGATTATAATGGATGAAATGAAAATGAAAGGTCATTTGCAAAAACATATTACTCTGTTTTTATTCATTTTTAGAAATCATGCTTCTGTACATGTGTGTGTGTGTGTGTGTGCGTGTGTGTGTGTGTGTGTGTGTGTGTTTGTGTGTGCGCAACAAAGAGTTCCTTTGCCAAATGTTTTTATTATTATTATTATTATTGTTGTTGTTGTTTTTATTGATATTATTATCAATCATTAATTTTTTTGTAATTTTAACTAATAATTTCTTTTCTGGTTGAAGTTTTGTTTTTTATTTAATTTTAATTAGCTAATTTTATGTTTTTTTACATTTATTTATTTATTTGTTTATTTACTTTTGCTAGTTTAAATGTTTCATTTTAGTTCTGTTTAATTCAGTTCATCTTTATTTCTATAGCGCTTTTACAATGTAGATTGTGTCAAAGCAGCTTAACATAGAAGTTCTAGTAAACTGAAACTGCATCAGTCCAGTTTTCAGGGTTGAAGTTCAGTTAAGTTCAGTTCAGTGTGGTTTAAATTTCACTTTGCAGATTGCAGAGTAAATCCATCGATGCACAGCTCCATAAGTCCCAAACCAAGCAAGCCAGTGGCGACAGTGGCAAGGAACAAAACTTCACCAATTGACGAAAGTGAAGGAAAAAAAACCTTTAGAAGCCAGGCTCAGTTGGGACTGATCATTTCCAATCTTGCTGTGCAGAGCTGCAGTCTTGGCGCCGAAGGCTGGAGAACACTGGATGTCCATCGTGAAGAAGCTGCAGGTGTGAGTAGGTCACCACCGGGTGATCAGACTGGCCCACAAGAACAATACGAAGACTCAGCTGTCACTGTTGTCTTTCAGTCTCATACTCTCCACTCCCCCATGACTGCCGCAGCATCAGCTCAAGATACAGCCTGGTTCAGGATTATGGATAGCTTGGCATCATTTCTTTACAGGTTTTGGATAACATCAATGGCGCTTCATAATCTCTAAAGGCCTCGGGATGAGTATCCCTATCTTCTACATCAACTGGTCAATTAGTTTGAGAAGAAAGGGCAATCGTTTCTAGAGAGCATGCAGTCAGTGGAGAATTGTCTTTTTATTTAGCGAATGGTTCTGAGCATCCTTCAAGACAAGCGCTACTAAGGACCTGCGATACGTCACTCACTGCATCACATTTGCAAACGTCTACAGTGAGCAGATCAAGGTGACCGGTATGTGGGGACACATCTTCTACAATACATTGACTGAGCCAATCAGGTTAATTTTAGTTTTACTTTGTTGCTGTTTTTGGTTTTTCTGTTTTACTTTACATTTAAAACATTTTGTTTTTAGTTTAGCTTTACTGTTTTTGTTTTTTTTTAGTTCAGTTTTATATTTTTCCCTGTTTTTAATAACTTAGGTTTAGTGTTTTGTAAGTTTGTAGTTTTGTTGTTTTCATTTATTGTTATAGTTAAATTTTTACTTTAATTTTATTTTACCATTTCATTTTTGTTTTTAGTTTTACCACTTTTGTTTTCAGCTGGATTTATGTTTTTTTTTTTTTTTAAGTTTTATCATTCTTGTTTATTTATTTAATACTTTTATCTTTTTATCTTCTTCTCAGGTGTGCTTCAAATGATCTATGTGTGGAAAAAATCCTCAGAGATTTGCCTCTAGAGTTCAGACGGCTGAAGGGCAACAGTCAATCTCATATCAGGATGAGAGATTGATTTTATTAGAGTGCTCATGATCCAGCAGCTTTACACGTCAACATTTCTTCCTGGAAAAGTCATCGACGCAGATTCACACAGGCTTCGTTTTGGGCAGGAATGTGGTCACTGGCTGAAAAAGTCTTGATGTTTTAGCGATTATCATCTGGGTGAAGATGAGCTTTACAGCAGCTGTTCAACAGATTATCATCATCATCATCGAGTTTATAATAGCCATTTACTGGTATTCCTTGTCCATGTTCCAGTAATGAAAATGTGTTGTCCACTCTGGGATATTACACATCCTCACATCATTTACCCACCTGAAATTCTACCAAGAAATCATTTTACATTAAAAAATCTGGTAGACAGAAATACAGTTTATTTTTTATGTTTTATTTGTTTAGTTTTGTGTTTTTGTCTTTAGTTTTACTGTTTTAGTTTTAATGTAATAACATTTTTGTTTGTAGTTTTACCATTTCTTTTATTGTTTCTTATGTTTAAGTTTATTTTTTAGCTGTACCCTTTTCCTTTTTACCTTTACTTTATTATTATTATTTATAACTAAATATTGTATTTTTCTTTCTATTTATTTGATCAAAACTTGTTAAGTGTTTATATTATGATATTTTAGCAATTCAAAAATGACTATATTATATTTATTAATAGTTGTTTTCTAATAACAATTCTTTTTTGTTTAGTATTTTTTTACTTTTTGTTTTTATTTAACTTTGCATTTTGTTTTTAGTTTGCTTTTAATTTTGTTTGTAGTTTTACTATTTCTTTTGTTTTATGTTTTAAGATTTTTATTATCAAAGTTTTTAGCTGTACTGTTTTCTTGTTTATCTTTACAATTTTCTTTGTATTTATTTGATCAAAACTTGGTAGAATAGTAAAATTGTGATATTTTAGCAATTCAAAAATGACTATTATATTTAATAACAATTTTTTTCTAATAACAATTCTGCTTTCTTCTTGTTTTCTGTTCTTTGTTGTTTTTTTGATTAGCTTTACAGTTTTGTTTTTAGTAAGCTGTAAAAAAATGTTTGTATTTTTACAATTTCTTTTGTTATTACTTTAAGGTTTTTGTTTTTAGCTCTACTGTTTTCTTGTTTATCCTTACTGTTTTCCTTTGTATTTATTTGATCAACACTTATCAATTCAAAAATGACTATATTTTATATAATAACAATTGTTTTCTAATAATAATTCTGCTTTATTTTTGTTTTTTTAACTGTTGTTTTTATTTAGCTTTGCATTTTGTTTCAGTTTGCTTTGAACATTTCTTGTTACTAGTTTTATCATTTCTTTTGTTGTTACTTTAAAGTTTATTTTTATTATCATTTTTTTTGGTTTTTAGCTATACCATTTTATTGTTTAGCTTCACTGATTCTCTTTGTATTTATTTGATCAAAAATTGTGATATTTTAACTATTAAAAATGGCTTAATTCTATTTAATAACAATTGATTTCTATTTTTTTTCCACTATAGAAATTATCAAATTTACAATAAAATGTTACATTAATTTCAAAGAGGGCAGCAAGGTGGTTCAGTGGTTAGCACTGTCACCTCACAGCAAAAAGGTTGCTGGTTCGAGTCCTGGCTGGGCCAATTGGCATTTCTGTGTGAAGTTTGCATGTTCTCCCTGTGTTCATGTGGGTTTCCTCCAGGTTGTCCGGTTTCCCCTATGCGGCATAGGTGAATTGGATAAACTATATTGGCTGTAGTGTATGTATGTAAATGCGACAGTGTATAAGTATTTTCCAGTACTGGGTTGCGGCTGGAAAAGTATCCACTGTGTAAAACATATGATGGATGAGTTTGCGGTTCAGTCCGCTGTGGCGACCCTTGATGGATAAAGGGACTGAAGAAAACTTAATTATTGATTTGACAGACGTCTCTCACATTGTCCCACAGCAATGTTAATTTAGTATAGAATAGTGTAGAATGTGTTATAATAACAATTAATTTAATGTAGTGTCAATTTTATTCAATATACAGTTTGTTTATTGTTTTACATTTTTTCTTTAAAAAAGTAATCCATTGGTTACTTTCCATGGTAATTAGTCACTTTTATAATTATGTAATTTAGTTAACTCAGTTACTATTTGTGAAAAGTAACTAGTAACTAATTACTTTTTAAGTAATGTGTCCAACACTGCTTTTCAGTGCCACATGACCCTTCAGAAAACATTCTCTAATTGTCGGATTTGCTGTTTAAGACAAATTTTTTAATTATCATTAATTTCAAAAACAGTTGAATACTCCTTAATTAATACTTAATTAAAACTGCAATACATTTTGAAGTCTTAAAAAGTGAGAGTATTATGTGAAATAAAAATCTTTCGTAAAATGCATAATAAAATAATTAAATTTATTGTCACAGCAAAAAATGTTTTATTATCATTATTACATTTAACTTACAAGTTCCATTCCATTTGCACATTAACATGTTGCAAAGCTTTCAAAGACAGCATGTCATGTTTTGCTCAAAATATTAAGCAAACAAAATAGTTTACAATAACCAATTAACTGCTTTGTTCAGTAAGTTAGCAATGCTGGTTTCTGTCAGCTGCCTGGTGCTTATTGGCTGAATTACGGATGTTGTGGTCAGAGTTAGAGTCTTGCTCTGCTGTTGTTGTTGCCTCTCTGTCATTGTCCATTAGACTGCCAGAGCTGTGATGTAAAGCACCATCATTCAGTCTTGTGAAGCCTCATAAAACTCACATCCTGTGAAATGAATCCATAACAGGTGCTCCGAGCTGCTCTCTTTCTATACGTCAGAGCTCTGATCCCTGTACAGCTACAAAACAACCAAGATGACTGGAATGACTGGAACAAAACAACAGGATGACAAATCTCACCTTCTGTCCACACAATAAGGTCCATTTGATCCAGGCAGTCAATGCTGAATATTTGACACCACTTCTGGAGCAACACACTCACTCTTACACACAAATGTTTTAATTATAGGGGAACGATGTTATTAACGACCTTTGCAGATGGGAATAAAAACTTTATTTAATTATATTTTTTTTGGTTAAGTTTGCTTAGCTGATTTGCAATCTGCGTGTATTTTGTATTTATTTTGCAAAACAAGTTAAGTCTCTTTGCTTATTCTCTATCACTATCACCAGCGGTCAAACATTTGAAGATTGCTGGAGATAGTGAAGAACTACAATTCTGCCACTGAATCGAACTACAACTACCAGAAGTCATTGCTCCAATCACTCCTGCCACAGCTGACGGTCATCTGAACATTGTCACACAGACAAACCCACAGAGCTGAAGTTCATCATTGAATGAATACAATTACGTCCCAGTTTCACACACTCTTTGCTGAGTCTTGTTTTAGTTTAGGGAATCATGTAATTGTTATCCTTGTCTTGCTTCCCAGACCCTGTGACAATGATGTATTGTTTGATTAATGGTTTTATTTTATTTTTATGTTTTATTTATTTATTTGAACTCTTTGGTTAATTTTCACGGTTAACTGTTTTTAAGTTTCTCTGTTTATTTTTGTTTACATTTGTTTTGGGATTTTAAATGATTTGCAGTGTGGAGATGTAAAAGCAGTTTTAATTATGAGGCAATCACATTACTTCTGGGTCTCACAGATGCTCATCTTACTTGACATTGCAGTGATAAGACCAAATTATTTAATGGTCACTATATGTATATATAGTGTATATATATATATATATATATATATATATATATATATATATATATATATATATATATATATATATATATATATATATATAAAATAACATTTACAAATATTATATAGTTTTTATTCTGTGCTTTTAGTTTTTTTAAGACACTCACAGGAGAGCAAAGTAAACTTAGAATTAAGAGTAACTCTGACTGTGTAGGAGAGTTCAGTGCTTTTTGGTACAACTGACAAGGCCAGACACAGGGTGAACCGTGAGCAGTGCTTATATGTTGCTGTGCTGACTGCATTATCCTGATTTCTTCAGGTAGGACATTTTCCTGATTTAACATCAATGTTGATCCTGGAAGAACATTACAATCAGCATTTAAGAGATATGTGTACCGTTTATGTTAAGTTTTTAAGGCTCACGTGTGCACTTCTATTGTTATCTAACTATTTTTCCAAAATATATGATTTTTGGAATAATTTACAGTTATGGTTGGGTTTAGGGGGTATGGAATAGAATTGCATTTTCAAACAAAGATGTTGTTCCAGGATCAACATAGATGTTTATCCAGGATCACATAGTACTTGGCGAAATCATGACATGTGTGATGACTTTCGGGTGTAGAGATAATCAGTATTCAGGTAAAGGTCAACACAATCTCACGGCAATTCGTAACTTTTTCATTTAGTGGCTAATTCGTATGAATTCATACGATCTAATTTGTACAATTTAGTACGATTTGCTTATCCCCCAATGACGGTTGGGGTTAGGGGTGGGGTCAGGTGCCACGCCTCCTTTTTAAAATCGTACCATTTCGTACGACTGAACTCGTACGAATTCGTACGAATTAGCCACTGAACTGGCAAAACGTAAAATACTTACGTTTTCTCGTGAGATCAGGCTGGTAAAGGTGCACATAGTGCTTGTGTGGGTGGAGAGTCTGGTCTGACTGTGACATTAGGAACAACCATGTCATCCATCCTTTTTTCTCTTTTTACAAAGTTATCTTAATAAAGAAAGGTTGTATTTTGTGTTATAAATATAATAGATTGCCAACATATAAATGACAATAATTAAAATGAGTTATTGGCAAGATAAATTAGCATTTTATAATTGTATAAAGCATAAAATATTGCAAAGGATTAGACAGCATATCAGTTAATTAAATCAAGAAATATTTTGGATTTTAATTAGACAAATTGATTATGCAATTAATGTTTATTTTATGTGAAGCTTTTTTTTAAAAATAATTTAATGAAATAAATACTATAGTTTTATGTTAATTAGTAAAAAATAGGAAATATCAAATAAATTGTTTGTAAAATCTTTCTCTCACACACTCTCTCTTCCTCTCTCTCGCTCACTCCAAATAAGAATCTCCATATGGTGTATAATCTCAGGTGTTGTCAGTGTTATAAAGTCTCACTTATAATGATTTGAAAAAGTTAACTTCTGGGTCTTCGCCGTGAGGTCATTCTGAGGGCCTTTCCAAAACTTTTCTATCAGGTAAATTGGTGTCAGACTCTGTCTTCTGCTTTGCAATAATGAGAAAATTATTCTGGTAGCAATGACTAAGCACACTATTGCCCACAAATGGTGGCACGGCGGGTTAATTGTGTGGGTTAATCACACCATTTTAACTTAACAATTTGTGTTTGTTTCATTTGAGTGGGGACATTTCATTTGCAGTGCTCATTTAACATGTAAATATATTGTTAATTGAGCAGTTAATTGCTGAAATAATAAAACTGGGGGTCTGGTTTCTGACTCTGGTAAGAACAGTGATCCAGATACATTCAAATCCATGAAATCAGGTACAGTTTATTTTACAGTATACTGAGTAATATTAATTAAATATCTTACCATATGATTAGGGTTTGATGAGGGTTACTGATGGTTTGGGATCTGGTGCATGTAATTATGCATAATCTATTATTATTTTGAAAGTACATGGAATTTCTGGAACAAGAACATTGCAAAAAATGTGCAACCAAATTTTCGAATTATACTGTTATTATTTTTTCTTCTTCTTTTCTTTTAATGATTACATTTGCACACTAACATTGTATTATGCCAGAGACTACATACTAATTATGAACTTAATGAATTGTTCTAATGAGCTATGATTTAATAAAATAGTGTCTTATTATTTCAATAAGCAGCAACTTTTTTTTTTAAATTAACACAATCTGTTTTGTACACCAAGCACAATAGCAAGGGTAAATGTGTACTGCAGGGAAAAAACAGCTTTCTGCATGATATATAAGCACAGTACACCATGGCCTCTTTTAAATGAGTGCTTCAACAATGTTTCAGAACCATTGAGAATATATAACTTTCAAATATTTCAATCTGGGTTGTAATGTGACTAGAAATTTGGGTGTTTCCAGTAGTATCTGCTGTGGACAATGTGAAACATGTATTATTTTCTGATAAGTCCACCTTCACTATCTTTCCCACATCTGGGAAAGTTACAGTGTGGAGAAGCCCCAAAGAAGCGTACCACCCAAACTGTTTCATGCCCAGAGTGAAGCTTGGGGGTGGATCAGTAATGTTTTAGGCTGCAATATTACAGCATTATATATAAACTGTTACATTTGCATACCAGTGTTGTATTATGCCAAAGGCTACATACTAATCATGATCTCAATGAATTGTTCTAATGAGCCATGCTTTATTGAAACTGTGTCTTAACACTCCATTAAGCAGCAATTTCTGATAATCAACATGGCATTTTTATTGTACTCAAGCACAATAGTCAAGGCTAAATGTGTACTGCAGGAAAAAAACTGCTTTCTGCATGATATATATGCACAGTACAGCAAATCCTCTTTAAACTTGCTTAATTTAAATTAATTAAAAGCACACCTTTTATAAAAAAGTTTAAAATGATTCAATCTGGGATGTAATACAACTAGGAATGTAGTTGTTTCCAGTAAATAGTATATTGGGCTGTGGACAATGTGAAACATGTATTTTTCTCTGATAAGTCCACCTTCAGGTGACGCAGTGGCGCAGTAGGTAGTGCTGAGGCCTCACAGCAAGAAGGTCACTGATTCGAGCATCGGTTGGGTCAGTTGGCATTTCTGTGTGGAGTTTGCATGTTCTTCTTGCATTCGCGTTGGTTTCCTCGGGTGCTCCAGTTTCCCCCACAATCCAAAGACATGCAGTACAGGTGAATTGGGTAGGCTAAATTGTCCGTAGTGTATGAGTGTGAATGGGTGTTTATAGATGTTTTGCAGAGATGGGTTGCAGCTGGAAGGGCATCCGCTGCGTAAAAACATGTGCTGGATAAGTTGGCGGTTCATTCTGCTGTTGCAACCCCAGGTTAATAAAGGGACTAAGCCAAAAAGAAAATAAATGAAGTCCGCCTTCACTGTCCTCCCCACATCTAGAAGAGTTAAGGTGTGGAGAAGCCCAAAAAAAGTGTACCATCCAAATTGTTGCATGCCTATAGAATGATAGGGGTGGATCAATGATGGTTTGGGCTGTAATATTACAGCATTATATGTAAACTACCAGTGCTGTAATGTTCCAGACATATGTAATATTAATAATGAACAATGAATTGTTCTGAGATGGGTTCAGCAGCAACTTTTTTTTTAATCAACAAGGCATTTAGTTTTGTACTCAAGCAAATAAATTAATGCAAAATGCAGGAAACAGCTTTCTGCATGTTATATATTCACAGTACAGCATAGTCTCTTTTAAATGATTGCTTAAATAAATTTTTCAGAACCATTGAGAATATAACTGAGATTCAAATAATTCAATCTGGCATGTAATACGACTAGGAATGTGATTATTTCCAGTACATTGTATTTGTTGTGATTGCTGAATGGACAAGTATCTGAAGTGTCAGTTTTCAACAATGCCAGCAGCGAAAATCTTGGGCCGTGGACAATGTAAAACATTTAGTGTTCTTTGATGAGTCCACCTTCACTGTTTTTCCTGCATCTGGAAGAGTTATTATGTGGAGAAGCGTACCACCCAAACTTTTGCATGCCCAGAGGGAAGCACGGGGGTGGATCAGTGATGGTTTGGCCAATATTATGGCATCATATACAGTATAAACTGTTACATTTGCATACCAGTGTTGTAATGTGACAAAGATTTGTAATATAATTGTGAACTTAATGAATTGTTCCAAAAAGCTATGTTTTAATGAAATTGTGTCTTAATATTTCATTAAGCAGCATTGTTTTCAAATCAACAAGGCAATTAGGTTTGAACTCAAGCAAAATAAAGAAGGCTAAATGCAGGAATTAACAGCTTTCTGCATGATATATATTCACAGTACAGCATGGTCTCTTTTAAATGATTGCCTAATTAAATGTTTCAGAACCACAGAGAGTTTAAAGAGAACCACAGAGAGTTTTAATTAATTTAATCTGGGATGTGCAACTAAGATTAGGTGGTTGTTTCTAGTACATATTAATTGTTGCGATTCCTGTATACACAAGTATCTGTGGCTGTGCCATTTGACTGCAGCTCTATACGAGGCCTTGCTACACAGTTTAATCCCCTACCTGACATTTTAATGAGACTGTGATGGAATGAATCAGTCATCATGGAAGTTGTAAAAGCAACCTTTGCTCCTGTTCCAGCAGGATGTCACTTCTAGCGTCTAGAATTTCTAGTGTTTAGTGTCACTTCTAATCTCATGCATTAAACGATTTTATTGCACACCTCCCAGCCGTTCAGAACCAAGAATTTCACTAGACCATTGAATAACATTAACAAATGGATCTTTACTGTACACACACACATGCACACACGCACGCACACACGCACACACGCACACACACACACACACACACACACACACACACACACACACACACACACACACACACAAAAAGAATAAATAAAAAATAAAAAAGATTAATTGGATTTACTAAATTCTTTTAAGGCAACAAGTTGCAAATAATTTTTATTGGCTGAATTTAAACTAATTAAATTTAGAAATGTTCAACTTAACTTGTTTGTTTAAACGCAGTCTATATAAATTGTTTGCAACCACTAACCTTAAAAGAATTTAGTAAATCAAATGAATCATGGCTGCTGCTAGTAATGAGGCAGATTTTATTTTCAATTTATTTATCCATTGTAGACTACTTATGACAGCCTTTTTGAATCATATTGATTTGCTTATGCCCTTTTTGCAAAAAAAAAAAAAAAAAAAAAGCTGTTGTGTCAATTAAAGTATTATGGTGTTCAGTTTTATTTTGATTTTAAATAAATATATGCATGATTGCTCTCTTCACAAATCGAATATGTCTTGTTTTTCACTGTCGTGTATTTGATGTTTTGAGGGCTACAGTGCTTCTTTGAGTCTACACTGTGTAGGCGTAAAAATATGTAATTACTGCTAAAATCAAATGTTCTGAGGTTTTTGCTCAAGTGCTATCCTAATTGGTTACTTATAACTTGTAAATGAGCCATTTTCCTGATAAAAGGTGTCTGCTCTATTAAATAACTCAACATTTTTTGAGTGTGTGGTGAAACAATGTGGTCACCCAGAAGTGACAATTCTGTCATCTATTACTCATCCCCCAGTTGTTCCAAACCTGTTTGAGTTTCTTTCTTCTGTTGAACACAAAGAAAGATATACTGAAGAAGTCTTTTTTTTTCCTGTATGGGTGCCAATGGGTGTTATTTTTAACCTTCTTCGGAATATCCTTATATATATCGGAATATATTGTGTTTAACTGAGAAATCCATAAAAATTGAGAACCATGTAAGTGTAAGTAAATGCTGATTAATGTTTCATTTTTGGATGAACTATCCCTATTTTAAAAATATCCATAAATTAGCAGATTTCCATTATTTTGTGAATCATGTTTTTATTTTCCCCCCTTTTCTTTATACTTTTGAATTGCATTATGGGTACTTGAGCTTTCTTACTTTTAATTTGGAAAAGTTTAAAAAGGGACCTTTTTATTAACATTTTTCGTTGTTTAAAGCCATATATTGTCTGTTTAGGTGTTGTTATTACAGTACAAATATTCTTCCAATATTTTAGAAATAAGTCCTTTATTAGTCTCAAAATAAAATCTCAATTCTTTTATATTGCTTAATTTTACAATTTCTATCCAATCACCAATGGAGGGGGTGTCATGTTTATACCAGTATTTGGTAATACTTTTCTTGCTTAACACTTGTACCTCTTCATAGTTTTGTAATTTGTAATAAAGTCTTTTAGTATATGGTATTCTTTTCCATTTCCAGTTAACATTTTTGCACAAGTCCAGAAAATATGGAGATGATCTACACCAACCTTCTCACATATTCTCCAGCAGGTTTGAGGTGTGGACAATTGTTTTCTTTTAATTTTGAGGGTAATGAAAGAAACATGCCAGATTTTTCTAAGCAAATTCTTTCTACAGAGTGTTTTACAGGCAAAAAGCCTTTGTTCAACTGGATTTTATTCAGCTAATTCTCTGTCCCATTTCTGCCTAATGTAGTTTGTTGAATCTTTTCCATTTTCAATATAGGGCTTGTTAGAAAGTAAAAAATCTTTTAAAATTATTTCTTTTATAAGAATCTATAATTAGTTTTATTGCAGGTTTTTTATGATTGTTTACTCTCTAAAATAAAAATTTCCACACAATTTGCAAAATTCTACTCCAAGGAGCAAAATACCGTCACAGATTTGCACAACATTAGACACAATGTCTGCTTCACTCTTTTTGCAACACATTACACACAGTGATTTGTAAAACTCTACACACATTTCGACACCTTAGACACAGATAAGGATTGTGAGGTTACTTCCTTGTCATTACAAAGCCCTGGATTGTCAATGACCATGCTAATGAACGAATTGAATAATTACACCCACAAGGTGTGGAAGCACACGTGTGCTAATTTGAAATTGCAGCACTCTGGTGTGCTATAAAAGGCAGCAGGTGAGTTTACCTGCATTCATAAAAATTGGAAGGAGCTGGAAGAGTTAGAATGAGAGGTGGAGCTCAAAGAGGAGAATAAGGAGGTAGAGGAAGAGGAAAAGGAGGAAGTAGAGGAATAAGCCTAGGTTGAGGAAGAGGTAGAGAAGGACTTGAAGAGTTGATAGAACCTGAACAAAGAAGACAAGGACCAAATTTGACTCAAGAAATCCATGCAATACTTATTGACCATGTTATCAACCATGGACTTACACTGATGGAAGCTGGACAAAGAGTTCAACCAAATATTAGCAGAAATACTGTATTTCTTGAATTGAAATAAATACTTGAAATATTCAGTCTGCAGCATCAGTGTTGTGCAGTGCTTGATAAGTTTATAGGCCTATTTATGTACATTCTCCCTATATTTCAAACTAATCATGAAGAATGTTGTCTGTTTGTCACTATTTTTTTTATCGAAATGATCCCTTGCATAACAATGTCTGCCCAAAATCTAGCACATGCTATTTCCTAAAAATAGTTTTTTTTACAAATGTGTTTTTTATTTATCACAGCATTGTGTAACTGTCTGCAATAGTGTAGCAGATAGCAGTAAAAGTCTTTTTTTTGTCCAAATTATTCTCAATTATTAACTCTAAAAAGCATTTACATTGTCTTTGAGCCACAAATGTACATAAAGCAGTTAATCCTTGATTTATCCATCTCATCATTAAGACCCGGTTTAACTACATATGGTTTCTTCTACATTATATTATTTCAAACTATTAAACAGTTTAAAGAGCAGAGATCAACATCCCTTAATACAATGCAAACTGTAAATAAACAGAAAACACACTTGAATCACTTAATACAGAAACTATTAATTAACAGGTATTATTACAGTGTGTAAATAGAAATCACACTTGCAGCAATGTGTTATCTGTATAAACATGCCGGTGATTACTAATCTAATTGTATTTTTGCTTCTAAAATAGATTTTAAATGAACAAACCTTTCTTGTATGTATTTTTAAATGAACAAAATTTTTATGTATGCATTTTGGAGTGTAACTGCCCTCATAATAGTTCTTCTCTATGTCTCTAAAAAAACAAAACAAAATGGAAAAGTCGTTTACACTTTTCTCAAAAGTTCACCCTGATTTATAGATGCTGACCAAAGTTTACTCCATTCACTCTTGGAACAAATAGATGGTCATTCTGTTATGTTCACTAAATGTGGGAGAATCTGTTCCTGTTGTGATACAATTTCCTCCTTGTGAAATGACATGTCACCTTTTGAGTTATCTAGTGAATTGCTGGAGCTGTTGCTGCTATATCACAAGAGTTAACCTCTAGCCCTTTATGTGAATTGGCTAGCGAGGCCTATTATACGTCTAGTTAAAGCTCAAATGGAAAGTCCACAGTGCTCATTAGCAGTCGCTCCAAGCAGTCTCATTACTGGCTCTCTTTTGAGGCTGGTTCCTGGGTGAAGTGGCTCTCTATTAGGGCTGTAACTTCTGGGCTTGCTTTTTAGGGTTTAGGACATTGGGGCCGTGATGTTCTCCATCTGATGACACACACAATGTGCTGTCCAAGGAATGGCTCCCTTGATAATCTCCGAGATGATTATATTTGACAGTGTTGCAATCACAGATGCATTTCTGGGAAGTCCATGTACCAGGGGTGCAATCAAAGTCAGTACGTGACGGAATTTTAATTTAGCATGATCCTTCTATTTGCGCACATGGTACAAGAATGCATGTAAATACATTGGTATTTGAACTGCCACTAAGGGTCTAAAAACACCAAGCTGATGATCGACAATGTCAGACTATTGCTGTCAGTATGCTAATGTTAGTACACTACTTTCTGTATTTTTTGGAAATATACACTGTAAAAATGTTGGGTTCCCCTCTTCATGTCGAGCCAACATAAATCGATTAAGTTAACTTAATGGTTTGTACAATTGTAAGTTGATTAAACTTAAAACAATTAAGTTGTCCCCCGAAAAAGGTCAAGAATTGTTTCAGTTCCTTTTAACCCTTGTGCACTGTTCAAATGTATTACTTTTTGTTGTGTTAGGGATGAAAACATCCACTGAATTTAACTGCTGTAAAACTGCATCAGATAAATGTTTTTTCAAATTTCTTTGCTTAAAGAGCCCATATTATGGGTTTTTGAAAATTCCCCTCCATGTAGTGTGTAACACAGCTCTAAGTGAAGTGAAGTATCCAGCTAAGGCTTAAATCTGTAAGAATACAGTGTTTAAAACTGTTGATTCATCTATAAAAGAGTCGATTCATAGTGCTTTAAACGAGTCGCCTTGATACCGACTCATTAGGTGTTTCGCCATGACGTACGAACGAAACAAAGTTTTTCACGTGCACGCGCAAACCCGGGAGATTTCAAACCTGAGGCCCCGCCCTCTGACGCAGTAACCCAGACACACACACACCCACAAACACACGCACACAAACATGCCGGTCGATTGAAGTCACATTGCAGATGGATATATTGAGTCTCTACCCAAAGATGAAACCTCAGCATTATGGCCAAGCAGTTGGAAACTACTGGAAACTTCTGGAAGCTACATGCTACAAAGAATACTTCATCTGCGTTTGTTAAAGGAAGGATCAGTAACTTACTGATGGACATCAGGATGGGTTTCTTCCATTTCTCAAGTGTAAGTACGTGCGGTTAAAGTTGTTGCCTCGTTGACTCTAGCTTGCAAATGTATTTAGTTGTGATTTGTTACTTGTAACCGAGTGTACTGTATCAGGTTAACTGGCTATATTCTCTTATCGCGTGCAAAGTCACGTTAAAAACGCGACGCGTGCTGCTTTGTTTATGGAGCTCCGTGGTAACGTTAGAGGTGTGCATAGCCGCGGCTGTCCCCGCGCCAGATTTCTGCGGCGCGGGAATAAATTTCCGAATAAATCGCCGGAGCGGTCGGTAACGGGTTTGATTTGGGACGGGAGCGGGCTGCCTGAGAAAGAGAAAGATGTGTCTGCTTGGTGCTTGTGTGTTAGTGCGCACGCGCGCGTATGAGAGAGAGAGAGAGAGAGAGAGAGAGAGAGAGCGAGCGAGCGAGCGAGAGCTTTATGCTTGGTGCTGTGTGTGTGTGTTTATACAGATTTTCGGTTTTGTTCTCCCCCGCTCTTTAGCGGGATCGGGCACGGCGGGCAGAATACGGGGCGGGTTCTAAGGCTAAAACCTGGCGGGTGCGGGCGGAAGCGGGAGCGTTCTCGTCCGGAGGTGTGTGTGTGTGTTTGTGTGTGTGTGGCAGCTAAAATCCACGCCTACACTATCTAGCGTGTATGAACTGTGATTACTTTTTAAATTGCTGATTAGCTATTGGCCATTTCACTCTCTGACTGAAGGCAGTCGACCAATCGCGACAGACTGTCATCGGTCCCATCAGCGCAGATTAGCTTTGCGCTAAGGAGGGGTTTGGGAACAAATGAATCACTGAACGATTCATACAGGAGTCGCTGGGATAATTAGGTAAAAATAAATGCAGATTATAAGACCATGAAAGTGTTTTTTGACCTTGCATGCATATTAGACTGTTGTTGGAGACCCTTACAACCAAGATATGACCCTATTTCATGTATAATATGGGCTCTTTAAATCCGTTAATTAACCTCAGTCCTGACCAAACTACTAAATGTTTTTTTAAAAATTACAGGATTTTAACTCTTTAATTGCCAAGTTCACAAATGATGTTGCTGATTTGGTGGAAAAAACACAAAATCACCTATTTTTTCAATAAATAAGCTTTTTTTTTTTGTCTAAAGGGTTAAAGGTGCCAACTGATGATAAACAGTAAAAATAAAAAACAAAAATGCCTCTTCTAAACAGGGAAAAACGTATACTAAACGTCTAAGTATCTAAGCCTATACTGTTACTTTATTTTTTTTTATCAAGAAATACTTAAATTATGTATTCCTGACTTGATGGGGTAAACTATCGTAGATTTTTATATATGTAAAAGAAATGCAGTTTTATAAAAGCTATAAATAAATACCAACAAACTTATTTGTATATTGAAGTATACTTTTTGGGCACGCAGTGGCGCAGTAGGTAGTGCTGTCGCCTCACAGCAAGTATGTGGGTCAGTTGGCGTTTCTGTGTGAAGTTTGCATGTTCTCCCTGCGTTTGCGTGGGTTTCCTCCGGGTGTTCTGGTTTCCCCTACAGTCCAAAGACATGTGGTATAGGTGAATTGGGTGAGCTAAATTGTCTGTAATGTATGAGTGTGAATGGATCTTTCCCAGAAATGAGTTGCGTCTGGAAGGGCATCTGCTGTGTAAAAACATATGCTGGATAAGTTGGCGGTTCATTCCACTTTGGCGACACTGGATTAATAAAGGAACTAAGCTGAAAAGAAAATGAATGAATGAGTATACTTTTTATGTTTCCGACAACCTATATAAATTACCATGAAGGGATCACATGTAGATAAGCCCTTTTAAAAAAAGAAAAGTTTCTTCAATGAGAAGTTGTAACATCATCAGTTAATTCCCGGAATTCTGCTTTGTGTGAATGCATAAGCAAAAATGGTCCCATTTTATATTAGGTGGCTCTAATTGCTTTGTACTTGCATCAAAAAATAAAAACAATGTACTTAATGTGTTCATATTATATTGCAGAAGACTTCTGGTGCTCTTGAGGTGAGATGCGGATAGGATTTGGTGGTTTGGTTGTGGGTTTAGATGTAAGAGATGGTCAACAATGTCATTACAAAAGTAGCTACAGAAATTAATTACAGACGTACCTTCAAGCAGGTATTTAATCATTCATAAGTATAATGTAAAAATATGTATTTACTTAATAAGTATTGTCACAAATGAATAATTTAGGTGTACAGTAAGTACATATTAGTTAAGGCCACATATTATTAAGGGGGATTAGAAAAATTGCTGGTAAGAGCATGTAGTTCAGAATGCACTTACGTGAGATGTCTGCTATGTAACGATCAGAACATTCTGACACAGATGATGTTTTCACATGCACTGTTTATGAAAACAAAAGCCTTTGTATCATTTTAATGCCAGCCATGAAAAAATAATTGATACAGTGCTTATGATAAACTTTTGTGAGTTTACTTGAAAGCTCTGCATCAGTACAACTCCACCCTGAAACACAAACTGCAGACAAAAATCTGGTACAAAAGCAGCTGCTGAATGCTAAAGTTTTAAATAAAGTCAAACCATCAGCAAAAACAATAACATGTCTACAAATACAAGCGCAGTTGTATTTGTAAAGGTCATTTATGATTAATGATGTCAGAATTTACCAGTATGTATTTTGGAATAGATGTGTGAATGGCGCTTTTCAGGAAACATCATGCAACGTTACCGCCTGTATGAACAGCATATTTTTAACTCAGTGGTAAATTTTACAGATATTTTCTGCTATTATCATGTGAAAAGGGCTTTTTAGCAAATGTGTTTACAATATCTGGTTGGCTTGCAAAAAGGGTAATGTGAAAGCGACTCGCACCCAATTAAAAAAAATCAGCATCATGTTTGGTCCAGACCAAAGCAAGTGAAAGGTTTTCTGGTGTGAATACCCCCTAATGACTTGGATAAAAGCTACAGTACAGCTTATTTTTACTGGCAAAATAGAGTGAAAACATACAGACTGACAATGTAGTCTCTAAAATGTCATATTATATATGACTCTTCATTTATTCAACTGTTATGAAACAGTCGCATTTGGCTCATGCTGATCTTCATGCTGATAAAAACAGCACTCTTTTTTGTGTCATACTGATGAATCATGTTTTAAAAATAACATGATAACTCATAAAGGAGATTTCTTTCCCATTTCTTCACATTTCCAACTGTGACTAGGGATCACTTCATATTAGGTAGTGCATATGTCTGAAAATTACTGTAAGTGTTGTGTAATAAAGGATTAAGAATTATGTCAAATTGTGTAAAAAGAGTTAATTAATAATCTGTCCTGTAAAAATTAATTTCTGCTTTAGTGTTTTTATTAGCAAAAACCAGGATGTAGTTTTCTTATACAACAAAATCACTTTACATTTCTTAACATGAATAGATTAAATGAGAAAAATGAAGAAATTAAATAAAAAATAAAAGAACAGAGGAAATGGTACATAATTATCAAATTATATATAAATATTTTACACAAATCTTTCCAATTTTCCAGGTATTAATAAGAGTTATTAAATGCACTTTTACTACAGAAAATGCATATATACAAACATGTTTATGTAAAAATGTTAAAGGAGGAGCTTATATTCATTTTTAAAAATTGCTTTTCTATTTTTAGACTTAGTAATCACTTTTATATACGTTTGAATTTCTTTTTCTTAACATGAAGAGAAGTTTGCTTTCGGCAAACTTGGGTTTATGTATTTGAAATTTACATAATAATAAAATAAAGTTTGTAATAAAACCAGCATCTTTTTAAGAGCGACCTCTAACATAATGACCAAAACTCACATGCTTATAAAATAAGGAAAATGATTTCAAATATTAAGAGCAATAAAAGTTTCAACATTTATCTAAAAAAAGTCAAGTATTTTACAAGACCAAAATAAATGTGAGTTACATTAAAGCTTTCACAAAAACAGCATTCTAACTCAATATCAGTTTTACATTTTTGTGGAATTATTTTTGTAGAATAAACTCTATGAAGTAATTTAAGCCATTTTTCTTTAGCCTTAATTGTAAAAAAAAAAAAAAAAAACATTTTTGAGGTGATGAGGTAACAACATTAATAAAAATATTGTTCCAGCAAAAACAACATACGGCATAGAAATTTTTTTTTTAAGATTAAAGATCTAATTTTGTGATTATTAGGTTTGATTCCAGATAAACATAAAACCACTTGAGGCCTGTTCAGGTCTAGGAGGGCAAACAGAAAGCGCTTATGTACAGCATATGTATACCAGCAAGTACAGCCCTGTTAGTATCATCAATTGTTGTAATGTAATAGGTATTTTGTATCTTGCGATCAATTTTGTAAATGTAAATAATGTTCCTTCATTATCAATTTCAGTTACAGAAACATCTTTTGATGCACAACCTTGGACACATCATCAGTGTTGTTTCCTGGACTTATGGGGTGTTTCGGGTCTTTCAACAGACATCCTCCTCCAGGCAACCCAACTGAGGCTGATCAGACCCCGGCCTGTGTCCAAGTGGCACGCTACCGCCCCCACCGTTCCCCCCTCTTCAACCATAGCCATCTGGATGCTTTCTCTGCTGCCTCCATGTTTTTATAGCTCTTCTTCGGTTGGTCCCTGTTATTCCCAGTATTCCCATAGGCCATGTTCAGGGTGTAAATCCCCTACTGCCCTCTTCCACTGGCATACATCTGCTCCTCCACCCATTCATCCAACACTGCTCCACCAGCTCCTGATATTTTTCCTTCTTTCTCTCCTGAGCCTCCTCTATCCTCCCCATCCCAGGGAACTGTTAGGATTAGTTGTCTTGTGGCCTCAGAGACCAAGAATATGTCAGGTTTCAATTTGGACTGGGTGATTTGTGGTGAAATTTTCAGTTGCCTCTCTAGATCAACTAACATCACCCAGTCTTGGGCTGTGGAGAACAACCCTTCAGGGCAGCTCTTTGATGTTTTCTCTGGCCGTTGTCCTTCCTTATTGAAGTGAATGGCTTTGGCTGTGGCTTTACAGTATCAACTGTCCTTGATCCCCTTGCTGATTGCCTCAGCAATGGATTTAAGGACCTGATCATGTCTTCATCGATACCGACCCTCGCCTAGTGCCTTGGAGCAGCTGCTCAAGATGTGCTCTAATGTCCCTGGCTTGGACCACAGTGGGCATGCAGGTGTCTCTACCCTGCCCCATGTGTACAGGTTGGATGGGCTGGGAAAAATGTTGTAGACCCCTTGGATTAAGAACCTGATCCTCAGGAGGTTCCACGCTTCATCGCCTGCTCCCACTTCATCCAGGCGCCTTGCTGCGGCATGGCCACTGCTCTGCTGGTTCCTTCTTCCTCAGTTGAAGCACGCACCTTCTCCTACACCAGTCAAATAATTGACTAACTAATATTAGTTTGTTGTTAAACTAGTTATGAAAGTTTAGTGACATTTCTATACAATATATTTGCATTATTCCAAATGAAATAACTATGAAGGTTAGTTGTTTTAGAAGTTGTGTTTTTAAATAAGTCTCCATGTCGAAAACATTTGTTGGTAAAATTTTGAGAGTTTGATTGGGAGTTTTTTAAATTTTATAATTACACATTAAAAGAAATTCTAAACCACCCACATGAGAGAAAATGAAACGGGGGATAATATTACAGATAGTTGCAGTAGTTAGAAGAAATTGTCTAATCCATTACTGATTTTTGTAATATATTGTTTTTCCAAAAAAAAATGTCAACATTCCATTCATTAGTTTGTTTGTGTTTTGCTTTAGTGTTTAAAGACTACGCTAAAGAAAAACGAATGAATGAATGTTTATCTCAGCTGCAAACAGCAGTGAATTCGAGGTATTTTGGAGGTTTAAAAAAATGTACTGCAAGTTTTACACTCCTGACCAACAACAAGAAATCTGTTCAACATGACAAAGCAGTGAAATGATCATTACTTAATAGATTTGAACCAAGCATGTCATAAGTAAGAGGATAAAAACATTAAAAGGAGTTTATTCTTTTCCTTAGTCTCCCAGGGGGGGCTTTGAATCTGCAGTTATGCCACATAGTCTATTGTTTATTTGTTCCTTTCTCTCTGAATGGTGAGCCATCACTTTAATGTGTCATATCGTCCTTGGCTCTACGAGGAAAGGGTAAACATGGCAAAATTGCTTCTAGATGCGTCATATGCCACTTTTTTGGGCAATGACGGTTTGGCTGGTCTCTATGACAACTACATCTGAATTCTAAGAAAAACATTCTGGGCAGACTTCCAACTCAGGCGTCAGAACAGGTATTCGGCGAGCATTCGCGTCCACAATGGCCTTTAATGGATAGGGTGGATGTTGGGGAAACAACAGGGTGTCAAACTTCCCTCCTGAAGAGTTTGCTGCTCAATCTCGTTCCCCTGCTGTTCACAGACAATGGTATTATCCTGAAGTGAATAGGGCATCTACAGGTTCCTCCTCAGGCAATTTGCAGTGGTATTTGGGGAGGTGAATCATTTGTAGATGATTCATCACTGTGCCCTAAGGAAGTGTTCATATCTGGGCCCTGCAGAAGCACGATCACAGACTCTCTGCTGTGTGTCTCTGATGATAGAGACGTCTGGTCTGGCCTTTTGTAATATTATTGCATGAAAAACTCAAAAAGCGGCAGCCCTGTACAGGCTCATTTACAGAATGCATCTTTAATCTTGTTCTTAGCTATATACTGTATTTCTCTTGTCTCTTACCTTGTCTCTTACCTGACCTTCTTTCAGATAGGCCTTTGTAAAATGAAAGTTTAATATGGCTTTAAAACGGTTTGATTTATGTAGGCTGTTATATATACCTAAATTGGTTTAGCTTTTGTTTGTTTTATATTGGTTTATTTATTTAATGCGATTTTATTATATCGGATATTTGTCATTCTTTAAATTATTTCAATATAGCTTAGGCTATTTATGAAGATATGACACTATTGTTTTGAGCCTACAAAAGTGGACACGAAATGTGTTAAGTTTTATGTTTTTCTGTTGTATTCATATTGTATATTATCTGTGTAGGAAGGGCTCTTTTGCTCGGTCTCACTCACACATACAGGCATCTAAACGCGCACAAACACAGATTTTAAACTTGACAAAAACTCTCGAAAACCTTTATGGCTACTGTGTCTTTAATATGGTGTAAAGATTACTATGCATTACTGAAACATCAAGGAGGTCGCAGCAAAGAAAAGTCACTTATAAATTAAAACTATTTAGTTTATGCAACAGCCTTACATTTAAAAGGGAAACATAAGGGCGATCATACGCAAAAAGACTCCAGCATATAAGGCTAGATGTTTTCTTTCCCTTATTTATTTATTTGTTTGGCGCATGTACTCGTGTGCGATCAGAAAACTGTGTCTGCACTCCACCTCTCCTTTCATTCCGTCCCGAAGCCCCAGTTGGCCCTCTTTGGTCCAAGGTATTCGGCGGGTCAAAAAAGGCCGGCCGTTGGCCCTCAGAAAGCCCCGATTTGGCCCATTTAGGCTCCGGAAGTGACAGTGGAACTGGCCTTAGCTCGCCCTGGCTCGCCGGCTTTAGATGCGATAGTGGAAACGCGGCTATTGTCACTTTTGGGGCCTGATCGGGCTTTCTCGGGGGCAACGGCTGGCCTTTTTCGGCCCGCCTAATACTTTGGGCCAAAGAGGGCCAGCTGGGGCTTCTGAGCGGAGTGAAAGGACAGGCGGTGTTTGTCTGTTAAAGATGTGTATGTGTATGTGTGTGTGAGGCCGGGCAAAAGAGTGCTCGCTTGACAGCTCTGTTGATGCCTCGACCAGCTTTTTTACTTTTTTAATTTATTTTTTGGAGATTTTACAATATATGAATACAACAGAAAGACATAAAACTTTTACAAATGTGTCCACTTTTGAAGGCTCAAAACAATAGTGTCATATCTCGATAAAATAGCCTAAGCTATATTGAAATATATAGAATTACAAATATCGGATATAATAAAATCACATTAAATAAATATACCAATAAAACAAACAAAATCTAGCTATAACAATGTAGGTATATAAAATAAATAAATTAAACCGTTTTAAGCCATATATAACTTTCATTTTACAAAGGCCTATCTGAAAAAAAAGATTTTAGATATTTTTAAAAACAACAAACACCGGAAGAGGTTTAAAATATTTTTTAAAAAGTATTTGAATAAGATGATCTTAAACAAATCGTGAAAACAGAGCATTTTTGGGGTGAGTGAAAGCAGAATCTAGCCTACCTTTTTTTTCTGTCACTCAGTCCTGGGCAGCGCTACTTTAAACGCATTAAGTCCAAACACAAAATGTGTTCTATATCCTCAAACATGTGTTAATGTTTTTATATGACGTGGTAAAATTTATAAATGAAACTTTAAATGTAGAGCTTTATTAGTGAATAGCTGCTGAGCGCAACAAATATGGCTATATTTAATTAGGTTACTTGCTCTATGTGCTGAAACACTTAATACAACGTCTATCAAAACAAGGATGTTATCAAATAAATTTCATACCGAGTTATAACCGGAGAATTTCTGTAATGTTATATTATGGATGGGTGCGCTCACTGCGCTGGGTCCCTCCGTTAGTATTGAAACCTAACAGTCGATGCACAATGCCAACAGTCGGTCAGTAAACAAATATAATGAATGGAAACACACAGACCTGTGCATATAGTCAGATAATGTACCGCTGTATAGTAACAATTTGTTTGTTTCGGTTGTCTTCATTTTAATGGTTTCGTTTCATGATGGTGTGCTTTATCTGCCTGATTCCCGCTGAAGTGGGCGGGTTGTGTGACGTTTGATTCG
Source organism: Danio rerio (assembly GCF_052040795.2). Lineage (NCBI taxonomy): Eukaryota > Metazoa > Chordata > Actinopteri > Cypriniformes > Danionidae > Danio > Danio rerio. The sequence goes on along the minus strand of NC_141034.1, from coordinate 29,513,190 downwards.
GGGGACGTTCTGGGGCAGGGTTTGCGTGACGTTCTGCGAGCTACTAGCCCGACAGTGGAAACGCGGCATGATTTCGGCCTCACTGCTCAACCTCCCAGGCGATTGGCCCGGCCCGATAAAACCCCTGGCTCGCACTGGCCCAACAGTAAAAAGATGAATTCAAAGTGAATTCAAAGTTTATATATATAGATATATATATATATATATATATATATATATATATATATATATATATATATATATATATATATATATATATATATATATATATATATGGTCAAATAATGTTCCAACATCATTCAGCATGACAAATGTATTCTTGTAAAAAAGTGTAACTATATGAAGAGTTCAGATGCAATAGCTTCTGTGTCATCTTTTTTTTTTTCTTTTAAAATTAGCATTTTTCTCAGTCTTCTGTTTGTGTTCAGTTATTTTACATTAAAGGCAATGAAAAGATCAAATTCATCTCCTTAAAAGTGACATGACTAAACTTACACACGAGCTTGAATTTTTTTTTGGTAATTTTAGAAGAAAAAAAAAGAAAAAAAGAAGAAAAAAAACAAACTTATAGAGGATTTTGCATATGAACTCTCTTCATATAATACATAAATAAATTTATGCTACATTAAATTATGCATAAATAAACCTTCACTTACATTTATACAAGAATACAACATTACTTAATTTTAAGCAACTACAGTTGCATTCATACTAAGAACTTTTACTCTCTTTTACAACATATCTACATTTTCATATCTAAAATATCATTCTTATTCATCATGTACTTAGCACAAATGCCACGTGTTAAATCCAGCTGCATGTGGAGCCTTCAGATTTCCTTGCACAGATTGTAATAACATCATATAATTTTACCTTAAAACCATTCATCAAGCGCTGACAAGTACCTCAAGTACAAACTGTATTATCACATAACATTCATTAAAGTCAAATCAAGAACAAATCACACAATGACTGTCAAATGCCTTCTCTGTGCTTATTATTGTTTCATTGTTCTCTTGAGTTTCTGACTTCGTAAGACATTACTATATAAAAAGGTAACTTAATGCTGCTGTAAAGCCCAATATAGCATATGTTTTGTTAAATATGCAATGCATATGAATTTTGGTAGCAGTGAACATTGGTGAAACCACTTTTATGAGGATATTCAGGTGGTCAGACAGTTCTGGTTCTAGAACAGAGTGACATGCACCCATTTAACAAAATACTGGCTCTGTTTAGGTGACTGATCCATATAGATCCTACAGTGGATCTATTTGGTCTAACTACTAATTGCTCACTACGTTGTGAACCTGTAATCTCTGATCTTCAAAATTTGCCATATGGGATTTCAGCAGCTAGCCAACAATCAATCAGGGGTAGTTCATTTAAAAAACCATCAAGTGGTTCTAAACCTTTATACAATCAATCAGTAAAGGGTCTATTGAACACAAAGATATTTTAAAGAAAGCTGAAAACCTGTTAACATTAACTGACATAGACAAATCAAATACTATGAAATGATCAATGATTACAGGTTTTCAGCTTTTTTCCCTCCAAAATAACTTATTTTGTGTTCAACAGAAGAAAGTCACATCAGTTTTAAAAAGTGAAGGCTGGGTAAATAATGACATCATTTTCATTTGCGGGTGAACTATCCCTTTAAGGATTAGTGCATGGGCTAAAATAACAGAAAGCATTGATAGAATAATAATTAATCTCCACACGCCTGCTAAAAAGTGAGTAATAAATCTGCTAAAGAATAATCAGTTTAGAGCTGCACAAGTCCTGTACTTTCTGCTGTCGCATTGCTGTTACTTTTTCCACAATCAAAGTGTAATGTGCAATTGGTTTCCAGGCTTTTACTGCAGATCCCAGCTTGAGGGATGCATAGTGCTCTACATGTCATTCCATCAATACAGTAATGCTATCCTACAACTCAATTAGATGCAAGCAGCAGATTAGTCATTAAAATCATGTGTAAAAAATCTGCTTTTTCAATCAGTAATTTAAAGAAATACACTGGTCGAGGACGACACGGTGGCACAGTGGTTAGCAGTGTCACCTCACAGCAAGAAGGTCACTGGTTCAAACTCTAGCTGGGTCAGTTGGCATTTCTGTGTGGAGTTTGCATGTTCTCCCTGTGTTAGTATAAATTTCCTCCAGGTGCTCTGGTTTGCCCCACAAGTCCAAAAACTTGCACTATAAGTGAATTGAATTAACTAAATTGTCTGTAGTGTATGAGAGTAAATGAGTGTGTATGGGTGTTTTCCAGTACCCATACAGAGCATCCACTGTGTAAAACATCCACTGGATAAGTTGGCGGTTTATTCCTCTGTCGAAACCCCTTATGAATAATGGGACTAAGCCAAAGGAAAATGAATGAATGAACTACCAGTCAAAAGTTTGGGGTCAGTAGGATTTTTAAATGTTTTAAAATAAGCTTCTCTTGCTCACCAAGGCTGCATATATTTAATCAAAAATACAGTACAAATTGTAAAATTGTGAAATGTTATTGCACTATAAAAAGAACTGTTCACATTTTAATTTATTCCAGTGATTTTAAAGATAAATTTTCAGCGTATTCTAGCCTTATATAACTTATATATTCTATCATATATATCTTTCTAGCTTATATACCTTATATATTCTAATATATATTCTTATATATTCTTATATAACTTATCATTCTTGCCTTATATAACTTATTATTATTATTATCATCATCATCATCATCATTATCATCCTCATCATCATTATTATTATTAATGTTAATAGTAATAAAAGCAATAATGACTGAAGTAATATTTTCATTCATCTACACACAATAAAAAGCAGTTATTTAAAGTTTCTATAAATATTTAACTTTATTTTTTTAATTAATGAATGCAACCTTGATGAACAGTTATTTTCTTCAAAATAAAAACATAAAAACACTGACCACAAACTTTGACGGGTAGTGTATATTAAAATAATGTATGTAATATGTAAAAAAACAAAAACATTTTAACATGTTTAGTAATACAGTTAAAAATAATTATCTCTTTTTTAATCCTTTTTATTTTATTTTTAAATGTTTCCAAAGCGATATTTAGCAGAGTTAGGAAATTTGTTCACTGTATTTTATATTCTTCTTCTTTTTCTTCTAGTTTGGCTGTAATAAAATAAAATAAAAAAACATCAAAGGCCAATATTGTAATGATTAAAAAAAAAAAAACTCTTATCCAAAGCACTCTAGTTCAATCATTTGTCTAATTATTCTAACTTGACTATTAGGCTTAAGAATTTGTCAAAAAACAAACTCTAAACTAAACTAAACTCTAAATATTTATAAAAGAATACAAATTTCACAACAGAACTAATAATTTAGTTTCCTAATGATTGCTGAAGGGTTGTGTGACATTAAAGCCTGAAGAAACGATTCTAAAAATTCAGCTTTAAAGTCAGGAATAAATACAAATTTGAAACTATGTTCAGTCTGAAAAACTGTTACTTTAAATTGTAAAAATATTTTAAAATTGAAATACTGCTATACTATAAAACAGTCTCCTTTTAAAAGCATAAAAATATATCACTTATCCCAATTGCTTGACCAGTATCAGTGGATGATTTTAAGACGTGAGAGAGAAAGAGAATGGACTGTTCATTGAGAATGTTTGTAATTTTGATGTATTTGTTTGTTATATGTTCCATTTAAGCATCTCTTTGAGCCCAGAGGTGAATTGGACCACCCATGAAATGTTATTCCAGGCCCTGTGAAGCTCATACCGCCCCCTCATTGTTCCCACTCAGTAGGCATCAGTGGCTCTGATCAATAAACACTGTCCTATGCCAGTATGCAACACTTAGTCCTTTGTGTGGGTCAGCTGACTCGTGGACACTGCATCCTATAATTATGTTAAATTGAGTGCAACTGTTCATTGACGTGATGTGCAAGTGTGTTCTTCTGACTGCATGATTGAACCTGACATTGGACATTAGACATGCTTTCTGGCTATCTTAAGTGATCTATAAATGATGTAACAATTTTGAGATTGGATGTGCAGCAATCATTATACCACAATTTCTAAAAATATCTTTACTACATAAAGTATTCGTCCATAGACATTGAAATATACATTTGTTAAAATTATTTGTAGCTTATGAATACTAAATTAACAGTAGGTGTATTATATCTAATCAATTATTCATAAAAGTATTTTTCTTATCAACTTAGTCCCTTTATTAATACGGGGTCGTCACAGCGGAAAAAGCCAACTTATCCAGCACATTTTTACACAGCAGATGCCCTTCCAGCCGCAATCCGTCTCTGGGAAACATAATCAATTAGATTGATTAAAATAGACAAGTCATTACATTTATTTCATTTAAATGAATTTCATTTGAAAACACAATTTACACAATTACAAATGTACAATTAATTTAAATTAATATTTTTTATAATTAATATTTTATTCGCAAAGAATTAAGCAAGAAACTTTAAACAGTATAGTATTCAGTTTGTATAACAGGAATTGATAAATAATATAATTAAAATTATATTATATATGCATTGTTTCCCACAGGTTTTAAATTTACCTGCGGTGGTAGCTGGATTGAAAAACACCATTTACCCACATCACCTAAATAGATAACTACATGTCACAAATAAAACATAATTTAATTTTTAACAATAATTGTATTTACTATGACATCGTTGTACACTGTTTCTGTTAATTGTGTTAAAGTAAAAAATAAGATTTCAGAAGCCATGTGCACCCACTGACAATTCAAAAAAACTTTAAAGCAAAGTTTAAAGCAAACTTGAATGCCAAAGCATTTTATATATTTATAAAAATACCCTATGTAATAGAGCCTATATAATCAACATAGGCTCATTTAAAAAAAAAAAAAAACATAGCCCTATATACATTTCTGGAGATCACAAATTATGTAGCCAGAGGAATGTATGGTTGCATTAAATTTTTTAACTGAATGCTATGGGGCGGTATGATGCTGTTAATTTTTGTACTTACTGCTCACCTCTGTATGGACGGCTTTTTCACTGTTGCCAGTTTGTTCAGTAGCTTGCCATGTACGTCGGTGGACTTGAGACGCAGAGAGATGACCATGACGACGTGGTTCAAGTCTGGTGATATATGGTTCCAGAAAGCAGGTAAGACAAAAATAGAAGCCAAAAAATTGCTCGGATTGCTTTTTTAAAACTGTCAGCTGGGTTTAGGAAAGTAAGTGGGCAGGTCAGTCTGTGCTTTTTAAAATACTATTGGTTGGGTTTAGGGAAGGAGAGTCAAATAGTCAGTCGACAGCATCCTCTGGTGGATTTACACGAGAACAGCAGGCACGATTGGCACTTGCGGGAGAAATTCGAGATCTCAAAAAGCATACACAGCGGCCTCTGGTGGATTCAAGAAAACAAAACTGCAAAAAAAAAAAAAAAAAAAAAAAAACTTATGTAGCTCCTGGGATATATTTGGCTTTCTCCAGAAATGTATATTAAGGCACTGTATGTTTTCAAAATGAGCTTGGGTTGTATATATTGGCATCAACAAATCAATAAAATATACAGCAAATGAGAAATAAATGACAGAAAAGAAATAATAACAGATAATATCTCTAATAATAACAATAATAATAATAATTATTACAATATTAAAACATGTAAATTATTTAAATAAGGCAAATGCGTTGATTAACTAAGTGATAATGTACATATAGGCTATTTTACAGCCAGTTTAGACCAGTCATTTCATCCTCTCTGAGTATATACTGTAGTACGTTTTTATGAGTCGTGTAGATTTAAGAGTGAATTATTCAATGTTTATCTCGCTCTCGTGACTGTGCATGCGCAGTCTGATGCAAAGCCAAGTAAAAGTATGCTTGGGTAAGAAAAAAAATGCAAAAATGCATACGATTAATCACAGCTTTGGAAAGCACTCTCACTCTCTTTAGAACTTTAGAAACTCTCACTTTCTTCGGAAACTTTAGAAATAGCACTTTAGAAACTTTCTATCTCTCGAGACTTTGCGTGCGCAGTCAGTTGCAAAGCCAAGTGAAAGTATGCCTTAGTAAAAAAAAAAAAATTGCATACGATTAATCACCGTTTTAGAAAGCAAAAGCCGAATCCTGAACATTTTGGAACATTTAGAAACCTCAGCCAGAGAAATTTTTTAAGTGCCAAAAAGGAGCATCTCTGTGTGTCTGCAGAGCATGTGAGACAGTGTATGGGAGTGTTGACAAGTCATACGCACACAGGACGAAGCGGGTTTCAGAGGTCACCACAGTGGAATGAACCGTCAACAAAATAGTAAAAGTATGACAATAATAGTAAAAAAACAGTCACAAGGTATATTTGGGTGCCCCTTAATATATCTGGGCGGCCCAACCAAGTAAAGTCTGTGTGTGGAAAGCACTGATATGTGAAATATGCAGTTGGTTCATATCGCTGTGGTGACCCCTGATAAATAAGGGACTAAGACAAAGAAAAATGAATGGATGTAAACTATTTTAAAAAGATATGCTTTAGCATTAAAAAGTTATACACAGAATGTTTACATTAAACAATAGTGACATGGCACTGGTGTGTGCTGTTGGAATTCAGAGAACACACTGGAACGTTCCTGATTGAAAATGATTTTCTAATTAAGCTAAACAATGACTTTCCATCGAAGTGTGGATCAATTTATCTTAATTAAACGATCCGTGTGCCATAATTTATGGCAGATATTAGTAACAGGTCAGGCTATTGATCTGCTGGGAGCTACATTTTGTCCAGGCATCAATGATATGAGGCCCTGGAGTCAGAAAGAGCCACAAATAGAATGACAGCGCATTGATTGGGGGACTGCAGGCCCTTGAGTGGAATAAATCCAGCTGAGATACTGTGAAGACTGTATGCAGTGCCACAAACAGGCATTTACTAAACCTGGTGAATCGTTTTTAAGATGGCGCATGGATAGATTCCTGTGAGAGCTGTAAAAAAAGGACTGTTAGACTTTGACAGTCTTTGAATTCTATCACAGATGTGTATAGTTTACACGATGGAGGGTGAAGGCACAATGACTTTTCCTGCTCTAGCGTAGGCAAGTGTTTTCAATTATGGCTCAAGGAAGCACTGTAGCAATCTGATATTAATGTTTTTGCCAGTGTTAAGTTTACTTTTGAACCAGAACATTCATGTTTAGGGAATATATTGTTCCCCTTTGGGGAGAACTTCAGCACTATAAGTGGATTTGATGTTATGGGAGGATTCGGTTCAGAAGCCGCTTGTCTAAAAGAGTATTGAACGGGCCAATGAAAGCAATGAATGGGCAGCGTAAGCCTGCGCAGGTGTGCTGCATCGCCAATTAACTGAGCATATAAGCACACCTGGCGCCAGCAGACGCTATCCTTTTCGCTTCGGAGACTTTTCTGATCGAGTTCATGAGGGTTCCTCTTGCTGAGCTACAGCCACATCGAGCGAACGAGTGTCTCCCGGTCCAGAGCGAGTCCACGCAGCGGCAGACGGTCGAGCTGGGTTTCTCCCTTGCCTGGCGCCTCTTTGGGTCCGGTCCTCCAGAGCGGTGCGTATTGTTGCAAAGCATCCTAAAAGAGCAACACAGTCGTGCAGCACGTCCTTTTCAGGATGGCACTCCGACTGTGCGTTTCTGGTTGCGGGGGTTCAATGGCTCCAGATGATGGGCTTGATCACTGCATTACATGTTTGGGGGTCCAGCATGTTAATGTGGTGCTCGGGGGCGGTTCATGTCGTCACTGCGATGCCATGACCGTCATGCAGTTGAGATCGCGGCTAACTTTCGTGAAAGAGCGATCCGGACCCGCTCGCCCCCTTCGGGCAGCTGAGCGCTGTCATAACGGATACTGTAACGGACGTGTTAGCCGTGCTTTTCCGGGCTGCTTCAGCCGTGGGTTGGAGATGGTTTATCCCCCAGCTCCGCGGCCGGACCGACTACAGGGGGGTTCCCTTCTTCCCGGCGACGCACAGTAGGCTCACGTGGTCTTAAAGAGCACTTTTTTTCTGCTCGTGCTGCGTGTCCCTCCACCCTCACCACTCTTGGTGGTGGAGCGGCCAGGGGGTATGTGGCGATTCCTCAGGTTGAGTGTGCGATGGCGGTTAATCCGCGCGGCGCCTCTTCTTGGCGGGGTCTGCCTCGTCTCCCATCCAAAGCTTGTGAGTTTCGGCTCCCTCGGAGCTAGAGCTTACAAAGCTACGGACCAGGCTGCATCTGCCTTGCATGCGATAGCCACCTACCAGCGCTACCAAGAGCAGGCGCTGGCCGAGCTGCACGAGGGTGGGTCCAACCCAGGCTTACGAGCTCCGCACCGCCGCCGACTTAGCTCTTCGGACTACTGAGTCCGCTGCGTGTGCTTTGGGGAGGATGATGTCCACACTAGTGATCCAGGAGCGCCACCCCTGACTAAAACTTGGCTGGTATGCGCGAAGTCGACAAAGTCCGCTTTCTTGGCCCATATCCCAAGCTGGTCGGCGACACTGTCTGCGAATTCACCCAAGAATTCGAGGCAGTGAGAGAGCAGTCTGATAGGTGATGTCTTATCGGCGGATCCGTAAGCCTGCTCCGCCCGCCGTGCCATCCATACCTGCTCCTTGCTGAAGGCGCCTGCCTACGAGAGCTGCACCGCCCCCGCACACACCTCTGGCGAAGCGAGCGCGTCGAGCACCTCGGAAGCAGGCAGCTCCCCCTGCCCAGAACGCCGCTAAGTTCGGCAACGGACCGCGAAGCGTCCCTGGTACTCCCCCTTTTTAGGGCTAGTCCATATGTAAATTCTGCCATCTATCCCCCCTTGGCCTCCACAGCGTCCTCCCTATCGGGATTGCACGCTTCCCAACGTACTGTCGTATTTCCTAGAATTATCTAGATGCTTACGACTTCCCAAAAAATATATCTAAATCCGTAAAACTTCTGTTGAAGTAGGATAAATTAGGGCCAGGGACATGTTGGAGGACCGCTCCTCCCATGATGTGGGTGCGTCACGCTTGCTTGACTATCCCCTCATCGGGGGCGTTGGTAAGGTGCAGTCATTACGGCGCTTTCCATACTTCTCCCATTCGTGGATTTCATCCACTCTATGGCACTTCCGTTCCCCAACCGAAGGGGAACGTTCGAGGTTACAGAAGTAACCCTTCGTTCCCCGAGGCGGGGAACGGAAGTGCCATACTCCGTCGCCATAATGACTGTCCCTTAGCTGTTTAAAAGTCTCTTCAGCTTAAAAGGATAGCGTCTGCAGGCTTCAGGTGTGCTTATATGCTGGGATAATTGCCGATGCAGCACACCTGCGCAAGCTTACGCTGCCAATTCATTTCATTCATTGGCCCGTTCAATAACTCTCCAGACAAGCAGCTTCTGATCCGAATCTCCCATTCGTGGATTTCATCCACTCTATGGCACTTCCGTTCCCCTCCTCAGGGAACGAAGGGTTACTTCTGCAACCTTGAACGTTCTCAGTAGTGCGTGTTATGTTGTGAAACGTATGCATTTACATGCAATTTGTACGTGGGTGAAAACGTAACGTTCTGTACTATTTAAGGCCATTTGGCAATTTCAGTCTTCATACAGTGGGTGTCTGTCATATTCCCATCAGTGACATGCATCTAAACTGTCTCTGGGTCATTGTGTGTAACAATTTTGTGTCTTCTGTCACCATAGACAATAAAATAAAATGAAATAAAACAAATAAAATAAAATAAAATAAAGTAGTGGCTGCAGGTTGAAGGAAAATAGTAGAGTAAAAGTAACCAATACAAACCAATACAGCACTAAAAATGAATTCAAGTGAAGGTAAAAGTAAACATTTTTAAAGCTAGTTAGTAACACTAGTCTAGAGCAGTCATTTGAGTAGTTGTAATTTGTAACTTCACACCACTGCCTATATGTTTAAATAAATTAGCTGTTGTTTTATATTTGTGTTAAAGTGGCTATTTATTAAATTAAAATATAATTTTTTGAACATATGTACATATTTTTAATATCACTGGTTGAAAGAATAAATATGTAAACAACCATTTTTGCAATATGTTATGCTTGTGAAATCCAAACATAAACTTGTCATACACTGTAAAAAATGTTGGGTTTGAAACAATCAATTTCTTTTGGGAAAACATAAAAGAATTATGTTAAGTTATTAGTTTTTACAAATTTAAGTTAATTGAACATAAAACATTGTGTTGATTCATAGAATTGTGTTGTTCTGCTCATTTTAAATACGTAATTTGCACAAAAAGCAAAATACAAAAAAATGCAGGGTTCCACGCAATTTCTTCATCTTGTCCCAACCAATGACTGTAAAAAATATGGACGACGCGACAGCCCCTTTTCCCATTGAACGCCTTGAGGGCAAAACGCCTGCTTGACAGGCACAAACTGTCGCAAAAGACTGCTGAAATTGGAGCCTTGACATGCGCAGAAGGACTGTCTGATGGAGCCAGAGGAGGAGCCGCGAAAATGAGCGGAGTCAAGCTTCCAACCAAACGCTTTATGTAAAATCAACCACGCCCCCCAAACTTCTCACTCGACTGCACTATAACAAACGCTCACTGATGTAAATAGAAGCACTTACATTAAAAAAACACTATAATATACGGTTTAAAAACGGTGTGATGTAAGCTGTTAAACTTTAATAAAAGCAATACATGGTGGACTGCAGAAATAAACGATCTTTTGTACACTCTAGCCTGAATATGAGCACAAATAATATATTCTCTTATTGTTATATTTGTTGTTGGTATTTGTTATCTTCATAGGGGTAGAAATAACACTTGTAAAATATGAACAATAACATATAAACAACACATACATTTTTAGAAAGGTTTTTATTTTTAATTAGCCATCAACAGAACCCAAAATATAGCCTACACACCATAACGATTTACCATGCGGGAACAATCGTACGTTTAGAAGATAAATACAGCAAGATTACTAAATATCAACAGGATATTTACACATCCCAACCCTGCAATTTGTCAATTTGTGCAAAAAAACTTTGCACTATTAATACAATGTCCATCTGCTGCAACATCAATAGTATATTGTTTATTCATTTTCGCTTGAATTGTTCATTTATTTAATTTTTTTGCCTCCGTTTTCATTTGGTTTATTCGATGCCTTCATTATATCTGGCAACGAGGAATTTACATTCATTTTAATGTTAGCTGGAGTGTTCAAATAAACAGTAAATGATGTAAATAAATAATATCTAACATTTACAGCTCTAGAGCTGTAAGGTCTATAGCTATTAGGTTATATTCGATTTCAAGAACCTTATAATGATTTATAAAAGCAAATTCAGTAGATTACTTAATAACATGCCAAAACTTAAAATGCAGAGACGTCCTGTAAAGCTAGTTCAAATAACCTTACAGGAGATCAAAGTGGAGATTATTATTTAGACACAAAGAGAATTACTGCTAACGATCTCCTGTATTTTCCCCGTACTTAAATGGGTTTATTTTATTGTGCAATTTTATTGTCATTTTCGTATTTCTTAATCCTTGTGCACTACAAAATGTATTCAATTGTATTATTATTTAATACTTGTGCAATCGATACAGGTTTATTGTTATTTATTTTGTCCTTTATTTAAATAATTGCTATATATGCTGTTTGCATCTTTATACAAAGGTTAAACTCAGTGATACACTTTGCGTTCACATAGTAGCATGCGTTTGTTGTCATATCAACAAAAATGGTTGTAATAACGTTAACAAATGTGAGGGTTTTATATAATGAAGATTCAATCGCGCCAGCTCCGGGCAGCAGCGCACATAACCTACTCACGGCGTCGCGGGCTGATTCCGGCTCGCATGCGGCAGCGCCTGCTCGCTCGGCCGCCGCATCTGGCTCAATTGACTCAGGCTGGAATCGGGCAGTGAGTCCAGGCATCTGGAGTAGGTCTAGCAGAGGTAGTCAGTCTGAGGGGTAAGTCTCCGGCAGGTAAGAACTGGCCCCAGTGTATTTTGCTATCTGGGTGGCTAGGCGTGTATTAGCAAACTAATAAAGCCCGAAAAAAGCTCTGACCTTAGCGAATAAACAGTGTTCCACCAGATCATGTATGTCAGAAACTGTAGTTTACTGCCGAACTTATTTTGTCATAGTAAAATATCACAGAAATCGAGTAATACCACTTCAGTCTTCTGCCGAAGCTCAGACACCCTGCTTTGAGAAACTGTCAATCACAGCTGTCAATCACGATGACACGCCCAGCATTAAATTACTGCTAAAAACAAACTGTTTACAAAAATGAGGATCTGCACCTATTTCAGCACAATAACCAGTGCCTTAATCGACCAGAACTATCTTTCGGGACATTTTATTGCAAGTGTAATTAATTTTTTTATTTGGGCTCAAGTCTCCTTCATTAACACGGAGGAGGCGGGCTTTATGACTTGTACTGCAGCCAGCCCCCAGGGGGCGATCTAACGGCCGAGACCTACACTCAAACGCAGGCTTGCGGCACACTTGGTCCCAACACAAATTGATTATGTTAACTTGATCATTTAAACAAATTAAAGTGAATTGAATGTAAAACAATCAAATCGCCTCCAAGTGACTAAAAATGTGTTGTTTTAACTAATTTTAAATAATAGTATAATAATAATAGTAAAATATTTTTTTTGAGTTCTAACTGTAAAAAATGCAGGGTTCCAGACAATTCATTCATGTTGTCCCAACCCAAATCAATAAAGTAACTTAACACTTTTAATAAGTTTATGTGAATTGAACATAAAAAAAATTAAATGTCTCAATGTTGTGTTGTTTCAGCTCATTTTAAATAAGTATTTGCAAATATTAACATGCATCAGAAATCTTTCTGAAAGACAATCTAAAAATCTCAACTTTGTTTACTTCTTAGGTTACTTAAATGTAAGTGATGGCTAGTTGGCATGCTGTGTCACTGTTTGGGATAGATGCTCATGATAATGTTTCTGGGAAAGAATGAAAAGACACCCTTTCCCATCATAAATTTGAATCCAGTTGGGAATTCACTTGAAAACTTTTGAATATGGACATTTGCCAACAATTAGCTTGAGAAACATAAACGCCTTACTTTGGTTTACCAGCAATTATCCACAGAACGGAAAAGCAGGCATGTGAAAACAACAAAGTCTCAACTGTGAAAACACTCTTTGGGGGACACAAAACAATATTTACACAATATTCTGATGAACACATTTTCTGTAAATTATCTCAATTAAAATAGTATAGATAATGGACCCGCATCTTGCCCTACTCTTACATCATGCTGATAAATCTGGACTGTCAAAAAAAAAAAAAAAAAAAAAAAAACGTTAGTTTGTTGTGAGAAGGACTAAGTCTAATAAAAATATTACTTGTTATTAGAATGGCTGCTTAGATTCTCAAAATGTAGACATTAGCAGTTGAAATTGCATAGATGTTTCTGATAACAGAGTAAATCTACATTTTAAGTGGTGATTTTGAAAATATATGTTTCAAAAAATTACCAGATGGCAGGTGGTTTGAATAAATCTTTTAGTCCAAAAACATCCGCTATAGGTGAATTGGGTAAGCTAAATTGTTTTTGGTGCATGTGTGTGAATGATAGTGTATGGGTGTTTTCCAGTGATGGATTGCAGCTGGAATGACATCTGCTGTGTAAAACATATGCTGGTAAATGCCTCATTCATGCTAGCAACAGATATGTAGCTGTATGTCACTCTAAGTGGAGATCTGCTGCAAACATAGGTCTGTGTAGGTATATACAGCTAGATACAACTGGCGTCTGAGCGAGCTAAGAGAGAATCACATGAGCTCTACTGATGCTCCTATTGGATGTCGCTCAACAAAGTGGCTTTTCATGTGCATAAAGTTGAGGGATTCTCAACTTTGTCACGTTGCTCGACACGACCACCTTATCGCCCAAGGTCACTATTGCGCGCGTAGATGAAGGTTGCCGGAAGTCGCTCGCTCTTCGTTGAAATGAATGGTCGCTTTGCCGCTGCAACTCACTTATAGTGTGAATGCTTAAGCTGGCGGTTCATTCCGCTGTGGCGACCCCTAATAAATGGAGTAAGCTGAAAAGAAAATGAATGAATTAATTAATGAATAAAACGACAAAAAGAGATTCTCAAATTTTCTCCTCTTATCTATTTTTCTACCTAAGAAATTTTTTTGAGAAACTGTCGTGACCCCCTCTTCTCGCTGTCCAACGAGCTTTCAGTAACATCCTATTGTTCTCCTATTAATTTGCACAGTCCCCAGGGAAATAGTGAATAATTTATTTACAAATTACATACTGATTTCAGACAAAAGTAGTCATAAGGTCTGTATTATGCATACAAGGGAAATATTGAGGATGTGAGTCTAAATGAAAACAAAATAAGACTGAAGCTATAGTGTAATGAAGTAAATTACAATGTTACAAATCGTTTCCTCCCTAATTCTCAGACAGGAGCATCTCGAACAGTACAATAATGTATTTATGAAATTATAAGAGATAGTAAGGATTAATCCATTGTTTATCTAGGACTCCAGCCTATCCAACTTAAGCTAGCTCATCTCTCCTATAATTTTCCTCAAGTAATTTACTGATTGTTGACATGAATCTCCATAAAAGTTTGGTGGGTTGTCTTGGTCTGATAACAGAAAAGATTAAAACATGAGTTCTGAGTCCTTTGGAAGATTTATTTTGCATTGATAAGTTAGCCAAAATGCTAATAACTGTTAATTGGCTGACACAGTTGTCAGGACAAACATATGGGTAAAACTCACCTCCACAACCTTAAGAGTTCTAGTTACTGGTGTTAGTCAATAGTTTTTGAACTGGTGCACTTACTGTACCTGACATGCTGAAGACATGAATATGAACATGAAAATGAACATGAAGTTGAATCTGAATTGGAGTGGGGTGGAGTTATGTTGGTGCCATAGCCAAATAGCAGTGATATTAAGTTTAGTGAAGTTTCTAAATGTACTTTTGTCACAATCAGCGATCCAAGCTTGTAGATCACTGGGAACCATTCACTTTCACTCAGGACTACAAATCTGTCATCATATGGACTACAAATTCTGTCATGCACCACACACTTAAACCTGTTCCGGTTTTCCACTGGTTGCTAACACAGCTGAAGTTATTCAGAACTGATTACATGGACTTTAAAAGTAGCAAAGACACACACACTGGTGAAACAACCCTATCTATTATTTCAGTCAACAATTTTTATGGCTAAACTTAAACTTTGTACATGTCACATACGTTTGTCCAGATGATTTGCATTATATTGTGAGGATTCACAATCAACAAATGAGTGTCAGGATGCAAGTATCAATTGTATCTTCTCCTGTAGTGTGTCATAGTGGATGACAACTGTTGCCTTGTCTGCGTCGCTTTCACAACAGCGTCACAGAAATTAAAGCATGTTTTAATTTTTCCCTCATCTCTGTCATATGTGACATTAATCAATAGGAGCACAAAATTTCTTCTGTATTTTCTTTAAAATGGCAAAATGAAAGAGAGAGTACTATGATGGTTTCATGGAATCAAGCTTTGTAAAGCAACAGAACGCCTAACTGTATCATATGTCATCGCTGGACAACTATGACACAATAAAAAGATAAATGTTGGCGATCGATAGCTGAGGCACTTCTGCAGCCTGGTGATTGAGTACTGGAATCACTGTGTAAACAAATGCCTCAAATGCCAAATATGTTCTCATTCAAAATAGGATATGGGTAATATTACAAGAGTGTTTCATTGAACTGGCTGTCTTCTGCTTTGTTTACAGTCATTGCAGGAGGACTGCTCATGTAGATCCAAATGAATGAATCTACAGTTTTCATTCAGAAAACAATACACATGCATATACATAATGAAACCTGTCGGAAAGGCAGTGGATAGAGGCGGAGAGAAGAGGACCACAACAAAAAGAGCCATATACATTTACATTTTACATTTACATTTAGTCATTTAGCAGACGTTTTTATCCAAAGCGACTTACAAATGAGGACAAGGAAGCAATTTACACAACTATAAGAGCAACAATGAATAAGTGCCATAGGCAAGTTTCAGGTCTGTAAAGTCTAAGAAGGAAAGTGTTAGTAGTATTAGTATTTTTCTTTTTTTTTTGGGTACAGTTAGGGTGATATTCAGAGAGGCAATATACAACAACACAAAGAACAACTCACTACTTCAAATAAAATTACTTTTCTTTTGTGTTATTGTTTAAATAAATGAAAATAAAACAAAACAATTCCATAAAAGACACGGTGGCGCAGTGGGTAGCAAGATCGCCTCACAGAAAGAAAGTTGGTGGTCCGAGCATCTGCTGGGTCAGTTGGCATTTCTGTGGAGTTTAGCTGCTTGAGCATTTGTTGCGTCAAACCTATGCTGGATAAGTTGGTGGTTCATTCCACTGTTTCGACCCCTGATTAATAAAGGGACTAAGCTGAAAAGAAAATGAATGAATGAATGAATACATGACAGAGAAATTGCCATTTATGAGAAACAGTCAGTAGATGATTACAGAGACATTTGTATGGTATGCGGGTTCTTGATGACAGAATGTTACACAATGATTGATTGTGAAGCAGTGTGAAGTCTGGCATGTTTGTTACGCAAGACACGGCAACATTTTATTTAGTCAAAATAGCATAATCTAAGTTGTACATCACCATAAAAATCATGTAATCTGAATGGGGCTTGTAAGTGTTGTGTGGGTAATCCTCATTCCCTATGCCTCAGGAGGTACATTAGCGTCTGCTACTAGATGCTGCTGCTGTCTTTAGTGTCCTTGATATTGCATCTGCTTTCCATGCCACACTGGTTTGAACCTGATTCTGAGCTGGGGTAAATAGAAAATAAAGATACACTGTTGAGATTAACCTTGACGGGAGTGAGGTTTTGGGGGTGAAGGTTACAGAGGCAGCTAGTAAAGAGATGTATGAGTAAACCTTATTTACCCAGACCCTAAGATGTGCATTAGCAAACGATGTGAGAGGAGATGGCCTTAAGTGACCTTGTTAGTGCACTCCCCTCCCTTGCTACAAATACTCGATTGAACCCTGCTTGGAGTAAAGCAAGTAGATCTGCATTAGTGCCATGCTGAGACGGTACAACTGACATTAGAAATGGGGTCTTTAATGCCATTCATTGGTTTGAAAACCATTAAAGAAGCAAGTGGGACTGATGTGGCTACACTTGTACACGAAGTGACATTGCACTTTTAAATGGATAGTTAACAAAAAAAATGAAAATTTACTCTTTCCAAAGGTTTGTAAGTTTTTTCTTCAGCTAAAAACAAATTAAAGAGCTCCTATTATGCATCAAAATATCATATTTTGGTTTTGGGGGTCCCCAACAACAGGCTGATATGCATGCAAGGTCAAAAACACTTTCATTGTCTTATAATATGTATTTATTTTTTATCTAATTATCCCAACAACTCCCATATTATACATTCAGCGATTCATTTGTTCCCAAACACCGCCTTAGCATGGTCGGATGACCCTATCTATTGTAATTGGTTGACTGCATTCATTGTGAGACAGACAGAAATGGCCACCATGGCTTATCAACAATTTTGAAGTAGTCAAAGTGCAGAGTGTATGTGTAAGCCCAACTCTGGAATGCAATAAAGCAATGCTGTTGAACACCAGCATAATGCTCTATTCTTAACCATGGCACACATTTAGTAGTAATACAAACAGTGGCAAAAGCTGAACTATTTTGAAACTTAACTGCAGCACGTGTGTACTGATGGTGGCTATTTCAACAAAAAAGACAAATCACGAGCTCACAAATGCATTCAAATCCATAAACAAAGTGGCACGCATCGCGTTTTCAACGTGGTATTAGATCCGATGTGAGATTATAATGAGTTAACCAGATACACTAAAAGCCGCGTGGAGCGGTTACAAGTAACTAAACACAAATAAATACATAATTTGCAAGCTAGAGAAAACAAAGATGCAGCCATTTTAATTGCACTTAAGTTACTTACACTTGTGAAATGGAGGAAGGAACTGATCCATGAACTGTGTACTGTAAAGTTCCTGTTAAGCTCTGACAAAGTCCCTTACATCAATAATCTATTCTAATCCTTCATTTAACAAACAGCCGACGAATGCCCTGTTGTAAGGGTGTAGATTGCTGAAGCACTCATTAGAAAAATGACTGGAACACAGCACAAGGCTGGGGCGATAATACTGAGGTATTTTTTTGTAAAAATAAACTTCAACCACTGACTCTTCACAGTCTGCTCTTTGGGTAGGGAAAATAATACTTTCCCTCACACTTCAGAGCACAGCATCTATGTGACTTGATTAAACCAGGATTTGCTACCGTGTTTGTTTTCCTCTTTTTCTTTCTATACTGTTTGTGGGTGGGGGTTTCAGTTTTCCCGGGTCTTTGCACGCAACAAATGGGTGGGGCGATTCATTTGAACCACTTTGAGTCGACTCTTTTATAGATGAATCAATAGTTTTAAACACGGCACACTTTCAGATTTAAGCCTAAGGTCATTTAAAAAGAAAACTGAAAACATGTAACCACTGACATCTAGAGTATAGGAAAAAGAAATACTATGGAAGTAAATAGTTACAGGTTTTTATTTATCTTCAAAATATTTTTTTATGTTAAACAGAAGAATGAAACTCAAACCGGTTTGTAACAAGTTTACCATCAATTTTTGGTTCAATTGTCACTTTAAACACCATAATATCTAACATTTTTTTGAATGTTGGTTGAAAATGAAAGAATTATGTGGTAGTCTACTGAATAATTCACGCACAAGGCAGGTATTTCACCTTCAGAATGTGAAGCCTGGAATAATGGACCACCAATGGTGAGTGAAATGGACAGAGTGTTTGTAGTGGTGAACAGTGGTTTGGTCAAGGCTATCCAGTACATCATGAAGACAAAAAGACATGAGGTTTCCAGTCACCTGTAGAGAACCAACATCATCTAAGTATGCTTCCTGCAGTCAGAGCCAATACTGAATGTCTGGACATCGCAGCAGCTCAAAGTGTTTAGCTAGTTCACGTTCAACGCATTCTTCACTAACCAGAACAATATCCTTTTGTCACACAATGGTTTCCATTGAGGTCAGTCATCAAAATGGCCTCATTCATGAACTGAGTGTTACCACAGAAGCATGTCAATATCTCAAAATTAACATGAATCACTTCAGAAATCACTTAAGATTCAGATCACTCTACATTTCTAAAGCATTCAAAGCAACCAATGTTATTTTTACACTCTGCATGCAGATTAGTGAAGGAAAATGGGTATAAAAGGAATGGAAGCATTGAATAACGAACAGCTGTGGCAATCAGATCACCTCTTCCATCAGGGAGCTGCAGTGCTGCTTTCAGAAGAGATACCTAGAGAAGTCAGCCTTAATCAAGACTTCTACAAGCCTTCATTTATGAATCCTGTATAGTCAGATGCTATCTCACTTAGTTAATAATCAGATCGGGATATTTAGAGAAAAGATCAGAGGCTATCAGCTGCTAGATAAAGGGGTAATCATTAATGGATCCTTTTTTCATCACATGCATAATCTCAGAGAACACAAACGGGTATGAAAATGTGCCCTGATTTGCATTCAAAAGCTCCTTACATCCTTTCTGGGAGGTCAACAAAGTAACTCTGTTTTATACTCAGTGGAATGAAGTTGAACAGAATTATTAACATCCTTCTATGAATGTAACATATTTTTGGTTAAAGAGCAAGGCTTATTTTTATATATCTCTAAAATCGTATATTAGATTCCTTCACTTAAACATGAATTAGTCCTCTTCATATGTTTGCAAATGACCCATAGAAATTGGATACATGGAAATATATGCAAATGACAAATATGATATTTGCAAAATATGATATGATACAAAAGAGGTATCTCTTCTGAATATATATCATATTTGTAAAATATATTTGAAAATATTGAAAAAATGGCAGTTTTCTGATATTTGATGTGGAGATAAAAAAGTTTAGTGTACAGTTGACACTAAGTACATGGACACTAATGTTCCGATTTTATTAAGATAAATACTCTGATTAAAAGTCTACCATGTAAACAGCGATTTTTGATTACCTTAATTCGACTAGTCATAATTAAACTTAACAGAAATTGAATTAAGACATGTAAAGTATGCCGATTTTAAATGCATTATTGAAGTGCGGTACAGACATGTAAACACCTCAAACTATTATCGTTCTGTAGGACTATAGATAGTCTATACACACATGGCTGTTTGACACTATTATTAGCACCTACCGAGTCGAAGACCACAGACATACATCACAAAATACGTCTTAATTCGTTGTGTAGTATGAAATTCCATTAAAACAACATGCATTTCATACTTGCATCCAGTATCTTATTTGTCATGGGAGCATGCATGAAATGTTTCTGAATGAAAGTGAAGGTGCAAAACTGCAGTTAAAGTCGACAAATTAAAAATGAAACACCCAAAATTATATGAAATTCCGGAAGAAATGTGAATAGGGTGGAGACGCAATGACCTTAATTGAATTATGTGCTATAACATGTGAAACAGGATCATGAAAGAAACATTCAAAAAGCAACTCATGAAAACACCTTAATCAAGTTATTGTCTTATTCAGGTTAAGGCAAACCATTCGATTACTGATGTTCATGTAAACATAGTCTATTAAGGTGTTTACATGTCTGCACTGCACACTAATAACGTTACTAAAATCGGCACACTCCACACTGCCTTAATCCAATTTTTGTTTAGTTCGGTTATGACCTTAGTCACATTAAATTAATCAAAAAGCACTGTCTACTTAGTAAACTCATATTCAGAGCATTGTCTTAATCTCATTGAAATTGGATTTTTGGAATCCATGTAAACATACTCAATAGTGTCAAACTTAATTCCCATTCACACAAATCCACCAAACAAATGACACAATTTTGCATGTCAGGCCAGTAGCCGGCATTCCCAATTTATAAAGAAACACAAAAAAGCAGTCTTCTACACACAATCACTAACCTTTGGTCTACTATTATTACGGTTCTTGTCAAATACCTGGAAATGAAAATAGTCTGACCACGTAATAAATACAACATCACACATTCATGCTTTTGTAGTTTATACAGAGACAATAAGGGCCTTCATGTGGTAGTTATAGGTGCTCAGTTATTAGGAACTATCCACCTGACTGCTCCTCAACAACAACAACAACATCAAAATCCCTATCCAGCCCTTTTCTTGATTGTTTTCTTGTGTATCTTGAATTTTAATGTTGACAAAGTACATATAAATTATGTGATTGAGCAAAAAGGAGGAGGACTCTCCCTGACAACATGTAGTGCTACATATTAATGAAACAGAGAACAACAACAACATCACAGACAGGTAACGGTTTTCTATACACATATATATTTTCATTTGTTTTCTCTTGCTAATTATTTGCTTAATTTTAATAGCAAGAGATAGCCTCTGTTTTTGGAAATATTGATGTTGTGTATTGTCTGTCTTGTGTGTTGTAAATTGTGTAAATCTATCATCATGCTGCTGAACAAATTGCTCCAAAAATGACAATAACGTTTACAGTATAACTTGTAAAACTTCAAAATACTGCTCAAAATATATTTGCTTAATTAACATACAATTTTCATTGGTATCACTTAAAATAAATCTTGATGCATAAAATATTTTAATTATATTCTATTAACTTTTCTAATCATCTCAACTTACATCAATTAAGCAGACTAAAAGTATAACTTTAAAAAAAAATGTTGAAACCTTATCAACTCATTCAAATAAATTCTGTTAGAAGTTATGTGAAAATGTTCCTCCTGTGCAGAAGCCTCTCATAAAGGTGTTTACCAACACATCCCACATAGCAAAATATATCTGGCCCATACAAACAGCTTTTGCTTGGCCCACGTCACAGTAAATTACAATGCATGACTGGACCAAGTCTGGCTTCCAGAAAAAGGTCAAACATAAATCATATCTGGGCCAAATTAATAACCCATAACTGAGCCTGAACTGGGCTAGATATGTTGGTGTGTCACCACTGCAATGAAATTGATAAACCCATGAATCATTGTGCTTTAGGAGTAATATGGGCATGCTTTTTCTCGAAGCAACCTGATTGGTAGAATTTTTTTTCTTTATTGAAAAATAATAAAAATGTAATTTTTACGTGGGTCAAAATAAGTCAAACTTACATGGCCCACATATCAATTATTAACATCTGGCCCAAGTACTAAAAGCCTGCTGTGCCAGATTTAAGTCAAATCTGGGCCAGAATTCTTTAGTACCTGGGATGTTTCCAAAATGATGAATGTCAGATGAATGTTTTAGTTTTTTGTGCACTTACTGTTTCATAAAAGACAATGGTTTATCTTAATCTTTCTCTTCAGTACAGTGAAGATCTTTGAAACCATACATAACCATCAAATCTGCAGTTAAACATCCACATTTGACCCATACCCATAATACCATATTGCTGTCCACTTTAAATGACATTGTGGATTTAATTTATGGCAGCATAAATTCAACAAGGTTGATGAAAGTCATAAAGCACCAAGTATGTACTTCTATTATGTGCAGGGAGGTCCAGATTTATAAGACACTCTTATTCAGGTAACATTTTACAAGGACTTTTATACATGACAGTACGACAATGAGCATATAGGATATTGTATATGAGTCTGTGGTGAGTGTGTGTGAATAGTGTGTTGGTTACTGCATGTGCCAACAGAATGGTTGTCAACTCACATTCAATCTTCTCTCTTTTAATGACCTCTGAGAATAAGACCTGCTTTTTCCGACACAGAAAGACTACATTATTTATTGATTATAGCAGAGAGTTCATAATAAATGTTGTAGACAGAGGGCACATTAAGAATGGCACAGTCTGCAAACTGCTGTTGAATTTTGTTTCATTACAACTTTAAACTACAGTGGCCAAGACAGCTCTGCAAGGTAAGAAAACATTTTCATCAATAGGACGACACACACTACTTCAAATTCTCACAACAACACAAATAAAGAAAGAAAGTCTAATTCTAAGTGAATACATTCCTGGATTGCACAAAGAAAGCACTGAAGGCTGTCAATAATAAACGGCTAGATTAAACAATATCAATAATTACTCAAGGCTACAGCTACAGTACATCATTGCATATGCCCTAGATCAGGGGTGTCCACACTTAGTCCTGGAGGGCCGGCGTCCTGCGAAGTTTAGTTTCAAACCCAATCAGACACACCTAGGCTAGCTAATCAAGCTCTTACTAGGCTGTTTCTCAATTCCAAAAATGCCGAGAACGGACTTGTGTTCTTGTGGAGACCGGTCTTGCCAGGTGTCCTTGGAAGAACGAACTCAGGAGACCACAAGAACAGAGAATGTATGCTTTGAGGAATGAGATGCTGCGTTCTTCCTGATGGTCACATGATAATTATTTAACAATTATTTAAACATTACAACAATAAACAGTAATTGTTTTTCCCTTTTCAAAATATATACTTTGCATAAAACATTATAAATATATGTTGCACTTTGTAAATAAAACAGATTTTAATATGAATTTCAGCAAACAAACACCCTTAATGTGTTTATTCCTTTATTAAGATGTCCATGGTAATGTTTACTTTCACCGTTTCATTTAGGGAAAGTCCTGAGGTAACTAAATCATATCTCTGAACTGTAATAATGAATCTAAATAAAATGCTGCGCTTCCCACCTCCAGTCTCAATGACTTCTGGGACTTCCAGAGCGAGTTTGGTGCTCAAGTCTGCATCGCTACGTGCTTGATATCAAGATCACATCCGGAAAGTTTCGAGGATGCAAGACTTTTGAAGAACGCATACTGAGAAACAGCCCTAGGCTTTCTAGAAACATCCTTGCAGGTGTGTTGAGGCAAGTTAGAGCTAAAATCTACCGGAAACCGGCCCTCCAGAACCGAGTTTGGACACCCCTGCCTTAAACAAATTAAGATATTTTGGATGAAGATTAAGGTTTTTTATTCAAAATACCAAAACAACATCTTCAAAACAGACTATGACTTCAGTGATTCAACATTATCAAGCTATGAGAATACTTTTGTGCATACATAAAACACTCTTGCTGTCTATGGAGGTTGATTTAATCGAAAATGTTTTAATTTGCATTCTGAAGATGAACAGATCTCAAAGGACTGAAATGATATGCCAGCAGCTAGCTCTGCAACGCTCACATGGTTGCCCACTGAAGCTAAGCAGGGCTGCATCTGGTAAGTACCTGGATGGGACACCACATGGGAAACTTAGGTTGCTGCTAGAAGTGGTCATAGTGAGACCAGCCCGGGGCGCTCAACATGTGGTCTGTGTGGGTCCTAACGCCTCAGCATATTGATGGGGACTCTATATGTCTCAGTTAGCATTTATTATTATTATTATTTTTTTTTTTTTTTGGATGAGATGTTAAACTGAGGTTCTAGCTCTCTTTGGTCATTAAAAATCCCAGGATGTTCTTTGAATAACAATAAGGGTTTAACCCTGGCATGCTGGCCAAATTTTCCCACTGGCCTCTGTTCATCATGGCTTCCTAACCATCCCCATATCATAATTGTCTTCATCACTGTCTTCTCTCCACCAATCAACTGGTGTGTGGTGTGCGGTCTGGTGCAATATGGCTGCCGTCGCGTCATCCAGGTGGATGCTGCACACTGATGGTGGAGGAGGAGATTCCCCTAATGTGTAAAGCGCTTTGAGTGTCTAGAAAAGTGCTATATAAATGTAAGGAATTATTATTATTACAGTTAGTAATTATTAACATAATTTTTGTTTTCATGTGAGCTAAGCCTCTTATTCCACCAAGAAGCTCTATGCAGCTCTTATCTCTCTTACACATGTTAGTCTTTCTACCGTATTTGAACGTTGAAAAGTTTTTCAAATTCTACATGGGTTTTCGTTCAGCATAACACATTATACAAAATAAAATGATCAATTCTTGCTCCCATTAACCATTTTTATATACAAATGACCACAAAACTTTATTTTTATATTTTCGTAGAGATGATTAAAGACAAGCAGACAAGGAATCAGTTACCAAAAATGGTGGAAACAATTTATTTTCCACTCTATTATTTTTTCAATTTCTCCTCATCATACTGAGCCTTAAGGGACCAGCGAGTCTGAGTCGACCCTGGTTTCAGTCCCTGAAGGATTTAAAGATGTTCTTACAGTAGGCAGGGGGAAGCCACATGACAGCAAGAGGTCATCCAAGAATCCACAGAGCACACTGGGACGCATATCTGCTCTTCCTGCACCACAAGGACAGCCGTCACTACGACTTCACTTGTCCGGCAGTAGGCTGTGATTGATAGGGACGGCAAAGGGTAAGGGACCTTCAGCAAATGCCAAAAGCTGATGCTAACAGGTCCTGATGGTGCTAACAGAGCAGAGGCTTTACAAATGAGTGCTCATTGATGGACATCAGCCACAGATTAGCCACACGCAGTAGATAAAGCATACTGACAATGTCAAATCCATCCCTGCAATAACACTATAGACCACTGCAATGTAATTACTGGACGCAATAAATAGGCAGTCAATAGGGAATTCAAATCTGAAATGATCTTCAGTGGTCAGTTGTGGGGCGATTATGTAACACCAACAAACCATTCATTGTTCGTTATGTAGGCAGCAGCGCAATGTGTTACATTCAGCATGGGAAGTTAATTTGTTTGCCCACAAATTAGAGTGAGCGATGAATGTTAAATTTGTTAGCTATGTAGAATCTAACTATCCACAAGTCTTCTTCAAGCCCTATACTCTTTAGACTGAGAACAAAACATACAGAAAGTAAAAAAATAGCTTGTTTTTGCATGTAGGATAAAACTAAATAATAAATATCACTGTAAGATTTTAAGTTTTTATGATAAATAAAAAATAACCTAAACAACATATTGTTTCAAACCACTTAAACACAAATAACACAAATACTTATAAATACTCTATTTAGGTGAATTGGGTGGGCTAAATTGTCTATAGTGTATGAGTGTGAATGAGTGTGTATGGATGTTTCCCAAAGATGGGTTGCGGCTGGAAGGGCATCCGCTGCGTAAAAAACGTGCTGGATAAGTTAACGGTTCATTCCGCTCTGGCAACCATGGACTAATAAAGAAACTAAGCCAAAAAGAAAATCAATGAATGAATGTCAGTAACTAAAATTTGACCTAAAAAATTTCTAACTTGATTTTATAAGTTACGTGAACTGTTTTTTTTTTTCCATAATATTTTTATTTTTCGTTGTCAGTTTGTATACATTGAAATACAAACATTTCAATTATAATCATACTGAGTACAGCAAATATATATTGAAGAATGTATCAATACAGAACTATAAAGCTGGAACTGCATCGTCCATCAAAAATTATTTATTAACTTCTTCCTTTGTTAATTTCACTTCTTTGATTTAACTAATGAAAGGACTCCATATGTTTTTAAAATACATGCTGTTCAGCTTTTAGACGTCTCCCTGCCACCCCCTGCAGCTGCCCTTAAAAAAAAAACACTTAAAAACAAATAAAAGTACCTTAAAATGGATCCTGAAGTGCACGGGCAGCCAGTGAAGTGAAGATAAAATCGGGGTGATGTGCTCATATTGGTGTGTGCCAGTTAAAAGACGTGCAGCTGCATTCTGAACCAATTGCAGTCGAGAGATCAAAGACTGACTGACCCTAAAATAAAGGGCATTACAGTAGTCCAAGCGGGAGGATTATAAAAGCATGGATCATTATTTCAAAGTGCTTGTGCGATAAAACGTGCTTAATTTTGGGCAGTTGTCGTAAGTGAAAGAAGCTAGAGCAAACAACAGACCGAATGTGGCTTTCAAGCTTTAGTTCAGGATCCATTTTAAAACCCAAGTTCACAATCTCTGGCTTACAAAAAGTTTTGAGATTATTTAGTTGTACAGAATGAGCGACGTTAGAGCTGGGGCCAAACACCATCACTTTGGTCTTAGAATCATTAAAATGGAGAAAATTCAGTGCCATCCAAGACTTAATGTCCTTTAAACATGAGTCCAGTGCATTTAGCGGAAGGTCATCTGTTCTTTTAAGGGGAACATAAATCTGACAGTCATCGGCGTAACAGTGAAAGGAGATGCCGTGTCTCCTGAGAATCGAACCAAGTGGAAGCAGATATAGAGAGAACAATATAGGGCCCAGAATAGAACCCTGAGGAACTCCATAAGCTAGTGGAGCACAGGAGGACTCACAATCACCCAACCGCACAGAGAAAGTTTGGCCTTCCAAATAAGACCTGAACCATTCCAAAGCTACACCTTTAATGCCAACCCAATGTTCCAAGAGTGAAAGTAAAATGTCATGATCAACAGTGTCAAATGCAGCTGTTAAATCTAATAGTACAAGAACCACAAAGTCACCAGAATCACATGATAAAAGAATATCATTAAAAACTCTTAAAAGGGCAGACTCAGTGCTGTGCATTGCTTTAAAACCGAAAATCACAAGAAGGTTGTGCTCATTCAAGTGTGCAATTATCTGATTATAGACTATTTTTTCCAACACTTTAGATAAAAAAGGCAGCTTGGAGATTGGTCTATAATTTTGAAGAATATTTGTGTCCATTCCAGGTTTTTTAAGAAGGGGCTGTACAACAGCATGTTTGAAATTTTTAGGAACCACTCCTGAAGTAAGGCTGTCATTTATAATAGTTAAAACAAAAGAGCCCACCGTGGAAAAGACCTCTTTCAAAAGGTGTGGGGGAACAGCATCATGAGGTGAACCTGATGAGAGGGGACATCATGAGGGGAGACCTAATAGCTCTCCTCAGACTCATCCCAGATGCCCCGGTAGCGCGGAAAAGATGAATTACTGACTTCCCAACGAATCCTCTACACCCAAGTTCTACAGGATGTACTGTCGCCGTCCAACCCTCGACTCTACATTCTGCTGCTAAGTCTGAGTACTTGTGTCGCTTGAACTCATGCGCCACTGCCATGCCCTCCTCCCATGGCACAGTCAGCTCAATCACCAGAACCTTCTTAGCCGCTGCTAACCAAATCACTGCATCTGGTCTTAGTGTTGTTTGTTTGATCTCCGTTGGAAAGATAAGCTGAGAGTCCAATAAAACATATGCTGGAATAGTTAACGATTTATTTTACTGTGACGATCCCACATAAATAAGGGACTAAGCCAAAGAAAAAGGAATGAATGAATGTATTTAAAACTTTTTTGTAATGCTAAAGCGGCATTTTCCTTAAATGTTAAAAACTATTGTACTGCCTAGTATTTTTTGTGGAAACCATGACCATGACCTCTTATTTTCCCAGTATGCTTTACTCAATATAAATTACAAAACGTGAAGAATATATTTGGCATAAGCTTTTTGTGACATTATTAAACTATTTACTGTGATGTTGCTTAATTTGAACACATTATTGCTTGATAAAAATGCTGTTAATATTACAATCTGTTTAAAATACTTTCTTAGTTTCAGCAAGTCCAAAACACAAAAGAAAAGAGTAAGTGTGCAATAAAACTGCAAAATTGAATCTAATCTTATTGCCCATGAATACGGTGAGTGAATTGGCTCAGATGAACATTATGAGAAAATCAGAGAGCAGAGCAAAGAGACGTGGGTAACTGCATTAATCCCCTAACTGAATGCTGTGAAAGCTGCTCATACTGTCCGACTGGCTCCTGGCACGACAGGGGGTGATGATGGTTTTTGGTTTTATGAGAGTTATAAATAATCTTTCTAGGACAGAGAACAGTATGATTTTTTAATCAGCTTACCGGTAGCAATCAAAATATCTACTTAAATGCAAATTCAAGACTAAACAATTCGTGCTACCATGTGGTAAAAAAAGGAAGGCTGATAATTACAAAATGAAGGATAATTACATTATTTGCATCACAGCTTGACCCAACACCCAATTATTCAATAAAGTTTGATGAAACATTGAAATGAGCATCAATTTTGTGCTTATACAAAGACGAGCACATGACTTTACATGGACAACAATATTCTGAAATAAAGACAATACTCTGATTAAGGCTACATTTAAACGACTGCGTTGTCGTAAAAAATTAAAATGTTTTTTCCTTGGAAAAAAGTTTCACCCATACACAACAAAGTTTTCAAAAATGATCTGTATTCAAACATATTTGTGAAAATGGCCAAAAATGTTATATTATGCCAGTATTTGGGGCTGTTAGCTTGTTAGCAAACAGTGCATGTAGGGAAGTGCCTTTGATGACTTTGGGAATTGTTAGTATGCAGTGTTGTACACCGAAAACCCTGATAAGTTGACTGAACTAAATTAATTGAGTAAACTTTTTGCCTAAATTTAACTGAGTAATGGAGTTTCCCAAAACTTGCATATTTAAGTTTATTTAACTTGCCGGTTTTGTATACTATACTTCAATTGTTCAGTTCATCAAACTTAGTACTTAGCACTAATTTAAGTATTGAAAACAAATGTTGTCTTGCTAGGTAATCCATAGAATTCTCCCGGCAGACCACAAATCACTTCGGCTCTTCTTGTCCACGATTATTCACATTGGTAATATTGACAAATAATATTCTATAATGAACGGTTTTGTAACTTTGTAAAAGTTCTACCTTATTTGGTATAGAAAAGATCTCTTATGATACTGTCCTGTACCTTTTATGGTACAATTGAAATGTAGGTACACTGTTGTCCTTATAAAAAGGTACATAAGTGTTGGACAACTCCTTTATTACAATATCTATGAAAATAAATATTACTGAAAAGGCAAATTGATTTTATGAATAATTTTCATATTAAAACATGAATCATCATTTAAAAGCATATGTTGAAAGAAACTCAAAGACATTCGTTTTTAAGCTCTATAATACAAAAATAGATTTATGTTAAAGTATTTTTTTTTATTCTTTATTATAAATTGAAAATGTGTATTTACACAAAATAAACTTTTTGTTAATTAAAACAAAAAGGACAAGGGGTTTCCCATGGTACAATGGTGCAAATCATGTCCTTAAAGGTAAACACTGCAATTATGAGGTACTGCCCCAGTGATGAGTTTTTATCTTTTTTTTGGTACAAAATTGTACCATTCTTTTTTTAAAAATGTACTTTATTAAGTAATGCTAAAATACTAAAGTAAAATACTGATTATGTGCAGTTTACAGAATTTACTCCTACAATTTATGCAAACCATCATGGTGTTTAATGATAATAATAATAATAATAATAATAATAATAATAATAATAATAATTCCTCACATTTATATAGCGCTTTCCGGGGACTCAAACCGCTTTACACATAGGGAGGAATCTCCTCATCCACCACAAGTGAGCAGCATCCAGCTGGATGACGCATGGCAGCCATTTTGCACCAGACCGCACACCACACACCAGCTGATTGATGGAGAGGAGACAGAGTGATTATATTATAATATAGGGAGGGTTAGGAGGCCATGATGTACAGAGGTCAGTGGGCAAATTTGGCCCGGATGCTGGGGTAAAACCCTTACTCTTTTTCGAAGGACATATTGGGATTTTTAATTACCACAGAATTACACACAATTACTACCAGTCAGGACCTTTAACGTCTCATCCGAAAGACAAAAAAATTTAAAGAAAATATAAAAGAAAGTTTAAGTTTAAGAAAATATAAAGCATATTCCAAAAGCAACTCCCTAATGGTAGAATTGTCTTCTTTAGATTAAGGTAAATAATTAGATTACATACATTTAAAGTCAAAACGATTAGTCTTCCTGTTTTTTTTTTTTTTGTTTTTTTTTCACAAATACTATTTAACAGAGCAAGGAATTGTTCACAGTATTTTATATAATTTTTTTTCTGCAATAACTCTTTTTTGTTTTATTTTGGCAAGAATAAAATTTGAATTTCATTTTTTAAACCATTTTAGGGTCAATATTTTTTTTTTTCGATTGTCACAAACCACTGCTATACAATGACTTGCCTAATTACCCTGACTTGCATTATTAACCTACACTAGTTACGCCTTTAAACTGCACTTTAAATCTGAATACTAGTATCTTAAAACATACCTAATAAACTATTACGTACTGTCATGATGGCAAAGAAAAATATATCAGTTATTAGAAATGAGATATTAAAACTATTATGTTTAGAAATGTAAGTTGCTAAAACAGAAATTTGAGGAAAAATATATACAGCAGGGCTAATAATCCAGAAGGGCTGATAATTCTGACTTACGTCATTCCCTTTGTCACTCTTCTCTAAGGATTGCCAGCTATCGTTTCCCCACCAAGGTAATCATATTCCTGTGTGAGGTCTGCCGACAATCCTTTTCATCTGAACAGAGACCCTCCATTCTGATGGCGATCTCTTAGATCTGGACTCAACCTCTCTTATCTCCACTGACATATGCCACTGGTCTGAAATAAAAGAGGAAAAACACAGTCGTTTCTCCAGTCACAGGTGTAATGTGAATGGCCTCTGTGTGATTCAAGGTTCAACTAGATGTACATACAAATAGCATGGTTTGCGACAAATAAATAGCAGGACTCTTAAAGAGAGGTTGTGTATAGTAGGCCTGGCCTTACTGGAAGATCATTACGATATGCATTGGTTTGTTTGCTTCCTGATTACAGCAGATCTGAGCCATTAACTCCTGCATATGAAATGGACCGTCAATTAGACTTTTAACCACAGGGTAGGAGTTTGGGATGGGCAAAAAGCCTAAAGCATAAACTCAAAGCTAGTAAAGAAAATTATTACAAATAGCACTTACTGTGCGTCACGATTTGGTCAGTTACCATACCGATGACAGTTAGATTGGTGATAATCAGATGAATAATCATGGATTGACTGGTTAATGTACTACTGAATATCTTGTTCTGCTTATTTCTGCTGTCTAAACCTCTGGAAAAATAGGTGGAAGTTAAATCAAATCAAGAATGACTTGGTAAGCAGTAAAGTGCAATATCTTGGCGATCTCAGTTTAACAGGTGGTAAATAAATGTATGAGCAGTATAAATTAAAATAATTGCCTGATATTTTACTTACTTGACTAAAAATAAGAATAAACATAAATCATGGAAATCCTGGTTTAGTGTCCAAACATGATTTGTTCCTCAGTTTCTTTTCTCTGCCTAATTTCTTATAACTTTTGTCAGTCTGTAATATATTCTAAATGTTTTTTTAGTACAGCTCAAAACCTGACAATAAATGATTTTCAGCAACCACAATCAGCAAAATATGTGACTTTTATTTGGTTCAGAGCTACAGTATTGTTTACAGTCTGTGCCTCCAATATGGCGGACTCAGCTGTTTAAGGCAAGGTTCATTCTAAAAACTAACCCCTATACACATTTCTGGAGATCGCGAGCAGGGGCGCAACTGCACATTTACTGATGAGTATGCGGCTTCAACTTTTGCGCGCCCACCTTCAATCCAACTATATTTTATAACAGGCAAGTGATAAAATGTGGAAAATATTTCCATCAATAAATTAAAGATATTTTTTAATAAAGATATCAATATGCTTCAAAAAATACAGTTTTGCAGTTCTGAACACAACTGAAATAGTATGAAGTAGTAAAAGGTATAATTACATTAAGCATGTTAAGTCGCAAAGAAATGCATCTCATACCACCCCAAATTTCTTCTCAATTTAATTTTCCCTCACTAAATGATTATATCACCTTGACTAGCCTTGCTTTTGGACTTTTTGTACTACATTTGTCAAAACAAAATGATAGACATGGGAGTCCTAAAGGGCAAAAGAACATTGCAATTACTTCTCACTTGCACCCTGTGAGAAGTGTAAGGCCTGTCTTTGCAAGAACAATTGACTGAAACTGCTAAAAGTTAAATAAAAAAGACTGTCAAATGTTTAGTGTAAAAAAAAACCCCAGAAACAAACAAATGTTCTATTTAATTTAAATGTTATAACTTTGTTTGTAGCTAAAATTAAAATAGTTTTGAGCTAAGAAGTTACCAAAAGGCCTGACGAATCAATATGATACATAATAAATTCATAAAAACATGTATATGGTATGAAAAATGGGGGTGGGGGGGTGGAATGATTTTTTAATTTAATAAAATACAATATACGCGTATAAAATGCTAAATGAACATTTTTAACAAATATATATATGTGTTGTGCCTCTCTCTCTCTCTCTCTCTCTCTCTCTATATATATATATATATATATATATATATATATATGGCGCAGCCATTTGAATCTTTTTGGCTGGAGATTTCCGCTCTCATTCACTTCCTTTGATTTTTAGACGTTAAAAACTGTTTGTTTTGATGCTTGATGTTGCAATCTGATATTTTCTTAATATATTATTCTGCTTTGTCTGTAGAGTCATAAACACACTAGTTTGTAGAGCAAGTAGTTTGTCTGTTTTCCGCTGTTTAATATTCCTAGTCATTTCTCCCATAGGGCACTGAATCAAATGTTCTAAAACAAATCGGAAAAACTTCCGCCTTAAAGAATGAGGTCAATATTAGGAGAAATAAAATGCTAGAATTTATAGGGTATACTTTGTTGAAATGTGTAATGTATTTGTTATTCTAAAGTACTTTTACAATAGCGTCTCTTTAATAAAAATAAATAAATAAATGTGGCAGTGTTTAGTGTATTATGATTTTGTTTATTCTATTATTCATTTTCTTTTGGGACAACGAGGAATAAACAATTCAGTAAAGTTGCTTTAGCATTGTTTACCAATATACAATTAACCAATATACATTTTTAAATTAGGTGAAACCAAAAAAGCTTGTTGCACACAATCTAAAACATTCAATTAGGCCAATAACATGATTTGGCAGACTTGATGGTTTTTTTTTTTTTATTGGTTCAACACATTATTTCTCATTGAGCCAATGTTGACAGGCTGTTGCCACAATTGAATTTAGATGTGACCAGTCACTAGAAAATGTAGTTTGGGGAGTAAATTATATTTAAATTTATTTAAATAAATATTATATTGATTCATTTTTTACAGCGTATAAAAAATTTGAATTTATATTTATAACATAATTGAAAATATTATTCTATCAAAAAATTGAATAAATTATTTAAACATTTGTTTTATTTATTGTATGTTTTTTATTAGTATTATTATTATTATGGCTTATTTTATTGTAGTTTTATTATAGTTTTAATAGTGCAATTAGTGGTGAATTGTTTTGAAAATCAGGTTAAAAGGGTAATAATAATTCCAGAATTGTTACTTTTATTTATTAATTATAACTTGATAAAAAATCAACATAATAGAGGAAAAGCAAAGAATTGCAGCCTCTTTTATTTGTATTAAATAACTAATTTATTAATTGATTCATTTATTTAGAATGGTTGCTTCCACGAATCCTGCGACTTCCACATCTTCAAGTGATTCTGATGTAAATCTGCTGTCCAGAATCAGCTGGTTTGTCTTAGTCGGGCATCTCTGCTGAGACCAGTCCACTATGGGTGACCCTGCCGGTATCTGTGAAGTACCAGTGGCGAAGCTCTCAGCATCACTGATGCACACAAGCCCTCACAGCACGTCAAGCTGCAAACCACGTGAGGGACCCTAACCTAACCTAACCTAACCTAACTGTCACCGCAAACCACTAAACGCATCGAAACTCTCAGAAGAGTCCAGCGACCGACCAGCAACACGAGAACAACCGCTCAGAAAACCTCGACAACCGTGCAGAAAACCACCTGAAACATCCTGAAGACCACCGAGCAAACCAAGAACTTCAAGTCAACAACACCAACACCAACAACCAACCAGTTGATGAAACAAAACATGCAAAAGGAAACTTACTGTGAACTTGCTCTACAACTATGTACACTATATACATACGCAGGCCTGCAGTGTGGTTTGGGACACTGTGAAGACTCAGCGTCTGGCCCTCTTTCTGCTGGGCTTCTCAGGCAGTGGCTCTCCACTGATGTCCACATGGACTCGAGGAGCCATGCTGTTTGGTCTGGATCCACATCTGCGTTCTGTAATGAGGATTCGTCCATCAGCCTGAACCGTCTCCTCCATCACAGGACACCTGAGTGCCTCCCACAGCCGCTGCTTGATCTCCAGGCCCAGCTGAAGGCTGTAGGGACGACTCTTGATCATGGGCTCGACCACAGAGCGGTAGATGTCCTGGTAGGCCTGAACGCTGTAGCCATGGATAGAGAGTGGCTCCTCCTGCTGTCCCACATCCACTGAAGGCACTGAGGATGCTGGACGGATTTGGGGAAGGACAGCTGCGTTCTTCAGGTGATGTTCCTCCAGACCTGGGGAAGAGATACAGCTGTAAGTATGATCCAACCTGATCACAGCTGCAGGATCCTGAACAGACGGGACACCCTCCAGCAGGAAGTCCTTCAGGTGTGCTGGAAGACTCCTGATTCGTCTGAGGCGCCGCTGCTCCATGAATGTCAACTTTCCAAATCAGACAATCTGATGAAACTTGTCAAAGTGAAGAGTTGAAAGAGCTCAAGTGATCAGATTCAGAGAGATGTGTTGATTTCAGTGTAAACTCAGGTTGCCGTGGTGACAGAATATTGGAGTCATTTAAATGTAAACAACACTTGATCAGCAGAAAGTCAATCAGAGCAGTAGAGGAGTTCTTCTCTATTGCTTCTCTATTACACATTGTGTCATTTTTACATGATAAATAAGTAAATATAGTGTGAACTAAACGAAATGTGTTATACAGAAACATTAACACTTTCAGTTAACTTTGATTAAAATCAGTTGGGGTAAGCAGATTTCCTGATAATTATTATTATCATTTTTAATCATAACCAGGCCTAGATCCCAAAACAATAATAAAAACGAAAACATACATACAATTTTGTCTTTTATTTATTTATTTATTTATTTTATTTTCATAATCAATTTGTATCAAATTTTGTTGCAATCAAACTTTATTTAACCAAATTTCAAATACGTTTTTTATCTGATCATATTTTTGCATTAATTGTTTCATTATTAAATTCTATAAAACAAAATTACACTGTAAATACAATTATTGTGGACACTGACAATTAAATATTGACTCAACAAATGAATTCACAATAATAAGCCCCAAACAAAACAAAAAAAATCCACATTATTAATTTTAGCTGTTGGTCTGAAGTAAAAATAAAAAATATTCATTCATCAAACATAAAACTGTGCTTTGGCAATTTATCAAAGAGCAGTGAAAATTGTGTTTGTGTTTGGCGAACAAACCTTGCAGCAAAAGCGCGTGTACGCATGCGCGTGAGAGTCGTTTGTTGGATCAGGTTTAAATTCCAGCGCAGCAATCGCAGAGCTCCTCCGAAACATCATATTCAGGCGATTTTCCTTCATCAAAGTTATGGTGAGTATTGAATTCTGTATGTATTCAATCGTTTTTAAGTTTAGCCAAATGCAAGTCTCCGTAATTCCTGACATAAAACGAAAAGCATGGGTATTACGTTAGCCTGCCGCTCCGTCATAATGTTGTACACAACCAGGGGCGCAACTGCACATTTACTGATGAGTATGCGGCTTCAACTTTTGCGCGCCCCCCTTCAATCCAACTATATTTTATAACAGGCAAGTGATAAAATGTGGAAAATATTTCCATCAATAAATTAAAGATATTTTTTCATAAAGATATCAATATGCTTCAAAAAATACAGTTTCGCAGTTCTGAACACAACTGAAATAGTATGAAGTAGTAAAAGGTATAATTACATTAAGCATGTTAAGTCGCAAAGAAATGCATCTCATACCACCCCAAATTTCTTCTCAATTTAATTTTCCCTCACTAAATGATTATATCACCTTGACTAGCCTTGCTTTTGGACTTTTTGTACTACATTTGTCGAAACAAAATGATAGACATGGGAGTCCTAAAGGGCAAAAGAACATTGCAATTACTTCTCACATGCATCCTGTGAGAAGTGTAAGGTCTGTCTTTGCAAGAACAATTGACTGAAACTGCTAAAAGTTAAATAAAAAAGACTGTCAAATGTTTAGGGGGAAAAAAAAACAGAAACAAACAAATGTTCTATTTAATTGAAATGTTATAACTTTGTTTGTAGCTAAAATTAAAATAGTTTTGAGCTAAGAAGTTACCAAAAGGCCTGACGAATCAATATGATACATAATAAATTCATAAAAACATGTATATGGTATGAAAAATGGGGGTGGGGGGTGGGGGTTAAATTATTTTTTAATTTAATAAAATACAATAATATATGCATATAAAATGCTAAATAAACATTTTTAACAAATATATATATATATATGTATGTATGTATGTATGTATGTATGTATATATATATATATATATATATATATATATATATATATATATATATATATATATATATATATGTGTATACATACATATATATATATATATACATATATATATATATATATATATATATATATATATATATATATATATATATATATATATACATACATACATACATACATACATACATACATATATATATATATATATATATATATATATATATATATATATATTATTTGAAACTCCTAATAAGGATTATTTCAAAAATAGTTTTGGCACAATGGCGCCCGCCATGTGTGGCGCCCCTATGCGCCGCATATACTGCATACCCCCTTTTTGCGCCACTGATCGCGAGTTATGTAGCCAGAAGTACATATGGCTGCATTTCGTCTTTAAAACGAACGGTACAGGGTGGTATGATAAATGGTTTGATAAACCTATGATAAACCTTTTAATGCTTACCAGCTGACCGCTGACCTTTATAATGTATGAATGGCTTTTCCGCTGTTACTAGTTTGTTTAGGAGCTCGCCATGTACGTGGACAGACTTGAGACGCAGTGAGAAGTTGACCACGACAACTGGATTCTAGTCCAGTGAAGAATGGTTCCAGAAAGCAGGTAAGACAAAAACAAAAGCCAAAAAACAGAGTGAGAATGTGGTAAAATTTCAAAATGTGGTAAAAATCACGCAAGGGCTTTTCTTTTTTCTAGAATGCTTTTTAAAACTGTCAGTTGGGTTTTGGGTAGTTGGTGGGCACTGATCAATTGGTGCTTTTGAAAACACTATTGGTTGGGTTTAGGAAAGGAGGAAGGTGGGTCATTTGAGATTTAAAAAAGTGTACTCAGAGGCCTCTGGTGGATTTGCAAAAACAAAAACTGCAAAAAAACGTACCTTCTTGTACGTAATTGCCGTTCTTCATATACAGTAAATTATTTATTTAATTATTATTTTTAAAATAAAGTAACCTTCTTTTTTAAAAGTGTGAAGGATTTTTTGCTGTGGCTGTAGCTTAGTTATATTTATGCAAATAACACATTGCAAAATAACACAAAATCCATGTAAAAACATTTTCTACTACTTTTGATCGCTTTTTCACTTTTAGTCAAGTTCTCTGGGTGTTTGCCAGTTCTGTTTTTGACATCAGTTGATTCCACAGTGTATAACTTTATCATCTATTTAGAAAATGACACTTTTTATTTAGATATTTTTATATTATAATTTGATAGTGTAAGAAGATACTGAAGAATATTATAAAAAAGACAACAGACTGTCTTGTAATGCCAGACCTGACACATAAAGTTATAAACGAAAAGAATACAAGACAATGTCACTTGTATCTTTTGAATAGGGAAAAGTGTAACAGTCAATATGGTGAATAAAGCCCCGCCTACAAGTACAGGAGCCAATCATCGATCACTATGTGGCGAATAAAGCCCGCTTTCTAGTACAGGAGTCAATCATCAATCGCTATAGACAACAATACTCCAGGGGAGGGGCTCAGAGCAGACGTGACTTTATGCAGATTTTGTGTGATTTGGACGTTTAGAAATGAAACTAAAGAGACAGCTATTGTTTAATATTATTAGTGATTTCTAATATGAAATTCAATTGAAAGCTTGGCAAGCAATTTTGGAGAATTTGAAACACTCAAACAGCATCCTACCTGAGAGAAGTTTCAAAGATGGCCGCCGAGTGAAATGAGATGCCTTGAAGCTGCAGTAGGTGATTGTCTTCAGAAACATTTTTCTGTTGTGCTGGTTAAAAGTCTCTTTACATTCCAATATAACTGATTAAAGTAAATGATCTAAATGTATTTGTACATATTTTTATATTCTGGGTAAGGCATAAGACTAAAAAATGTTCATCCAATTAAAATAGTGTCGGGCCAACCTCTCCTATTATTCTGATAAGTAGGCCAAATTGTCAGTCAGCTAATGCAGATTTGAGCTACTGCGCACCTGTTTGTATGCAGCTCTGCTGTTTGTGCATACACGTGCTGCGCACTCACAAGAGAGAGAGAGGGAGGTAAAAACACGCTGAATCGAAACTTTTTTTAAATCCTGAATCAATATTGGAGTTACTTTTGCATGCTGGAGGATGGACGACACCATGACTGAAGTATTTCTCTTAGACAGGAAATGTTGTGTTTTAAAACTATTTTTGTCACGCAGTGCTGATGTAGATCAGTTTGTCATGAATGGGTTATATGCACTGAAGTGTTGTTCAGCCACTGACATCTCCTGGTTAAAGACTGACATTAATATTTTCAAGGCACTTTTACAGCATCAATAATGTAGATTTTATTTAGTTTAACAACAAAACATCAGTTAATAGTGCTATTCCGCCTAGCCTGCTTTACTGAGCTGATGATGGTTTTATATTCACATTGGGCCATTTCTGAACAATGACAACCTATGACACGCTTCCTATATTGTTAAATGCTACTCTGAATGTTCGGTCAGAAATAGCATGTAAGTATGGCTTAGAAATGAGTGTAATAATGAGTGTAATTCCTGCATGCCACCGACCAAGCTTTAGCTCAACACATGAGAAAGGGTGCTGTCATCTTTAAGGAGCACGCACGCTCGTGTTTTCAGGAGGCGTGGTTTTGGACGGCATGGGAGGGATGGTATATTTCAGAGGTTTATGCTAACAGGCTAGCATTGTGGCTGATCACCTACTGCACCTACTGGGGTAAGGTGTAAGAAGATTTTAACTATTACTGAAATAAAATGAACACAAAACTGAAACATACACACAAAGATGCACGGTATACATGGTTTACGGAGACACTCAATAAGCGTAATGTATTTTCTACAGTAAAAAAGAAAATCTGTGGCAAAATTTTATATTAAAAAGACGTCATTAAATATGATTTTAAGCTTTTTGAATTACAGGGACATGATGTGTGTCTCTGTGAACCACCTTAATGAACAGCAAGTTATACTCGTTTCATTATACAACACCATGTCCCTGTAAACTATGTGTAAATTTGAATGTGGAGTAGTGTGATATGAAGCTGTAATATTACCTTAACCTACCTAATCCCCAACCCCAACCTCAGAACCATTCAAATACAGTGTTAGTAGCATAATC
This sequence comes from Danio rerio, assembly GCF_052040795.2. Taxonomy (NCBI): domain Eukaryota; kingdom Metazoa; phylum Chordata; class Actinopteri; order Cypriniformes; family Danionidae; genus Danio; species Danio rerio. The sequence goes on along the minus strand of NC_141034.1, from coordinate 29,472,860 downwards.
TGATGGATAAAATGTCAGGACACCAGTACACACACATCTATAAATACAAATACATACCAATAAAATCTGTACACATGTTTTAGTTCACTCTTATTTTATTGCATTTAACTTAATGTATAAAATAACTAAAACACTGAACTAAACTAAAGTCACACAACAACATTTAAAACTTTTACATTTCTAATTTAATATCCAGTTTCAGCTGTAAGTTCCTCGGTTCATCTTAATCTAATGGTTATTGCAGTCCACAGGCTCTTTGTTGACCTTACGTTTATGAACTTAGTGAGTTAATGCAAATCATCTACATTATGAATTAGACAGCACTTTGATTAATTATGCTGACACTCACATACAAAACCATGCTACAATGCACTTACACAATTAAAAAAAAAAAAAAAAGAAAGAAACAGCCACACACACATACTAACTGGGTCAAGTGGGGATGTCAGCCATTCAGTGAATTTCAAAATGTGGTTTATGGTGCATTTATGATGCTGTATAATGAGGTCTACTGAAGCTGTAGAGGGATGCAGAGATAGTTAATACAAAAGAGCTCAGGACAGAATGGCCCTCGGGGCAAATCAGCAGCTTTTATTGGACGGTTGAACCCCTGTTTGTTATGTCATGTGGAGCTTTGTGTTCACAAAGAGAATTTCAAACTGAACTGGAAGTATTTCAGTAAGGAAACCCATCATGATACAGTGTATTCCTACACTTTTAAATAATGTCCATTAATTAATGTTAGTTAATGTATTTTTTAACGTGAAAAAACAATTAGTAATACATTTATTACTGTATTTTTTCATCTTTTTTTATATTAGTTAATGTTTATCAAGTTAGTTCATGGTAACTCGCTTTGCATTAGCTAATTTCAACAAGCACAACTTTAAATTTTTTTCTTTAAAATTTAATTTTAATAATGCATTTGTAAATTAGTAAATACACACATGCAATATAAAGGATGCAGTTAGGCGAGAGTAAGTAGATAAACTATGACACATGAAAGAGAAAACAGAGGCCAATCAGCAAACAAACTGGAAATGAAAGCAAGAAAAGCAAGCAGGAGTCTGAATAATAAGTACAACTGTGAGCTGTTTACACGTGAACTGCTTTGCTGTGACCTTGGAAGAGATTTAAAATTAAAGATCTAGTAATTCATTTGATTGACTAAAATGTATACTTCATATGGGATTGTAAACTATTATATAGGACAGAGAAAACAGGCTAAAGATGAGCTAGAGTACTTACAGCTGGACTGTTGAAACTTGTTAGCTGCGATGCTACATGTAACACAGTGAGCTCACGGTGGTAGTACTTGATATTTATGGAGTTAGTATTTAAAATGATCGGCGGAGTTTGATCGCGACTTGTGTAACTGAGGCCAGCTAGTAAGTGCTGTGAACATTGAAATGCTGAAGGATTGTCGCCGGTTCGACAACAGCTCGGAGCGGCTTGGGTGCACTGTTAACCCTTACTGTAGATTATGCAGTAAATAACTGTAAAATAGCCAGTGTTTTGCTGTAATAAAAGGAAACAGTATTTTACTGTAAAAGGAGCAGGATTTGTATGAAATTTTGTAGTGCAAAGAATAAATTACAGTAATTTACTTTATGTATCCATTACAGATAGTTACTGTAATAATAAATTGACAATTACTGCTCCACCATTATTACACCATGTACTCTGATGCTTTATGTTGCTATATATATATATATATATATATATATATATATATATATATATATATATATATATATATATATATATATATATATATATATATATATATATATATATACATAAATATATATATATACTGTTCGGTTTTGGTATGTGTATGGTCAGTATTGAGGAGAAAGTGAGACAATGCATTGATAAGCTAAATTTCTCTGCAGCCATATCTGTGTTTTCTTTGGTTCCTTTTAAGTTTTTAACATTGAGTATCAGGAGTCAGCCAATGTCAATGTCACAGAGCTAATTAAAAGGTAAAGATATCAACGAGATGCATTTAAAGGCAAAATATTCACACAGAGCAACCAAATTATCACAATCATTTTTATAACTTTGTTTACTTTTCGATAATAAATCTTATTTGCCTAGTTTAGCCAATAGTTAAGCTTTTAAATTGCACTTTAAGCTGAATATGAGTATTTTGCTAAATAACTAGTAAAAATGTGTTATTTAAAAAATATCTTAAACAGCACGTACATACATTTTTGCAGAGACTCAATGAATTTGTCTGGAAAACTTCAAATGAAGTAGGTAAAAGTGGCATTAACAGTATAGTATAAAGACTTTCCTAAATAAATGTATTAATCAGGTTAGTTGTTTTATTATTATTATTATTACTACAGGTTTGGAACAACATGAGGATCAGATTATTTATTTATTTTTATTTTTTTTATTTTTTTGCTTTGGATGAAGTTTTTATATTTTTATTGTTTTTATTCAATGATATGTGCATGATTGTGATAAATGTAGGAAATTCCTTTGAAAATATGCTATGCACCAGGGGTGTCAAACTCCTAGAGGGCCGCAGCCCTGCAGAATTTAGTTCCAGCCCTGCTTCAGCACACTACCTTTAGATTTAGTTTGATCAGGTGTGTTTAATTAGTATAACTGCACTGTTACTCCGTAGATTGTACAGTAAATAACTGTAAAAAACAATGATTTAGGCATCACCACACACTCCCACAGGCTGTTTGTCTTATTTTAAACACAAAGGTGTTAGAAAGAGTTTTCAGAAAATGCTGGCCCTTTAAGGGAGCCAGGTGTTTGATTTGTTTACTGCTCTATTCTCTGTCCATCAATTCAGATGTAGAGTCTGAAATGTATTAGGCTTTAAATAAGAATCTACAATGAGTAAGTAAAATGTGTTCAAATGTTTTTGAGGGTTTCTAAAATAAGTATTAAATAAATATATCTTGAACTGTGTACTTGAAAGCTACATTGTTAGCTAGTTAGCCTCTCCTCATATAACTTCTTACATTACTTTTGTTTAAGTATATGCATTTATTGGATATTGCATACTGCCATAATGTACAGATGCTAACAGTTGTATGTATCTTTCTAGCAACTAAGCCAAAATTAAATTCCATCATCTCAGTAAGGTATATGTGCACATCATCACTGTTGCCAGTTACTTACTGTAACCGAACTTTTACAGTGAGTGGCTGGCAACAGTGTTGCTAGTATTCTACTGTAAAAACAACCCGGTAAGATCTAACAGTGTGGCATAGGACCGGTGGGGTTGGATTGGTGCTGTGACTCAGTTGGGAGTGAGGTTTATAGGGGGGTGAGTGTAATGGAGGCCAGTTAGTAAGAGCTGTGCAGGTAAACTTCACTCCTCTGACCTCTAAAGTACTCTAGCGACAGACGCTAGGGGCCAAGGTCTTTAGCCTCCTTGGTAGAGCAACCGACTCCCATGCGGAAGGTTGCTGGTTTGATACTAGCTCGAAGCGGGTTGGGTGGTGTAGGACCGGTGAGGTTACACCAGTAAATGTTAAACTATGATTAATAAATGGTTTTCTAGACTATTCACACTTAACATTAGTAAATGAACTAACATTAACTGATTAACGTAAAGTGTTACGAGTGTTATTAATTCAAAAACTTACACAGTTGCCCTACTAAAAGAAGGACCTTATTTAATAGATTGAGTATTTGTTGCATGAAGATTATATTTTATTCAATGATATATGTCCCTGTAAATATTATTAGTGTGAAAAGGAATCATACTGCTCTGTACCACTCATTCAACTAGAAACTACAATCAGAAGCATTCATTCATTCATTTTTCTTTGGTTTAGTCTCTATTTCAGAGGTCGCCACAACAGACCGAACCGTCAACTTTTCCAGCATATGTTTAACGCAGCAGATGACCTACCTGCTGCAACCCAGTCAGGGGAAACACCCATACACACTCACATACACTCATGATTTAGATTTATTAATAAATCTTTGGACTGTGGGGGAAACAGTAGCACCCGGAGGAAACCCGCGCGAACATGGGGAGAACATGCAAACTCCACAGAGAAATATGCCTTTTGCTATGAGGAAACAGTGTTAACCAATATTTTTTTCTGCTTGTTCAAACTACTTATTTTATTGGGTGGTCCACTACGATATCATGTTTTAAACTTTAGTTGATGTGCAATGTAGCTGTGAACATAAACAACATCATTGGCTGTTGATTGGGGAGACATTGGCTTTTACAGAGTTAGCTTAGCAAAGCCTACAGCGAACAAAGTTTGGGGACTACAAAAAATACATCCGGGTTAAAGAGATCACAATCGCTTCAGGTTACATGCATTCCCTATGCATATACATCCTGTGCAGTAAAGGGGTGTAACCACAGGTGCTGTAACATTATAGCAGAGAAAGCTAAAAATCTGTCCAAATGTTACTATTTACACAGAGCTTTTTTTTTTTTTTTTGTATTTGGGCTTCCAAAGCAGTTAAGTGCTTACAGTTTAATTTTAAATTTGTTTTAGAGAATTGTATATATAGCTAGCATTTGACAAAGGATAGCTTCCAGAATCGCTCTCAGTTCAGCGTTGGATTCAGCTAAAAACTCCTCAAAGAAGGAGCAGCTCCAGCCATAATAGACAAAGCTGTGGATTGTGAGCCACAACCTGTAAGGATTTTTATTTGTTACAATTGATCTATCACATGCATAGTTTCTAGTGTTAACTATATGTTGTAGCAAGGATGTAAACTAGGATGTAAACAACAGGAAATGCTGTTTGGCACCTTTAACAATCTAGCTACAAAGTCACATTTATCCATCAAACCACTGTAAATACCCACAATCTTCACCAGCGCAGCTGTGTCTCTCTCTCTCTATGTGGCCCCTTTTCCCTGCATTGTACATCTCAAATAACTAACTCACAAATTATATGTGAATGTTTTATATTGCTTAAACATGCTTATTCTGAATTTATGTAAAAGTCTCAACTGTGTTCCCTTCATTTTTTTTTGTCTGATTCAGGCTCAAACTGATATGGCTAACAGCTACTCTGATTGACAGGTTTTACATAGAACTAAAATAAAAAATAACTAAAATAAAGCAACACAATTATTGAGATTTAACTTGTTAAAATGTTATTTTCAATATAAAACGTTTACAGTGTGTGTTGGAGTTGGATTAAAGTATAAGTTTGTGTCCATCCAGAAAGAGAACAAGGCAGTTATGTTTGTTTATTTTTATTTATTAACTTTTTTTTGGAATCATTCTTTTTATGCTAAAAAATAGTGGTGAATATTTGTGGCTGATCTGCCAAAAATGTCTAAAAGGGAACAGCGACACCTGATTTAAAAAGTTTCAAAATATCTAAGAAAACTTTCAAAGAACTGCAGGCATTTCTTGAATCAGCCAAAGGCAGCTTTCATGACTCACTCAGAAAAAAAATAAAAATAGAAATAAAAATCAAGAAAGAGCAGCACAGTAAAGAGCATTGCCCACTAAGAGGAACATCAAAGCTCAACTCATGCTTGCTCAAAAGCACCTGGATGATCCCCAAGAATTTTTAAGAATATTCGATGATGGACACATGAGTCAAACCTGAACTTTCTGGAGAAGGCGAGTCTTCTGGTGTACAGCGAACACACTACTCCGCTATGTGATTTCAAGTTTTTGTTCCTTTGTGTTCTTTTTGTACATTTTTTTTAAATTTATTTTTTTATTTTTTTTGCACTGGAGACCAAGAGAAAAGAATTCTGCTACACCAGACAGTTATTAATGAGACCATCTGACCATCAGTGTGTGAGCTGAAGCTTGTGTAACTGGGGAGCAGTACGATGAGTGAAACATCTGAAACAGGCAAAGTTCTGAGTTGAATCCTATAGAGAGCATGTGGCAGGACCTGAAAAGAACAGTTCATGCTTGATCTGTGACAGAAAGTAGATCCCCTGGAAAGAGATTTGCTCAGTATTCCTCTACAGAGACAAACAGCTCACATTAAATTGAAGGTGAGGTTCATTTGCAGTTACTGGAGAGCAGTAGTGATATCCAACCTGATAATGGCTCTACCTAGAGTCCTATTATTTCAGATATGCAGAAAACAGATAGATTCACAATCATAATGTTGGAATTAGCTGTTACATCATATACAGTATATGCTATGGAATCTGGATAATTTTCCATAATCTCCATCAAATTTCATCCCCAGAGCTGATGTGGGTGTCAATCCACAAGTATTTTACAATCATCATCATATTATCTAAGCACAATAACTCCAGCATGTTCACAACAAACTCTAAAAAAAAAAAAAAAAGTTTGGTTTAATATAATAACATTCTGGCTGAAATATACTGCTACTGCACTGCAGAATGTGCAAGGGATCTGATTCTCAATAATAAAAAAGACTTATTCATCCATGCATTCATTCATTCATTCATTCATTTTCTTTTCTGCTTAGTCCCTTTATTAATCTGGGGTCGCCACAGTGGAATGAACAACCAATTTATCCAGCATATGTTTTCACACAATGGATGCCCTTCCAGCTGCAACCCATCAATGGAAAAAATACTAATAACACTGATAATAAAAACAAACATAAAACACATCTGATGAATTGATAAAAAATAATTCTAAATGATTTTTTAGGGTCCCTAAAATGTGTGTTTTTTTTTTTTTACTTGCTTTTTTAAACATCTATTAAATTGTTACAGTTCTTGAAGGCAATTAATCAAGCTTTCTTTTTGAGTGATTAATTGATTGATAAATAAATCCAGATTAAAATAGATTTTGAAAATAAATTAAAAATGAATAAAAAATAAATAAAACAGTGAAGCAGTGGCGCAGCAAGAAAGTCTCTGGGTTGCTGGTTCGAGCCTCTGCTGGGTCATTTGGCGTTTCTGTGTGAGTTTGCATGTTCTCCCTGCGTTCGCGTGGGTTTCCTCCAGGTGCTCCGGTTTCCCCCACAGTCCAAAGACATGCGGTACATGTGAATTGGGTAGACTAAATTGACCGTAGTGTATGAGTGTGTGTGTGAATGAGTGTGTGTGGATGTTTCCCAGAGATGGGTTGCGGCTGAAAGGGCATCCACTGCGTAAAAACGTGCTGGATAAGGTGGTGGTTCATTCCGCTGTGACGACCCTGGATTAATAAAGGGACTAAGCCAAAAAGAAAATGAATGAATGAAAAATAAAACAATGAATATACAGGAGGATGGTATGAGTACATTTGAGTGAAAATGAGTACACATTTTGATGAAAAAATAAAATAAACCCAATTCCACCTTGTGTGTTTACTCAAGTCTATTTTGTACATTGTACAATGCATTTCATTCTGAAAACGTAGCCCTATATACATTTCTGGAGAGTGCCAAATACCTCCAAGGAAGTACTTTTTTTTTGTTGTTGTTGCAATTTTTGTTTTTGCGAACCCACCAGAGGTTGCTGTTTACAAATTTTCAGATCTCAAATTTCTCTCACAAATACTAATTGTGTCTGCTCTTCTCTCGTAAATCCACAAATCCACAAATCCACCCACTTTTCTAAATCCAACTTTTGAAAAGCAGCCCAGAAAAAGAAAAGTCTAACTTCTACCACGTTATCAGATTTGACCACATTCTCACTCTGTTGTTTACTTGTTTGTTTTATTTTATTTATTTATTTATTTTTTGGCTTTTGTTTTTCTCCTACCAGCTTTCTGTAACCTTTCTTCGTCAGACTCAAACCCTGTCGTAGCAGTCAACTCCTCTCTGTATCTCAAGTCTGATGATGTACACTGCCAACCCCTGGACAAATTAGTAACAGTGAAAAAGCTGTCTATACGGAGGTAAGCGGTTAGCTGCTAGCGTGAAAAGGAACAGTGTCATACCACCCTGTAGCGTTCCTTTTAATGAAAGTCAGCCATACGTATTTCTGGCTACATAATTTGTGACCTCCAGAAATGTATAAGCTACATTTTCAGAATGAGCCTTTGTTGCATTTGATTATTTACAGTTGAAGTCAGAATTATTAGCTTCCCTGTTTATTTTTTCCCCCAATTTGTTTAACGGAGAGAAGATTTCTTCAATTAATCACATAATAGTTTTAATAACTCATCTCTAATAACTGATTTTTTTTATCTTTGCCATGATGACAGTAAATATTTTTTACTAGATATTTTTCAATACACTTCTATACAGCTTTAAGTGACATTTAAAGGCTTAACTAGGTTAACTAGGTTAACTAGGCAGGTTAGGTAAATAGGAAAGTTATTGTATAACGATAGTTTGTTCTGTAGACAATCTTAAAAAATATAGCTTAAAGGGGCTAATAATATTGTCCCTAAAATGTTTTAAAAAAAAATTAAAACTGCTTTTATCCTAGGGGTGGAAGGGGTATGTATATATATATATATATATATATATATATATATATATATATATATATATATATATATATATATATATATATATATATAGTTTTTTTTTTTTTTTTAATCAATACACATAACACCCATTATGTGCTGTCTACGACCCAACCCATAAAACACAGTGACAATTTAATGTCTGCAAACAGGACTGAAAAGAGGAACAACATTAGATGGCCTATAAACATATTATCACATCCAAACACATAATTTTAGCACCTGTGAAAGTTTTAGTTTACATAAAACATAGGATGCTTTTTGGAGCAGGTTTCTGGCAGCTCTTTCGTCGGTTATCTCAGCAAATAATTAAATCGCCCTCCTTAATTGCCTTTGCTTTGCTGTTGACAAAGAGGTGCAGGAGTCTGTGCAGAGAAAATGATTAATGTGGTGAACCATCCCCTAACATCCAAAATGCAGCCAGTTCAAATTTAGCATCCACGTCATTCTTTCTCTTCCAGTTTAAATCCACCTGATAGTCCATGACTGGCACATGAGAGCCTATTTGTTACCAGATTTGGGTGAGTTACTTCAAAAAAGTAATTAATTACTAATTGTATCATGCATTTAATAATATTATTCCTTACATTTATAAAGTGCTTTTCTAGAAACTCAAAGCGCTCTGCACATTGGGAGGAATCTCCTCATCAACCACCAGTGTGTTATGTTGTGTGTTACAGTTATGATATGGGATGATTAGAAGGCTATGATTGACAGAGGCCAGTGGGCAAATTTCAAAGGACCCCAAAGACTCAAGACCACGGTTTAACCGAAATATTCGAAAGATGATGCTCACAGAGTCCCCTTCATTATACTGGGGTGTTAGGACCCACACAAACCACAGGTTGAATGCCCCACTAACACCACTTCCAGCAGCAACCTAGCTTTCCCATGTGGTCTACCTTCCAGGTACTGACCAGGCACAGCCCTGTTTAGCTTCAGTGGGTGACAATGTGAGAATTGCAGAGAGCTAGCTGCCAGTTAAATTATCTAATTACTTTACCTGAAAAGTAACTTCATTTTTCAATAAGTAATTTAGTCACTTTACTAAATATTACAAATCCACATAAATCTCAATGCAAAGACAATATAATGTAAACTCTTAATTTTTTAAATCTGATTCCCTTTGCTTAGTTATTTTTAGGCATTTTTTTGTTTTTAAACATGAAAATCAGTTTTAAACAATATATGTATCAAAATACAAAATAATTCATATTTAAGGCACCACATTCTATACGTACCATATATTAACATAAATATTTAAAATATTTATTGCATCTGCAGTTGTCAGAAAAAAAAAAACTTTCCATTGATATGAAAAATTTCTGAATAACAAAAATATATACACTGTATTACATACACCTGTCCAACTGCTCGTTAACACAAATTTCTAATCAGCCAATCACACGGCAGCAACCCAATGCATTTAGGCACATAGGTCAAGACAATCTGCTGCAGTTTAAAGCGAGCATTGTGAAAGAAAGGGGGTTTAAGTGACTTTGATCGTGTCATGTTTGTTGGTGCCAGCTATAGGCTGGTCTGAGTATTTCAGAAAATGCTGATCTACTGCAATTTTCACACACAACCCTCTCTAGGGTTTAAAGAGATTTATACGAAAAAAGAGAATTATCCAGTGAGTGGCAGTTCTGTGGGCACAAGTGCATTGTTAATTCCAGAGGTCATAGAAAAATGGGCAGAATTTTTCGAGCTGATAGTAAGGCAATAGTAACTCAAATAACTACTCGTTACAACCAAGATATGCAAAAGACCATCTCTGAATGCATAAGACGTCCAACCTTCATGTGGATTGGCTACAGCAGCAAAAGACCACAGTGGATGTGACTCCTGTCAGCTAAGAACAGGAAACTGAGACTACAATTTGTACAGGCTCACCAAAATTGGAAAATAGAAGGTTGGAAGATTGGACTGCCTGGTCTGATGAGTCTTGATTTCTGCTGTGACATTCGGATGGTAGGGTCAGAAATTGGCATCAACAACATGAAAGCATGGATCCATCCTGCCGTGTATAAATGGTTGAGGCTGGTGGTGGTGGTGTAATGGTGTGGGGGATATTTTCTTTGCACTCTTTGGGCCCATTAATACCAATAGAGAATCGTGTCAACACCACTGCCTGTCAAAGTATTGTTGCTGACCATGTCCAACACTTTATGACCACAGTGTACACATCTTCTGATGGCTACTTCCAGCAAGACAACACGCCATGTCATAAAGCATGAATAATTTCAGATTGGTTTCTTGAACATGAAAACGAGTTAACTGTGCTCTAATGGCCTCTACAATCACCAGATCTCATTCCAATAGAGTACCTTTGGGATGTAGTGGATCTAGATATTCGCATCATGGATGTGCAGCTGACAAATCTGCAGCAACTGTGAAATGCTATCATGTCAATATAGACCAAAATCTCCTACTGGAAATAGGAATATTTCCAGTGCCTTGTTGAATCTATGCCAAGAAGAATTACAGTAGGAGAGTACAGAAATAGATATATTCTGCAACATACGTAATACTCTGCTTTGCTTAATTAAATTGTATAGAAATACTTTATATTAATTTAAATTATGTACAGTGTTTGAGCAAATACATTATAAGAAACTGTAATAAAATTACCTTCCTTTACTTGAAAAGTAATTTAACTACAGTAATCATAGTTATTTCTTACTAATTACAAAGTTTATTTTTATTGTGCTAAGAATTTGTAGTAATCTATTAAAGGTGGTCTTTTCCAAACGAACAATTACACGAGACAAAAATACTGCATAAAATAAAGACCTGGGGAAGTAAATGAAAGCCAAAATGTCTGTCAGACGAAGATCTTTAAAGGATAATTGTGTGGTTCATCAAAGGTACAGTGTTTATTTGGAATATGTGTATATTAAACACAACATTTAGAAGCCACTGCAACATGTTTGTTTAGCGCCTGGCATATTAATTGCCTCCTTCAATCCCTTTCCTACTGATGCTATTTCTGGCTGACTAAAGGTCTGAGACATGAGCGGGCTGCCCATTTGCTAAGACCCCCCTCCTACTACTGGTAGCAACTGCCATATTGTTCAGTGAGCAATCCAATATGTTTCATGTTCTTCTCCCTGTCGCACCGCAGGATGTCATGTAAATTCATAAGTGCCCCATTCATAACAAGCAAGCATCACAGATTGCCTTTGTATTGTGTCTTGTCATTCATAGGGAAAAAGAATGAGCAGTTGTGTTTTGTCTGTGGGAGTGCAGGCCAAACTATCTGCATGATCAGATCCGCTCCTCATCGGCCATAATGAAATTCTAGTATAAGTAGTGCCCGTCAGATTGGACAAGGAAGGAGGCTTTGATGTGAGACCCTTGACATTTAGACTTATCTAGTCACTCAGATACTCCCACATAGACTGTGTGATGAACTGAGAACACTTTATCTGCAATTCTTATTCAGCTGTGTCAAAGGCACCTTGACACATCTTTGAATGTCTAACTTTGGTCACTCCTGTCTTTGATTTTAATTCAAGGCTGTGTGTTTTTTATATAGCTATATATGTTTTTTTAAGAGTATGATTAAAGTCAATTTACCTGCTCTTACTGTAGGCCTCCTTTCACAACAGTATGTTTAGTACTAACCCATTGTACACTTGCAACAAGAGAGTGCTCACTAATATGACCAAGTCCTAATTCAGGATAAATATGCCAAATTGTTTTTTTATTTCCAGTTTGTAGCAAATTAGCTCAAGGTGAAATAATAATAAGTGATCACAATTATAATGAGTTATAGTTAATTATAATCTTTAGATTAGCTGTACACTTTTACTTGACGTCTCTAGGTCAAGTGTTTATTTATTCAAGGAATGTTAATTAGCATGGAGTAAAAATTGACATGATTAGGTACTCTAGTTATGAGCACACAATGAAAAACTACAAGTGTGAATCAAGCAAGGTTTTATTAATTACAATAAACAACATATCTTGCACACATTCAGTTGGTATAGGAAGAGGCAGTAAAGAGTATAGAATAAAAGGCTGAATTTTATAGCAGTAAGGAAACATCAGCTTTATAATTCACACCTTTGTAAAGCTATTAAGGTAATACCTAATGTATCTGTATAAAAAGCTAAGGCCCTGTTTACACTAATGCCTTTTAGTTCGAAAACGTATACGTTTTGTTATGGTTACGCCATCCGTCTACACTACGCCAGAGTTTTCGAGTGCCGAAAATGGAGCGTTTTGGAAACGCTCAAGAGGCTGTTTTCATTCTGAAATGCTGCTGCTCCGTCTCAGTGTGGATGGGGGAAAACTGAGACATCTGAAAACGGAGGCGGGGCTGTAGACATTTGCTACCGGATTGAGGCATTTGTGTCATTGCGTATCCTTCCCTTATTCATCAAGCCCCTATCACATGAGTATAGCACATGGCTTTAACGCTACCGGAAGACATCAGACCAGCCTCCACTGTAAACAACAACATGGAAATGGGAGCGTTGTTTGCACTATTGTCTGTTTTAGGGGCCATTGTGCAGTTATTCATTTGTTACAATTAGTAACAACTCGACCTCGTCGTCTGTCCGCAAAAATACCTCTCTTGCTTTCTTTGCTATCTCGTTCTTTGATCAACCAGCGTTTGTTGACTAACAATAACCAAATGCCGAGCGAGACACATGCTTTCTGTTTATACTAGAATGCGCATGCCCAGAGTACGCAAATGGTCACATGATATCCGTTTTTCGTGGCTTAGTGTGGACAGAGATATGTTCAGAAATGCTAGGTGAAACGCTAGTGTGGATGCAGATAGTTTTTGATCTAAAACACTGTTTTAAAACTAAAATGCACTTGTGTAAATGTGGCCTAAGTTTACTTGCACATCTCTGAGAGTTCTGATGCAGTTCAGTAAAGGGTCATGACCTCCCCTCCCCCACCCTCTGCAGTTCAAGTCTACCTCAGAATTTTTTCCAAAAATACTTCATGATGGGTGTGGAGTGCTGTGAGCAGAGGGAGGAGTGGGCGTGATCAGCAGAGCAGGGAAAAAGGGCAGCGGACAACTGTTGTCAGTTGGCTCACAAAATGACACAAACCGTTAGGAAAGACCCATGATTTTATACTTAACAAAATTAAAATTCAAAGAAATAAACAGTGAGGAATTTAACGTCCATCTACATATGTTATTCATAATTTCGTATATACATAACAACAATTTTTTATATCATTATAAAAATAATCATGTTTATATAGACTCCGGGTCTGAATGCAAACACAGTAAAGCAGTGCTGCAGGTCTCTTGCGCTGTCAAGTTCAACCACTAGCCCTCCCAGTTATCTGGAGGATTTTAAACAGGTGAACACAACAGCATGGATATAGACGATGTGTCTGAATGGTAACAAACTCAACTGGTAAAAGACAAAGTCTGACATTTTCCAATTCTCATACAGCTCTCTCGACAAAAATGCTTGCTGCAAACCAACAGCTTTGTTATATTGGCCTGGAGAGCATCGTGGGGAAAAATGTGCAACAAAGCCTATGGATCATGGAAGCAAATACAAAAAACCCTGCGGTTTCATATCTTGGCAGGTCTGTCTTGCCTTTGGAAACATGTGCTGTTATGAATAATTAAGAAGTAGGGTCTTCTCAAAGGATAAGAAAAATCAGCTATTTGAATAATAATGAGAATCTGACACGTCATCACTGGACAGGCAGATTGGCGATACGTCACCCTTTTTGATCCCGCTCCAATAATGATTATAAACCCAGATGAAATTAGCCATCAAAAGCCCAAAATTGTCCAGTTTCCCCCACAATTAAAGCTGACAGGGGCTTACATTGTCTTAACTGATGCTCAACACACACAAATCAGGTTTCTAAGTCTTCAGCTGATCTTTGCTTAAGTTTGTTGATGAGACTAGCTGAATTTACCAATTTGTTGACCCTTTTGAGTTGAATTAGCCAAAGGGAAAGTTAACTTTTCCAAAAGGGAAAGTTTTCTGACTCTTTGGCTGCGTCCAAAATCGTATACTTCCATACTATATAGCATGCTAAAAACAGTATGCGAGCTGAGTACACTCAAAAAAAATTATTTATTTTGCTCATTCAAACTACTCATTTAAATAGAGCAACAACACATTTCTTGAGATTTCATTGGGACAACTTAATGTTTTTATGTTAAATCCAGAAAAAATTGTTTAAAAGTGTTAAGTTAACCTAATTTGTGTTGGGACAACATGAATGAATTTTGTGAAACCCTGCATTTTACAGTGTAGTAAGTCCAAACTCATAGAGGTCGAGAAACAGTATGTAAGAAGTACCTGGAAGACCTACTACTTCTGGCAAAATTCTAGTGCGCATCTGATGCACTCATTTCTATCCCATTGTGCCAAGTGAGAGAATTCACAAATGGAGATGAAGCTACACAACTGGCATGAATAGGTAACATAATCATGACAAAATAGCAAATTTTGTGCGTCCATGTTCCGTTCATACTGCTCACATTCATAGAACATACTTTTCGTATGGTCAAGTTGTACATTTAAATTCAAATGCAGTGCCTACCGAGTAGTAGGCAGTTTTGGATGCAGCCTATGTCTTCAGCATGGTGTTTTGCATATACATTCTGATTGGATATAAATAAAGAAACAATTAGTGTTGTTACAATGCTACTTCATGTTGCACAAATATCGACATATAACGTAAATCAGGGCTGTCCACACTTCGTCCTAGAGAGCCAGTGTCCTGGGGTCCGTTCTTCGTACGTGGATTACTCAGTTAGCTGGATTTGGATATTGACGATTTGACACAATCCAGGATCGTTTCGTTCTTCAAAGCTGATCCGAGAGTTGTTGTCATAGCAACAGTTCTGCTAGGTCAAACCTGATCGGGAGCAGGTTCAAATCATATAAACAGGATTAGATCGGCTCAGTTCAAGCAAAGATAATACAGAAAGTATGTTCCGAATTCTGATATTTTCATACAGTAAAAGTTATATACACTTGGGAAAATAGTAAATATTTTTTAACTATATATATAAAAGTTATGGTCATTAATAAAATAAATAAAGTTATGTATATTAATAAAACGTATGCAATCTGCACCCTCGAAATGAAAATACAAAGACTGCCACCTGGTGGTGCAAAGAGAAAACTTATTGATATGAACTTTTTAGATCGCTTTAGTACAAATTGTGTATAATAGAAATGCAGAATATGTGACTGTTTTTAAAGCAATAATACATCTATGCAGTCATGAACATGTTTTGACAGTTAATATGCCAGTGATGCTTCACAAAAGTTGCAGACGCCTTTACCAATATCAAAATGCTTTTGGAAACAACCAGTTATTCTTTACACCGATTAAAAAACGGTTACTATAATAAAGAAAATCTTTTCTAAATGAAGAACTAAATACATTGATTTGCATTGAAATACATGATGAATACTCTTGTCTTGACAAATGAAAGTGTAAAGCCTGCAGCTCACAACAAATGTGAAGTTCTTGGGTGTCATATTTAACAAGCTGTTTACTGCTAATTTGATGTAATTTTGCTCACATGGATAATTGAATATTAATTAGATGATGTCATTACGCTGCTGTGCCGTCAGCCAATCGTTGCATTGCTGATCATGATTTCGAGGATCGATAGATCTGTCCTTCACAACACACGCAGCGATCTCAGATCAGTTCATCCAGATATTCTAATCTGATTCGCGAACTTGTTTGGAGAACCAAATTAGCGAGAGATCAGTTATCAAGATTAAAAGATCCAGGATCTGCCAAATCATCTTAGATCATTTAAGCGAGGTACGAAGAACGGACCCCTGGACAGTTTAGCTCCAATTCTAATCAAACACACCTAAACCAGCTAATCAAGCTCTGTTGAAGCAAGTTAGAGCTAAACTCAGCGGGACACCATGACCTGGCCCTCTAGGACTGAGTTTAGACACCCCTGATGTAAATGATCATTCAGTTGTTCAAATTAGCATCTTGACCCATAGATATTAGCACTGTAAAAAAATGCTTGGTTCCACAATTACTTTATTTTTTTTATTTTATTTTTTTTTTTTACAAATGGATAAATTGATAAATTTACAAGTGGATAAAACATAAAACAATTAAGTTGTTGCAAAAAACTTACGAATTGTGTTTTACAACTCATGTTAAATTAGTTTGAACAAACAGCAAATGTCATATTTTTGAGTGAAACCTTTAATTTTAATAGTGTAAAAACATTAATTCTAATATTTTACTACATATAAGATCAAAACACAAGCAGCAGACCTGTTGCAAACAAGTAAATATGTGTAAAATACACATAAAGAGAGAACACATGATCGGTGTGCTAGTGTATATAGGAGCGAGAACATTTGTCAGTCGAAAGGGAATGAACACATTCCTTTTGGGTCGTAAATGTCAGGATGCTTGTTTGTTGTGTTCCCCCCAGCTTGGCTATTAGTTTGCTGAATTGGTGAGAGTAATTTTGAATTATTTGTTAAATATAACAAGTAATTGTAAGTCTGAATCCCCCCAGTCATTACAAGCTGGATATGAAAAATATGTAAAACAGCAGAGAGTGGTACTAATAAACAAATTCACAATGGTTAGAAACGAGAGTTAATTAAGGTCAAACAATTCCTCTGCTTTTTAATTTGATTTCACTTGCTAACAATGATCAAAATTCTAATACATAATAAAATGCTTAAATTACTAATTTAATAAATTGGGTAACATTTTTTTATATAAATATACCAATATGTTATTTTAAAAAGCTGGATAGAGTATGTCAGGCTGAAATATCCAAATAAAGTCATACTTAAAAGTGTATAGTTAATAGTTTTAATTAATTAAAAAGAGCACCAATTTTACCCATTGTTCATGATTTAACATAAGTCTTTTGTGTCTCCAGATTGTTTCTTTAAAGTTTCAGGTCAAAACACTCATCAGATTATTTATTATAGCTTTCAGAATATTGGAATTTTCTGCTCTGAACACAATCTAACTGTTTTTGTTGCCTGTCCCTTTAATGCTAATGAGCTAGTTCTCCCCGCCCACCATTCTCACGTGCCTGTCAGAGAGTGCCTCGATCTCCAGCTGAGTGCATCAAATAGACAGCACAGTGACAGACATGAGGAAGCAGATCTTATTTAACTTGAGAAATCCTACAGTAAGAACTTTACCAATAAGTATTTGATGTAATTGTTGTGTGGTTTATTCAAGCCTTTCTGCAACGATGAGTCACACACAATGTCGTTCACGCACCCACACACACAGAACCACACACACGTCGGACATTTAACTTTACACTGATTTGCATAGCAAATGTGACAGAATACATATTATTATCTACTGCTGCATGGATATCCGTTAATCTACAAAATAAACCTGATTTAACGTCCAAAAACCTGGATTGAATCTTATTCTTTTTATAATTGAACTGACACGCAGCTGTGGTGATAAAGACAGTAAAATTGCTGTAATTCATTACAAACATGCACTAATTTAAGAACGTTTTAAACTTGTTATACTCATTCTTGATCACATTCAATAATGATTGTTGGTCACAGAGAACTAAACAGAGCTGAACATCCTGTCTTGTTGATATAATTATATGCTTTACTATGGAGACATGTTACAGTTTTTCTCCATTGGTTTGGCTCATTTCTTGAAACAGAAATTACAATCTCAAAACAACATGAACAAACCTTCAAACCACTTGGTAATTGTTCACACCGGAATTGATTTTCTCATTCATTTACAGTTTTTCTCGATTGCTTTGATGCAGTTGTCAACTGAAACTCCACATTTTCAAAACAGTTAACACATAGGCCTAAACAGCGGCACTCATGGTCAAAATGACACATTTTGCTTGCAAAAGGCACATATCGTGTCAAAACATTTAAAATATGAAACAAAAGCTAGTTTTACCTTCAAACAACACAACTTGCAAACAAGTATATGAACTCTTTCAATTAATCATTACACAATGGACAACAAAATACAAATTACAGAACTCAGTGCACCACCATTGCTTGCCATTGTAGCTTATAGCCAATGGCATTTGTTGTCTTTCTATTTAGGCTGTCAAATTCGCCTTTTAGCAAAGAATTGGATCAAGAATAAGATATGCTTTGATTAAATATATATTGAATTCATGACATTTTTTAAACTGCGGCTGAAAACTGAAATACTGTATATAAAAAAACAGACAAAAGTATTAAAATACTGTATATATTAGAGAAAGCACATGTAAACTAATATACAGTCAAATCTATTGGGAGTATAGGACATATTGATCTCCTCCATCAATGCTGGCACAGAACAACACAGACCTTCCATCATTTTTATAAGGTTTGCAGAATGATGGCTAATTGAAGATTTGTGTGAAGGAGTGTCAAACCGGTGCTTCAGTGATTTCATACTGATGTTGGTAGTTTTTAATAGTTAGGAAAAGATGGTTTCTGTTTGGTTACCATAACTAAAACAATGGAGTTTGGACTGCTTGAATGACATCTGTGTTAACTGTTTTGAAAAATGATGGGGAAAATGTGTCAACCCAATGAGAAAGAGTTTACACATTTGCAAGACCTGTCCTCTGCTCTGATGGGATAGTGATAACGAAAATGAAGAGGAACCTAGTTTCTTTAACCAGGTCAAAGCAAACTAGAAAAACTGTAATCAAATTGCAAATGTCTAAGTTTAAGTACATCTTTGCAAATGATTAAGTACAGATAGCCTACTTTTAGCACAATTTCCAAGTGAATAGATCTTGTTGATCTAAACTGATCGGTAATTCTCAGTCCAACGGTTGTTCTCTCCAAAATGTGTCAGCGCATTTCATTGATTATGTCATCATATGCACAATAGTCTGTTCAATGGTCAAAATTAGTAAAAACCATAATACCATGAATACCATACAGTAGGTGAATCCTTGGAACATTTGATTACAATTTATTATAGCTATATTTATTCTTTTTTTATTCTGATATATGGAAAAAACTTTGTGTGTGGTTGATCATTACAATAAAAAAGGATTTACCATATCCCTGGCAGTATGAGTGCAATGTGTTACGTCAAACCTTGGAGGCTACTCTTACCCTCAGATCCTATTTCTTTTTTTTTTCAGTTTTATACACAATTGTATTCTGTTAGCTAGACTGTCACACCTCAATGATGACGAAGGAACCCAAGTGCAAGTGACAGTTTATTAATACACAAAAATAACACAGAGAGACTGGGTGGCTGGAAGTCGAAGGTCATTAGTAGCAATAATCACAGTCAACAGAGTTAATCAAAAGTTCATCAGGAAGAACCTCAATCTCCGTCAACAGAGTGTATCAAAAGTTCATTGGGGAGAACTCCAATCTCCGTCAACAGAGCGAATCAAAAGTTCATCGGAGTAGAAACTTCAACCAGCACACTAACCAGCGAACTCAACGGGGAGAGCCTGACAAAGACACAGAGACAAGTGAGGACAACGAACTGACAAGGTGAGACAGGAACGCTGAACATTTATAGCCACAGTAAATGCGGTACACCTGGAGCGCAATAATCAGCTGAGCGGTGCTAGGCAACCGATGACCATGATCATGTGACCGCCCAGCTGATGACATGAAAACAACAACAACACCGACAGCAACGCGACTCACACAAACACAGAGACAAACGCAAACACACACCGCAAACACAAATAAACAATCGCACCATGCAGACACATCATAGAAGAGCAGATAGATCCACAACCGTGACATTACCCTCTCCCCTAGGGACGCCTCCTGGCGTCCCCAGACGAGCCTACCTGGCGATTGTAATCATCGATAAGAGAGTAATCCAGTATGTCCCCAGCCTGAACCCAACTTCTCTCCTCAGGACCGTAACCTTCCCAATCCACCAAGTACTGAAATCCTCGTCCCCTCCGTCTAGAGTCCAGAATGCGCTTAACCGAATAAGCAGTCTCCCCATCTACGAGGTGCGGCGGGGGGGGGGGACTGGTGCATGCGGATTAATTGCCGTATGAAAAACGGGCTTTACTTTAGATACATGAAACACGGGATGAATTCTCCTGTACGCTGGAGGTAATTTGAGGCGGACTGCCACAGGATTAATGATTTTAGTGACAGTAAAAGGGCCAATAAATTTAGGAGCTAACTTATTACAAACGGTGCAGAGAGGAATGTTTTTAGATGAAAGCCACACTTTTTGACCGACAACATAAACGGGAGGCTTAGACCGGTGGCGATCGGCTTTAGCCTTAGTGCGCTCCCCCACCTGGAGGAGGGTCTGTCTGGCCCTGTTCCAGGTGCGGCGGCACCTCTGGACAAAGGCGTGAACGGAGGGGACCGCGACTTCGGATTCCAGACTGGGAAAAACTGGTGGCTGGTAACCTAGACTACACTGAAACGGAGAGAGGCTCGTAACCGACACTGGTAACGAATTATGTGCGTACTCCACCCACGAAAGTTGCTGACTCCAAGAGGATGGATTCTGCGAAACCAAACATCGCAATGTGCGCTCAAGATCCTGATTGGCTCTCTCGGTCTGACCGTTACTCTGGGGATGAAAACTAGAAGAAAGACTAACAGTAGCCCCCAATAAACGACAGAATTCTCTCCAAAATTTAGAGACAAACTGAGGCCCCCTGTCAGAAACCACGTCTGTCGGGAGGCCATGAATGCGAAAGACGTGATCAATGACAGCAACCGCTGTCTCTCTGGCTGAAGGTAATTTGGGCAGAGGGACAAAATGAGCAGCCTTCGAGAACCTGTCCACCACGGTTAAAACCACCGTGTTGCCGTTAGAAGATGGAAGACCCGTAACAAAATCTAGCGAGATGTGTGACCAGGGTCTCGAAGGCACTGACAGCGGTTGAAGGAGTCCAGCAGGTGGGCGATTGGAAGACTTAGAAGCGGCACAGACAGAGCAAGCCAAAACAAAATCGCGCACATCACGAGCCATTACTGGCCACCAGAATCTTTGTTTAATAACAAATATTGTGCGACTCACCCCCGGATGACAGTCTACTTTGGAGGAATGACCCCACCGGATAACGTCGGACCGAAGATCCTCTGGCACAAATAATCGACTCGGCGGGCATCCGATCGGGGGCGTTACCCCATCCAGGGCTGTGCGAACCCGCGACTCGATCTCCCAAGAAATAATCACCACAAAAACCCTTTGCGGAAGCACCGGATCTGGAGATGACGTACGATCCGAGCGATCAAAAAGACGAGATAACACATCAGGTTTGATGTTCTTAGAACCAGGTCTGTACGAGATTGAAAAATTAAATCGTCCGAAAAATAATGCCCACCGAGCCTGCCTAGAGTTTAGTCTCTTGGCAGATTTGATGTACTCAAGATTCTTATGATCGGTCCAAACGATAAAAGGCACCCCAGAACCTTCTAACCAATGTCGCCACTCCTCCAACGCAAGCTTGACGGCCAGCAACTCTCGATTACCAATGTCGTAATTTCTTTCTGCAGCAGATAAACGATGTGAGAAATACGCGCAGGGATGAATCTTGCCGTCCAAGGCAGAGCGCTGGGACAGGATGGCTCCGACCTCGGACGCATGGACCTCCACCACAAACTGCTGAGAAGGATCAGGGGCTATGAGAATCGGGGCTGAAACGAAGCAACCCTTCAGTTTGGAAAATGCAGCCTCGACTGTGTTAGACCACCTGAACGGTGTTTTGGAGGAGGTCAAATTAGTCAGAGGTGCGGCGAGCTGGCTGAAATTGCGAATAAAACGGCGGTAAAAATTGGCAAAGCCCAGGAACCTCTGCAGGGCCTTACGGGAATCTGGGGTTGGCCAATTTACCACAGCCTGAATCTTCTCTGGATCCATGCGCATCCCCTCGACCGACACGATATGCCCCAAAAACTGAACCGACTGTGCATCAAAAACGCATTTCTCCGCCTTGACATAAAGCCCATTCTCTAACAGCCTCTGCAACACTCGCCTGACGTGCTGAACGTGTTCCTGGAGAGAGTGAGAAAAAATCAGAATGTCATCCAGGTAGACATAGATAAACTGATCTATCATATCTCTCAACACATCATTGACGAGTGCCTGGGAAACCGCCGAAGCGTTAGAAAGGCCGAAGGGCAGAACGCAGTACTCAAAATGCCCTCTAGGGGTGTTAAGCGCGGTCTTCCACTCATCCCCAGGTCTTATGCGAACCAAATGATAAGCATTGCGGAGATCTAATTTTGTGAAAAAGTTCGCCCCCTGCAGGCGCTCGAAGGCTGAAGACATCAACGGCATAGGATACGTATTCTTAACCGTGATGCTGTTCAGCCCTCGATAGTCAATGCACGGACGAAGAGAACCATCCTTCTTTTCACAAAAAAAAATCCCGCCCCCGCCGGTGAAGAAGACGGGCGGATGATCTTGGCTGCTAGAGAATCAGAAATATATTTCTCCATAGCCTCCCTCTCTGGAACAGACAGCGAATATAACTTGCCCTTAGGCGGAGACGTACCTGGCAATAAGTCTATAGCACAGTCATAGGGACGGTGAGGAGGTAGAGAAGCAGCCCGAGACTTACTGAACACTCTCTTCAGGTCGTGGTACTCACGGGGCACGTTTGACAGATCCACCTGCTCCTCCTGAAACACAGAACAAGGAACATTAGGACAGGCAGACAATAAACAAGATTCATGACAGCTCTCACTCCAGGAAAAAACTGCATTATGACCCCAATTAATGTGAGGTTTATGTAAGACTAAACACGGATGTCCCAAAATAACAGAAGTATCAATGGTGTCAGTGAGAAAAAATGTAATGAGTTCTGTGTGATTTCCAGAAGTAATGAGTCTTATGGGAGCAGTAATGTGTGTGATGGTCGGAAGAGACAATCCACTAAGAGCGTGCACTGCTATAGAAGAGGAAAGAGGAGAAACAGGGATCTTTAGACTGTTCGCTAATTTAGAATCAATAAAATTCCCCTCGGCTCCGGAGTCGATGAGGGCGTGGCATGTGCGAGAAATGGAGTTAAAACACAGTTTTATAGGTAAGGAAGTCATATTAGCAGAGTTCTTTTTAGGCATAATTTCACCCACCAATAAACTCTTACCCATAGATGGCTTATCATTTTTGGCCGGACAAAAAGCCACAAAATGACCCCCAACTCCACAGTACATACACAAACCCCCAGAACGGCGACGATGTCTCTCTTCAGCAGAAAGACGAAACCTTCCCATCTGCATGGGTTCGGGCTCCGATTCAGGGGGTGTTGCCTCTTGAAAACAGGTCTACGAAGCCAGGCGCTGAAGACGGGGCTCCTTGTGGAAATTTCTGCGTTGGAGACGATTGTCCACTCTAACAGCCAGATTAATGAGACCTTCGAGTGTTTTCGGCAACTCCAGCGCGTAGATCTCGTCCTTGATGTGCTCCGCTAATCCATGAAAAAACATGTCCCACTGCGCCTCGCTGTTCCAGCCACACTCCGCTGCCAGCGTACGAAACTCAATTGAATAGTCCACAACGCTCTGATCTCCCTGACGGAGCTCTGCCAGCTTTCTGGACGCCTCTCTGCCCGAAGCCGCTTGATCAAACACCACTTTAAGTTCTTCCGAAAAGGCTTTGAAGGTGTTACAACAGGGATTCTTGTTCTCCCAAACCGTAGTTCCCCATATTGCCGCCTTACCTGTTAGCAGATTGATCAAAAAGGCTACTTTGCTCTGCTCGCTGGGAAAAGACGAGGGCTGGAGAGCGATGTATAGCGAACATTTTGCCAGGAAGGCTCGACATAAATGGGGTTCGCCCGCGTAACTCTTCGGCGGAGGTAGTCGTGGTTCGGTGGAGCGGGTTTCGATAACAGCTGGGCTGGCTGGTGGATCAACAGGAGGAGGTGGCAGAGCGGATCCGGCAGCGAGACCCGTGCTGAGACACTGGACTTGAGTGGTGAGTTCGGAGACCTGGTTAACAAGCGCTTGAATGGCCTGACTGGTTACCTTCATCTGTTGGTCTTGATGGTCTAGGCGAGCGATGCTGCGAGACAGGATCTCCTGAACTTCCGATGTACTTGCTGGGTCCATACTGGTCAGTTCGTTCTGTCACACCTCAATGATGACGAAGGAACCCAAGTGCAAGTGACAGTTTATTAATACACAAAAATAACACAGAGAGACTGGGTGGCTGGAAGTCGAAGGTCACTGTGCAATAATCACAGTCAACAGAGTGAATCAAAAGTTCATCAGGAAGAACCTCAATCTCCGTCAACAGAGCGTATCAAAAGTTCATCGGGGAGAACTCCAATCTCCGTCAACAGAGCGAATCAAAAGTTCATCGGAGGAGAAACTTCAACCAGCACACTAACCAGCGAACTCAATGGGGAGAGCCTGACAAAGACACAGAGACAAGTGAGGACAACGAACTGACAAGGTGAGACAGGAACGCTGAACATTTATAGCCACAGTAAATGCGCTACACCTGGAGCGCAATAATCAGCTGAGCGGTGCTAGGCGACCGATGACCATGATCATGTGACCGCCCAGCTGATGACATGAAAACAACAACAACACCGACAGCCACGCGACTCACACAAACACAGAGACAAACGCAAACACACACCGCAAACACAAATAAACAATCGCACCACGCAGACACATCATAGAAGAGCAGATAGATCCACAACCGTGACATAGACAAAAACAGTATAGTAACCGTTGTCAATGAAAGACTGGG
Organism: Danio rerio; assembly: GCF_052040795.2. Lineage (NCBI taxonomy): Eukaryota > Metazoa > Chordata > Actinopteri > Cypriniformes > Danionidae > Danio > Danio rerio. Next base: position 29,447,833 of record NC_141034.1, on the reverse strand, counting down.
CTAAGACTGTATGGTGGAGATGAGGGATATATTAGGGGTTCTTTGCCCTAAAGACAAACACATCTAAACATTTCGACTTGCAGTGTTTACACAATGCTAAAGGGTTGAAGCATTTTGGGGGTACTGACTGTTTAAATGAGAAAGAAATTCCGTTTTGATACATGAGTTTTGGGAAAGGTATGAGCTTTTGCAAGTGAGCTATAGTGTTGTGCTAAACTGTAACACTGTTTTGCTAAATAATCTTAGAATTTTAAGAATGTAATTTCTGTTTCAAGAAATGATCCAAACCAATGGAGAAAAACTGTAATACACTGCTGCCAATCAAGTTGGTGGGCAGAGAAAATGCACTCCTATGCCACGTTACGCTATCTGTGTTCAACAATTGTGCATTTTAGACATGTTATGCTTGTCCGCTTTGCCTGCAATAAAAGTTGTGCTTGATTGAGCTTCCTTTTAGCTTCTTTACTACTGGCAGACTGGAAGAATAAAGAATCAGTGAGGAATCAATTAGAATACTAATAAAATATTGACAATATCAATAAATTATTACGTTTACAATGTGCTTTTACTGGAAGGACACAGGTTGATAAAACCAGTTAGGGGATATAGGGATGGAAAGCCATAATAGACAGAGATTTGTGGGAAAATTTGGCGAGGATAACAGGGTCACACCACTACTCTTTTAGAAGGACATCTTAGAATTTTTTTTTATTATTATCACAAGTCAGTTTAAACAACTCAACCGAAGGACAGTGAAAGCATGCAGTGTTCCTATTACTGGATCAGTATAGGAGCCACAAAGACCACAAGATGAGCAGCCATGGCTTCAATAGCACATCTTCCTGCAGTAAACAAGTGTTCTCAATCTCCCATACCATCACATACTCTGCTTAGCTTCAGTGGGAGTACAAGTGGGAGCTGAGGATTGATTGCTGCTGGTTTTACTGTATTTTAAATGTCAAATGCACACAAAATTATGCTAAAAAGCCTGTCTTGGCAAATATTCACAGACACAATCGATTATGTCTCAAGTGAACATAAACAGCTGGGGAAAAATGAATCAATAAATTGTATCTGTACATCCATCTTAAAGTGACAGCAGCCTAATATATCTTCTGATTTTGGAGGTTTATTAAAAGAAAGAAAGAAAGAACTCTTGTTCACATGATTGCATGTCAGTTTTGTATGCAGTTTTGTACTTCATTAAAATACATTTCTCACAACAGTAATTTATATTTTAATTAAATGCATCTGATAAGCAAACACCTTTTTATGCATTTTTCCTGGTTAAGCTGAAGTGCAAAAATATGCTGTGTTACAGCCACATCACTCTGTCTATGCATTTTTTTCTGCTTTGTGATTGATGTACTTTATTATTTTCTTTGCTTTTCTAATTCATTTCTTATGGTGATTGTATATGGTGTTGAGTGTGAGTATTGTTTACTACTTTTTTACTATATTGTTTTGACATGGAGTAGTGGGGGTTGAGGGGTGCCAAATAGTTCAGAATACGGGATAGTGGGTTTGTGCTTATCTGATGCTGGGTCAATTATGGACAAACCAAATTGTTAAGTTATTAAAAAATAATAATTTGTCTATATTTTACACAAAACTGGATTAACTCAGCCCAGCACTTTTATTATTAATAAAAGGACCAAGCCAAAAGAAAATTATTGGATGGATGGATACCAAAAAGTTCAAAACTTGAAATATGGGATGGTGGGTTTGTGTTTATCTCATGCTAGGACAAGTCCAACAATTGAGTTATAAAAAAAAAAAAAAAAAACTCAAACAATTTGACTAAAAAAATAATCCAACATTCTATTTGTCTATATTTGACCCACAAATTAACTACACAACCAAGCATTTTAAATCCAGGCTCATTCTAATTACGTACCCCTAAATTTCTGGAGAGAGCAAACTATTTCCCAGGAGCTACGTTTTTTGCAGTTTTTGATTTCCCAAATCCGGCAGAGGCCGCTGTTGACTGACTGACCAACCGACAGACACTCCCACCCTTCCCCTATCCTAAAACCAACCAATAGCATTTTAAAAAACACTGATTGACCCACCTAACCCCTTCAATAAACCCAACCAGTATTTTAAAAAGCAATCCAGAAAAAGAAAAGCTCCATGATTTTTACCACGTTTTCAGATTTTACTCACCCTGTTTATTTGTTAATTTTGTTTTTGTCTTACACGCTTTCTGGAAACCATTCTTCACCAGACTTGAACTCTGTTGTTATGGTCAACTCCACTCTGCGTCTTAAGTCTGCCGGCGTACATGTCGAGCTAACGGACAAACTGGTAACAGCGGAAAAGCCGTCCATACATAGGTAAGCAGTCAGCTGGTAAGCGAGAAAAGGAACGGCATTATACAGGCACATAGCGTTTTAAAAATGATATGCAACCATACGTAGCTCTGGCTACATAATTTGCAATCTCCATAAATGTACTCTATATAGGGGTACGCTTTCAGAATGAGCCAATGTTGAGCATTCTTTAGAGCGTAGAAACTACTTAGCAAGCTTTTTTTGTGTTTAAAATACATCCAAACATTAGCATCTTGGCGAAAGCAAGACTAAATTTGGTTTAGTTTTTTTCAGTGAAAATATAATAGACGTCTAACAATAATCCAAAAATATAGTCAGTTAAACTGACATGAATTAATGACTGCACATGATGCATGTGTAAAAATTCTGTGCTGTTGTAATTCATTATTTGGTCAAATACGAACAACCCACAATAATTGGGTTAAAAAGTGTTATTTATTTTTAAATGGATTAAAAGTAATACTAATCCAGCATTATTAGAGTGCATTCTGTCTTTTATGACAAATGTTGTAATGTTTGGATATCTATTAGACATCTTTTAAACAAAAAAAAAAAAAAAACCTGTCGGGTAACACAGCCAGCAGCTAACTCTCTGCAACTCACACATGGTCGCCCACTGAAGCTAAACATGGCTACACCCAGCCACCCTTTTTGAACACTACATGGGAAAGCTAGGCTGCTGCCGAAAGTGGTGTTAGTGAAACCAGCATGGCGTGCTCAACCTACGGTCTATGTGGGTCCCAATTCCCCAGTATATTGATAGGGACTCAATACTGCTAAGTGAGCACCGTCTTTCGGGTGAGAATTTCCTTCGAAAAAGAGTAGGGGTTTAAACCCAGCATCATGGCCAAATTTGCCCACTGGCTTCTTTCCATCATGGCCTCCTAACCATCCCAATATCATAATTGGCTTCATCATTCTGTCTCCTCTCCATCAATCAGCTTGTGTGTGTCCTGGTGCAATATGGCTGCCGTCGCGTCATCCAGGTGGATGCTGCACACTGGTGGTGGATGAGGAGATTACCCCCAATGTGAAGAGCGCTTTGAGTGTCCAGAAAAGTGCTATATAAATGTGAGTTATTATTATTATTATTATTATTATTATATTATTATTATTATTATTATTATTATTTTAATTATTTACATGACTAGTTGCTTCAACTAAAGCTCATCATTAACAAAATTGCTTGCTGTTTCACCTTCCATTATGAATATTAATGCTCCTTCCCTTACCCTTACATCGGATATCTGATATTGGAGCTAGATTTTTCAAACAGCCAGTACACTGAACCCCAGACCACCCTTTTGGTCTGTTATTAGAAAACCTCTTTCAAATTAACCAAACTCTCTGTCCTAAAAGCTCATGTAAATGCATTATGTGTATTACTAAGACTGGCTCAAAATAGTAGCTGACTCGTATTCTTAGCTTCAAGAATCTGCCCTCGGAGATGCAGGATTCAGGCAGGTAACTCAGGCAATCTTGAAGCCCAGTAAACAGCAAGTTTCTCATCAACACAGTTTCCACTTTGCTCTTTTCATTTTGACTAACCCAAAGGAATGAGACATTAGTAGTTGTCTGGCCTGTACGTAACCCTGAATCAGTGACATTTGGCTGAATGGACTATGAATAGCTATGTCTCAAGGGCTTGGGATACATTAGAAACACTCCTTTTTTTTATTCTCAGGCCAGCAGCAGCAGGCGCGTGTAGCTTTTGTAAAGACATGACCCTTGTTCAAATGCTTGTAGTTTTACCCCCTGCTCATAAAACAGGCAGCGCACACACATAATTGCATGCCGCTGAGTGCCTCGCAGCAAGGTTGTTTTCCTTCTCCATCGCGTTCGCAAGAGAGCCACATCATATTGATATCAGATAGACTGCATGGTTAAACAATGCTTTGCAGGTAATGGAATCATGCGCATTGTGTTAAAAGGCAATGAGACAACGTTATTGAATCACTAAAGTGGTGACAAAGTACTAAAGGGAGAACAAAAAACAATTTGGTGACTAGAACAAGATACACTGAAGATTTGCTGCGAGATCAGTGTGTGAGAGATGTGTGAAAAAATGAGTCTTTTCGCTCCCTGCAGAGTTCATGATTATACCAGGTTTCATAACGTAACTCTCCTCCACTTTAGAAACCACGGCTGAACGATATCTACAGGTGGTGGCATTTCATTTCGCTCGATCCACCTACATCGCAACCTACCCACACACACTATTGAGTCTTTGTCTGCAGGAATAATCTGCGCTGTAATCATGTTACTAGTTGTCAGCAATAGACTGTTTAATCACATGTTACATTGAGATTCTCTGAAAACTTCTGGCCCACGTCAAGCTCCTGGAATCATTTCCTGCAATTCTTTTGAAAACGATCGCGTCTGCGGGTCAAAATATTTTCACCTCCCTATCCCCTCGAGATGGGTTTCAGACTGGATGCTTCAAGGAGAGACACAAGTACTCAACAAGGAGTCAAAGGCACCTTTGTACATTTTACGCCGATGGAAGGTTTGCTTTGTCCATTACGATTGTGCATTTACATTCCTGATCAGAGTTAAGTGGTGGCTGTTCCCCACATTATGGATCGCATTAAGTGTACGTGTGGGTGAACAGGATGTCTCGTATGAATAGCAGGGCAGTACAGACACTGGTCTTGAACTTGCTCTTTAGTTTGCATTTACATTTATTCATTTAGCAGATGCTTTTATCCACAGTGACTTACAAATGGGCAACACAAGCAATTCATCATCAAGAGGTAACTACTCACACAATGTGCTGTAATTAATGGATAATAACTGATTACTAGTGAACAAAGCAATAAGGTGCTATCCAAAATGGTACAGACAATCACTTTCAAGGATTTTTTTCTTTATATACCCTACCAAACTTTTTTTAATTTCCATTTTGTTTAAGATTATAATCTTATTGTCTAACTTTAATACTTTCCCACACTACTCTACACACTTACAGCATTATTGTCTTAGCCATACACTCTGTACTGTAAGAGAGTAACTGTGAATTTTCATTGTGTTTATACTGTAAGTCAAGGATGACCAACCCTGTTCCTGGAGATCGACCTTCCTGCAGATTTCAGTTGCAACCCATATCAAACACACTTGCCTGTAATTATCAAGTGCTGTTCAGGTCCTAATTAATTGGTTCAGGTGTGTTTGATCAGGGTTGGAGCTGAACTTTGCAGAAAGGTCGATCTCCAGGAACAGGGTTGAGCACCACTGTTATAAAGTATACAGTCCCTGACAAAAGTCTCGTCGATTTGTAGAAACCTTTGCTAATAACTTGACCTTTATTTAATTAGTTGGTGTTAGAAATATTTCATATGAAAAGCTAAAACCATCCTAAATGATGTTTAAGGCACTGAAATAAATTAGTTTCAATGAAAAAAAAATCACTTAATCAAGACAGAAAGGTTATATTTTGGCCAGACAAAAGTGTTGTCGCCTATACAGAAATTGATCAAATTTACTGCAAATACAAAAATATGTCAGCAAATTAAGTAAGGATGCTGTGAGATCCAAATTTAATATCTTGTATGACTTCCATGAGCTTGAAAAACTCCATCCATGCAGTTTGGCAAGGATTCATACAATTTATTGATGAAGTCATCAGGAATGGCAAAGAAAGCAGTCTTGCATGCCTCCCAGAGGTCAACATTATTCTTTGGTTTTGTCTTCCATGCTTCCTCTATCATAACTCTATATCTGGTTATAACTGGGCTGGCCAAACCTGGAACATCTTGATCTTTGTCTTGAGAAATTTGGTGTGGAGATGGAATTATGCGATGGAGAAACATCCTGCTGCAGAATTTGGCCTCTTTTAGGGTTGAGAATATAAGAGGTAGCTACGATTTCTTGGTATTGAAAACTATTGATGTTGCCCTCCACCCTGCAGACCTCTTGAACATCCCTATACTGGATGTAACCCCAGACCATGATTTGTTTGCCACCTACTGTATAACTTCACTGTTTTCTGGGTGAATCTTGGATCCATGTAGGCTCCAGTAGGTCTGCTATATTTGAAGCTCCTGTAGTGTAATTACACAGATGATTTATCTGAAAAATTCGCCTTTTGCCACTTTTCCAGTGTCCATTCTTTTAACACTTGACGATATTCTGTACTTGACGATGAGGAGCTGGTGCCTGCCACAACAGAAGTGCAGTTGGTCTTTAGCCTCTTGATAATCAACACTTCAGTCTCAGGGTGAATCTTAGACATGTTTGCCAAGGTCTAGTTGCAGTTGATGTGAAGGTCTAATGTACTGGGATTCTTTTTATACACACTTGAGACGTAAGTCATCCATTATTAGTCACAGGTGAAGCTCATATGACAAGGCAACAACACTTGTCTTTGCAAAAATCTACTCAAAGAGCTTTACCGAGCTGTAAATAATAAAATACTTTTTGACAGTTTTGTTTTGCACTGAAACATTATTACTAAAGCTGTTAGGATTAATATGAGACATTTCTTGTAAAAGAAAAAAAAAACTTAACTAAAAATATATTTCAGCGGCACTTTAAGTCAATCTGTTCACAAGCAACAAGACTTGTGTCAGGTACTAAGTTGTTAATCTTTTGTTAATTCTATTGTTGTCATTTGTAAGTTGCTTTGGATAAAAGTGTCTGCCAAATATGCAAAGTAAATATACATTTTACTACAGTAAAAGCTTAAGAAAAAGATACAAGCTAGAAAGGGAAGGGTTAGGGAATCAGTGCACTTTTCAAAATTTAATTTACTTTTTTTTTTTTAAATGTAGTATTAGATGTAGTGGAGGAGATGAATGTTCAGTTGACTCAAAAATATTCAATTCAATTCATTTTTATTTGTATAGTGCTTTTCTAATGTAGGTAATTACTCACAGGGTATGTAGGGTAATCCATCGATGCACAGCTCTACAAGTCCCGAACTATGCAAGCCAGTGGCAACAGTGGCAAGGAAAAAAACTTTATCAACGTGCAAAAGTGAAGGGGAAAAAACACTCTGAAAAAACAAGGCTTAGTTGGGCATGATGACTTCTCATATGGCAAAAATTTTGTGGAGAGCTGCAGTCTAGGTGCTAGAGGCTGGAGAATGCAGAAAAACAGTGAAGACTCAGGTCCCTGGAGTTTTACAGGAGTCTCAGGCTCTCTACTTCTCTATGACCACCACAGCAGCTGCTAAGGCACTGCACTCTGGGGGTCTCGGGATGAGTATCCCCAGGTGAAAATAGAGATTAAAGAGAATAATCAGCATAGCTGCTGTTTATAGGGTATATAAACGAGATGCAAAAACCTGTGTGGAGCACATCCATGCATCATACCTTTATGTGATGCATTGAGTGTATGCTTTGCTAAAAAGATTTTTTTAATCTAGTTTTGAGCTGCAAGAGTGTGTCTGAGCCTCGGACATTATCAGGAAGGCTATTCCAGAGTCTAGGAGCCATAAATGAGAAGGCTAAACATCCTTTACTTGACTTTGCAAATCTAGGTACTACCAGAAGCCCTGAGTTTTGAGATCTTGAAGACTGGACTGTAGCGAGACAGAAGGTTGGTTAGATAAACAGGAGCTAGATTATTTAAAGCTTTATAGGTAAGAAGTAATATTTAAAAATCTATGTGAAACTTAACAGGCAGCCATTGTAAGGAGGATAAAATTGGGGTGATTTGATCATATTTTCTAGACCTGGTAAGAACTCTGGCAGCTGCTTTTTGTACTAGCTGAAGTTTGGTAATAGAGGATCCTATGCAAACATTAATAATTCATTCATAAGTATTCATAACTTTACATACAATTTCATTTAATTTGCTTTCCCCCAATGATGGTTGGGTTTAGGGGTGGGGTTGGATGCCATACCTCCTTTTTAAAATCATACATATTCCTATAACTGGTTGTGTATAAATTTGTACGAATTACCTACTAAACTGACAAGCGTGAAATAGTTCAATTTTTTCGTGAGATTAGTCTGGCATTTCAGATGAATTTGGGTGAATAATTTCACCAGCCAGAAACAGCGAATGAGAAGATTCTAGAAAGAGATGTTTGTGCCTGATGCTATTCAGTGTTGCACTCATTTACTGGATGGGTATTCAGGTAGCAAAACATTCTGGCACAAATTTGGCATAAAGCTGGAACAGCAGATGTTCATCCGGCTCTGTGGGCCAAACCTGGCCAGGGTTTGGCAGAGGTGGCACGCTCTTTAAGGTGGCACCCAAGACTTCGACTAGATGATAAATGTAATCTTTGAACCAGATGTTAAAAACATATATGTGGGCCACAGATGTTTGGCCTATCTTAACCCACATTTAACATACATTTTAATTATTTTTAAGGAAAAAAAATCCTACCGATCATGTCATTTCAAGAAAAATCACATCCATGGTGCACCTGAATCGCAATGCTTCATGGGTTTATCAGTTTCTTTGCAGTCGTGATGCCCCAACATATCTAGCCCAGTTCAGGTCCAGTTATGGTTTGTTAACTTGGCTGAGACTTGGCCCACATATAGTTCATGCTTTGCCCTTGTCTGGCAGCAAGGCTTGGTCCAGTGATGTACCATAATTTACTGCAACATGTGGGCCAAGCAAAAGAATACTTTGTGGGCCAGAACTGGGCCAGAGACATTTTGCTATGTGGGTATAAGACCAAGTGAAAATAGGAGGGCATGTATCCCAAGGCTGTTTTGTAAGCAAGCATCAAAAGCTATTTTTTCAAAGCTCTTTTAGTGTTTTAAATTCTAAAAATGCACATTAGAAATTATGTGTGAACTTCAAATGCATTTTATACAAGAACAATCATAAAATATAGTGGAAAAACATTCCATCTTTCTCCCACATTCTCATTGCACACCATCTCAAATGTTGTTTTAATAATTCTGCTGACACCTGAGCAAAGTCCATAATCAAAATGGTTTTATATATTTCTGGAACTTGTTCACATGATTGTGTTCCCAAACGTCAGGCATGAGGTGCAGCTCATTTATTATAGAGGAAAAAGAGCTCTGGGTGTCCTTGCTTATTATTAATACAGTATATTGTGCAAGTTGTTCATTATATTGCTCTTTTATATTTGATCTTTCATTTTAAACACGTTCACAGTGCATATTTGAGCTGTTGCACAGCAGCAGCCAAATAATCACACACTTGTCTCTTATATCTCCCTGTTTCTCAGGCTGTGTATCAATTTTTGATATAAGAGCATTTCAATGAGTACAAGATTACACAGGAGCAGTATCAGGCCTGATACAGACACCAAAATCAATATTGATGCATCCCTAATTTTTATTGATTATAAAGATGCATTTACCAAAGCAGCATGATTCGATACATCAACAAACATGTCCTATCAGAATGATTTCTGGAGGAGTTAGAACTATTTCAGAAGGATCACAAGACTCCGACAATTGATAATCAACTTTGCCATTGATCGCAGGAATAAATTGGGTTTTTATTTTAAATGCATAAAATTGCCAAGTGATATATTTATTACAAATTAGTCCACCTACCACATACAGAAAATGAACTGTCATTCAACAACAGTTTTCTGCATAAAAATGGCTTATCACTTTTCCCCCATGCGTGTCTATTCATCACAAGCAGGTCGATATGAGTTTTAATTTATGGTCACATGGCAAATATTAAGCAGTTTGATGGATTAAGGGGACAATGTATCTTGCCCACTGACACATCTCTCCTCACTCTTCTAATCTGGTGCCTGTGGACCATATTGCATTTTTCAGACCGTGGTTTAGTACATTGGCAGCGATCAATTATTGAACAGTGTTCATTTCCTTCTGCCTCCGCTTGGTCAATACTAACAATCCGGCCATTGCATGCTATAATCTTCTTAGACCTGGCACATAGTTATAGATGGTTGACATGCAGGCAGGCTAGTGTTTGGACTGGCCTCTCCATCCCCCTGCAGTTTGAAGCCACACAGCCTGATTAGTCTTGTCAGACTGTTTACTCAAAGACAGACAAGATCTACTTCCAACTGCCAAGTGGTGGCAACAGCGCTAACAACCTCTGAGATGTCATGACACACACACAAAACTTTAGAGGCTTATTAGTTTTAATGTTCTGTTCTCAGCATTAGCACAATGGATCATTTTGTATTGTGTAATCGCCCTGCATAAATAAACTTTTGTCCAGTGAAAACATGTAAACATTCCAAACAAGAAGCTTTTTTCATGAAAAGTAAAATTGCATAAGATAATACTTGCTTTCAGAGATTATATCAAGCCAGTGGGGTAAGAAAAATTAAAGCCTAATTAATTCCTTCTATTTCCTCATGATCCTTAGATATTAATGATTTGGGGAAAATGCACACTTCTTGTTCTTGGTGATTAACATAATGCATGTAATCAGGCAACACTTTTTAATTTAAGATTAAAAAAGCCACCAGAAATTAAAAATGACCCAATCTTTCACACTTCCTCATGTGGTTTTACATTTTTTTCTTTCTTTCTTTCTTTCTTTCTTTCTTTCTTTCTTTCTTTCTTTCTTTCTTTCTTTTTTTTTCTTTCTTTCTTTCTTTCTTTCTTTCTTTCTTTTTTAACATAAAATAAGATATTTTGTAAAATGCTGGTTGCTGATATTTATTGACTTAGTAGGGAAAAAGGTTTTGACTAAGGGAATAAAGAATAAATAATGACAAAATTATTATTTATGGGTGAACTATATACATTTAATAACTTTGTCTCTTGAGGATCAGAATTGGGGAGTAATGAAATACATGTTAGAAATAAGATGTATATCATTACAGTTACATGCAGGGGGGTAATCAAGTTGCAGTTACAATTAAAAAGTATTCTATATTATCAAACTGCTTACATTTTTATGGCACTTATAAAATTCATTCATTCGTTAATTTTCCTAAGGCTTAGTCTCTTATTTATCTGGAGTTGCCACAGTGGAACCAACCACTAACTATTCTAGCATATTTTTAACGCAGTGGATGCCCTGCCAGCCACAATCTTGTTTTCACACACCACTCAACTTATCTAGCATATGTTTAACGCAGCAGATGCCCTTCCAGAAAACACCTACAAACTTCTGCATTCACAAACATACAGTACAGCCAATTTAGCTAATTCTGTTCAACTGTACTGCATGTCTTTGGACTGTGTGGGAAATCAGAGCATCTGGAGGAAGCCAATGCGAACATGGGGTAGAACATGCAAACTCCACACAGAAAGCTAATTGACCCAGCTGGGGCTCGAACCAGCAACCCTTTTGCCGTGAGGTGATCGTCCTACTTTTTTCAGTTAAAGAGTAATTGAAAGTCGAATTGGCAATTAACGTAAACTGGTGATTGTCCTACTCCGACAGCAACAACAACAACTAAAATCCAGCCCAAAGGAGCATTAACAGATTTAATAAAAACTGTCTGTTCAAAAATGTTCATTTTCAAGTCCTTTTTTGCAGTAGTTAAACTACCCACTGTTTTTCAAACTGTTTTGTAATATTTAATATCTTCTGTATATCTGAGCCCCTTCAGTGACTCTATACCTTTGAGGTCTAACCTTTAACACAAAGGAGAGCTGAGGACTCCTACACAGCTATTAAAAAAGATGGATAGATGATGCTCAAAAAGGAGACAAGCAGTAAGGTTTATAAGAGTGATTTGTATTTATTTTACCTTTATATATACTCATACAGTTATTATAAGTTATAGAGTACAGTATACTGTATGCACAAACTGTTCAAGATCAATTAATTCATATTGGATCATTTTAAACCCCAAGTAAAGTTTAATGAAGAAAACTTTTTTTCTACACATTTTAAAATATGCTGGTTGTAATATTTTTTAATAAATCTTTTTAAAACAATTTTTTTAGGATACTAGTATTTAGCTTAATGTGCAATTTAAATAGCTTAATTAAATTTACTAGTGAATTTAAGTTATTTAGGCAAGTCATAAATCATTGGTTTGTTTGTTTTGTAGCTAATTGGGGAAAAAAGTATTAAGAAGGCAAATAGTATTGACCATAGCTGTTTATTTTATTAACATTTTTTTTTAATTTCAGCCAGAATATAAGAAAAAATACTTAGTCCAGAATACTATATTAAGATGCCAAAAGACATTCATCAACTATAAATTTTTTTTTTTTTAATTAATTTTACAAGAGGGCTAATAATTTTGTATTCGCTATACCATATTTTTCTAATGAAAAAACAGATATAAAATAATTAAATAAAAAATAATATGCAAAAGGGAAGTAATATTTACACATTCCTTCGACTTAGCCCCTTTCTTTATCAAAGGTTGCCATAGTTGATTGAACCGCCAACATACTGTATGATTGAACCACCAACTGGGAAACATTTACACACACTCATTCATACAAATACACTATGGCCAATTTGATTTATTGAGTTCACATATAGCGCATGTCTTTGGACTGTGGGGGGAACCAGAACACCCTGAGAAAACCCAAACAAACATGGGGGCCCTATCACAACAAGGCAAGATGTGTATTGCGCAATTTTTACATTTCACATTTTGCGCCATGTTGTTTAAATAGCAAATCCACTATGTGAACTCATGGGTGTTCGAGTCTAGAAAGGAGGTGTGCTTAGGTGGATTGTTGGTATTTTGAGGAACTAAAATAGACAGCACAATTGATCATCTAAAAGCTGGTCTAAAGTCCATCTCAGAGCTTGTTAGCTGTGTGCCGTAAACGCGCACACATTGCTTAATACCCACAGAGTTTGCAGCAATACGCAAATATCTTTACAAATAAAATGAAGGATTAAAATTAACAAAAATATTATTTTCTACATAAACATAAAAACCACTACCTTCTTCACCTTGGGCAGATTTTTTCAACTTATAGTACTAGTAGTACAGTAGTATACTAGTAGGCACAGAAGGCCCCTACTGGCCAAAATCTATCTGCTGATAACTACTGCTAACGGCCCAGAGGAGATAAAGCAAATGTGGCCCAGTTATCTTAAAACATATGTGGACCACATAGACTAAAGTCACCATCATGGAGAAAAGTGTTTGCTTTAGTTTGGCTCATAGCCCTAAACCTCTTAATTAAAATTTTCTTTTGGGCTGCTGTAACTTTTAGGAACTTTGCTTGAAAAGTTTGTACATTACAGCAAACAAAATGAAGTAAGGCACAACCTGTGATAAAATAAAATAATTCACTGATGTTTACCAATGTTTAATCCAGTATTAGAAATAGTAAGCCAGATCTGGGCCAGAATAAAAGCAAACTGTGGCCCAGAATAGGGTCAGTTCTGATTCATTTGGTTGAATTCTGGCTAATATGTGGTATTGCGTTGGCTTATTTGTGGCCCAGATCTGACAAACAGGAGTGGACCGCCCTAGAGCCATCATTCCATTCAGTATGTGGTCCAGATGTACGTGTCTGACATGGGCCGGATCTGGGCCAGAAGAAAAGCAAACTGTGGCACAGAATAGGGTCAGTTCAGGTTACTTTGGTTTTATTCTGGCCTATATGTGATATTGCTTTGGCTCAATTGTGGCCCAGATCTGGCAAACAGGAAAGGAATGCCCAAGTGCCATCATTCCATGTGGGCCGGATGTATATGTCTGGTGTGGGCCAGATTTGAGCCACATAAATTTTGCTAGCTGGGTATGGCCCCTGGCGGATGCCCTTCCAGCTCCAGCCCATCACTGGGAAACATTTAAATACACTCATTCACACACACAACAGACAAATCGGTCTACAATATCAATACAATATTAAGCCTACCTGATTCACCTTTACTGCATGTCTTTGAACTGTGGGAGAACCCGGAGCACACCGAGGAAACCCACACAAACACAGGTAGAACATGCAAACTCCACACAGAAACACCAACTGACCCAGCCATGGTTCAAACCAGCGTCCTTCTTGTTGTGAGGCAAACGTGCTACCCACTGCGCCATTGTGCAGCTCTAAATTAAATTTAAATGTAAAAAAAAAAATTCCAAGTTACTTTTAAAAGCATGTATTTTGTACAATACAATATGATACAAACAAAATATTGCCTATATGCTTTAGGCAATGCTTGTAATTACATGAATCAACACTGTTTCAGCTAAAAAATTAAGAAAGTAAACTGTCCCCTAAAGAATATATTTCTATGACAGAGTCGTATGTTAACAAGTGGTGTGTGAAGGTTGACCAGAGACTCTTCATCTCAGGTTTTTCCACTCTGACCCAAGTCACCTGAGGGTTTGGTTCCAGGGAAACTTTTGCACAGAATACAAATGAGTAACTGGAGTCAGTAGCGGCTGCAGGTTCACTGAGATAACATGTCTGCCAGTGTGTTTAGCCACTTTCAGTCTTCCCAATGTTTGCTCAATTTCAAGAGTCGTGAAAGCCTTGTGTGCGTAATCTAGCATTAAACGTTAATTTTTCCACGAAATGAGAAAATGAGGGCTTGGAGTTCAGGTGATAATTCGGCCTTTCTCCAGCGAGCGTCAAAGGGCTTCACCTGTAAAGAGTCTTGATGTTGTTTTAGCTGGATCTGGAGCAGGTGTTCTTTAGCTTCATATAAAACCAATAAAAGGGAAGATCATTTAAATTGCACACATTTCGCTTTCTTTCATTTGATGCATATGCAAATTTGTTTGAAAACCCGCCAAACCCGCATGTGTTTGATCAGTCATTGTTATTGAAGAGCCCGGCGACTCATTTGGTTTAATGAATTTGACAAAGATGTATAATAAGGACGCAAACACTGCATGACCTGAACTGGTGCCAGTAGACAGTGCGAGTGTAACAGGCTAGTCTATCTCAGCTAGCATCTCTTACATGACAAATGTGTGTTTTTAAACGTAAGAGGTTGTTTAAACAAACTATGCAAACGTTAATTTGTCACAAAGCTCAAGGGATAGTGGTCTGTCTGGTCAGCTGTACTGCTCACTGTTAGATGCTGTAACCACACCATCTGTTTCTCCATTAACAGCAGACATTTAAAAGTTGCCATGTGTGATATGAGGAGTTAAATGGTTTTGTTAGCTGCGTATAAAGTTTATGATATTGCAGGAGATTTCTTCCCAGTAACGATTTTTAAAGGACTCTTGAAATGAAGAATTTCAATCACCTGAATTGCCTGTTTCATTTCAGTTGATTTAGTGGAAGTCAACTCTCTAGAGATGAAAACAACAAAACAAAATTTAGATAAACATTAGTTGATATTTTTACTGAGGGAAAGGCTTTTGAAATATTCGAAACAATGGCTTTAGCAAATGTTTTTTTTATTACCTGGAGGATTATATGAACCACAGAATTCATAGTTTCCTTAGCCATTCGTTATTATGTTTCGGTTTCAAATTAAGCCGTTTCAAAAAATTTTGTTTATTTAGTTGTTTGTATGTTGCAAATAGAAATTATTATTCATTCATTCATTTTCTTTTCGGCTTAGTCCCTTTATTAATGAGGGGCCGCCACCGTTTAATGAATCGACAATTTATCCAGCATATTTTTTATGCAGTGGATGCCCTTCCAGCAGCAACCCATCACTGGGAAAAACCCATACACACCCATTCACAGACATACACTACAGGCAATTTTACCTGTACTGCTTGTGGAGAAAACCAGAGCACCCGGAGGATATTTGAAAATGTTTTTTTTTTTTCTGAACAGTAATACTTTCAAGTATTTTTATTGTCCTTAGAAAATACACATAGTGAAACATGCCATAATGGGCAAAAACACTATCGTCCATGTAAAAGTCTGACAACCAAAACTGCTGTTCTCTCTGCTTCGATAGCTATTGTTAAAAAATTATACTCTGTAGTTTAACAAAGTGACTTTAATTATTTTTATTTTTATCAAAATACTAAAATTGTTAATGAAAGCCACTTTGTTAAATTTTTAAATCTGTCAGTTCAGAAATCAAGTATGCCTTTCAAAAGTGTAAATAAATGTAAATGTATGTTCTTATTGTCATGCTTTTACCTTAATTCAAACAGCTTTGCACTGCTTATGGAAATATATTCATTCACATGCTACAAGCCTAAGCTATTTAATCAATATGAACTCTGTCATGTATGGTGGTTCTGAATGTGATGCTGTGTTAAACTGATTACTGTAAGCCAAATAACACTATATTTTAATAGGCATGCACTGAGGTATGCATGTTCTCCATGTGTTTGCATGGGTTTCCTCCAGGTGCTCCAGTTTCCCCCACAAGTCCAAAGACATGCGGTACAGGTAAATTGGATAGGCTAAATTGTCCATAGTGTATGTATGTGAAAGAGTGTGGATGTTTCCCAGTGATGGTTTGCGGCTGGAAGAGCATCCGCTGCGTAAAACATATGCTGGATAAGTTGGCGATTCATTCCGCTGTGGCAACCCCAGATTAATAAAGGGACTGAGCCGAAAAGAAAATGAATAAATAAATTAATGTACTGAGCTATTCATGCAGTACATGGGAAACAAATTTTACCATCAGTACAGCCCAATTTTTAAAATAGGTCACTCATGCATTTTTGCTCTATTGTCCGTAAGGTGTACAGTAAATTGGTCCATTTATTTATGATAGGACAGCATGAGTATGGCCTGTGAACTCAAACTCAGAATAACTTGGGCAGTCTTTTACAAAAGAAGCATAGCTAGAAAATCAACAAACTAATGAACACAGCAAAATCGACAGATGTTTGGATTTACGTGATTTCATGTGTAATGATATATCCACAATTAAACGTTTAAACAAGCACAAAGTAATTTTCTCTTTCACAGACACTAGACAAGGGTGAATACATTGAGCATGTAGTGCACTTGATTTGAACACATATAGTACTTTCAAAGGCCGTGCATTTTGAAATTGAATCCAATGTTTTGTCAATTACAGACAAACCCAATTTTGGTTTAATTATTAAAAAATTACATTTAAATATAATTTTTTTTCAATAATTTTTGGCCATCTTTAACCCAGCATTGGGGTAAAACAACTCAGCAGATAGAATAATAATAATAAATAAATGATAACACTTTGTATTACAATGAGCAAACAACATTTTCTTTATCATTACTGTAAAAATATTTATAGTTCTGTTCTGTGTTGTTAGCACATGGTTTAGCGTTTACATAGTTACAGGTTAAATGTAACATTTGTGGTCTGTAAAATAAATGGTGATTGTTACGCTCTTGTTTCTGTAAACCTTCCATTTTTAACGCTTAAACGTACACATGCATATTATACAGTAGGTACACTGAAGGTTACACATATTAAAGGTACACTGATGGCAAAATAAAATACATGTCGACAAACACACCTGTGAAAGAATTAGTATGATTATGAGTTGTTTTTATTGCTCAAAAATTCTGAACAGAAACGGCAAACATGCCAAAAAGAAACGTAATTTAGGCTTTAGTGTTCAGTCATCCCAGATTACAGTATGTGTTCACATAAGTTACAAGCTCTTATCAGTGTATGACTCTTATCAAGTTTCACAGACTCTCTGTGGACTAAATCCAGCCTTTTGTTGTGTGAACGCAGCTCTCGCATATGAATTTTTCACATCTCTTTAAATGTCTTTTGGCAAACTATGTAGCTGTTATATCAGCACAGCTGTTTGTCCGGGCTTGATAAATGACACCCAATTAATTCAACCGAACAAAACACATTGTCTGACGGATAATTTCATTGATAAATATTCGTTCAGCATTTCTAACAGTATTCCCTGTCAAGGTTCTATTTTGATATCCCTTACCCCTTCTGCAATGTAATCTGTTTATTTTTTTATTTTTTGTGAAGTGAAAAACCAATTTAGAATCAGCAATCTCTATGAGCGTCTGCATGACCCATAACCCTGACTCATCTCACAAAGGATGATGAGAGGTTTGCTCTCAAAGAAAAGTGTGTGGCCCATAGTTTATAAAACACACACACACACGTTGAATTATTCAGTCAACATAAAATGAGTTGGGTTTTTTTATGGGGTGTTTTCATTATGACAGCGATTCCTTAATGGAGGATCTTGGACAACAGATGGATTCATATACTATAAAAATTCAATTATATAATCATGCTTAATGGGGATGATGACATACACTGAAAAAAATATTCAAAGATGATTCCTTGGATTTCTTCCTTTTTTTTTTTGTTTAGGGGTTGAAAACTATTTATTTGGGCTGAATTTAAATAAACAAATTAAGTTGAACATTACTACTGTAAATTTAATTTGTTTGTTTAAATTCAACACATAAATTGTTTGCAACAATTTTGCGGACATCTTTTTTTCAGTGTAAATAGTGGCTTGTGTATAAAAGTGACCATTTGTCTTATATTTTTTTGCTCATATTCATCTGTCATTGCCCTCAAAAAATATTTTTGCTGCTTTGTCAAATTATATATATATATATATATATATATAAGAGCTGAATCAACACACTTCTTGGGGTATTTTTTGGGGGGACAACGTATATTCAATCCAACTAAATTTGTAAAAACAATTAAGTTGTCTTAGTCTATTTGTGTTGGTACAACATGTGCAGAACCCAGCATTTTTAACAGTGCGGTAAAAGCCGCCAGATGGATTCTGTATAAACAAGTTCTGTGAAGCGATCATAACTGTAAAAGAAATTTTCATTATGCATCATTATTCATGTGTTTCGGTGCACTTATAAAAGTAATGGGAACATGCTAGTAATATGATATTGCCAAATTATTGGGATGAAATTGTCAGATTAAAATATGATAGTATATTAACATTATAGACGATGAACATTTTACACTGTGTGCTCCATGCAGGTGATTGGGCTTGACAAACCACCTGTAGGACACACTCCTCCTGTCTTAATGCTCCAGACATTTTCTTAGAAATAATCATGTGCTTCTCACGTTTTTTTTTTTTGCTATATTAATTTTTAGCACTTCATTTCGTCTTGATATTTAATATCTCTTGTTTAAATACACCTTGAACAGCTATGCTAATTATTTACTTTGTTCCATATTTCAACCTAGGGACACTCATCCTATGGCCTCTAGAGATTGTGACCAGTGAATAGATGATGGCAACCATAGAGGACTTCTAGAGGTATCCATAATCCTGGACCAGGCAGATGAGTCTCCGCATTGATCCCATTGGCCAGCCTGAACACCCATCGATGACCTACTCACACCTGCGGCTTCTCCACAATAGATGTCCAGCGTTCTCCAGCCTCCAGCACCTAGACTGGAGCTCTGCACAAGAAGTTTGAGTTTGGTTTCTCTCAATTATTTTTTCTTTCACATTTGTTAATTGTTGAAGTTTTGTTCCTCGCCACTGTCGCCACTGGCTTGCTTGGTTTGAGACTTGTGGAGCTGTGCATCAATGGATTTGATCTTCGGTGTTTGGACTTCCAGCAGTGAAAAACCACACTGAACCGAACTAAACTGAACTTAAACTCTTAGAACTGGACTGGCACAATTTCAATTTAATAGAGCTTCTATTTTAATTTGCTTTGACACAATCCGCATTGTAAAAGCGCTATAGAAATAAAGGTGAATTGAATTGTTATTTTGTCTTAACAGATAATACAAAATAAATAAATATACTAAAAATTGTAGGGTCTTTATGTAATTTTTGCATAATTCTGTACTTGTTATGGTCATTATATGATAGCAATATAAATAAAAAAAAATACATACATAAGAGAAATAACTACTATTAAATATCTGTATAATCTAATATTCTATAATGGGTTTTGTTTTTGTCTTATCAGTTTACAGTTGCATTAAAACATTTTAGACTTATTTTTACCAACATTTTTTTGTATAGCTCTGTCACTGTATTAGTAACTAAGACTGTAGAAATATTTAAACTGCGTACATTAAAAAAGACAATATTAATATTAGGACATAAATTGACTGTTTTCCTTTTTAGTCTGTGTTATGTTAATAGTTTTAAGCTTTTACCATTTTATGGTGGTAATCTAAATACACTTGAACGTGTTCTTTTTTCTAATATTGCAGATTTGTCATTTACCATGTCCAAGGTAAAATCTGATTTTTAAAAAACATCTACAGTACAGTATGAAGCAGCAATACAGAAAAAAAAATAAGAAAGTATATTTGCTTGTCTTTGAATATGCTCATGGGGTGAATATAATTTTGTGAACAATTCTGCAAGCTCAGTGTGCAGCTAACAGCCCCCATAAAGCAAAGGTATTTTTACAGATCCTAGTCATTCTTGCACAGTTAGATCATTGAGTTAATTATCTTCATGGTTGCCCATCAACCGAATATGCCAATGGAATGACTTGCGTCTAAGCAACTGCTTTTCTACAAGCATAAAGTTTGCACGTTGTGTTCCAGAAGATAGTGCGCTAAGTGGACGTGACTGCTTGCACATTTGTTCTGGTATTGTTCAATTTTGCACTGAATACATTGACCTGCGTGCAGTAAGTGCGGGTAACATTGTGGATGTGTATAAAAAGAAACATTGTGTGTTATAAGAGAACCTTGAAATGGTTGACTCAGACTTCAGAGAGATTGTGACAGTTTTTATTTGTCAGCCTGCACAGCATACATACTTTGTAGCTGCAGAGAATGAGTAATCCAATATGTCACTCACCTCTCATATTAACTGTGTTGGTATTTTTGTCAATTGGGCTGAATGATTGTGGCATATTATCCATTAACAGATTTTTAAGATGACATATGTGGCATCAAGAGGAAGTTAAAAGGAAATTAAAATGTATGCAAATGATTGATTGACACTTTCTTGATGAACAAGTTTTCACGGAGTGTAATGTAATATCTTGCTTGTTTCTCAGATTCTTGGGATACTTTTTATTCAATTCTCCTCAAAATTACAATTTTGTTTAATGATCACTGTCTATTAAAAGTCTATGTTAAATCAGTTCATCATCACTCCTTACTTCTTTGTAAAGAAGTGAAAAGAATTTCAAATGTAATCAAATTTAGTGTGACTACAAGTACAGGGTACAGGTACAGGATAGTTTGTTAAAAATGGTTTGTTAAAAAGTAGAATGTAAAATTGTTATTGCAAGGTTTTAGCATTAGTCTGTGTCATTATCATTATCACATCCCTGAGTAAATGACAGAGGAAGCAGATGTTAAAAAATAATTAGCATTTGATCTGACTGTTGTGATGCTCCCTGCCATGCTTGATTAGCTTGTCACTTTCTTTCCTGTATCAAGGAAAACTTTGTTTGCCAACATAAATGATGTTTGCAGGATGGACATTTTATGCACAGAATACCCCTTAATAGACTCACTTTTGACACTGTAAGGCAAACCTCTCCATTTAGTACAGTAGGAAAGTATTTTGACAATTGTAGTCCTTATAGAGTAGTACACCTTCTGCTTGTGGACATTTAAAATGCATGTGATTTACATTTGAAGCTGCTGTTAAGGTTAAAAAAAAATCATTAAAGGTCTGTTGATACAATTTATTATGATTTTTTAGAAATTGGTTAGGGTTAGTGTTAGCCCAAACACTAACCCAAAACACTAAGCTGCATCCACTGGAATCAAAATCCATAGATCTGTTAGGATAAAGATAAAAATCAGGACAATTAAAAATCTAATGAATGTGTAAATGGCGGAATGGTGTCTCAGTGGTTATCACTCACAGCAAGAAGGTCATTGGTTTAAGTCCTGGCTGGGTCAGTTGGCATTTCTGTGTGGAGTTTGCATGTTCTCGCTGTGTTCACATGGGTTTCTTCCGGGGGCTCCGTTTTTTCCCACAGCCCAAAGACATGTGCTATAAATTGGGTAAACAAAACTGGCTATAGTATAAGAGTGTATGTTTGAAAAAGTGTGTGTATGGGTGTTTCCCAGTACTGGGTTGCAGCTGAAAGGGCATCCACTGTGTAAAACATATAATGGCATGGTTTGCAGTTCATTCTGCTGTGGTGATCTCTGATAAATAAGGGACTAAACTGAAGGAAAATGAATGAATGAATGAATTAATGTGAAAATGTATTTGTTCAATGACAACAAAATGGCTACATTGTAGCTATTACAGCTTCAGGTTTTAAATAAATCAGTATACAGTTACTTTTTCTAGACATAAAAATATAATACAAAAACATACAAAAAAACTGTAGGGAATTATAGCTTATAAAATTAATAATATGCATTTTAATACACATTAAAGACCTTTATTATAAATGTATGAAAAAAGTTGACTGTGCTGAAATAATATGAAATTTATACTTATTTATACTCAGTCAATATTTATACATTTATACTAAGAACTCTTCTGCGTTTTGTCATTTTGATAAAACAACAATGTTAGAATAAATTAATCATAATATCAAAAAGTATAAGTAAAAATGTAAAAACTGTCAAAATGACCACCTTTGTAGTTAGAGAAATAAAGAATCATTCTTTTTAATGCAACACAACTTTTACATTTTACATAAAAACGCTTTGGAGGCAAATTGTTTACCATATTTTGTCAATTTTTTACCCATTCTTTGTAAGTTATTGGAAACCCTAAGACACTTTAAAATGTGTTTAACATGGAAAACTGTTTGACATTTTGGATAAAGTAATGTTTGAATATTGTGACATAAATGATTGATTATTCTGGCAGGTTGTATGAAGCGTTTGATAAACAATTTAGATACACAATTATGAAGGGATTACAAATGCCAGGATACAACTTCATTTCCCACATTACACGTCTAATCATACAGTTAAAGTCAAAATTATTAGCCTCCCTGAATTATTAACCCCCCTGCTTATTTTTTTCCACAATTTCTGTCTAACGGAGAGACGATTTTTTCCTTAAAATTTTTAACCATAAAAGTTTTATTAACTAATTTCTAATAACTGATTATTTTATCTTTGCCATGATGACAGTAAATAATATTTCACTAGATATTTTTCAAGACAGTTCTATACAGCTTAAAGTGACATTTAAAGGCTTAACTAGGTTAATTAGGTTAACTAATAACTTTATCATTGAAATGTTTTTTTTTTTTTATTAAAAACTGCTTTTATTCTTGTCAAAATAAAACAAATGAGACTTTCTCTAGAAGAAAAAATATTATCAAACATACTGTGAAAATTTCCTTGCTCTTTTAAACATCCTTTGTGAAATATAAAAAATAAATAAATTCAAAGGGGGGCTAATAACTCTGACTTCAACTGTATGTTCTCTTTGTTATAATAGCAAAAAAAGGCTCTCTACCATTTTTACTTTCTTGCTGTATTTGCCTAAATCATTTTGCATTTCAATCTTTAATTAGACCTTTACTCTTTCCTGTCAGGACTATACTTGATAACAGCAAAGAACAAAAAAATAATACAGTATAACTCGTTACAGTGGTCTTCCAGACTCCCCTCTGTATTTTGAGTGAATTACAAGTACAGTAATTTTAGTTCATCAAAAGCTGTATTTATATCCCCCCCATCAATTTACTAAAAGGCCTATTTGGCATCTAGCTTTGTAGCAAACACACACCGCATGTGCAATGACATCAATTTGGATTAGACGGGCACACAAAGAAAGCAAAACTGCCATATGTGGGTGGATGCTAAGAAGCCAATGCTGTTTGTTAGAGAGGGTGATTTTTTTCTTCTTCTTTTGCCATTTGTTTGATGTTGATCAGCTTACTTTGAAAGACCAGAGATGCAGACACAGCTGTGAACTTTAGGGGAAAAAACTAGATGATCAAAGCCATCTAGGCTGCCCAACACAACCAACATTCATCTTCCATGTCTGAATGTGCTTGTGTACAGTATGCCATGGGTTTATTTTTCATGATGTCTCTTTTATAAGATGCACTGTGGGAAATCACATGTCTCAATCTCATGCATATCATTTACTTCTGTATAAAGAAACTGCACTGATTTAAAAACTGCTAATACGTTTTGTAAACATATCCTCATGTAAACTTGCAGTATTAAAGTGCAACCCCAAATCTGAAAAAAAAAAATGGCCAGAAAATAGTAATTTCCACATTTACTTTGACTAGTATTTCATTGCAGACAATGTGAGCACAAAATATTTCATGTTTTGTCTGGTTCACTTCATTTCATTTGTAAACATACATCCTTTCCTGTCAGTCAGACCTGCAACAACTTCCAAAAATGTGGGACAGGAACAATTTCGGGCTAGTAATCAGGTAAATTTGTTAAATAATGATGTGATTTGAAACAGGTTATGGCAACAGGTGATTGTATTTATGATTTGGTACAAAAGCAGTATCCAAGAAAGGTCTAGTCATTTCTGAAGGAGGAGTTGGGGAATAAGGGAGAGGAGTTTTCAATAAAAAATCTATTAAATTCAGGCAGAAGTGTTAAATCTTTATTGTTACATTATTTGACAAGTAATGCATTGCACAAGTGAGGAAAAGACCCCTTTTCAAACCCCCACCCCCTAGGTAGGTTTGTTAGGAATTTAATGTGTGTAGTTTCTATGGTTCATCTGAAAGTTAGAAGGCAGTAATGCACTTATAAGTCTGTTAACCACCGTAGAAGACGAAGAAGGAGGTTTAATCTTTTAGGTGCAAAATGGGCTAAGGATCACTAGTTGGCCACAAAATAAGAAAGTTTATTGAAATGTTTAAAAACTATTTTTCTCAAAGAAAGATAAGAAAATATTTGGATTTTTCACCTTCAACAGTGCGTAAAACAATTAAAACATTCAAGGAATCTGAAGAAATTTCAGTGTATAAAAAACAAGGGTACAAGCTGAACAAACGTCATCTCCAATAACTCATGTGGCACTGAATCAAGAATTGCCATTCATCTATAAGCAATATCATCACATCAGGTCTACTTCAGCAAACCTTTGTCACAAGTATCACAATACGTAGCAAACATCCACAATACAAGTATCCATAAATACCAGTGAAAACTGTAATGTGCAAAAAGGAAGCCCTGTGTTAACAGGTCTAAAATTGCCATCAACTTCTCTGGGCTCTGAGACATCTGGGATGTGTGTGAGAATGTGTGGCGCATTTTGAAGTGCAAAATGTTACATCAAAGACCCTTATTGACTACCTTACGACTTTGCAGGAAGAATGGGACAAAATTACACCTGAAACATCTCATTACTTGAGATAAAATGTATTTTAAAATAAAAAATTTTATTGATAAAATGTATTTTAAATTTTTTTTAAAGAAATGCCAACATTACAAAGTGGTACTGTAAATGGTTTACTGTTCCAGCTTTTTTTATGTGTTGCAAGAACCAAAATTGGAAAATGTGTTTTATATGTGTTAAAAAAAAAAATCACGAATAACACATAATAATGATACAATATTATTATTATCAATAAATAAATTAGTTGTGTTGTCTGCAATGAATAAGAATACAAGTTAAAGTAAAGGGTACTTTGGTTGATGCGATAAAATAGAGATTCTGGAATTCTCTTTAACACTATAAAGTGACAAAGACAAACAGAAGTTGAGACAGGACCAAAATAATGTGTAAATGTTATAAAATATACATATAAAATGACTTTCAAACGGTCTACTGTAACCACCTCAATTGGAAACACACAATGGTTTCATGTTTGCTTATCACCATCTCTGTGTTTTCAAGCAAGCTGGATGATCATCATCGAGGATCATCATTTTATGCCAAAAGTCAAACAAAGTCAAATCAAAACAAAAAAATCTAGAATTTAGTTTTTGTGCCAACTACCATATGTGACCATGGACCACAAAACTGGTGTCATTTTTTGATATTGAGATGTTTACACTGCCTAAAAGCTAAATACATGTATTTGTATTTATTATCTTTGATTGATAGTTTGTTATGAGAGAACAATATTTGACAGAGATACTACACTTTGATAATCATGAATCTGATGGCTCAAAAATAAATAAAAACATAAAAAAAAAATCAAATTTTAAATTTGTTAAAATAACCTGTAATTATTAATATCCACAATAGGGAAACCAAATACTATGGAAGGTAATGGGTACACATTTCCAGCTTTCTTCAAAATATGTTCTTTTGCATTTAACAGAACAAAAAAAAAAAAACTGCTTTGTAAAGGGAGAGTAAATGATAATTTTAATTGTGTGAACTATTCCTTTAACATTTTATTTGTCTGGTAAATCTGCATCATGCCAAATACATAATCAAACAATAAGTAGCAAATTCAGAAATGATAAATGCACAAGTTTCTAAAAGCCTAATCTAAGAGTAAATAATGTATACCTGACCATTATAAGGTGATGTAGCATCATGACTTTGAGGCAGAGCTCAGAGAATCACTAACTGCACTGGAGCATTCTGGCTACAGAAATCTCTGGCTACAGAAAGACACTTTTGCACTTCTCCCTTTAAAAAAAAAAAAAAAAATCAGATTTAGTACACACAACCATAAAATCAAGACAATAAAAAGCCTCACAGAAGCTCCTCTGCAACACAAGGTGACACAATGATCATTTGTACCCTGCAGTAGACAAATAGCATCTGGCAAAGATTTTAGAGCCAAAACTCAGATCAACAGAACAGAATTCTGTTGACTACTGTGAAATTGAGATCATTTTATCAGTAACACTGAGACATTTGAAGGCACAGTTCACCTCATCTTTTTACCTCCCTTGTGTAGTCTTAAACCTTTATAGGTTTATTTCTTCTGTTCTACAAAAAAGAAAACATTCTGAAGAATGTTGGTTGCTGGAACCCATTGACTTCCATAGTAGGAAAAAAAAATACTATGGATGCAAATGTGTGCCAGCAATTATCAAAATATGTTTTTGCATTCAACAGAAGAAAGAAACACAAATAGGTTTGATCAAGTGAAAGATGAGTATATGATCACATTTTTTTATTTGTGGGTGAACTTCCTTTAAAATGCATATCAAGCATACAAGGCGGGAAATGTGCAGTATAGTAAATTCACTAGATTCACCATAAAAATTACTGTACATAAACATACCCTGTGTAACAAGCCATTTAATAATCAAACTAAAAGTGCAGGGTTAGCTTAAATAATGTGTCAGTGCTCTTTGGGTAAGGGATTCATCAGAATAAACAGCAAAAATCAGTCCAAGGCACTTGAAAAATGTGGAAAAATATTAAAAAGCTTTTATTCACATCCTTAAAAGCTGTGCCTACAAGTTTCACCAAGGGTAACTGTGATAACAGGGTAACCCTGATGAAGGCAGTTCTTTGCCGAAAAGCGTAGGCGCAGTTTTTAAGGATGTGAATTAAGTCTTTTTAATATTTTCTCCACATTTTTCAAGTGCCTTGGACTGATTTTTGCTGTGTGTAATATTCTGTCAATGGTCTGAGATCTGGTGGAGGGGGTGAAACGATGGTGATAAGGCAGGATTCTTGCAGATCTTCTTCTCAGATTAGAAAGTTTATTGTTTTATTGTGTGGTATCTGTTTTGTGAAATCCTGAGCTCAGAAAAAAACAAGTTCTTAGAATTTTATTGCAGTTTACAAAATGTTCTGACTTTTTTTTTAGTGTTGTAACACAAAGTACCAGAAAGTGTAAGATGTTCCATTCAGTACATTTCTGACAGATAAGATAAAAGCCAATATCTACTGGTCTAAATGCATTTGTCTGGATAAAACATTAAATATCATTAAGAAAGAACCACTGGGTCACTTAACAGTCTGGGCAAGTACACAAACGCATTATCTACTTTGGTCTTCAATTTGTGTTTGGTGTGCAGCGTAAGCAAAGAGCTCATAAAGTACAGTGAGATGGAAAATTTTTTAGTCATCTAAACAAGTTCAAGCGGAAGAACTCCACATTTATCCTTGTTTGTCCCTTATATATGTGAAGCGAGCAGAACTTAAAGCCAATAATATTGAAGAGCGTAACTTCTGAATTAGACTTAATTCCTCTGGGTACAGCAAACCCTTTCGGTTTAGCCGGCATATTTGCTGCTTTGCCAAACCCGTTTTCTGAAATCCTAGCTTGGTATGGGTAATATAGCACAGAAGAAGAGAAGGGCCAGAGTGTGTTTCTCAGCCTCATCTCCTCGCTTACTCTCCCCGACCTTTTATTTTTTTGTCTCTGGGGAGTCACTAACTTCTCTCATCTCAAGCAAATCACAGGCCCCTGATTGCGTCTATCACAGAAATTGTGCTGAACCAGACCAGTGCACTCTGACACTGGCCACTGTGAGGAAGGGCATGACTGAGCAGGCTGCCATCAATATCGGCATCTTTAACTCGCAGTCAATGAAACATATGGGTCAAGTGCTAAGTAGTGTCTGGAAGCTGCTGAAGATGGAGCTCTTTGTAATGTCTCAGTCATTATTCATTTTCTGTTAAGGATGTTGTTGTTAACTAGAAGCTCATGTAAGGACATGGGCCACGGTCCTGAATTTTCTCTTATGATACGACTGTCTTATGAGACCACTTTATAATAATTAAAGATGCTGTATGTAATTTTTTGACTCTTCTAAAGCATTAAAATACTATAATATATTTGCAGATATTTAAGAAACATGCCAAGTGAACATTCTTGTTCATCTGAAAAACAATGCTGAAGTCAGATATTCTGCTTTGAAAATCTTTGTTTTGGTCCCTTTAACTTGCCCAATGCCAGTTATCCAATGAGACGTATTTCAGCATCCCAGACTGCCTTTGTGGAAAACTTCATTCAGTCAGGAAGGCTCTCAAAGCATGCGTCCATGACCGAAATGTTTCCTCCGGTGGACATTGACAGCCTCAGAAGGCTCCACATGAGGTGGTTATTAAGTAGCAAATAACATAAACATTACAAACGTAAACATTAGGTGAACAGGTTACATTGTAACCCTGGGTCCTAACAACACGTGACGAGATTTGCTGTGATAAGCAATTGGGCTGTTTTACACCAATCGAAACATTACATAAATTTAAATACAGCCATTCACATGCATAGAACAATGCACTTACTGCACTCCAACAAAATGGTCAAGTTTATAATCTAGTAATACATACTGAACCTCTTAAACCATTTTATATGTAGATGCTGAATCTCTAATATGTGTTGGCTTGCACTGAGTCACAGTTCTAAAATTCAATTTCAATCAGTTTATTTTATTTTCAAAATCTGAGGTGAACTATCTACTGCTGCTTTCAGGGGTATGGCAATAAATGTCATGTAAAATGTCATTCAAACTCACATTATTAGCATTTAACACTGAATAGAGCACATGCGGTGTATATGAGGTGTCAGTTTTCTGTTGTTCTATCACTTGCTGTTGCTTTTATTTAAAACATGATTTAAATCAGCATTTGTTAGTGTCAATCTGGCAACCTGCTCGTGCTCGTTTTTTGAACTAGGTGTGTAATAGTTCAACCACTGGGTGTCAAACTTACATACTTACACCTGTAAGATACCATAGAATGGAAATGTAAATATATCTAGGGATAGCTGGCATACATACAAACATGACATACAAAGAGCCTCAAACACAGTTGTTTCCTCACGTTAGCTCTTATAGCAACCTAAGCTACAATGCAGAGAACATGACCAGAACATGCAAACTTCACACAGACATGCCTCGTGGTCCAGCTGGGACTCAAACCAGTGACCTTCTTGTTGTGAGCCAACAGTGCTAACAACTCCTGAAAATAACAATAAGGTAATAATTACTTGCATGTAAGGCTAATAACTCTTAAATGGCTATTAAAATAGTACACTATTTCCTAAACAAATTAAACATACAACATTAAACACAACAACAAAAATGTTTAAATGCCAAGTGAAGACTTTTAGCTTGGGGATTGGCTTAAAATTGGATTTAGTATTTATGTATTATGAAATATCTAACATTGTCTGAAACAAAAACTTTAAAAAGTCAGTAGCTAAAATGTCTTAAACTAAAATATATACAGGCATAACCAAACTTAAAACAAACAAAAAAATAATGCACAAGCATATCTTCTGCGCACACAGCACGGATTCTGCACACACAGAAATCCACAGATTTTAGCTCATCGTTAAGTCTATTTATTTACTTGTGTACATGTATGTAAATTTATATTTATTCATTTTTTTTTATTAATTTCAGTAATATTACTGACTAATATGATCTATAATAGATATGATATAATATATTATATGACAGACTTGCTTTGTTTACCAATTAAGTGGATCTAATTGTTTTCATGTTGTTAACATTAAGAAAAAGTTAATGTTAAAAAGATTTTTTTATCTCATATACTAAGTTTTAGTTTTGATACTTCAAAAATCATTCCACATACACTTGATTTTTTTATTTATTATTATAATTTTTTTTAAACCAAATTCTGCGCTGAAAGATAAAAAAAAGTCTGCAGATTCTGTCTGGCCCTTCTTATATCTTAAGTATGAAATTAAAATATAAACTAAATATATGAATATACAATTTTAATAAAAATAATTGTAAATGTAAATGTAAAAATGTATTAAATGTGAAGGTATAAATATGATAATGAGTCAGAGATAGTTCTTAGAAAGAATGAGAGAGAGAGAGAGAGAGAGAGAGAGAGAGAGAGAGAGAGAGAGAGAGAGAGAAATAGCAGCGCAGAAAAATGATAAATCCTTTTCAGAGTACTTTTTCAGCTGACAAAACATTCTAATGAACAATGAAACAGTTATAAAGCTTAAAACATTGACACCCAATCTAAATCCATCTTGCTTTATAAAGCTAACATAATTAAAATTAGTTGTTTTTTTTATTGTGTGCTTTAGATTTCATGCCTACTTTGCTTGGTGGCATAAAGATGGTTGAAGAGCAAACTTTAAATATACACTTCACGTCAGCAGAAATAGGTGCACACACAATCATGAAAGATGTATGACTAACATTTAAATGTACTGGCTGTTCATTCACCCTTTACGCACACCTAGAGGGAAGCAGTCGACCTATTTTTCTTCCATAATGAAGAGAAATACCAGCATTTGCACATTTCAGTCGTAGTAACACAACTGGCATTGTACCAGTTCTATACATAAAGGGAAAAACTGACTATTTTGAAGAGGAATCTTTTTCAATTTCTGTACCACTCTGCAGGAGGAGTAGGAGTGAGAATTCACAGGAACAATGGAGAGGTGCATATCATTTGGCTCCACACATGAAAAAGCAGATCTGGATGCTAGAGAATTATATAGTTTGT
Organism: Danio rerio; assembly: GCF_052040795.2. Classification (NCBI taxonomy): domain Eukaryota; kingdom Metazoa; phylum Chordata; class Actinopteri; order Cypriniformes; family Danionidae; genus Danio; species Danio rerio. The sequence goes on along the minus strand of NC_141034.1, from coordinate 29,416,513 downwards.
GCTAGAAAATGTGTTACAATACAGAGTAGGTGAAGGCTTTCTCATAGTGCTTGTCAATATGTGTAGTGAACTGAATGCTACTGTAAGGAAAGAATGCTCAGCATCAGCACAACAGCCTCTCTTTTTTGTTGATTTAGTAAGTGCCTTACAATTGATATGAGGCAAGACAGAGTACTAGACATAAAAAAGGTTCTGTCTGGCTGATGACTGGACTGGACAGTAATACCATTTGCACAGAGGGGACATGATGTGTGAGGCTCAGGGCATAGAAGGAAATGTTGCACATGAAGTCTCTTTCAACCATTTGTTTTACTCTTTGAGGAAATAATAAGACCTCAAGTTCCCATGTTCTCTTCAACACTTTACCAATTCAATATGATTTTGTTGACAAGACTGTATGTGGTCTTTTTATTTTTTCAGTTTTTGCTTATGAGAAAGTGCCTATATTTGTAAAATTCTCCCTCCCTTTTTTCTGGTTCAGTTTTTATTTATTTATCTTTTTTACTACCATTGATGGCTCCATGATGAACATTTAACACCAATGGAATATTTTGGGTGTAAAAAGATGCTTTAGAATATGAAATGTTTTAAATTATTAAAAAATTGTTTTAAATTTTTATTATTATTTTTTTATTAGGTTCATCTTAGGTCAAACAATGAAATATACATAATTATGATACATAGATAAACGCACTGATACAATTCTCCAAACAAGAAATTATCAGGAAAACATAATTATACACTAAATAAATATATGAATAAAAGGTAAATTACCACAAATACTGTATGCACAAAGACATACAAATGTAACAAAAAAATAAGAATTTTAAAAAACAAATAAATGAATTTAAATAAATAAATAAATTATTAAAAGAAAAGAAAGGGGAAAAAGGCAATTAAGATATAGGTGTCTTCTTAACAATTTTTTTAAAAGGGCTCCAGACTTTCTGGAACTGTTCTAGTTTTTGTTTTATTGCAAACTGAATCTTTTCAATATGAAGAGCATGTAGAAAATCAAAAACATTGCTTGTTTTAAACAAGAGCAGAAAGAATGTAACAGTGTGGCTGGTTCGGTCGTACAGCGAAGTGAAGTTGGGTCAAGATCAGGGGAAAATTTGAATAAATTGTTATTTGAACAACTTTTAACTAAAAGATATTTTTATGGGGAACCAAAAACAGTTCTTCTAGAACACCACTGTTAAAAACCTCTTATTTTTAAAGATGTGTGTTTGTTAAACACCCTGGAAAAGACACAAGAATTTAGTTACCCTACAAAAAAAAAAAAAAAAAAAAAACATAAGCTGGTCTTTCCATCAGGGTTCATTTTGATATTCACTGAGCTTTTATAGCTAAATTCTCTCTGCAACTTTTTTTTTTTTCACAGTGTGGTTAAGTAAACAGTTGTTGGACCTGGCCTTTTAAGCTTTGTGAGCAAAGATTTTTAAGATTTATGTATGTGTGTGCATTTTCTGAAGCTATTTATAGATTAGAGAAGCTGACAAAGGTTGTGAGACATGCGGATTAAAAAGGTTAGATAAGGAGAAACAAGAGAGTTGAGAGCAAATCCACGTTTAACTGCAACAATGACAAGGATTATAAAAAAGATGAATGTGTGAGTTATTGATGTTTCCAGTTCCAGTTTCTGAACAATTTTATTTTTCAGTTCCTTTATTGATGTTCCTCATCTCAACACCAACATCAAAATGCTTGCTCTGTAAAAATGTTACTTTCGCTTTTTTACATTAATTTTGCTATAATTACATTTTAAATGTGCAGAAGTGTAATTTAGTTGTTTTCCTATAATTTTATTTATCTTAGACTATTACTATGGTACACAAGTCACGATCAATCAGGAAAAATAAAAAACAGATGTATACATATAATTAGTAAAATTAAATAAATGAGCATTAATAATAATATATTTCAATTAGCCTAACTACACATAAGTTAATACATACATTGTTATGCTATTCATTGTGAAAGAAAAGTGCATCATGCGTTCTGTTTGCTTGCGAGGCTGTGAAAATAGTGTTTATTCGTCAAGACTCGCGTGCACGTTTCGAAACCTAACCATGCGCACTTACTCCACTGTTGTACATTTGACAACGACACTGGACACGCATTTCTTGAAAAGGGCAATAGACACATTGGAGGTGGAAGTGGTGTGAAAGAGGAGGGACTTGAGACTTCAGTTTGCGTTTCACTGTGGGAACTGAAGGGCGCTCGTGCTCGGTTCCGCCGGACTGACCGTTGAGCTGAGCCACGGAACTGGTCGCGCGCTCCTCACGCACGCTTATAGTTTGCGCTGACAGCAACTGTCACACGTTAAACTTCAACAACTGTGCCAAACGTGGACATTCCGTAAACCCGGTAAAGCTTAGAAGTTGTCCGTTTCTTTCCAAGCGCCTCTCTTCTATGCAAGGATGTGAATTTCCACAGGAGGATTTAAAGTCGTGCCATGGTTTTGACCCGCGCGCTCCTCACAGAAATGGTGAGTGATTCATTCATCATTAACGCGCTTTATAATTGCCCTGAAATGCTGAAAACTATTCATTAGTCTACGGTGTTTCTCAGCTAAAGATGAATAAACCGAAATGTTTGGACTGCTATGAATCACAGGGTGCTTAAAAGTGCCCTTATATGGGAGTTATATATTAAATTATGTGCTCATATGTTAAGACGGTCTTTTAAAGTCTTTTCTGAATCGAAATGCATAATACTGACACACATAATAAGCGTCATAAATCATAATGCTCAATGAGACTACTTTCTCACATTTATCAGTTTCAGTTCTTAAGATATGAAGCGTATATCCCTCATGCTTTAATCCAGGCGTTTCATTCATCAATATTCTATTCAGAAACAACTTTCACAGCTCAGACGGAAGACATTTTTAATGCTCAATTTTACAAGAAATGTTATTTCAACAAGTGGCTTAGAAATGACAGTCTCTTTTAGTGCTTCCATGGGTCTTTGATGATCATTTATTATTCATAAATACAAATGTCATAGACATTCTTCATATTTGATATAGAATTATGCAATCTAAACAAACTGTCACTAAGGACAGAGAGAATTCTGTGTACCTTGCCCAAAGGTGCAATAAACACCTTCACTGACCCAGTTGATGTGACTCTCATGTGTTTGGAATGTGAATTAATTAAAATGTCCATTAAATATTGATCTATTATGATATTTAAATATTAAGAGGCTGTAATGATACAACAGACATTTAAAACTGAGCCTCATAATATCATTCAGTTGATACTTTTTTATCTGAGGGCCACTGAAGCTTTGGCAAAGAAAGATCTGTTTTTAAAAATCTGTTTTAATTTGCATCTTTCCGTTCAGCCTTTTTTTTTGTATATTTTCGTAGCTTACAATCAACATTTAAGTAATCAGCTGTGTTGACTGGATGCTGACAGTTCGGTAAATTTAATGGCAAGGTAATTTCGTGATTGTCACATTTGGAAAGCGCTCTTTCTCCATCACCAGGCGGTAATCCTTCTCCATGATTTGTAATTATGAAGTTCTCCAGTGACGCGGAAAGCAAGGGAAGAGAGTGAGAGAGTAATGAACACTTTGGAGTTGTCTGTGTTTTTGATATATGAATGATTGTAAACCTCGTACAGTGGGTAGACAGAAACTTGTACTCTGTTGAATGCAACTTAAATGAGAATCGGCTCACAGTTTTTGTCAGAGAGCATGTTTTTATTCGGATGCCAGAATTAGTTCCTGTAGAAGAATCAGTTTTGAAAAGAGCGTAATTTCAGTTAGATGTTCCAATCAATCAGATGACAATCAGGTGCAAGTTTCAGCGCCGTTCCCCATAAAACAAACACAGACTTTGGCTGTTGCTATCTGAGAATATACTTCCAACTACAAGTTTACAAAGTCAGTCATTCCCTGATTAAATAAGAAAATAAGAGATTTGTCGATATTAATGAGAAACGGATGACTTTCCAAACTATTCTCAAGACTAAAGACTTTGACCTCCATAAATTCACAGATAAGATACGGTAGTGTTCAAATAAGGAAATAGTTCAGTTTACTCAATTCATAGAGCGCTCAAACAACTGAAGGTTTCTCAAAATTTTCTTTTTTTGGAAATTATTACTTTAAGTAACTTTGTAACATGCCAACTTACTCTCATTAATATTAGAAGACTCTTATGTAAAGGTTAGGGAAGTACTGCAAGTTGACATGGATCTTTAAAGTTACTTATTGCCAGTATAATGTCTGTTGGTGGACCATAAAAATAAAGTGTTAGCACTTTGCTAAAGTATTTACTAAAACTTTAATGACTTCTTTCTGCCATAGTTGCAAAGTTGCTTATTGTATAGTCAACAGAGTGTCTAAAAGAGACCATAAAATAAGGCATTACTTATTAGTTGTATTTCATGCAAAGGAAAAGCAAAGCACATTAGGGTGATCTGATGAGTGTTGTTGTTGCAGAACAGCAGATGTGATTTTGCGAGACAATATGGGAAATGTGGGAGAAAGACACATTTATTAGACTACATAATCTAGATTTATATTAGTTGGACAGCCTATTTTCCATTGATGTTGGATGATAACACGCTTTAAATTGTCAATAAGCTTGTTATTTATGACTTGGCCGTATTGGAGTGATACAGTACATTGTAAATTACCTCACGGGAGCTAGTCAATCTACAGGATATAATGAACTGACTATTTTAGTATATAACAGACTAAAATAGTGATGTTATTTTCAAAAAGTCAAACATTAAATGTGTTTACTGTATTCAGTGGTTCTTGAGCTTGAGTATTATGTTGACATTTTATTTGTCAGCTTTGAGGAGGACATTCTCATTCTTTATGTCTAAATCTCTTAGATGTCACAGACCCCCAGATGGATTCATCCTTGTGCAAGACATTTTAACATTTAAAAAGCCTCAGTATAGTTTCTTGTTAAGACGTAATTTTATATTATTATTATTATTATTATTATTATTATTATTATTACTATTTGTTTAATTAATTTGATTGTATTTACTTAATTGACTCAATTGGTTATTTAAATAAACATAATATAGTTTAATGCATTTAATTTTAATTGCATCATTTATTTAATATAACTAATATTTGTTTTAATCAAATTTTTACATTGTATTTTAATTTTAAACATTGTAAATTTTGTGTGAAATGTGTGTTTTTTTTCTTCAAAAAATATTAGGTTATAGATTTTCTTTTTTTAATTTTGCAATTAAATTATTTAATAAATGCCCCTTTATTTGTAAATGTTTATGTTTTTTCTGCCAATATTCCACAGAGCCCCTAGCTCTCCCTCATGTCCCTCTGGATTACAGGTTTGAAAACCCTTGTTCTAGAAGACTAGACTTCCAATTTCTGGAATGTCCCACAGGGAATCACCCTAATCCAAATGTGTAAGACCCTGATAAAGACAATATCCAAGAAAACACATGGGAAAAGACTATACTTCTCTCCAAAAATATCTTTAGTTCTCATCTGAAGTTTCTATGCCAAAGCTCAGAATTCTCTGTAGTCAGAGAAGGCAAAACTTTTTAGGGTCTTTCAAAATAAGTACCTTACCTTCCTGTAACCTGATGGGAATATCATATATCTTCCCTCCGCCCCTCTCGTTTGTTCAGTTACAGCTTCTATTGTAAGGTAAATGAACACAAATGTACAGTTCATCCAGAAAAGCTCAGACGGGATGCTTTTGGTTCATGTGTTTTAAGATAGAGGGCAGAGACTAGACCTTAGTGCTAATATATGGACCGTTAGCAATGGGAAGAGTTCATCACTTATCCTGAAAGGTCCTAGGTCAATTTGCGTTTATGCAATAGTGAATGCAGCGATCAATACTGACGTGCCAAGCGTGGAACGAATGTGTTTTGATGGATGGCTTAGTGTGAGGCTGTGGCCTGAAGATCAATACACTCTCCTTTACATTGCATTAGAGCCCTGTGTAGAGCTTTAAAACAAAGGTGAGACCCAACCGATGCCAACATGCAGTGCCTTTACCTTTCCTGTAGCTTCCTAATCAATTGCCTCTTTTGTTTAATCACTTTCTGGGCCAAAGGTGTAAATCTATTGAACAAAGTTTTCCACTTTTAGTGAGACCCATGTTACACATTCTTCGATTTTGGCATAACTGATCTTAAGGATTAATGAGTTTGGGTCATGGAAGCGATTGGGGTGATTTCATTCTGTTCCCTGTCTTGAACACCTTGTAGAGGGAAGATCATTAGTTGGTCTAGAGAGAGAACTTGAAGATTCATCTCACTGCTGTCAATCACCACATTCACGTGTTACAGCACAGATAAGGGTCTTCTCCGTGTTTAGATGACTGCAGTTTTAGGAAAAACTTTTTGGAAGTTTTAATAAGGTGCTGGTAACATTACGATATTTGTCTATCTGAATAAATTTTGTAAACATATACAGTTGAAGTCAAAATTATTAGTCCCCCCCCCTGTTAATTTCCCCCCCTAATTTCTGTTTAATGGAGAGACGATTTTTTCCCATACATTTCAAAACATAATAGTTTTAATAGCTGATTTATAATAACTGATTTATTTTATCTTTGCCATGATGACAGTAAATAATTAGTCGATATTTTTCAAGACACTTCAATACAGATTAAAGTGACATTTAAAAGCTTAACTAGGTTATTAGGTTAACTAGGCAGGTTAGGGTAATTAGGCAAGTTATTGTATGACGATTTTTTGTTCTGTAGACTATCAAAAAAATACAGCTTTAATAAATGTATTAAATATAGCTTATTAAATATAGATTTAATACGTTTATCAGTCATTGTAATACATTTTTAAAGTTATTAATTAATGAAGTAATAATTAATTTCGCAGCAAGGCATACAGTGTCTTGGACTTTGCACAGCTTCAGCTAATATCATTCAGTTAATAGGACCAAAAATTATGATTCATGATTGAATTGTTTATTGAGGCCTTGAGACAAAGAGTCCTATTGAGTAATATGATTTTTTTTTTTTTTTGGATTGTGAACATTCATTCATTCATTTTTTTCGGCTTAGTCCCTTAATAAAACAGGGTCACCACAGCGGAAGCAACTGCCAACTTATCCACCACATGTTTTATGCAGCAGATGTCCTTTCAGCTGCAACTCCTCTCTGAGAAACATCCATACATACTCATACACTACGGACAATTTAGCCTACCCAGTTCACTTGTACCGCATATCTTTGGACTGTGGGGGAAACTGGAGCATCCCGAGAAAAGCCATGTGAACGTGGGGAGAACATGCAAACTCCACACAGAAACTGTGGATGTTATTATTTAACTTGAATATAGATAACAAAAGCTGTTTTACTTCTAAGGAGATAAATTTTTTTGTGTCAGTATTAAAATCAAACGCTGTTGTGATTTCTATTTCTACCAGAAAGACTTTAGGAGGCAGATAAACGTTTAAACATTTATTGTGAATTGTTTGCATGAATGCAAATTCATTACGGTCCTTTCATGAAGTTCTTTGGCGTATGCCCCGTCTATAGTGCAGAACTCTGGATGAGCTGGCAGATCCTGCCTAAAGAGAAAGGCAGGGCGAAGCCAACCCCCTGAGTGGAGACGAGGTTGACCTGGTCGTGGTGGTGATGGAGAGAATGGAGGGAAACTTCCGCAACGTCACCTGAATACAGCAAAACAGATTGTTTAGATGGGCTTATATACTTGGCTTGCTTGGTTGTTATAAGCTGACGAGATAATTATTATGAATGACGCAGCATCTCAGTCTTCCTGGTAGAACTGTCGCTAAAGCTTTCATTTCTCAAATGTAGAAGAACGACATTTGTCAGTTAGTGTGCAATAATGGTATAACTCCAATTCATCATATCACTTTAAACCACTAAAGATCTGATTCCTTTATCTTAGTTTTAATTAAGTAACAGAAATTTCACATTAATAATAAGCCTTTCTATCAAGTTTATTATTATTATTTAAAAACAGAAATACAGTATGAACAGTGTACAAAACATAGATCTTACAGTACAGGCAATAACAATTAATTATTAACTTTAAATAAACAAATACATAAATACAATGCAGACATACAGCTAAATATTGTCGTTTATTTAAAAAAGCCGGCGCAGCGCACCTAGTATACAGTATACTTCATACTGTTCTCGCCCTCTGCTATCTCCTGATATAAATAAATATATAAACAAATAAACTCTCCTTGCCGTAGTTTACACAGGACTGGCTTGAAATATGCATTAATACAGGTTTATGTTATTTGGTTAAATTTTGATAGGTTAACCGTTTTTGTTTGGTTTAGCGCGTTCGGAGAGAGAGAGGAGATCACATCACATATACTTCTGTTCTTCCACTCATCTCTTTCCCTGGTTATATTCAATTCAAATATTGTCTCCCAGCATCTCTTTCTTACTCTAATCATATATTTGTTTATGTTGGCTTTCTTTTTTTGCCAAGGATTTGCCTTTAAAGTCTGAAGCGGACATGACAGCAAGTGGCATCTTCATTCTTCCCAATGTTTTTTCAACGTGAAGCTATTTTAATGTTTAAAATGCAGACTCTTGGTCTGTAATATCCCCAAACTGTTCCTGTATACAAAGTTTACACATACAATTAATGTCACATGATTATCTCTTTTCTTTTTAACTTATTAGACTTTTTCGATGCACATGCTCAATTATTGTTCTTGAAATAATAGAGAACATTTGATGCAGTAGACTTTTAAAGACGTTTATTAGTGTAAAATATGTTCCATATATATAACTTTTACTCATTTAATATAAATATCAATAACAGTATTATTTGCTGGTAATTTACAGTACTCACCGTTAGACCATTTGATTTTTTTTCTTCAGTAGAACATTAAACATGTTTATTGTTTTTTAGATAAAACCGTGCTCCTTGGTCCATAAGTTGGAAATCAGTCAGTGCATTTTTACCTGCATTTTAAGAAAAAAAAAAAACACAGGAAAAAAGTAATTTAATGTCTTTTGCTTACAATTATATATTGAGGCTTTATGAAGTGTAAATATTGGCATGTGCAAGCAACAACAACATCACCAAAAGAAACATTTACAACACCTTCAACCTACCGCCTCAGCAAACAGTTTTATGCTCGTTCACATCACTGTGTAATACAGGCTTCTCGGGACATTATGTTTGTTGTCAATAAAGCGAGAGGACGCATGTGTTTATATTGTTCATCAAAATGACACTTTGCTTATCCGAAATGCCGCAACCCATATAGAAACAAAGTTATAAACAAACAGTAACAGCAACTACAGTAACTACAGCTATCTTCTTAGCGTTAGGTTTCGGATGCTCTTAAACAAGATTTCTAGTTTAGAGTGATTTACAGTACATCTTTGGTAGGGAAAAAAATCAGGGTCTCTGGATCCTAGTGTGAAATATCAGAGAAGTGATAGTCCGAGTATTAGAGTGGGAATCAAGGGAAGCATGAACCCGCAGAAACACCTGCAGTTCTCTTCATTAGCCTTATATGATGTCCAGCAGCATTACAGTGCATATCAGAGAAGATCACAGCAGACCATCTCCTGCAGTGCTGGAGCCACGAAAGCACCATTATTTGGAACGCTGCACTTTTAGGGGGGCTAAAAAGGCCCTGGTTAGTTATTTCTGAGAAAGTACATTTTTACAGTGGCTCAGAGACATCGACACTGCAGTAGTACATACTATACAGGGTTGTTTTATAGCCGCAATTATGCTATTACCTTAACAATTTCAAATTGTTCTTGTTCTTCGCCAAAATGTGTGTAGTAAGTCGACATATGCTTTGTATTTTGGCTTCGCTCGCTCAAACATCCTCACTGTGAGCTGAAACGATGGGACATATTTGGTAGCATCTGGGCCATTTTCCAAGATTCAGGCTTGAGTTTGTTTTGAATGTGTGCTTAATGGAAATCAATAGTAGCAAAGATTTCAAATCAGACAATTAAGTGTTTGATATTGATCTGAAGTGTGGATGTTAGTTCCGGAAATGTACCTTGGGTTTGTTTGTAAACACTTAAGGAATTTTTGCAATATATATGTATTTGTTTATAAAAACATAGTGCATTAACTAAAGGCTCACTCAGTTGGTGCAGCAAGGAACTGGCTGTTCTTTCTTGCGCCAACACTGACATGAGGCTACTTAAGAGATTTGGAAAAAACAAGCTTGCTGCTGTCAGCTCTCGCCTGTTGGTGGATAGAAAACAAACCCAGGAATGGAGCACTTACGCTTCCGCATGCTCTCCTGGCTTGCGTAAATGTGGCCGACCCTGACACTGATTTATCTCCGTCAGCCGTCTCTGGACTCGATTGAAGAAATCTACTGTTTATAAGTGTGTTCAAGAATGTTAAAACGTTCCACATGCTTTAGATCAGATCAATTTGTCTTGCCGTAACCAATGCAAATGTAAATCTCACTTTAATTTGCTTTGTGGGGAGGCAGAGCTATACAGAAGTATGCTAGATGACTGACTATTGGGCTGGAGGATGTTATTGACACAGTAAGAACAATATTTGTTCTGGATTATATCAATTACTCTTGTTGTTTTCATTGCGAGTAGTTTAACTGCTGCCAAGGGGCTCCGTAAAGTCGAATCTTTCTCCAAAGAAAATGAATTTGATATTCCGATCAGGTTTTCCAATTGTGTTTCCATATCTAGTGCTAAATAATCAAATATATGGGTATTACTCTGTCTTGAAGGTGACCTGTCTGTGCATTTTTTTTGTGCATTGTGCACTGCCATTTGAATACATGCAGAGCAACACGCTGACATTATCTCAGCTGATTCCAAGAAAAGTCATTATTTCATGGTGATATGCAAATCTATGCTACAGGGTATTGTGGTAAGAGTAAGGGAGCCGCTTGCCACCTGACTGATAAATCTGGCACCTCCAGCTGCTCGTTCCTGATCCCTGCGTGTTGTTTTATAGTCCCGTTGCACATTGTTTTGCCTCTGCAAACCCTCTTAGCTCAGACTGGCTTTAACTCTAACAAAAACAGCGCTCCGCAATCCATCCAAGTCCTCTCGCCGCGTCTGCTCTCCACACGAGTTTGCACAGCGTCTGAATTCCAGGTCTGCTGCAATCCAAAAGCTCCACATCTGACACTTACACTACGAGTGCATGAATCCCAGACAGCAAACTGTGAAGTATTTACCTCTGAAGCGAGGCAAGAGAGAAATCATCATAGTTTACCCTGGCAGAAGTGCACCAGCTTTATAACCCCCATATGAGATGCCACCCCGTCCTTCGCATCACATCCTTTCTGGCTCCAGAAAATAAACACTTAGAGCTACAGCCCACTTCACCATGTGAAAATGGATTCCCCCAAGCTTTTTTTCCCCCTCTCACTTTGGGCTTTATCCATTAAATCCATTTGTATGGGCGACACAAAATGGGTTTTGTGGGCTGGCTTATTTTGTCAGGCTTTTTGCTTTGTTCAATGTCATTTAAACCAAATTGATTTAACGAATGTATCCCTCCAAAATGTTTAATGTGTAGAACAATACATTTGTTTCATGCGACTCTGAAGAAGCTTTTACAGTTTCACACATTCCATTATTGTGATCCTTTAAAGGCCTCAATATGCAGTATTCCCAGCTAAATATTTGGTAGCTCTTTCTTTGCATCCAGAATGTATAATTGCTAATAAAGGGATTCTTAAAGCATTATAATAGCGTATGCAAAGTCACTTATAAACAATTGCATAATATAGATGTATAATATTTTTATCATATCTTATGTCTTCCTTAGTGGAGAGTGGGGACCTTTTATTAAAATAAAAGCTTATTTTTCATTCATTCATTCATTTTCTTTTCAGTGTAGTCCATTTATTAATCTGGGGTCGCCACAGCGGAATGAATCGCCAACTTATCCAGCACGTTTTTACACAGCAGATGCCCTTCCAGCCACAACCTATCTCTGGGAAACATCCACACACACTTATTCACACTCATACACTACGGACAATTTAGCCTACCCAATTCACCTGTACCACATGTCTTTGGACTGTGGGGTAAACCGGAGCACCCGGAGGAAACCCACCCGAACGCAGGGAGAACATGCAAGCTCCACACAGAAACGCCAACTGGCCCAGCCGAGGCTCAAAATAGCGATCTTCTTGCTATGAGGTGACAGCACCTACTGCGCCACTGCATCGCCAAACCTATTTTTAAAAGATTGTTTTAGACAGAAATATATTTTTGCTGTGTTTACTAACTCATAAGTGTGGTCTAAATTCATTGATAGGTCTTTTAAACAAATGTTCAAAATAATTTCAGTTTAAACATAACTTGCACATTGTTACTTTTGACCCAGTCAGTAGGTATGAAAGTAACACACGGGTGGGTCAAAAGTAACACAACAATATTTGCTTAAAAAAAAATCTAATCCAGACTATCATTATTATAGAAAAATCTTTCCTTTATTTTTGCTAAAAAAATGTTAAGCTGTATTATTATTTTAAATTTCACATCAATCACGTTTCAAAAGCATTTCAAGAATGCAATATGTTAGTATTTTATAAATTTTTTGAATATCTTTTATTATTATTGTCAACATGCATTATTTTTATAAAACATCTGAATCCAAACACTGAAAACTCTAACGTGGAAGTGAGAAATAAGGTATGTTATTATCAGTGGGTCATAAATATCAGTGTTACTTTTGTTCCTACAGGAACTTTTGCCATTTAAACCGGATTTAATTTTAAACAAAAAAAGCTAATTTCAAACTTAAGGAAGTGCTATTGCACTAAATAACCTGTAGATTGCTCAATGTTGTGATGCATGAAAAGAGAAACGCAACTTGTAATAAGGAAAAATGAACCGCTACAATAATTTACTTTCTGCACTTTAAAACTGAAATTTGGACGTATCTGCCGGACATGGTCCCGTAATTAAATGATATTTGGCAGCTCCATAAAGGGTTGCATGCCTAATGTGCTGTTATATCCTGGAAAGCAGGTGTTGCCAGGCTTTGAGAAAATTGCTTTGTTACTTTAGTCCCATGTTACTTTCGTCCCCATACTTTACATAAAGCAGACAAACACCATTTTTAAATGCAGAACACACAATTTCACTATTACATGTGATTTTACCTCAAACTCCTAAAGTATTGCTTAATAATTATATAAAAAAATGAAGATTAAAAGGGCTAGACCCAAAAATAAAAATTATTCATTTACTAATCCCTCACTTGATCAAAACCTATTTCAGTTTCTTTCGTTGAACACAAAATATGATAGGTTGAAGAATACCGGCAACTTTTAAAATTCTTTTATTAATTTTTACACTATGGAAGACAGTGAGTGCCAGCAGTCAGCATTCTTTAAAATATCTTCTTTTGTGTTCAACACATAAAAGAAACTTATAAAGGTTTAAAACCACTTAAGGGTGAGTATGATCATGTATTTTTCATTTATGAGTTAACTATCCCTTTAAGAATAGTTTCCTATATTGCAGGAATAATTCATATTAATACATCAACTACTCTTACTAATAAGCAGCCAATATGCTAGCTAATAAATTAAGCAGTTAGCTAAAAGTGAGAATTTGACACTATCCTGAAGTGTTATTATACAGTATAAGCACAAATGTTTTTTAATGCATAAAACTGTTAAATGCCATAAGATGTAACACAGCCATTGAAGGAAATTAAACACAGGAAATCGGAAGATATTATATTGATTATATTTTATGGATAAACTCATGTTCAGTAATATTAATGTTGTTCATTATTCATGAGATGATACAACAGATTGTAATCTTGTTTAAAATGAATTATGCATACATTGTAATACACTTAATGTATTATAAATACAGGCTTTCTTTTTTCTCTGTTCGCTGAGCAATGTTTATGCCCTTGATTAAGTCATTTCACATTGTGCTTCATAAATACAGTTTAAAATAGGAAAAAAAGTTTTCTTTGATATTTCTACAGAAGGTAAAAAGGAAAAGAAAACACCATTTTATTAGCTGTATAAACTTTTCTAGACTTAATTTAATATAAAGCATTAAAGTATTAATATTGCCATCTGCTCTGTAGCTTTGATCTGTTTTACGGTCTTCATTGAATGAAGAATTCATGCTCTCAGCCACATCAATGAATTACCTTTACATCAGTAAGATCATTTCTGAACAAAAAAGCTGCGTTGATGGCTTGATAACTCTACTCTCATTTCCTTTTCCATTCATGCATTTAGTCGAAGGAAGCCTTGTGTGCTGTGTATTAAAACAAAGAAAAACTGCCATTCAGTCGTCACATTACATATATTGTAATGATAGTTCCTTTTCTGAATATGCTTGTAATACTCAGTCAAAAAGCATCAAGGTTTGCAGGAAGATTTGAGTGGACAATAAAGTAATCGCTCACTTTTTTAGAAGCCTTTGTTGTAGAAGTATTTTCCTGTTTATTTTCTTAATTTTTTATTTCAAGTTCTTTAGTAAACAGTTTTAAGCTATGAAGCAAAGCAAACTCTCAGATGAATCACAGCAGTACTATGTTTTAAAGCAAGAAATGAGACTTGAAGGATACATCATTTGCTTCGTAAGGGTCTCTTTCCATTGCTGTGGTAACGGCGACTGCTTTGGTCATGCTCAGTTAAAGATTGTAGATGTGGGTTGTTTTGAAGCATGTATATTCATGTAACTTCGAAGCGCTACAACACAAGCTGTTCTCTATGCTAAACATGAGCAATAATATTAATTTAGGTGGTAATGATTTTAAAATTTAGCACTGAATGTCACTCGGTCCAGACAGGCTATATAACTGGAGTCATATCTGTAGTGACGTCAATGGATCTTCACATTCACTGATGTATGAAACTGGCAGGAGATCATTCTGAATGCCTGGAAATTGAGATGTCAGCTCCGCCGTGTACTCAGTGGATGAGAAACACGGTTGCCATTATTAGTGAAATAGAATGACAGAAAATTACTAAAGACATTCATAATAATTACAGTGATTGGTCAAGAAGAAGAAAGGATTGCTTGAATCTTAAAATAGATCTATACTAATTTGCAGGATCTGTGTGAGTGAGTCATTTGTTTGGGGACACTATATGTAAGTAGGGCTGCACGATATAAAAAAAAAAACAAAATTAATATGCAATGTTAAACCCATCTGCAATACATATTGTGATATTGAGTATAATTTTACCAGATGAAATAAATGGCTCAGTATGGTAAGAATTAATCATTTTTGATTGATTGGGATAATTTTGTTGGGAAGTTTTGTTGATAAATGCAGTACAGCAAAAATACCAACTAAGTAAACAGTATATTTTGGATTTCTGGAAATCTGGCAGTATATAGTAGCCCGAAGGGGAGAACTTTGTATTGCCACGCTCATCCTTTGAACGCGAACCGGAGAAAAGGGCGGTGACGTGGAAGAATCCTTTAGGTCTGCAAACCAATCCTGTTCTTTTCTTTATCAATCCTGTGTTTCTGCATGAGCATTCTGAAAGGCATTTTGTGTAAATGACAGTTCAGTCTTCGCAGATTTAGGATTGGCCTTAAACCCCCGCTCTTTTTGGGCATGATGAAATACGGGCTGTAAGGGCTGGAGGGCTGGAGGGACCTGCTCAATTGCATCCTTCGCCAGGAGGACAGAATCTCCTTTCGCAAGACAGGGGTGCTCTCGGGGATAATCCTCGTGAAAAGGACACCCGTGAACTTGGGAGGGCGAATAGCTAACTGAATCGCATAGCCGAATCTGACCGTTCGTATGAGCCATGCTGAGTGGCGCTAACCAGGCCAGCAGAGCGCACGCTAATGGCAACATCGGAGCAATCGCAGATGTGCCAGCGGAGGGGCAGCTCGGGATGGGAGTGCTCATCCCGGGAAGCAGTGTGTCCCGAGGAAGAGCTGAAAATAAGAGAATTTCTCTTACCTTCCTCCTTTGATCCCGCGGTAAGGCCGGAGTGAGAAAAAGGAGTCCGTTCTGCTGCAGTCTGAGGGCCTGAGATGAGGGGTCCCAGCGCTACAAGCTGGAAAGCAGAGTGTCCCAGACTGGCAGTGCTCAGGTTTGCGCATCCGGAGAGAGAGGAAACTGCTCTTTTGGAAATTTGGTTGCTGCTGCCCCAGAGGCCGGCGGCCATGAGTTTAGAGTCGTTGTGGACTGATGTAATTATCCTCGAACCCCCACCAAGGAAAGAGCAGGGGCCTCATGTATCAACGCTGCGTACGCACAAAAACTTTGCGTACGCCAGGTTTCACGCTCAGAATCGCTCACGTTTGGATTTACTAACAATGAACTGAACGTGGGAATGTGCGCAGCTTCACGGCAGCTTTCTGGCTGGCGTACGCACATTTTTTGTGCGTGTCTGTTTTATTTCCATTGGCGACTCCTAGAGGCAGTTGTATTAAATTCCTCTCTACAAAGTGTCTGAGCCTTGCAATGGCAGCTGTATGAGACGGGTTCATCTAGTAGGTATGTAAGGTTTCCATACCATAGAGTTGACAAGCTAAACATTAAAGCGCAATTTGCAGCGGTCGCCTGTTTTCCCAATGTAATCTGAGCTATCTACTGCTCGCACATTGCTATAAAGGCACTATCTGAAGATGAATTTGCATGCGTGAATCAGAAACATTTCCATTCAATAAATGTGCAAATAAAATATGATGCACAAACTTATTGATGATTCCTACTTGTCTTTCTTGTGATAAATAGTGGGCAAAATCTGATATGTAGCGGGGAAAAAAAAGAAGAAAGAGTTCATCAAACGCTGGATTTGAGCCGAGTTTATGCTCAAACGTGTCAATACATGATCACATGCGTCTTACGAGGTGCGCCACAGAGACTGCTAAGAGAACTGCAACATTTTACAGATATAAACCACATCATTTCTTTTTTTAATGCACTCAGTGCGATGTTCAGACCCAACTGTGTTAACCACATCAGCTAAACTCTCCCACTCTATTTTTTTCTTTTGTTGTTAATTCCGGAGAACAAACTTGCAAATAACACCGCTTTTCTCCGGTCCACCTCCGAAAGCAGCACCTCCATTTCACATTCTGTTCAAAGTTTCTCTTTTTGCTTGATTTTGCCATTGCTTTTTCGTTGGGTTTTGCCATTAGCATAGTCCTTAGCATATTCATATGGGGGAGGAGGCAGGGAGGGGTTTTGTGCTCGTGCATGTAGCGCTCAGTTTCACGTTCATTCGGATGTACAAAACAATATGCGTGAGATTCGGCATACGCAGCGTTTCATACATCTGAATTTTTTTTCTGCGTACGCACATTTACAGCTTTGTGCGTACGCAATGTTTTAGTAAGATTTCCACGCAAGTCTTCGTACATGAGGCCCCAGGTCTCCTTTTCCCTGAATGGCCCGTCCTGAGAACGCTTCGCAGTCCATTTACCGGACTTAGCAGTGCCCTGGGGCGATGGCGTTGCAGTCCTGCAGGAGGCTTGGCCGTGTTGCCTGGCCGGTGGAGCGGGCAGCGGAAGCGGAGCAGATGTTGAAGCCCTCGACGTCCTCAACGAGGAGCTGCCGCAGCAAAAGGGGCAGCAGGAGGAGCAGGTTTCCGAGCCCACTGATAGATTACTTCACTCTATTGTCTTGGACTGCTTTTTCACCGCAGAGAATTCCTGGGTGAACTCCCAAATGGTGTCGCTAAACAGGCCAGCCTAGGATATGGGAGCGTTAAGAAAGCGAGCTTTGTCAACCTCACTCATATCGGCCAAGCTCAGCCAAAGGTGGCGTTCTTGGACCACTAATGTGGCCATCGTCTTCCCCAGGGGACGAGCAGCCGATTTGGTTGTCATGAGAACATAATCGATTGCCGTGCGGAGCTCATGTAGCAAGCATGGGGGAGAACCTCCCTCCTGCATCTCGGCAAGCTTCTCGGCTTGTTATTGTTGATAGGTGGCCAAAGCGTGCAGAGCGGAGGCGGCCTGGCCCGCAGAAGTTAAAGGCTCTGGCCATGAGAGACTCAGATAACCTGCACGTCTTGGAAGGAAGTTTAGGCGAATCTCCACAAGTAGAACGGCTAGCAGGCTTCACCTGGGGAATCGCCTCATATCCCCTGGCCACTCCGTCATCGAGGGAGGTGAGAGCAGGAGCGCACAAGGACCTGGCAGAAAAAGGTGCCCTCCATGCCTGCGTGAGCTCTTGGTGTACCTCCGGGAGGAAGGGCATGGGGGGTCTAGAAGGCTTCGCCTTTAATTAACCCCTCGTAGCACCCGTCTAAGCGGTCCGGCTGTGGTTCTGGGGGACAAGCCATCTCCAGCCCCACGGCCGAAGCAGCCCGGGATAACACAGCTAACATGTCCGAATCCAGATCCGTAACCATACTGACAACCCCGGAGGGTGGCAGGGGGTCCGGATCTTCTTCGGAGCATGTCAACCCGCCCTCCGATGCAGCGATGGACATCATGCCCCCGGTGTCATCTAATGAAAGCGCGGCCAGTCAGGAGGATGGACCATAGCTTACACTCAAAGCAGAAACAGAGTGCACTGACAATGAGCGAGGGGTCCGTAGGCCCAAAGGCGACAGTTTAGCCCCCACTGTAACCCTCAGGCCTTTCCGTGTGCTAACCGCTTGGTGGGGAGCGGCAGGGGTGACTTGCCCTATAATAAAAGAGCTCCCCTCAATGCTCAGCGCGATCTCAGTTACGCAACAGTCAAGCCATCGCAATGAGGGCAAGAACTGTCCGCGAACACCGCATCAACATGTTGGACCAAGCATGTGACGCAATACTTGTGCCCGTATCCAGAAACACACGGTCAAAACGACATCTTTAAAAAGACGTGCTCCACGACCGTGTGCTCTCTTAGGGAATTCTGCTCTTTGTAGAAGCTGCTCTTTTAGATCACCAGTGAAACGCCAAGGGTTAGGGAAACCCAGCTCAACTGTCGCTAAAACGTCTTCTCCCGCACTGGTAAAGGAAATGCTTTCTTCAACGTTGGAAGTCAGCTCAGCAGATGGGTTCTTCAGTCTCAGATCGGGTCTGAAGCAACAAATCTGATGAGCTGACTCCAACAGCCGACTGATATAGCCCTAATTGGCTCATCAGTTTCAGCCCGGGAGCTAAGCTTTATGAAACCGTTGCAACTTTATAAACGTCACTTTAGAGCTAGTGTTTGTATGATTCTCTAGCGTAATGTCTAAAGTGATGACAAAACAGATGATTTTGATTATATTTGCAGGCTGAAAAGCATGAAATGCCATCAGTCTACAGAGATTTCACAGTATTTCTCTGTTGCAATCAGAAGATCACAATGATTAACCCTGGAAAAACAAAAGCAGTGCAAACAGTATCAAATTACTGTTGTGTTTGCAATAAGGAAAAGCACTAAACACATGCGGGCATTTCTTCTTTTTTTCTTTTTACTGAGCTAGTTTGCAGTAACGAAAACAGGAGACTCAACAGGATTAGAAACAAACAATTTTCCAACCAAAAGTATTTCAGGGTTATACTAAGAGTGGCCAACACAAAATACAAACATTCCTGATATGTGAGTTTCATCTCACACTCGATACACTACAGTTATTTGGTATAAAAACAGCACTGCAACATACAAGAGAGAGATCGACTTAAAATGTCACTTACCAGTTTTATAATGATTTGATTAGTTGTAGTTAGAAATTACGAAGTTTTTCTCCTCTAAGGGCTTATTATGCGGTCTCTGTCGCCATCTTGTGGATGGACAACGGCAATCATCTTTGCTCTGCTCAGTGACAGGCTGATGGATTCCAACATACTGTAGCTCAGAATAAATATTTAAAATAGGCACAATCCTTATAAATAAATGTGTAGTTGCAGTCTAAGCAACGACATTCTCGCCTAAAAAAGCCTCAAAAGTTCATTTTGTTGTCCAACAGCTGCAAGATTTGTACAACTGTAGTCAGTTTAGTGAACTGCTGTCACTATGTGGGCAGAGCAATACACAAGAGTGAAGAGGCTGTATTATCAGATTCAAGAACCCGACAGAACTGTTGTATAAATATGCAAAAATAACACTGTTCTATGATGACATCATATATATTATATTTACTAAAACTGAGGTATATTTCAATTGTTATTTCATTATATATTGTTATATATTTTACTGTTTAGGGAAATAGTTATAATTATAGCCTGAATAATAAATGCCTATACTTTTTAGCACATGTTTAAAAGGCTACTATCAATTTCGGTGCATTCATTTATGTATCAGCTTACCCATGAAAGCCTTATTCTACTTCCTGGCCCATATTTGGTGGGAAGAAGTTGGCAACCCTTGACAGATCGGTGTGCAGATGATGACTGAATTTAATTTCATCAAATTCCATGAATTACATTACTTCAGTCTTGGTTTTACACTAGCAGTTAATAAGAGTCTCTAATAACAGATGAGCTCCCTCGTGGACAGACTCAGTTGCTTAACAGAATAGTTATATGACTGTGTTCTCAGAGGAAATTTGTTGTCTACACAGGCTCACGGAGGAATGTGACGCTCATTCATTCTCACATTTTGCAAGGCTACAATCTGGCCAGAGGACACCGGAGAAGCTTTACCTTCTTGGGACATCATATCCATTTTATTAATTTAAATTGCAAGACAATCAGCTTGCTCATTTCAAATCAGCATTTCATTTTCACCGCTTGCCCAAGGCAGTCACTGCAGCACTGGAACAATCCCATTTGTGTGCGCTTGTAATTTTATTTTATTACTAAAGCTTTTATATGGGAGTCTGTCTGAGGAAGGAAGCTTATCAAAATATTTTAGATCAAAACAAAAAGAGTTTGCGCACAAGAAACTGAGTTTGTCACAGCAAGAAAACTCGTGTGTTGACCAATTGTACCATGAAGTGATTGCAAAATGCAAAGTAATGTTTTCTGCGTCAGAAATGCTTTTCACTGGGCTTTTGAGGACAGTCCATCTTGATTTAATCCCACTGAGAAGACATGCTTTCAGACCGACTCTCCGCTGCTATGAATAATTTGTCAACTAGAGTCTCTGGTGGATTTTTTTTTTTTTTTCATTTCTCTGGATTCTGTCATATAAAGTCAATAGTTGTGTTTCAAAGCCTGTTCAGCTTCAGGCTAAACAGCATCGTTGGGCATCATAACTTGCTAATGATCTCCCAAAATGCTGTCTAGGTAGGATTCAGTTTTGTTCATTGACTGAAGTGACCTTGATGTGATGCCCAGTAATGCTGTTTATGAGTGCACCGGGGGCTAAAAGTAAAATTTGATCAAACTTGCCAGTGGCGACTTGGGATAGTTTAACAGCCATGAAAATGCTTGTGGGTTATTTCTTTTTAAAAATCAGACAGATTAAATAAGGAACTTACTAACTAACTAACCAACCAACTAACTAACTAACTAACTAACTAACTAACTAACTGACTGACTCACTGACTGACTGACTTACTAATTAACTAACCAACTAACTACATAACTAAATAAATAAGTACTAAATTTATACAGATGATTTAAAAATATCACAAAAATACTAATGCACTGTACAATATTTACTATGGTTTTAATTGTATTATAATGTAATTATGATAATAATAATTTTTTTAGGGATGCCCCGATCAGGTTTTTTGCCCTCGCGTCTGAGTCATTTGATTTTAAGTATCAACAGATTTAAGTATCATGTAGTCCTATATATGACTACATATATTTATATACAGTTGATGCTTTTTATCTACAAGATGGTGACAGAACTGCATAGTAAGCTCTTACGCTTAGAAGCTTATAACAGTCTTATTTCAAACTATAGCAGATCAAATCATTATTAAACTGGTAAGCAATACCTGCCAACACTTCTGTTTTTCATGGGAGTATCCTGTACTTTTCCGTAACCATAGTAGTGCTGTGCGTTAATTGTTTGACCTTTAAAGGTTACGTGCTGACTTTCTGACTGGCTGGCTGACAGGTGTGTGATGCGTGAGGCCAGCAAAAACGACATGTAGCCGTTTCACTTTACTTCAGGACGCATTAATACGGCTCTGTAGGTCTATTGAAGACATTCATAAATATTCCTAGCAAATCTAATAAATGTTTGAGACATACTTGTTACATAAACGCACTAAATCGCACTTCAGCAGCGT
The DNA here is from genome assembly GCF_052040795.2 of Danio rerio. NCBI lineage: Eukaryota > Metazoa > Chordata > Actinopteri > Cypriniformes > Danionidae > Danio > Danio rerio. Next base: position 29,394,469 of record NC_141034.1, on the reverse strand, counting down.
TTATTTGAGAGCACACAAGAAGATGTGAGTTTGAGTAGCGCATGCTCGCAGGCTATTACATAAATGCGCTGATGACATTTATTATTGAAATACAGCCTGGTAGTTTAAATATCTGTGTAAAAAAAAAAGGCCTGCAGCCACAGCTGGAAAAAATCTTAAAGGAAATATTGCCCCTCTTTGGTATAGTCTGATTGAAGTGGCCGCCCAAAACCCGCTGCATCCTATCCCGGTTCTCAACAGTGTTATTCACCCCCGAACACCCCCTCCTCTCAGTCTCTCGGATTTTCAGAGACATGTTGACAGGTTAAATAATTTCTTAGTTTTGTATGTTGTAGTGCTGTATTTCTACCAATTTGCTCGCATATCAGTTCAGCCTTATAATCTTAAATTGAACAAAATCAGCTGCTTTGTCATCACTTTGGACAAAGTCATTCAAAAACAAGGTCTAAAGTGAAGTTGGTGAATTAGTAACAGCTTCTGCTGTTTTGACGTCAGCTGCAGATGTGAATAAATGGCAGAAGAAAGTAGTTCCTAATAACAAGAGGATTTTAGACTCTCTGTGTTTGATTTTCTTATTTATATACATGATTGTGCAGTTGAACTGTTGTATAAATGTAATATCACACTCGTAGCAGTGCGATATGGCTGTATATCAGCACTGGTGGGACGCCAACGCACGCCTCCCACCAGTGCTGATATACAGCCATATCGCACTGCTACGAGTGTGATATTGCTCATATATATTTTGAAATCGCATTCTTTTTCTGAAATATAGTTTCTTTTTGCATTTCTTATGATGCTATTAAATAAATGAATACAGACATATTACTATAATGTTGTAAAATCATTAAAAACAGTATTCTGTGTAAGAATAAAACACATTTTAATTAACAATGAATTTTCAAATGATTAACTCAGGCCTGTAGAGATGGAGTTACTTTGGATCATTTACAAATAGATCATGAGCTGCTCAAATCAGATAGCTGTGGTTGTGCGGAACCATATCACATTCTTAGACATTAGAATGATTTAAAGAGTACCAACCAGTATGTAGTACTGCACAAAAACGTTGTCACTTTAAACAAATTCAGCATGCCTTTGATGCACATAAATGCTGGAAATGTTGGTAATATATTGAAACACAGCCAGAGATTGTGTTTTTGATAAACCTGTGTGGTCGGTGATGCTGGATTGTTTAAATGAAACGCATGCACAATGTGGGAGTCCTTGGACTCTGCTCTCAGCGTCTGATACACAGAGGAACCCAGACGTGTGGTAATTGGTTGTAAAATACCAGGGGGTGTTAAGATTGTAAAACCATGGCATCCACTATTGAATTAGTCACTGTGACTATTTGTTCTCAGAGAAATGACTTGATTTTGGCACAAGGCAGGGATATTTACGGGCCTCTCTAGGAACCAGTTGGATCTATGAAACCACAAGAGTGTTACCGGCTAATTTACCAGGACTACATGCTGCATGTCTGATAAAAGTCTTTAAAAGGAGAGATTGTGCTCTATTAGTACTTTACTAGGAGACGAAGGCGAAGTGGTATTTAATCACAGGCTGCAGAAATTACCTCGTTCACTGAAAGTCTCCACTTGTGGGCTGTGCATAGTTTCAGTAGTGCTGCAGTAAACTGATTGCTACCTAATGTCAGGCCAGTTTTATACATTATGTATAGTTGGTAAGTAGCACTGTATTTATTTTTTATGAACAGCATGCTGTCCTTTTATTCAATTTATTATGCGTCTCTTTCTATTAGTTTATACCAACTTGTTTAATTTGTCATATATTAAAGGGATAGTTCACCACGAAATGTTTTTTTTACCATGTGCTCACATGGGATGATAACCGGTTTCAAGATTTACCACTGTTTAGAAAAATAAAGGCTTTGATAATGCTAAAATGCTCTATTATACCTTTCCCAATGTATATGTAAGGTTTTTTTACTGTATTTTTTATGTGTTGTAAAGAAATCTGTGCTATTGAAACTAATGAAGGCAACATATGTTAATGATTTAGCTATTTAGCCTTTTATTTAGTTTACTGTTCCAAAATAGTATAAATGTTTCATAAAATGGAATATACTATACCGTAATGAAATTGTGGTATTTTTATCCAAGGTTATCATAACATCAGAAACTTATACCAGCCCATGCCTAGTGCTCACTCTCATGTTGTTCCAAACCTCAAAGACTTAATCTTTATCTTCAGAACACAAATGAAGATACTGTATGTCGAATTTGAGAGATTTCTTTCCTTCCACTAAATGTTTACTCACCCAAAACTCTGACACCTCAAAAGCAAATGAATATGAATTGAGCAGTTTAATAAATGTCACAATCACTTAACATGATGAGCAGAATTCAATTGACCCTTGATGGTGCTCCCCTATCACTCTATGCCCTCCTCGGTGAAATAGAGAATAATTTCTTGAAAAAAAAGCCTACGAATTTCAGACACAAAGGTCTTTATTATGCATACGAGGGAAATATCCAGGATGTGAGCGTGACCAAAGTTCCCTAAAGGCAAGTAATTTCACTCTGTGACCATCTTTGAAATGCCTCTCGGGCAGTATGCTCCCGCACTCTGTCGCCAAGTTGTTCGCCAAGCTTACGATTACATTACATACAATAATGGTCTCATAAGGTTTGTTTCTAAACTTTTAAATCACATAAAATCGCCAGATTTTTCAGGTTGCCAACCTCATTCATGGCCACTTTACACGTTATTATCCTCTGAATAATGCTTCATCAGATCGCACTGGTCTTCTGAAGTAATTCACAACTTGACCCGTTGTTTACAAGTTTGTGGGCGTTTGGGTAATTGCTGTCATGTGATGTGCATTTGACAGGAAGGACTGTGCCTTGCATTTATTTTATACAGATTACAAAATTGGTCCAAGCTTCTCCCCCGGAGAAACGTCAGTCTATAGTGGTCAATGACTAGGCAGGTCTTCATTTGCCATATTGACAGTTACAGTTTTTCCCATTCAAATCTGTCTTTGACGTAACTCAAGCTAAGATTCAAGCTATAAACTTCAAGTCTAGTGATGGGAAGTTCTGATCATTTTAATATAATTAAAACATTACTAATTGATTTGCTAACACATAATTCACAAACACATGGGATCTCAAATTAATAATGCTGCTATGAAATTATAAGAGAGAGTAAACATTAATTGATAGTCTATCTGGGACTCTAGGCTATGTGGTTAACCTTAGCTCATTTCACCTCTCATCTTAAGAGTCTTCAGGTAAAAGACAGTCCATAAACTAAAATGTAGCAGGCTGTCCTGGTCAAATAATAGAAAAGATTAGTTTCTTACTCTCGAGTCCTTGTGTTTTGAGTCGTCCCTTCAGCTAGTCGCAGCACCATTGATTGACAGCTGATGGTGAGGTCGGCATCCACACAAATGTATTCAATTCATTCACTTTCTTTCCATTGCAAGCCCCATACGAGCACATTTTCACCATTTTATTTGTCAATGTTACTTTACACCTGGTCAGTCTGTACTGTTTGCTTGATAGACATGCTAACGAAGACTGACAGGGGGTACAGAATATGACGTTATGATTGGCTGGATCCCCTGTCAATCAAATTGCCCACAAAGGGTGAATTAGGCTTTTAATCCAGTATAAACACAGATCGGTGAATATAAATTGATCTCAACCATACCTGTTTGATACATGAGAACAAACCTTCATTTTTGTGGGAGTTCAAATCTTCCATGTGACATGCTAATTTCACTCGTTCATTCTTTTTCTTTGGCTTAGTCTCTATTTCAGAGGTCACCACAGTAAAATAAACCACCAACTATTCCGGCATATGCTTTACGCAGCGTATGCCCTTCTAGCCACAACCCAGTACTGGGAAAGACATGCTAATTTAAATTAGGCAAACATTTTAAGCTGATAAGTGTTTATATAGTAGTCAAAATCTGAAGTGGATCAAAACCTTTCATCAAATGTATCAGAGAATAACCATTCTTATTTTAAGATAACTTTAATTCAATTTTTTGACCCACTTCAAATGTTGACCTGTATGACTAATATTTTAGTTATAGTAAATAAATTCAATCTTCATTATATAAAGTGATCGTGTTCCTTCAGAAAACCTGGATTAAACTACTCAGGTTGTAGAGATTTATTTTGACCCCTTTATAAACATTTTTGCAGTATTACAGTTTTTGGGTAAATAGACTTTCAATGTAGAGACACACATTTGATTAAAAATACATTCAAAGAAATATTCAAAGATTAAATGGTTTGGAGCGACACGAGGGAGAGTAAATGATGACATAATTTAGAGTTTTGAATAAACTAATATGTCAAAGTTGTTGCTAAACCAGAAGATATATCCTTATTTCCCATCAACACTAATAGTGTTGAGTTCAATACAGCTTTGGCTGGGATATTTAGAGGAGTTAGCACACTTCAAGATATTTACATACTTTTATAAATCATCTAGATGTAATTGTATTCGATTAATCTAAGTCACATTTTCTGAGGTTGAGTCACCGCAACCATAAAAGCTCTCCCAGAAAGCCGTTTTATTGCCCTTTTATGTAATTCTTCAAATTTGTTGTACCTCTTCATGGATATTCAAATGTTCTTGGCAATATTAGAAAGCCTTGATTTATATGTTGTTGAATGTTTGGTAATCACCATTAGCTGACTTATGTGTAAATAAATAAACATTTTGGGAACCTAAGATGCTGTAGTATCGCAGAAGAACTGGACTGAAACTTCTTCTGTGTTAAGATTAATTAGAGGTCACCACAGCAGAATGAACTTCCAACTATTCTGGCGTATCTTTTATGCAGCAGATGCCCTTTCAGCCACAACCCAGTACTGGGAAACACCCTTACACTCTCACATTCACACATGCACCCATACAGTTTTACTTCCACACGAACATGAGGTGCATGACTACATTCTACAAAAACTTCACACTTCAAACAGAAATATTAACTGGCCCAGCTGGGACTCAAATCAGTGACCTTCTTGCTGTGAGGCGACAATGCTAACGATTGAGCCACCATGCCGCCTATAATAAAAATGTGAAAACATAAAGAGGACTATCATACACCCAATGCAATAAGGCGATGTGTTGGCATTTTCAGAACAACGCAACCCTAATTTTCCTGTTTTGCGCCACCTTGTTTAAATGGTAAATTCATTTGTGCCGCTATTTGGACTCATGGGTGTTCCGCTCTAAAAAGGAGGTGTGTTAAAGTACATTGTTAATGCGTTGTTGCTATTTTGAGGAAATAATATAAACTGTGTTATATTCCAGCTGAAAGCAGGTCTAAAGTCCAATGCAGAGTGCGTTAGTTATGCAACTTAAACGCATACACATTGGTTAATACACAGGACGTACAGCGATACACAAATATCTTTACAAATTAAAAAGTTTAAGGATTCATTCATTTATTCATTCATTTTCTTGTCGGCTTAGTCCCTTTATTAATCCGGGGTCGCCACAGCGCAATGAACCGCCAACTTATCCAGCACGTTTTTACGCAGCGGATGCCCTTCCAGCCACAACCCATCTCTGGGAAACATTCATACACATTCATTCACACTCATACACTACGGACAACTTAACCTACCCAATTTACCTGTTTGCGTGTCTTTGGACTGTGGGGGAAACCGGAGCACCCGGAGGAAACCCAGCACTACTTACTGCGCCACTGCGTCGCCAAGTTAAAGGATTAAAATATTAAAATATATTATTTTCCCTATGCTTTTGTTTAATGTTTATATTAGTAGTATTATTTATTATATGCATATTTATATTTGTTTTAATAAAAACAAGCTTAGATTTGGACCATATGGAGCATAGGGCTTGTGTTTAGATATAACTTAGAAATAGTTTTGAAACCAATCTTTGCGCATAACAAACAAAATTAAATATATAGGCTGATGGATGTCTTTAGTTTCCTTACACATTACACAAGGAGTAAAGTAAAGAGTAAAGGTGAGAAGAAAGAGAAAGAGGCCGAATAGAGGAGGGTCATTCTTTATTCTCGTGCTGCAGATTGTCTATTTAACTGTTTTCTCGCTAGTGAAGCGTTTAGTTTTTCCCCTTACAAAGTCTGCCATGTAAATAGCTAATGCCCTTGGCGTGATACAACTGTTAAAAGAAAGGGGGGATGAGATTGGTTTAATACACGTCATGCTCAAAACAATCCCATAACTCATTAAGAGAATAAGCACAACCCTGTTAGATCATACTCTGGGGCGCAAACTGTATTTTTTCGTCCTTAAAATAGCAAAAGTTGTTTCGGACATGACCTCAATGCACCTTTTGCCCATGAGCTTTAGACTTTGCGCCTAAATATCATCAATGGCAGGAAAAGCATGATCGATAATGGAAACCAATGAGAAATGTTTGAGTTTATATTGAGATCTCTGTATTTGTTGTGTGTTTATCTGCACACAGATTGTGGCATTATTGAGATCTCTTTTGAAACTCACATATGAGTATATTATACATGAGAGAGTCTCTCAATGTTGCTCCCAAATTGATATTGCTAGTGTCAAGAAGACATAATAGAGATATCAAAGTGTTGTAATTGCAAATTTTTCTCCTTTCCTACAGTCCCATTCAACCAACCGGCGGTCACTGCGCAGTAATTGCTGCATGGAGTGCCTTAATATGTCTCTTCTAAAGAGAGACAGCATGCTGAGTGTTTTTTGAGTGCAGTTAAACTTGTGCTAGCTATTGTGGGAAATTTATCTCCCATCATTCATTTCCCGTCGCAACACTCACCACTATCGACTGATTTCAATGAGATATCGTGCAATTCCTGACCAGCTTCGTTCTTACATTTTAACAAAACATTTCACTCTTTTTTTCAGTCTGCAGAAAATTTAAATAAACAAGCTGTTTATTCTGACCTATCTTGGCAATATCCATAAATGTTTTTTGTAATTGCCAATGGTGGCTAAAGCACCCAGTTATTTAGTTGCTCATTACTGAAATTATGGCATTAAATTGTAAGCAATTAGTCATTAACAAAGCAAAGGGGAGATATGACTCAGTTGCAACCGTTGGGATGAAAATTGAAAATATTACACCCCCACTTTAATCAAAGCAAGCCAAAGACAAATGAATGGCCCTAGAAAATGTGATCTAGAGATTCCGCAAGTGCAAAGGTTTAAAGGAGTAGATGCCCCAGATCATCATTAAACCCAAAATTTGCATTTAAATGGAATGGAAAATTCCTCTGAGCATTGCGCAGCCTCAAGCATAATGCCAAAGCTCATTTGGAAGGAGGGAACCTTTCTCAGGCACTCATTTTTCTCTCCATTACTCACAGAGCACTAGACTGGAAGAAGCTCAGGTGCTGGAGACCCTCCTCACATCTGGGAGACGGGCTTCAGCATGAGTTCAATCTGCCCATTGGAGAGGGCTGACTCAGCGAGGTCTGCTTTATTGAGATGGAAGAAAATTTGAAAGGCCCTCTCAGCTTTCAGTGGGTGGCTGAGCCGGCGCCTTCGATTTAAAAGATCCTTCAATTTTGAGCTAGGAAATTGAGTTTATCTGGTGGGGTGCTGTGTATCTGTGATCTACGTGAAAGAATGTTTTTGTCGATCTAATCTTAGAGTACTGGAAAAGTGGGTGTCTGTTTTGAACTATTGGTGACCATGAATAAGATGACACACATAGTAACAGGTTCAAGGCTCTTTTTTGGGAATTTATAGTTCCAGGAAAACCTTTAAACATCAATGAAACATTTTTTATTTTTCTTTTGGTTGCAGTTTCTTTACATTATCAAAAAAAAAAAATAGAGATGGCATGTGGACTCCCTTACTTTTTACAGTGACTACATTTACATGGACATCAAATAATTTGCCTTAATCTGAATAAGACAATATTATCATTAAGGTGTTTACATGAGTTGCTTTATGAATGTTTTTTAATGATTCAGTTTACATGGTTATTCATATATGTTCATATATGTGTCAAATAGCCTTTTGTGTATAGACTATCCGGTTACAAAATGCAGCAAACATCCTACACCACTGCAATAGTTTGACTAAATGGTTCAGATGCCTGTACTGCACTTTTGTAATGAAACTTAAATTCGCATACTCCTAATTCGATCTCTGTTTACTTCGATTATAACTTTAGTCGGATTAAGGTAATCAAAAATCACTGTTTACATGGTAGCCTCTTAATCAGAGTATTATCTATATCATATTAAAATCAGATTGTTGCTGTCCATGTAAACATACTCACTGCGTTGCAGTTACTTCAAGCTTCACTTTCACTAGAACTACAATCCTGTTGACATTTGGACAACAAATCCTGTCATGCACCACACACACGTGTTCTGGTTTTCTTTTGATTACATAAACAGCTAGAAGCTGCTCACAACTGATTACAAGGACTTTAAATTCAGCTCAGACACATACTTCAGTGCTGAGTCTTATTGTTGATCTGTACACATTACAAAGCGTTTACTTTACCATGCCGTGCTTCCAGACCCTTACCTTGTTTATTGATTTTCGATGTTAGCCGCTTGTACCGCCTGCTTTTGACTACTCCTTTGGATTACTCTTTATGAAACTGTTTGCTCCTGTGTTTGACCATTGCCTGCCTGACCATTGTTTGTTTAATAAAGACTCTGCAATTGGATTCTCACCTCTGTTGTTTAGAACTGGATGTGACACACTGTTTGAGAGCAGATTTTTAATTGAATGCTGGTATGCTGGTTTTGAGCCTTTCAATTTTGCCAAAGCTGATTTATTTGAATAAAACAGTAAAAAGCTGCATATTGTTAACATGAAAAAGGGCTTTGAGGACTTTTTCACGCTGTAAAAAATGCTGTATTCCACACAATCGATTTGAGTTGGGACAACATGAAGGAATTAATTTAATCTATTTTTTTACAAATTAAAAAATTTAAATGGATTAAACATAAAACAATAGCGGTGAGGTGACTCAATAGGTAGCGCTGTCACTTCAACGCAAGAAAGTCGCTGGTTTGAGCCTCGGCTTGGTCAGTTGGCATTTCTGAGTGGAGTTTACATGTTCTCCCCTTGTTGGCGTGGGTTTCCTCTGGGTGCTCCGGTTTCCCCTACAAGTTCAAAGACATGCGCTGTATGTGTGTGAATAAGAGTGCATGGATGTTTCCCAGTGATGGGTTGCAGCTGGAAGGGCATACACTGCATAAAACATATGCTGGATAAGTTGCGGATTTATTCCGCTGTGGCATCCCCTGATTAATAAAGAGACTAAGCTGAAAAGAATATGAATGAATGAATAATTGAACATAAAACATAAAAGTCACTTAAAAAAAAACACTTAAAAACGTACTTTAAACAAAAAGCAAATGTAATTTTTTGAGTGTATGTAACAAAACAAAATCTTATATACTAATATCTATTTAAAATATTTATATATTTTTAATTGGGATTTTACAGGTATAATAATAATAATAATAACAAGAAGAAGAAGAAGAATATAATACATTTTTGTGAAAATTTATGAATTGTTTTTTTTTAATCAACTGATTTCGTCAAACCACGTGTAGAAAACACATGCTCATCTCTTTGACACTTTAACCGACACTTGCACCAGTTTTGCACATTTGCACCAGACACGTTCTTACAAAGAAATACACTATGCATTTATAAAGTCTGCTTAACACAGGTGAGTGGGCTTGACAAACCACCTGTAGAAACACTATTCAATCGTCTCTAATATTAATAATAATAATAAAAAAAACACTCCCTATTACTCTAGCATCTTATTTGTAACTTTGTATAAATAGAACGTCCTGTGTGTAACACAAGGGTGCTGGACAACAGAGTTGAGGATCCACATGCAGTTTTATTAAGAAGTAGTCAGGCAGGCAATGGTCAAACACAGGAGCAAATGGGTACATACAGGAAATCCAGAAGTGTAGTCATGTCACTGGAAAAAAAAATCAATACAGGCGGTGGACAACGTAAACAAGAGAAAAAGGCAAGGGTCAATTATGGAGACACAAAACAACAAAACCGTTTTTGATGTTACAGGGTGAAAACCAAAACTTAAGTGACAATGTGGGCAGCCTATATAGTCTGTTTGATCAGTCATAGATCAGCTCCTAGCTCTGTGTATAATCAACAAAAAACTGGAACAGGTGTGTGAGTGGAGCCTGATGGGAGTTATAGTTCATATAGTGGCAGATTTGTAGTTCTTCAGCAATCTGTATGGACTAGATTGCTGGAGATTGTGACACTGTGTGTACTTCCTCTTTTTGAATTGCTGAATGTCTTCTTAATGGTAAGTGGCTTTGGACAGAAAAGTCTGCCAAATAATGAAATATAAATGTATCTAAATATGTACAATTGAAAAAAAGTTAAATATACAGGTGCTTTTTAAATATATCTTATTTAACTGGTACCGCTGGTATCTTAAACATTAGAGTTCCCCCAAAAATGAACATTTGGACTTTATTATTATTTCCAATTGTCATTATTATTATGTTTTGGCTTATTATTATGTAATGGCTTTCCTTTTTAGCTTTTGAGAGAACATTAGTGCTTGAATTTAACATTTTAATTTTTAGCATACACAAGACCCTCAAGAACTAATAAGGTTTGGCATGGAACCTGCTTTGACTCAGTTTGTGCAGGCGCAAATGAAAGTTATGCCAAAAAGCCAGATTTTCTGAGAGTAATAGCTTTGAGTTTCAGTGTTTTACTCTCACAAAGCTGTGACATGGAACAGACTGAATAAAGCTAAAAAAACACTGTATTTTCAGACAATAACAAGGCATTTCAAAATATCTACAGGCATTCAGTTAGATTGGAAGTGCCTATTTTAGCCAGCATGCGATATAAAAATGCACTGTGGATTGCGGGCAGGCTTTACTTCCATCAGTGTAACTTGAGAAAGGTAAAGGCAGACTGAAGGAAAGTTTCACCACCACAATGACCCTCTATTAGGACAGATAAGACATTGATCACTGCATAAAACTGAAATATTATTCTTTGTCACGTATCGCCTAACGGCACCAAAGACACCTCCACAATTCTGCATTCGGTGAATCATCATGTCCTTTGTGAAAGTCTTGTGGTTGTTTGAAGGTTAACACGAAGAGTATTTTAATTCAACTGAACTCTTTTGCGTGCAGTCTTTCATCTTTTTCATCAACTTTTTTTTTTGTTACATCCTAGATTAGAAAGTCCCCCGTGGGCCAAATACATTTTGTTCCTTTCAGCTTTCATAAGCATCCGGTTTATTTAAATCACACAGCTTTTAAATGGCTTTTGTAGTCCCTTTCAAGCAAATACAGTACAACAAGCTGTGTCTGTGTTTTATGATTTTGACATATGTTTGGCATATGTTGTGCTAAAACTAATGGCATTTGGCAAGCTCTTTCAGGTGCTGCAAGCTCAGGTCATTTCTTTGGGTGTCTATGTTTATTAGATTATGTCAGAACTCATATCCTGTTTATGTATAGATTAGGGATGCAACAATTCTATATTTTGGTTGTACGATTATAGTCATAGTTATAGAGGAATAATCACAGTTTCACGATTATTATGATTATTATGCATTTAAGTAATAATTTTACACTGAAAATAAATGGCAGAACAATTAATGAATAAATAAACAAGAATAAGAATGATAAAAAAAAAGAATAAGAATAAGACTAAATTAAATAATATGTGCGTAATGTAAATCTAAGCATCATATTAGGTTATTAGCAAATTAAGTATTTCCCTTTTAAAGAGAACAAAGGTTGTTGAGCCTCTGTCTGAAAGCCACTTTTGATCAACTACAGTATATTATAACTTGTTTGGTTTTTTTCATTTTGTATTTTTTCTCTTTTTAGAGTAGAAATGTGTATTTTTCACACAAAATATGAAGCTGAATGATCAGTTCTTGTTATGCGACCTGCAATGTACTTGTGCCATTGCTTCAATTAAGTGTTGGAAAAGCATGGAAAGCATGAGCGCGTCGTGCCACATGCACAGTGCATGCACATTACTTCCAATATGTCCAAAAGAAAAGAAATAAAGAACTTGCGCACACAAAAGACAAGACATGCGAATGGCCCTTAGTTAATAGCCTCAGCCATAGTTAGTCCTGTGTGTGTGCATATTAGCTAGGGCTGGGTGATTAATCGAAAAGTAATATATATATATATATATATATATATATATATATATATATATATATATATATATATATATATATATATATATATATATATAAATCGTTCATTAAACGCAATTGAGTTTAAAAAATTTTTGTAGTATAGTATTAAGTATTAACCTCCGTCTACTAGCTCGGAACTTTAAACTAGTGCCCAGTTGGCATAACTTTGTTAAGTTGCTACTGTTTTGTTTTGTGCAGAAATACGATGTTAAGAGGCCTTTACGATTAAACAACCATTGCGAATTAAAGCATGGTTAAAAGTAAAATGGGTTTATCGTTGCACCCCTAGTTTAGAATGGAGGATGTGTAGCCCAGGGGTGTCCAAACTCAGTCCAGGAGGGGAGGTGTCCTGGAGAGTGTAGTTTAAACCCTAATCAAACACACCTGAACCAGCTAATCAAGCTCTTGCTAGATATACTAGAAACTTCCTTTCAGGTTTGTTGAAGCAAGTTGGAGCTAAACTCAGCAGGACGCCGGTACTCCAGGACCAAGTTTGGACACCCCTGGTGTAGCCAGTCAGACCTGACAGACAATGAATGCAATTATTTTTCTTAAATAGGTGCCATTCTGTCTGTCCGCTGCAGGTGTATACATCGGTAGAGTCCATTGTGTGATTGTTTGTACCACAGAGAGAATGGAAAACACAGATTGGCCACCAACTGGATAACTGTGTCCTGTCTGGAAGTTTAAAATCCATGTTGGTGGGCTCATGCTGGAATTCTCCTCTCACACTGAGCTGATGAGAATCCCACCAGTTCAGCCACGTTTACTGTAAACCTTTACCAGATCCTCTCTCTTCTCTCTGTGTGTGTGTATTTCAAGTGGGCATGGTTCCCAACTGCAGAGGTGCTGTTATTTCTGCCAGCATGGATTTATACGTCTGTGCATGTGCCTGGACCCAGGCTCTTATTGCAGTTACAAATCTCTTTGCTTCAGATGTGAAAGAAAACAGGAGACAATTCATTTGACATGGCTCTCTTTCCAGCAGAATGAATCAAACCTCTCATAAGTGCCCTCGAGTGAAGTCTGAAGAGCTTATAGTTGTGACTCTCAATTGGTATATCTTAACCTCATAAATGTTCATTTCAGTTTGGAAAATAAGTAGGGCATTGACATTTTTTATCCAGCTGTATTTCTGTTATTATTTACTGTACACCACTCTCATCTTCATGTCATACTAGACTTTTCATTCTTCTGTGAAATTCAGGAGCAAAAATCTTCTTATGATAGTGAGAACTTCTTCCAGTTTACTTATCGAGTCAACAATAATCTTACAACACTTTGAAATATGCTGGATTGTATTAACCCAGGGCTGGATCAAATGGCAAATCCAACAGCTGGGTCAAAAAATGGCATTTTAATTTAATAAAAAAAAAAAAAACTGAACAATAGGTTAGTCCAGAATTTACACAAATTTGGTTCAATGCAACTTAGCAGTATGTACTTAATTTCACTAATGTGATATGCTAGTTTTATGATAACATTATAATAATCTTGGATAAAAAATATCATGGTTTTACAGTATCATGGAATTGTGATTACTGTTCTAAAATGTTTTTTTTTTTTTTTAAGTCTGGGTAAGAAACAGTTTTCACCTTTGAACATCACCATATTTACTTTAAGAAACGTTTTAAATTTTGTGGAATAGTAAACATTTCAGGCTAAATAATTTAAATACATCATTGACTTCTGTTTTTTTTTTTCATTAGTTTCAAACATACTGATTTCTTTACTACTTGAAAAGGCATCTTTGAATATTGTTCTTTTCTTTCTGTTTTTTTTCTGCTGGAGATACTAATGCCCTAAAAACTAAATAAAAAAGTGGTAAAAAGCATGGAAAAACAACAACAACAACAACAAAACAAAATTCATATAGCTTTTAAGAACAATACTTTGCATGTCCCGATCAGATTTTTTCCAAGTCAGTTGATTTTGAGTGTCTACCAATACCAAAACCCGAGCCGATACTTCTATAATACATAAAAAAATAAAATAAAGAAGAGCAAAGAAACAGATCCAGGATGTTCCTTATATTTTTATTTAATTCACATTATTTTAACATTCAACAATTATGTTAACAAACAGCACTTCTGTGTGGTAGCTTGAACAAATAAGTAACAAATAACAAATTCAAGCTGCTTCCGTGTTCTACTGTACTTTGTCGGCATTTAACCAATAGCGTCTCTGCAACAAAGTGATGCCATGCTGCACGTGTTGCTGTTTCTGTGTGAAGTCAAGAAAGAGGTCTAACTCTGTGCCACCACATAACTATAGATGTGTAAAAAAAATAATGAGAATATCCATATGTACAATATATTCCGATCAAGTCTGAAATCGGGTGATCGGGCCCGATTTCCGATCATGTGATTGGATCTGAACATCCCTAAACAGTCCGACAGAAAATAATAATGGCTTGTCGTGTAGTTCTTTTTCTATGCACCTGATTTTGTATGTGCATATTAGGTTATTGCATACAAATGCTATACAAATATACACATATTCACATAAACTGTGTTATGCTTTTTTCTGTGGTTTACCACACAGTGAAAATTGAGAATGGAAGCTTTTGGAAAAAAGACCTCATGCTTTCATTTCTCTTAGATTTTTATGATAGGCTTTTTTGATTATTGGGTTATTTACTAAATATAGCTTAAAATCTTGTGGTCTGTTTGTGTCAGTGTAAATATAGACCCTCGGGAGTCCCATTTTAATGGTTGGCTTACTTATTTATTTAAAATTTGTAGTAATTCATTGAAAACATTGAACATCAGTTTAACAATAAATGCAGTAATTTTCATTTTTACCCATTGGCTTTCTTGCTTCTGCCTGCATGGTAGGACTCTGTGAGCATTAAAAATGAGGGTGAAAAAAATGGCTTGCATGAAATAGTCACCAAAATTTGAAACAAGAAAAGGATCAAAACATGGCAGGAAAAACAGGGAAAAATGCTTTGTAATGCTTCACAGGAAAAAAAAAAAAAGAAATAGCACAGAGTCTGTGTGTATGAGGGGTCTTTATAGTCCTTGTAATCAGTCCATCATAAGTTTCCAGCTGTGTGTCTATTTGATTTATAGTTTGAGCGTTTGATTGGTCATTTAATTATTACAGGATTTTACAGTTGTTCATGAAAATTAAATATCAAATACACTTGATTTTTCATTTGAGAATGCAATGTGTTTTGTTATTTGATCACTCCATTTATCAGTTGTTATGAAAGTACAATTTATTATTTGATCTTTTTAGGCATTTGAATGAAAAATTTATTTTGTTAGGAAAAAGCTTCCATATATACAGTTGAAGTCAGAATTATATTCCCCTGAATTCTGAGTCCCCCTGTTTATTTTCTCCCCAATTTCTGTTTATTGGAGAGATTTTCTACACATTTCTAAACAAAATAGTTTTAATAACTCATTTCTAATAACTGATTTATTTTATCTTTGCCATGATGACAGTAAATAATGTTTTACAAGATATTTTAAGACACTTCTATACAGCTTAAAGTTATATTTAAAGGCTTAACTAGGTTAATTAGGTTAACTAGGGAGGTTAGTGTAATTTGGCAAATTTTGTATAACAATGGTATGTTTTGTAGACAATTGAAAAAAAAAAAACAGCTTAAAGGGGCTAATAGTTTTGACTTTAAAATGGTTTAAAAAAAAAAACAGTTTTTATTCTAGCCGAAATAAAACAAATAAGACTCTTTCCAGAAAAAAATATAATCAGAAATACTGTCAAAATTGGCGATGCAGTGGCGCAGTATGTAGTGCTGTCGCCTCACAGCAAGAAGGTCGCTGAGTCGCTGGTTCGAACCTTGGCTCAGTTCTGGCAGTTGGCAGAAACCGGGTGCTCCGGTTTCCCCCACAGTCCAAAGACATGCGGTACAGGTGAATTGGGTAGGCTTAATTGTCTGTAGTGTATGAGTGTGTGCGTGTTTGTGTGTGGATGTTTCCCAGAGATGAGTTGCGGCTGGAAGGGAATCTGCTGCGTAAAAACGTGCTGGATAGGTTGGCGGTTTATTCCGCTGTGGCTACCCAGGATTAATGAAGGGACTAAGCCGACAAGAAAATGAATGAATGAATACTGTGAAAATTTCCTTGCTCTGTTAAACATAGTTTGAGAAAAATTTTAAAAAGAAAGAAAACTTCAAAGGGGACTAATAATTCTGTCTTCAACTGTATATATACAGTACAAATTAGTTAAAAACAAATCAGTTAAATACAAATGAACAGTCCACATGCGCTTAGTGTTTCTTTTTGGAGAGTGAACTATGTAAATGTAAGATGAAATTTCACCTTAAAATAAACTTCAAGTCACTTTTAACTCACTAACTCAGTTCTCCCATGTGAATGCAGCACACATAATACCAGTTTTTTTTAGCAGACTTTCACAAATAGAAGCATATTTTTTATGCTGGATACAGTATAAAGACTCTTTTTACCTACAGTATCTGCCTTTTTCAGTTCAGTATTTTTAAAATTATTCTCTTAAATCCTTGTTCTAGAACTAGGACAGTCATGGATAAATAATGAATTTGTCTAAAGGTCATGAAATTGCTTATTGAAGACCTTTTCTTCTCATTTCTTTTAAGCTTCTGCAGACGGATTGACATTGGGAACTAGAACATTGCTTGTTTTCAAACAGGCTGCTGAGCTCATATGTCATTTTACCCTCCTCTGTGACACATGACATTCAACAACAGTTGTAAATTTTTACTGCCACGTTACAGCCTGTCTCTCACATTGATCCTGGGGTTAATAGATAACACTTTTCATCCACTGATATATTCCCCTTCTTTTTAAATTTCGGCTGACCCAATTTCACTGCGCTGCTATTTTTGTCATCAGCACCACAACAGCAAATCATCACAACAGCCTGTTTAAAATAAATGGAAGGGTTAGGAGTTAAAATGAACGCTGCGTCCTGAACATTCAATCAGTGTAACCTCTGTTTCTGTCCTTTTGACAGGGCCGCTCCGCATCGACGGGTACATGAATCTGAGTTCCACCGGCCAGATGCCTGAGATGGAAGAAGTAGATACCAATGAGAGGTTAGAGCACCGTCACCTTCATCCATATTTTCCTTCGAGATGTTTTGGTCGACCTTGAGGCCCAAGATGACTTATAAATAGGCTCAGTAAATGCATAAATCAATGAAAAGTGTTTTAACCCCGCCTGAGGCCTTTGCATGAATTCCCTCGCTTGGCGCAACATTGACATACTAGCATATGTTCACCTCTGCGACCTCTTTTTCCAAATGTCACTGCTGTAAATGCCCTGGTTCCCTCAGAAAATGCAGGAATGTGATCTCTCTGGGATTTCATGGGAAGCTGCTTCAGCATCAGGGGGGCATAAGGATCTCTAGAGGGGTTGAGTCTGTTTGCTCAGCAGGACAGAGGAAATGTGGGCCTTCTGTGTTGGCATCAGCTTTCTGCCTTCCGGCATCTGCTTACAAACTATCAGTATCCTGTAACATCACTGGAGTCTCACGCTTCTAAACAACACAGTAATGACACTTATAAATAGCACCATGTGTTTTCTCATCGCTCCGTGTCCAGCCACATTCATGTTGTTGTCTGGTCTGCTGCTGTCAGTAGGATGTTACACTGTTGTTTATGTTTGCACATGTAATGTGCTGACTAGGCAAGTAGCAGAAAAGCTATGTTTTGTTGTTGATGTTGACTACATTTCAACATTTTTGCTGAGTTTTTTTTTTTCATTCATTCATGAATGTTTCATGATTTCTGCACAGCAGATTAAAAATATATGTTGTTGATGTTTTTTTGTCAGTGCTGAATTATAAATTTCATTACTTGAAAAGATAGTTCAAATAATAAATTCTGCCATCATTAACATTCTTTAAAATATCTTCTTTTGTTTTCAGCAGAAGCAATAAATTCATAAAGATTTAAAACCACGTGATGGAGAATAAACAATGAGGAAGTTTCTATATTTGGGTGAGCTATTCCTATAATGTGAAATCAAAAATAAAGCATAGGGTCATACTAGGGTGTGAAAAATTATTATTATTATTATTATTATTATTATTATTATTATTATTATTATTATTATTATATCAATTGATTTGACTTAGTCCCTTTATTTGTCAGGGGTCGCCACAGCTGAATGAACTGCCAACTTATCCAGCATATGTTTCACGCAGTGGATATCCTTTCAGCTACAAAACCACACACTACGGCAAATTTTGCTTCAATTCACTTTAATTCAATTTAATAGTACTTAGCTAGGTGCAGGTCTTTGGACTGTGGAGGAAACTGGAACACCCAAAGGAAACCCAGGTAAACACAGGGAGAACAAGCAAACTCAACACAGAAATGCTAACTGAATCAGCTAGAGCCCAGCGAACTTCTTATTCTTGCAGTGAGACGACAGTGCTAACCACTGAGCCACTGTGTCGCCCATTATTAATACTGTATATATTTTTCCTTATTTTGTTTGACACATTTTTTATATAGTAGGGGATAAAATACTTTTAAAAATGTCATTATTTATGGCAATATGTTTAATTTTAATGTAGTAAATAATTAAAATGTAGTTCTGTCTTATAACAAATTCAAAAACAAAATTAACAAAAGTGACAAAGCTGTTAAATTCATTTGCTATTTATCATCTATCTATCTATCAACAATGTACAGTACAATTTAGTTTATCCAATTCGCCTATATGCTGTGGGGGAAACCGGAGCACAGAGAGGAAACCCATGGGGGAACAGAGAAGGGTCTTGCTGTAGACCAGGTGCAGATGTAAGTTGAGCTGCATGCAATGCTTTTAATGCTCACACCTAACACTGCCCCTTGCCCTACCCCTTACAGTGACATCAGTAGCTCCACTGAGTTCGTTATGTCTGAGATTGCATGTCTGAGATTAGTCTGACTGAGTCTGCAGTCAGATATTATTGGAGGACAAACAAGCAAACTCTATACAGAAATGCCACTTTGTTCAGCCAGGACTCAAACTAGTGACCTTCTTACTGTGAAGCAACAACTCTAACCACTTAGCTAACCAGTGAGCCACCATGCCATCCATGTTTTGTACACTGTATATCATCTGTAAAGTGGCATTACCTTCTTTCATGACAGATTATATAATTAGGATATCAGTAATCTCACTGTCTCTCCACTCCACAAATATCTAGTGTGTGGTGAGCGAACTGGCGCGGTTATCCCATGGCTGCCGTCGCATCATCCAAGTGGATGCTGCACAATGGAGGTGATGTGGAGAGACCCCCCTCATGATTGTGAAGTGCTTTAGGTGTATGGCCATACAGGATAAATGCACATTATAAATATACACATTACTCTACCTTAGACAAGCTGTAGGAGTATAGTAAATATTTATTCATTCATTTATTTTATTTTCCCTTTATTAATCAGGGGTCGACACAGCGGAATGAACCGCCAACTTATCCAGCATATGTTTTACACAGCGGATGCCCTTCCAGCTGTAACCCACCACTAGGAGAAACTCTCATTAACACACGTACACCACAGAGAATTTAGCCTTCTCAATTCACCTATAGCAAATGTCTTTGGACTTGTGGGGAAAACCGGACCACCCGGAGGAAACCCATGCCAACACAGGGAAAACATGCAAACTTCACACAAGAAAATGCCAGCTGAACCAGCTGTACATAAATATGTACATAAATATTTTGCATAAATATGTACATTTATGCACAAGATGGGTGCTATTATGACATTTTACTAACACATTAACTGAAAATGCATAGAATGAAAATTGGTCTTGGAACCCAAGAATCAATATCGACTCAGTAAAATACGGATAATTAAAACTAGCAGTTTCTAATTAAGTTCCACATAGTGATTAAAGCAATGCTGTATTAGTTTGATAAAAATGCATACTGAAAGAAAACAAATCACTCTGAATATGTGAACCATTACACTCCTATTTCATGTTACAATGAAATTCCACTTGCTGGAAGGTTAGGTGCTACTATAATAATATATAATTAAATATATATTAAATAAATATATAATAATAATAATTAAATATATTTTATGTTAAAAAAATAACTTCTAGCACATCCTAAACTTTAGACCAAACAAAAGACTTTCAGATATGAATGGACCACTTTCCGTTTTATTAGTGCCCATAAGGCTCAATACATTAATACTTGACAATAAATTAGTATAGGAGAATTTATTTAGCCATAAAACAGTTCCCATCCATGCATAGTGCCCATTAGGATATCTCATTAAAATGTGCAGGATAGAAAGGGTTCTTTCATGAAGTGAAATGCCTGAGCCAAAGTGTGTCATCAAAATGATTTGGTTAAATTATCTCCCATAACTGTCTTGCACGATTGTGATCCCAAACATTGGAAATTTGCCTCTGGATTTAAGAGAACAAGACATTGTTTGTTAGTATGTCATTAATGTAGTAAAAAAGCTACAAGTGTTTGTTTTTTTTGCCAATTGCAACTTTTATTTGTGTTCTCTTGATGACATACACTGCTTTATTTACAAATCAGTCATGCAATATTCCAGTTTTGCAAGAAAGATAAATCCATTCTGGCATTTAACTAAATGTTAAAAGTTTTTGCTTATTCAGAGCTTTATATATATATATATATATATATATATATATATATATATATATATATATATATATATATATATATATATATATATATATATATATATATATATATATATAGTGTCACTTTCACAAATTCCAGTGCTGCATGTAAAAAAAAAAGAAAAAGGTTAATTGAAGTGGAATATCATTTTTACCATCCAAATGAAAGCACCGTAAACCAAGACAGCTCCGGCAGAGATCCAGAGTTTAACAAAGCTGTCAAATCCCCTATTGAGGAAACGCAAGACTGCAGTGTCTGAGTGTGTGATCGTCACTGCACCCGCAGTGTCACACTTCATCGTGGAGCACGCATTGTCTTTCCAAACATTTTCATTCATACCGGCAAACACGGCGGATGCCACAGTGTGCTTGATATCACAACAAACCACATGGCAATTTCAGTTGCTTATCTGCAGAATGTCACTCTCTCTGGGGAAGGCCGTGCTCCTTATCCTTCTGTCTGTGCACACGGCACTCAGGATCGCCACTTTTCTTGAAGAATCTCTCCAGCGTGTTGGAAGTGACTGTGGCTTATGCTGCAGAGGTTATTTCGGGTCTGTGGCTTGCTTAAAAGGGGAATTCTTTGATGTAGTGTTTTGAGACTATCACCGTCGACTAATTTTAATCAGAGCAGACATAAATTTAGGGAGAATGATGGGTGCTGCTGCAGAATTTAATTTAAAGATCATCATTTTATCATTAGAGCCTGTCGCCAGTGTCATCAGGAGAGGTGAATCCCAGAATGCAAGGAGATTCAGTTCAAAGGAATTTAATGTGTTTCAGAATATTTGAGACACTTTATATAAATATATATAAAAGCAACGTAAAATCAAGGTTAACCTTTGTGGTTGTAGTGTACTTTTATATTGTATTTGTTTTTGAAAATACTATTGATTGGCTTAAGGGAAGGGTTTAGGTCAGCCCTTCGTTAGGTGATCTGTATGACAAGCTCTCACTCATGGAAGCTCGCACTCATGGATAATCTAAGGCCCAATTCCAATTCTACCCCTTAGCCTTTCCCCTTACCCCTACCCCTTGTTTTGCATGTTCATGTGAAGGGGTAGGGGTGTCCCAATTCTCTTTAGCTTGAAGGCATGGGACTAAGGGGAAAAGACCACACATGAAACCAAGGGGTATGAAAATTTCCCAGAATACACCATCTACAACTGCACACAGAAGTCAGGAGATGCACAAATTAGTATTTTTGTCATTATTACGAAGTTTTACAACAAACAATCATATGATTTAACACATTCTTAATGGCGTTCATGTTTTATCGTCATGCTTAAAAAAAAACATTGAAAAAAACACCTCTAAATTTCTATATCTACAATCCATAATAATAACTTCTGTTCCACAACATACTTTCACATCTGACACTTGAATACCCTGTCAGAAAAGTCTAGTGGCTGGGAATGACCTTTTTACAGTGGCCGCGGTGTAAATGCACAGTAGAATTACGATCATACTGCCACTTTATATCGTTATGATAACATGATATACAGTTGTAGTCAGAATTATTAGCCCCCTTTGAATTTTAGATGATGTTTAACATTAAAATATGTTAACAGAGCAAGGACATTTTCACAGTTTGATAATATTTTTTCTTCTGCAGAAAGTCTTATTTTTTTATTTTGGCTAGAATAAAAGCAGTTACATTTTAAGGTCAAAATTATTCGCCTCTTTAAGCTATATCTTTTTTCCATAGTCTACAGAACAAAGTATTGTCATACAGTAACTTGCCTAATTACCCTAACCTGCCTAGTTAACCTAATTAATCTAGTTAAATCTAACCTTTAAATGTCACTTTAATCTGTTTAGAATTGTCTGGAAAATATCTCAAATATTATTTACAGTCATCATGGAAAGATAAAATAAGTCAGTTATTAAGAAATAAGTTATTAAAAGTATTATGTTTAGAAATGTGTTGAAAAAATAATTCAGAGGGGTTAATAATTCTGACTTCAACTGTATGTCTTTAGTGATTTCCTGAAGATAAATACCAAAATATAAAGCAACATGAAATAACTACAGCAGCTGCAATCCTCAATCTCATATGTAGTAAGAGATCACGATGACATATGATGCCGTGCAGGTGTTATGGTGGTGTCCCATTTCTCAGGGGTAAATTTTAAAGCCCATCCCCTTCACACTCTGTTACAAGAGCCATGAGGAAATGGTAGGGTTACAAAAATACAATTGAGATTGGGCCTAAGTAGTGTATTTCAGATTTTAAAAATTGTTGACAGCACCCTCTAGTGGATTTGTCATCTGAAAGGTGGAATAAAACGTGCCCACATAATGCATTTTACTTTTCATAAAAATCCTGAATATTACAAAGGTAACAACCACATTATTGATTGTTTAATAATATTTATGTAGAATTTTTTTTTTCTATGCATATTAATTATCTTACAGTTGATGCATCCATAACAGACCAAAAGTTTTGGCCTCATTAAAGTTTTATCTAAGATAGTATACTTGGTTACTAAGGAAACAAGAGTGAAGTGAAGAACGTCAGATAAAATATGTGCAAAAATAGCAATTTTAGAAGTGAAATTATCCTTAGCAAGACAAATGAGTCAGTCGTTTTATTCCAAAAGGCTTTACAATGTCATTTTTATCTCCACTATTTTGAACACAGAATCATATCATCTCAAACTCAAGTGTGATATTAGGAGAACGTATCAGAAAAATG
Source organism: Danio rerio (assembly GCF_052040795.2). Lineage (NCBI taxonomy): Eukaryota > Metazoa > Chordata > Actinopteri > Cypriniformes > Danionidae > Danio > Danio rerio. The sequence continues at coordinate 29,370,985 of NC_141034.1, read as the reverse complement.
ACTAAAATCTTCTGTCCTGCAAGTATATCCACTGCTGTTATAAGCGAATGTTATTATAGTGGACGGATAACATAACAAGCTTACTGAAAAGATGTCCTAATGCGAACATTAAATGAGAACAAAGAGTGCTTTCCTCCCTTTCTCTGCTTAAACATATTCAGCCATGCTATTTTAGACATGTCATGACCTTTTGATCTTCGTAACACAATCTGAAAATCCCCCCGCTGTTATGGACTTTACGATTGAGCCAAACTGTGAACCACAGGTCTTTGATATAGACAACCTGACTCACTCTTAAGAGATGCAGTCAAGAAAAGTCATGCACAATTTATGCCCTCTGTGTAAAACAGCACGTAAAACCTTGTTCCATACAATTCAATTTCATTTCATGTTACACAAGAATAGCCCTGCTTTTTATATAATCTCTATAACTAAAGGTGCCCTGTCTCTTGTGTATAACGTACATTGCTGTTCTAGTCGAGACAGAAAGAGCAGAGAGCCGGCTCCGCGGTGTGAGCTGGCCGTTTTCCAGCGGCTCAGAGCAGTCAGAGTGTGGCCTCAGGGGAAAGGGAAACCCAGCACTGCTCAAACAGGAGCCCTGCTTTCTTGGATTATCTACTGGATCTGCTCGGCAGCAATAAATCTACCCGGGCATGTAGTCCACCTCGCTCTAGAGATTTCCAGCTGTAATAATGATAACATAGTCTGAAACAAACAGCGAGTCTTTGAAGCTGTTCCTGGAGGAACGATTTACTTTAGTTGATCAAATGATAAGTCTGAACGCTTTATAGTCTCGGGCAACATGTTGATTAATGGAAATGTTACTTTTTAAGGAAAACTTGCTTAAAAATGTCTATGGAATCCAGTTTGTCTACATTCACAGTTCTGATCACTGCATATGGTTTGGTTTGTCTTTTAATGCACTGTAAAACTACCCATTTACTCCAAATTGTTCTTAGCTAATGCCAAGTTCAGACTGCATGATTTTCAAAGTAGTCATGTCACAGAAGTTTTCACACTGCATGACTATCTGGAGTAGTGAAGGGTAGAACATTTACTTATTTTGCACACCTGGGCAGTGGTGTAAAGTAACAAATAACAAATACTCAAATTACTGTAATTGAGTAGTTTTTTCTCAAAAACTGTACTTTTCTAAGTGGATTTAAAATGTGTACTTTTACTTTCCTTTGAGTACATTTTTAGAGCAGTTTTGGTACTTTTACTCAACTACTTTCCTTCAACCTGCTGTCACTACTTTATTTTTTCATCAGTCCAGTGATTCCTGTAAATCAAAATGGCACATAGAAGGTAAATCACATCATAATGCACTACCTCAAGGATGGGTGATTCAAAATTGCAGCAAACTGTTTGGAAGCATTAAAAGTGTCCAAGAAGATGTCCAACATCTTTACACGCATTAACCCAGAGACTGTTTAGATGAATGTCATGGATGAGAAGAAGACGGATGTTTACTGTATGCTGACCGAAGTAGCCTTAAACAACCATCAGTCACAAGATGTCAACATGGCGTCAGATTGACGTTGTACCCTAACTTTGTGGGGACATTGCAACTTGTTTAGAAATGAAAATTGGGTTGACATCAGAACCCATTCATCAGCGACATGTCAATGTCCAACCTAAAATCAACCAAATATCAACATCTAATGATGTTACAGCTTGACAGTGTGTGGGTGTTACTACTGTGAACGAGCACCAATTTGCCTGAAATTTCAGGCATTTGCCATCAGTGAGTCAAAATCAGGGCTAAAATCATGCAGTCTGAACTCGGCATGAATGAGCAAATACTTATGCTTTGGTTTCACCAGTATATATATTTTTTTTAAAATAATTTATAACAAGCTTTTTCTAAAAATGTTCTTAAGTGAGTGAAAGTATGCGGTTTATTCTTGGTGAGTCATATCTGGTGGGAAACTTCTGAATCAAAATAAAGCAATAAGTCCTAGGAAGCTAGGAATAAAAACTGCTTTTTTTCTAGCCAAAATAATAATTAGGCCTTGTCAAGAAGAAAAAATATTAAAAGACATGCTGTGGAAATATCCTTGCTCTGTTAAACATTATTTGGGAAATATTTGGGAAAAGGAAAAAAAAAAATCTAAGGGGGGCTAATAATTCTGACTTTAACTGTATCTAGATATGATTTTGTTTAGTTCTGTCAGAGTAATAAGTATTTTTGGTGAAGAAAATGTACGTTTTATTTGCCTTGACGTTGTGGCTTCGTCTCCTACCTTGGTAGCTGAACTCACGTTATCACCTGCATATCCACTGATTTTGTGGAAGCATGTGAGGACGTGAGGTGTTTCATTAGATTAGAATTATTTGTCACTAAAGAAAGATCCTTTTTTTATGGGCATAAGTTGCACTACACATAAACATTCTTGCTTTTTACCTTCATGAAGGAAAAGTACTGCTTATATTTCCAGTTTGCAATTGCTACATTAGTATATGTTGGATTTGCTACCAATCTGACTCCTGGTCATTTGTTGGTGTACAGCAGTGGTCACCAAACTTGTTCCTGGAGGGCCAGTGTCCTGCAGATTTTTTGCTCCAACCCTAATCAAACACACCTAAATAAGCTAATCAAGGTCTTACTAGGTATACTTGAAATATCCAGGCAGGTGTGTTCAGGCAAGTTGGAGCGAAACCCTGCAGGGACACCGGCCCTTCAGGACTGAGATTGGTGACCCCTGGTGTACAGTTTTTGTGCCACTGACTGCGCATGTGCCTATGTGAACACCTGCCCTACTCTGGCTCTGATTGGCAGACAATTGAAATTTACTTTATCAAAGCCAATCAACACATTCTGGGGTACACCACATTTACGGTTACCTAAAGCAATCATTATTGCTGGTTGGTTATACGTTCCGCCACAGTGCCGAACACACACACACACACACACACACACACACACACACACCAGAGAAAGAGAGGTCCTATGGCTAAAAGAGATGCTTCTCGCATAAAAAACGATTATAGTAACGCGCATATTTTATTTTCAGCAATGGTAACTGCGTTGTAAAGAAGGAAACAGTAACTCAATCGATTACTTGTTACTGAAAAAAGTATTGCTGTTAGTAACGTCGTTATTTATAGCGCCATTATTCCTATCACTCATGACAACCCAGCATTTTCTAGTGTTCCTCAAACTGCTTTTCAAATTGTGTGTCTCCGGATTTATATGTTCATCAGTTGAGTGTGAGAGCATGTGAAGTAAAATCATATTTATTTCTATACCTATACTTCTATACCGATCTATAAAATGTAGATTATGTCTTAGCTGCTTTAATGTATGAACAAAACATAGTAGAATTTCAGTTTTTGGGTTACATTCAGCATAAGGCAAGTAGCAGAGTAGTAGTAGAACGCTGGTGTAATAAATTCAGTTTAATACCAATGTCACTGTTGAAGGACAATCCGCTGAAGAGCAGCTCCTCTGACCTCAACCATCAAGCCAAAGACGACAGTGGCAAAGAACCAAAACTCTGGCCAAACGGATAAGAAGCTGAGCTGCAGGCTAGAAAGACTCAGTTGAGCATTGAGACTAGCCAAAAGGGATCTACAAACATGTCCATCACCAAGGTCTTTTCAGGGAGTCAGTCTTGTGGGTTTTATTGATTAATGTTTTCTGTAAACCGAGTAGAGGTGTGCATTCCCTGTGCATGACAGCCATCTGTCCGGGTTATGAACTGGATCCAAGATTATGTGAACTTTAGGATAAGGACAGACAGACTAGCATGAGCACAGTTGTCGTTTATCCTGGTGTATCTTTTTTGGGAAGTGTTCCCAGATCCAGTTGCTCTAATTATTGTAGGCTAACCTTTTTAAAGTTTTGTGTTTGTGTTATATGTGTATGTAAACGCAAAGAGAGGTGTCTTTAAAGGTCCCATAAAATTCAATATTTTCATTTTTTAGATATTAGTATCAGTAATGTTTTTAGGATAAGTATACATAGGGCTGGACGATAAAAACTCTATTGTCAATATCGATAAAAAGATTTGATATGTAGTTTCATTATGAAGGCTATAGTGTAATCAAAATGTGGCTGCTAAACTAATTTTTGAAGCAATGCCAATAAGCTTATGGTGTAAGTTTGTCATTTCCAATAGAGGTGCGTGACTTGCACAACTTTCATATAAGAGCAACGCACACATGTTGTGAAATTGGTGCGCATGTCAACTGCGCTTATTTTCCAGATGCACCTAGTTGAAAAAAAACCATCTGAACTTTTCTGAATGCCCCGAGAGCAACGTGATTCATGTAAGTAGAACTAACCAATCAGCTTCTAACTATGGAATATACAAGTTTCAGTAATAACGGCAGACTAATTACCTCAGACATACACAGGGCACCCAAGTACTGCCAGCAAAGGTTTTTCTGCTTGTCACTCAGCTTAGATGGCTAAATAGGAAGAGTCCTGGTATTTCCAAACATCTTCCACTTATGGATGATTGAGGCCACTGTGCTCATTGGAACTTTCAGGACAGCAGAAATTTTTCTGTAACCTTCCCCAGCTTTTTGCCTCAAGACAATCCACCTTTGTCTTCATGCTGATTTGGGCTTTGACATGCACTTTCAACCCTGGGACCTTATATAGACACATGTATGCCTTTTCAAATTTACCACAGATGAAATCCAATTAAGCTGCTGAAACATCTAAAGAATGATCAGTGGAAACAGAAAGTACCTGAGCTTAATTTAGAGCTTCACGGCAAAGGCTGTGAATTCTTATGTACATGTAATTTTTCAGGTGTTTTATTTTTAACAAGTTTGCAACAATTTCAAAAAATATTCTTCACATTGTCATTATGGGCTATTGTGTGTAAAATTTTGATGAAAAATGTGGCAAAAGTGAAGCGCTATGAATAATTTCCGGATGCACTGTAAACATGTGAGGCTTGTAGTTTGTCACTTGCACTTAAATGGTTTAAAGTTCTTTCATTTCACTTCATACTTCAGGTTCTCATCATGTGTCCAGTCAAATCCTCTCTTCTATCTGACATCTCCTGCCCACTTAAGACACTTCACATTTGATTGAGCTCAACCACTCTCATTGGCAGAGCAGTGATAAAACAAAAACGCTATTGGCTTCTTTATAAAAAGGGTAGAAGCCACACTCTCTTCGGGTTTTTGTTGAGATTACATCAAACATCAAATAAAAAATCCACATTTTAAAGCACTTCACAAAATATTTAATATATATTTAAACTTACAGAGTGTGTCTGCCTTTCAAGCTGTTTAGAAAATTATCTATAGCTTACAGTCAACTTTGACATTAAAGGTATAATTAACTGGCCAGAATGAATTACTTATACAGTAGTGGATGTAAATGGCTGCATCGTTCTTGTTTCTGTTTATGCTTAATGAGTCAATAGGACGCATGGTCAAGTAAATGTGTTAACCTGCTTTAAGTCATTTAGTGAATTGCACATGATACAGTCTGTGACAGGAACAATACTTATACAGTACAGATTTAAATGCATTGGTTTGCATGTAAACTTAGACAACAGCTTGTTTCAATAAAAATATTTTTGATAGTTCTCTGCACATTGGCATTCATCTAAACATCGCTCAAATCAAATCAGATTCTTGTTCATCTGTGCAAATTTATCGGATATGAATCGGATTTGTGACTTCGTGTCTACAGTGTAAGCAGCTAGATTTTCACCTGTCAATGTAAGTCGCTCATCATTAAAAACTGTAACGAAGGATCTCTAATTCATTTCGGAACAGAATTCAGCAGAGTCCCAAACTTTAAATCCTATATACTAGGACCAAAAAAAGCTTTTATTTTGCCATGTAGCACATGTATTTAAGCATGTTAATTAGAGATTAAAAGATGATGGCAAAATGAGAACTTTTCTGTCATACAATAAAGTAAAGCAACTTGTCAAGAAGAATAGGTCAGTCAGCGCCTGCTCTTCATTTTCTGGTCATTGAGCCATGTGCTGTGTAAATACAGACAATCAGATGCGAGTCACTTTTAAAAGATGATGTAAGCAGGTCAACAAAAAAAAAAAATGGAATTGACCATCAAGATCCGCAGTGTAAATGCAGCCTTTGTCAGGGGAGCTGGTAAGATTTAAAATTCAAAGGTAAATGTTTCAGACATATATAATATTTTATTAATATTAATAATACCTTATTTATGCTGAAAGATTTAATACATTGAAACACACCAACACAAAAGAGCCACTGGTGCAGTAATACTGATGTTTTGAGGACGCAGGTGTATGTTTACAACAGTTTTGAATGTGGGTCAAACAGTCTGAATGAACAATGTTTGTTTTTTTAGAATCTGTTGTACAGACTTAATCAGTTATAAATTAAAAAAATTAGTCCCTTTTTTTCCCACGGGCCACAGTTGTGAGTTTTAACTGGGCAAACATGTCCAACAAACAAGATTTATGCTCCGAGATATTAATAATAAATTAATAACAAGTTGCATATATTTTATGACAGAGTTGGCATACTTTTGGCCCAACATGTTTACCGCAGCACATAAATCTATAGACTACACCACACACAAACACACACTTTCTTAAGATCTAACTCTAGTCAAAAGTTGTTTATGTTTTATGACAGCTTTGACATGCTTCTTTTTTGGAGCAGTGACACAGCCTGACCCCTTAATAATTGTGCTGTCTATTTACACCAGCCAGGCTGCCTCAAATAGCTGACCATGGTCCAGTTCCAGACCCTGCTTTTACTGTTTCTATTGGATTTTGGAAATTTTAGCAGCATTTTACTATTTACTATTTTCTTTTTTTCTGATTTTTAGGGTCTTGGCACCAAAGTGTAATAGTTAATTTAGCTGTTTAGGGTTTTTAAAAATCTTTTACAAAGTTGTAATGCTTTCCTTATGTAAATTGGTCTGGATCTCCACTTGGAAAGTAAATATAGAGACCGGATCTCTTCTTCAACTGATCTCTAATGTATGTTATGCATAAAACAGAAAATGACTAGGGAATGCAACTCATCTTTAATCTACATGACAGGTACAACAGCCCTACATGCCCACTGCGGTACATAAATCTATATGCAGTCATGAACATTTGCCCATTTATTTCTCAAATGAGTCTAACATGTGTCAAAATGAGGGAGAAAATCAGAGCTTTGACATGTTTTCAAACACCTCATCAAGGGTATAGGTTTCTGACAGCCTCTAAATACATTCAGAGCTGACGACCTGACATCTGCAAATGCCTCTAAATTACTCTGAAATTCGAAGATTACAAGTCCTAAATGATCTGCATTTGAGTCCATGCCAGTCGTGCTTTGGAGATCCACACTCGTTCACATTCATACCGAAAGCTTCTTTTGTCCTCTCAGATGGAGGAGTCACATGTGCCCTTCGATAAGGCACGATTGACACGTATAGCCCAACCCAATCCCAGGTGCAAGTTATTAACTGATTTCCCATTTAATTACTGTCAATCCTCAGAGCAGGATGGAAAAATAAATAAATAAATCGGGATTTATTATAACCAGGAAACACATTTCCCAAGGCGAGTCTATTGGATGAGATCGAAGCAGTTCAATCCCTTTGAGATGTCTTATTCATTCAGGGATGTGGAGTGTTCATCTGCAAATGGAACTGGAAAATCATATCACACCTTGGATGTATGGAAAATAAGCCTGGTATTTGCACTTCTAAAAGTGTGCTCTCCGTCTCAAGTGAATTTTCTCATTCACCTGAAATACTTCGCCTGAGGAATTCAGCAAATAGCAGCTGCGCTCCAGTGAAACCAGCCTGATATATATCAGATGATAAACAGCCATGAAGGGACCAAATTCCTACCTTTTAAATCACTTTGCTTTATTGTGTTTTAACACGCGGTAAATATACTCTTTGCTTTTTTACTGTATATTAACAGTCGTTTTCCCTGCCTCATTGTGCTGAAGGTCATGTACACCGAGTGTGTGGCCTTTCCTGTTATTCTGTTTTCTATAGCTGAATGAGGTCTGAAACTCACTGGCCTATGGAGAATTTGTAATGCGCAGTCACTATTGAAGCAACGGAGGCCACGGATGATTTGTTGAGCATGGCCACTGCTGATTTCTCTCATGATTCTGCAGGGTGTCTGCTCACTTCTTGGTCTTGGAGAGCACTGGAGCTGATGTAAAATAGGAAATAAGAATAAACAAAGGCCACGGCTTGCTGCGTATGATTTACCGGGGCAACGTGTCAGAATAAATTGCTAGATGTTTTCCAAAGTTTGCACTGGCCAAGGTTTGCACGGTGAAGGAAACTTTGGCTTCTGGTAGTAGAACTGGCCATAATTTAGGTTACTTTGTCAGTGTTAAAGGAATCGAGCTCTTTGGTCTAATTTAGAGAAACAATAGGAATACATCAAGCCAGAAACAATGTTTATTTAGGTGTTTTATGAGGTGGCAGGCTTATGAGATCTAACTGCATGTCCCATCATTCTCTGAGGGAGACTGAAGACAGCGATAAAGTACAACAGTTGAGTTCCAGTAAAAATCACATTCATTTTATACTGGGGCATTGATTTTAATAAGTTGTATCATTTAAGAACAGATGTAATGTGATCTACGAGGTTGTTAATAGTTGATATTTACATTTGTTGAAATCATCATCATGCGTTACTAAAAGTTGTTTTTATTAATAATGTTTAACAGCAGGATTTCTGAAAAAAAAGAAAAAAAAGTTACGCAAAATCTTCACCAATCAGGGAGCTGCAACAAGATTCTGTGCCTGTTGACTCCCACTCCCAATGCAAAGGCCTAATAATTTGTGCTAATTGTAATATATATTGTTTTCTTATATCTATTCAGTATATTTATTGCTTTTATATTTCCCCATTGTTTTTCATTCATGTAATCTGTGGTGCTTTAAATATGTGATTCTCCTTATAGCTAGTTGGTTAATGGTGTTGATTACTAATTTTGTCAGTTTTCTTTTGAATATTTTTTAAATTTAGTCAAATGCTGTGATTACACTAGATGTTGAGGAAGCGTCCATCACGAGAGTTGGAAAATCTGAACTTCAGCGAACATTTGCGCCACGTTAACCAATCATGAGCTTGCTGTTTTAGGGGTGTGATTATGACATAGTGGCTGTTGTTGGTGTCCATAGGAGAAATCCTTTTGCCAACACCAAACTGGGCTTGGCTCAGTCTGAAGCACAGCTGAAGTCCTCCATCATCCAGGTATAGTTTCTGGAGGAGTTGATGAGCTCAGAGCTGGGTGCACCTCTGATTGGATCTAGTGGACTCAGACACGGTGCCGAACAAATCTTCGCTGTTTTTCAGTATTTCTAAAGCACATAAAGCACAGCTTTTTTCTCCATAAAATCCAGGTTATCTATTTAGCAATGAAGCTAGAGTCACCAGGCAGACAGAAGACCTACCCGTGACATAAATAAATGTAAATAATTCAATTTAATGTAAATAATGATTAAATGTAAATAAATAAAATGTTTTATTAGGATGCAAATCTGCATCTCTTGTGAAGTGAGTTTGACATGTGAAAGAAGCAAGTAAACTCAAAATGTTCACAAGTCTACATACAAATTGCGCATTCTGGGTCTGATGTGAACACAGAATAAGTTTATATAGTCCTACTTTAAAAAAGAAATCATATCTAGCCAATCTTGTTCTTTCATTAGTCAAGTTTTAGTCAGTTAAACATATAAGCATTTTTTGTAAAAAATAAATATCAGATGTTCTTCATGCTATGGGATCATCTTGGTTCACTGACAGTGTAGCAGAGTGAATGTGTTCATGGTTAAGATTGCAAGGATTATGTAAATAACTGGACAGAACATGTATTTTTTTTAAGTGGGAGCCTTTGAGTGAATTTTAAGTCTCAACCTAAGGCAACTTCAAGATTTATTGTTTGTCAAGGCTTATTAGAAACTTTAATTAATTAATTAATTAATTAATTAATTAATTCTCACTATTCCGGTATATGTTTTATGCAGAGGATGCCCTTCTGGCCAACCCAGAACTGGGAAACACTCAAAGAGGAAAAACCACACAAGCACAGGGGAAAATGCAAACTGGCCCAGCCAGGACTCAAACCAGCAACCTTCTTGCTGACTCAGGCAACAGTGCTAACCACTGAGCCACTGTGCCTTCTTATTAGAAACTTTCGATTAGGGGGGTCTTTGGTAATTTTTAAGCTTTAACCTAATTTCACTCTTTTTTTTTTTTTCATCTTCAAAATTTTGTGTTCATATAGTCACAGTTAATAACTAATGACATGGTGTATCTCATAATTGTATTATCATTGTCACAGTAAAAATACAAACATTTTTAAACGTTTTGAATATTTTTTGTAATATAGATTTATTAACATAATTAACTCTAATGACTTTTTAACTCCTAAAGACTTTTTTAAAACCCTGTGGAAAATATGCATGGAAAAAAAAAGATGACACCAAACCCAAAGCTGATGAAAAAGTTAAAACTGTTGTACTTTATAAATTTAAATGAAGCAGTTTTATTATTATTTTAGTGCCACTTCAGGTTTAGTGATGTCATGTTGTAAAGTTATTCGTTATCTACACTATAACTTACAAGAGTTTTGCAGAAATTGTAAAGTTTTGTTTGTAAATGAAAAAAATACATTGACAGATTCTGACTATATTAAGGTTTATTAGGAGAATTTGCATTTAGAATTGCAAATGGCTGCTTCTGTGAGGGTCAATTGTTCATTGATCTTGGTAAATTCTCACTGCGCACTTTGTGGCTTTAATCAGCATATTTGTCCTTCACGAGTGTTGCTGTGAAATCAGAACACGCTGATGTTCATTTGCACAGAAAATTAATGAAAATGAAGGGCCTTAGTTCAAGTTTAGATTGTCAGCAGTTCCACTCTTGGACCGTTTCCCAGCAATTGAGGACAAATTTCCATCCAACCTTCATATCACTGGCAATTGAATAACAACAGGTAGGGCTGAGTACGTGACATGCTAGACAACAAGAAAGCTCAAACTGGCCACACTGCACTGCTAGACTTAGACCAGCAGTCTCTTTTTTTACCCTTTTTGGTGTATCATGATTTATTTTATTTTATTTTATTTTGGGAGGGGAAAAATACCCAAGGCTGTATAACTTCACTTTCTGCCACCAATTGTCCTTGTATATAATAAATAAAACAGAGATTGCAGTGGAAAAAAGATGTCCCCCCTTTTTGGCTGGCCCAACATTACAGACTTGTATTCTTTTAGCAGAGAAAGTAAAAGATAGCTAAAATCATAGTGTTTATGAATTGTACAATCATATAATAAATAGTTTATTATATAATAAGTACATTGAGAAGGACTTGATTTGCTGCCATTGTTCTCTGGTAATGTTTTCACTTCAGTTCAGTCTAGAGTCTGGAATTTTTAAACACGGCTCTCACACTAAAAAGGAAACACGAAATACTCGAGTACCATTTGGCCCAATTACATGACATCATAATACAGATGGACTGCTCAAGTCAAAGTCCATTCACTGACTCACTGCAGATGTGAGCCTGACTTCTGCTTTGGGAAAGCCAATAGTCCATATACATGTAATAAGAGCTGTAACATAATGAAATGATATTATACCAGTATTTGTCATGGTGCAGAAAGGAAAATGAACAGCAGATTCACTTAATTTTGAAAAATAAGAAGAAAGGTAATCCTGAAGGCAAGAATCAGCATATCAAGTCCACACATGTATATATATTACTGAAGAACCAAACTAATGGTGTTTCCAAAATCACCAACTGTTTGAATAGGTCATATATTTGAGTTAAAACTTACTTCATGACTGTTAGAAAAATATTCACTACATTGTGTCAATATGAGTAGTATGTATGAATGCTAAAAAAAGAACCAAACCAGACACAGGTGAACATAATCGGTTAACTAATAAGTTACCTTAGAAAACAGAGGAAACACCACATAAAAGTCCACAAACATTACATTGCTGTTACAGTTGCAGTTATCTTTCAATATAATAATTTCAGAAATGTTAGTACTACTTCACTTAAACTTTTAAAGTTACTAAAATAAATACACCGTCTACTTCATTTAGTTTTCACATCAAAGCTCTTTTTCAGATTTGTGTAATAAGCAGTTGTGACACAAAAGCTACTAATTAGCGTAAATGAGAAATTAGAAAGCATTCCATCATGTTGTCTTGAAATCTGGTGCTTTGCAGCTGAAGCCAACCAAAGGGTCAGCGTGTACTGAATGACCCATAGGGTCATATCACTGAGTGCTTTGATTGAGCCGCTATGTTCTGATTGCACCCTCAGTTCAATTACACACTCTGGGTCAAAGGTTTCTCTAGACATTGCACACACACACACACACATAACGTGTACACAACAGAGTGAACAGCCATCTGCAGGCATTGATTTGGTCTCTCTAAGGTTTTCTTTCTTTAGCGCATTTGATTTCCTCAATCGATGGAGATTGAACACTTCACATTATTGAGACAACATACTTTAATAACAAATTATTTTTTGTATTTATAATTTATTTTTTAATTTATTAATTTATAATTTCCTTTAACCAGAGGAAAATTGTGCACATTTTTAAAAGAAATTTAATCAAATTAATGTTGTTCGAAATACATGCTTTTGGGTGCCAAACAGTTAATGGATCATGTTTGTAGTTAATATGATAACACTAACTCTACTGTAGGACACGTGTGAACCTGAAAGCAAAATTACATCACTTGTTTTATTCCCTTTATTAGTCTACTGAATGATACTATGTGACAAAGGTCAGAGGAAGAGTTGATGGATTTTCCAGAAAATTGCATAAGATATGATGGGCAGGAACTTTTTGTTTTTTCAGACTGTGATTCCGTCCTGTCATTTAAAACATTTAATGATTTGAGCTGATTTATAACACAGATGGCATTGGCTGTGTCTTATATTAAAAGTTGCATTTGATGACTGTATCTTTAATTGAGGCTTTCGCATTTAACAAAATAAATCATTACATTCCGAATAAAAAAGCATTTACTGCAAATAACAATACAAAAGTTTGGTTATTATATTCAAACACAAATAAACAGTGGCAAAAACCTGTAAGTGCCAACTAAAAATTTATTTTAAAATGTGCATTTTTCTCAATGTCCTGCAGTTTGTTTATGTTTAGTTAATTTCTTTTAAAGGCAAAAATATAGCTATCCTTTGCCATAAAAGTGTATTTACTGAACCCACACAAAAGTGAATGCTAATGCTAAAAAATGCCAATTTTAGGTAAAAATTACAGATGTCACAGTTTTTTTTTTTGTTTTTTGTTTTTTGCATCTGAACCCTTCAAAAAATGAAGATTTTCTTTTAAGCCTAAAGTTCTGTCTGTTGATCTGAAGTCCTAACAAAAGGTAATAAAGGCATTGTAAAACTAATTACTTACACAGTCTAATCAAAAATCTAATCTTCTGAAGAGACACAATGACTTTATCAATGATTTTAGATTTCATGGTGACAGATTTATGGTTTACTGCTGTAAAGGCATATGTTCAAATAACATAAGGTGAGTAAATGAGACAAAATTTCAAGACTTGGGTGAAATTACCCTATTAAGTAACCATATAAAATAAGGCTGCTTGGCTGCACACACACACACACACACACACATATAGTGGGCCATTATCGGCGTTAACGTGCTGCATTAATGCGAGGCTCTTATTGCGTGATAGAAAAAACTATTGCCGTTAATCTATTCTCAAAGTTGGGTTGGGAGCTGGGTCTATTCCACGCAAGCTATGATGACTTTCACCTTGATATTTTAGTGCGGATGTATACCTGAAAAGGTGAGCCATCTGTCAAAAAAAGATCCCTTCTGAATCAAATAAGCAGGATGCCCTTCCGGATCTTTCACTTACTTTCAAGACATACAGACTACGCTTACATGGACATCTGTTATCTAGTTATTTGCCTTAATAGACAATTATATAATCAAGGTGTTTACTTACAGTGCTTTCATGCAAGAGTTTTCTGTAATTTTGGGTGCAGTTTGGCAGTTTCACTTTAACTCATGAATGTTTTATTCATGCACCCGTGACAAACTGGGGTATTAGACGCAGATAAGGATTAAGGACTGGTCAGAGTGTTATGAAGTTTACGCCAAATGGAAAGAAAAAAAGTTCCGCATTTCGTGGTGTGTGCTTGTGTGTGTGTGTGTGTGTGCGGTATGTCCTTTACTGAAAGCCATGTTTGTCGATCTTGTCGGAAAATATGGCGAAAAGTCCTTCCCGACGGTAATAGTTTGATTGCAGTGATTACTTCAATAATACCCTAACATATGCATACTTCACGTCTTAATTGCATTTCTGTTTAGTTCAGTTATGACTTTAGTCAGATTAAGGTAATCAAAAATCGCTGTTTTCAGATTATGTAGGCCTACAGTTTAAAATTCATGTTAAACTGAATAAACAGTTAGTAAACACAAGTACATCTTATTGAACATCATTTATTTTCATCACCAATTATCATAGTAGAACAGTTTCTCAAGCAGTTTGTGATGCATTTTGGAAACAGGAGATTAGCCTCTGGGCTAATACGCCACCTGACTTTAGAAACCCGTTCTTAAAGACTTATTATTTGGGTAGCACACATATTCTGAATGCCTTCGGCAGAAATCAAATGATCCATTTTAATCTAGATTAATCTAGAATAATTACAAAATTTATCTGGAATAATCTAGATTTAAAAAAATAATCTATATATATATATATGTGTATATATATATATATATATATATATACACATACAAAATACAATCATAAATAACCACAATGAAGCAAATATTAAAGTGAAATAAACAGTGACTTACAGAGAGTCTAACAGTATTCAGTTATAGAAATCAAATAATTTAAATGTAAATTAACAATGCATATAGTCTATTATAGAAATTGTTCAATAAAATGAATCTTTATGCTCTACATAGTAAAATGCCTACATAGTCACTCTGTCATGCTTATAATCTCCACAAATCTCACCTTTTTTGACTTGTGGTTTCTGGTCATCTATAATCCCAACTCAACGTTGTATATCTTGCGATATGACTATTGAAAGCACACACATTGCGATGCCAATTCTCAAATGATATTTACTTGAAACCTTAGTTTGGGAGTAGTCATTTGATGCACTTTGCAATTAGAACTTGAATTGATTGCATGGATCATATGAAGCTCTCATACATGTTGTAACTGAGATTTTGTTTTTGCTGTATGGTTATTCAAGGTACTTAGTTTATTCTTATCATAAGGGCATTGATATCAGATGAGGAAGGCCAATACGAGAGAGTCTGTTTGTGGATGATTTGTCTGTAGGAGATCCAATTACTGTCTGTATTCATTGAAACCACAATTTTACTGCATTGAGGGGGAAAAAAAGGTTATAAAGGTTTAGCTGACAGCATACTGCATTAAACTACTGTATATAAAATTGGATGTTATGTTAACAATGCAAGAGGGACCCTGATAATGCCAGATGTCGGATTTTACCTGTAAAAAGGGGCTTAATTATATGTAGTCAGTGACAGAGTGCAAGCAAATGTGTCCAACATCATTCTTTATTTTTAGTTTTAGGTTTATGAATATTTTTCTGCCACACTTTTCCCCTGTGCAGTAGGAACGAGGGACCAAGTTCAGGTCTATTCATGTCCAGATCTAATTTTATTTCA
This sequence comes from Danio rerio, assembly GCF_052040795.2. Lineage (NCBI taxonomy): Eukaryota > Metazoa > Chordata > Actinopteri > Cypriniformes > Danionidae > Danio > Danio rerio. Next base: position 29,355,324 of record NC_141034.1, on the reverse strand, counting down.
TCATTTGTCTTAGAAGTCAATCATTTTAAACCCTCTTTTTTGTGTCACCTTAAAATATTATGATAATATTGCATTGAATCATGATTAATCCTGAATCGTGACATGAGCATATTCTTGCACACACCCATATCCCGATAGCAATTTTCTAAGCGGATATTATAGCATAGTTCTGCTCGGCGATGTAAAACCTCTGTATGTGCTCTGCATTTCAATGGTTTCATTTGTGATAAGCAAGGAAACAGGCTTATTGAGAAGCAGAATGGCTGCCAATCACATACTTGAGAGAAATAATAAAATATAAATAATTGTGTATACAATACTATAGTTTTGGTAAGCTTATCTTTCTACATTGTAAAAGCAACCAATTTTTCATTATCAGCTGTAGCTCGCCTTTGCCTTACTCAAGCATTCTATCAGTTAATTTTGAAGGGCACCTATTTTACCCTCTTTTTCAAGATTACATATAAATCTTCTGCATCTCCAGAGTGTGTCTGTAAATTTTCAGCTCAAAACACCCATCAGATTATTTATTATAGCTTTCAGAAGTTTGTAATTTTCAGCTCTGGCCAATTTGTAGCTGTTTTTGTGGCCTGTGCCTTTAATGCTAGTTCTCCCCGCCCACCGTTCCCACATGTCTGTCAGAGTGTGCCTCAATCTCCGCCTCGGTGGCGTCAGATTGGAAGCAGAAGGAAGCAGATCTCACATAAAATTTGTGAGACATATTACAGTAAGAACTTTCCCTATGATTCTTTGATGTATTTATTGTGGAGTTAATGAGTCCATGAGAACGATGAGTCACGCACAATTTAGTTACAAAGTTCACGCATGTGACAGAATACACATTAATATCCACAGCTGTATAGAAATCTGTTATGTTAATGTACAAATAAACCTGATTTAACACCTACAATCAAGGATTGAAGCATCTTCTTTTATAACTGTGCTAACATGCGGCTGTGGTGATAAAGACTGTAAAATCACTGTGATTCATTACAAGCATGCACTGTTTTAAAAACATTTTAAACTTGTTATAACCATTCTTGATCATATTTGATGATGATTGATGATCACAGAGAGCTGAACAGATCTTTTAATCCCAGTTACTTGGCACACATCCTGTCTTGTTAATATGATTATACATGTTCAGTGAGTGGGGAAATCGCACACACTTTGCGGTGGGCCTCAAAATGAGAGGGATTTAGATTAGGGCTGCACATTTCTGGCAAAAATGTGAATCACGATTTTTATTTATTTTTTTTTTTTGCTAAAATCGAGATCATAATTTTCTTGCGATTCTGTAAATGTAAAATAATGGTTAATATGATTAGCCTATTATTATTGTTCATTCTCAAACATAGGGTGAAACAACTATAATATTATCATGACTATGTATAGGTCTACTGTTGCTTAATGCTCAATTTTGGTAGACTTGAACAGACTTTCAATATTTCCTGTTTGTTAATTCACAGTAAAATTATGATATCAGAATATAACTATTCATAACTATAAAGTTGAATTATTATGTTTAAGACATGTGCTTGTCATCTGTGATTGACAACATTATTAGACCATTGGTTTTACTGATAAAATTAGAATTTTGTCATTATCAGATTCCTTCTTGCATTATATTCAACATTATAAGCTAGAGTAGCTATACTGACACTGCAAAACATTTATTTTTTTGCACAACATTATGTGTTGGCTATGAAAGAAAAAAAAACTAATCAAATGCTTGTCATAATCATAACTCTAAAATGCGATATGATCATTTAAATAAAGTGCACGCCGGCTTCACTTTCATTTCCAAGTGCGGCTCATATGGCCGCTGTCACTGTGAGAAAAAACACATTCATGCAAATCAAACCTCCAGCACGACCCTCAAACGATCGCTCTGTTCAACAGGTTCTGATGCAGGTTCTGCTCACTAAAGTAGGCATCATGCGTACATGAGCGCATTCTCGGTAGTAAAGACAGAAATGACATTTTTGGCTGAGTTATACCTTATAAATACAGTATGTGGCACTTTTAACACCATTTGAAGGTGGCAATGTTGCTGTAAAGACTAGTGCGACTGCCTTGCTTCTCTTCTGACCTTGAAAATATAATTGGCGGAATCGTAGGAAAGCTGAATTAAGGTCGTATGTATGGTCGAATCGAGATCAGGATCTTTTTTCGATTTATCGTGAAGCCCTAATTTGGATCCTATTTTAATGTCAGGAAATAAAAAAAAAGAGACTGAGGGCTCTATTTTGATGGTCCATGCACAGAGCGCAAAACGCAGGGCGCAAACACTTTCAGGGCGTGTCAGAACGCATTTTTGCTAATTTAAGGATGGGAAAATCCGCTTTGCGCCATGGCGCATGGTCTAAAAGGGTTGAGTTTATTTTCTTAATGAGTTATAGGTGTGTTTTGAGAATAAACCAATTAGAGTCACTTCTCCCATTACCTTTAAGAGCCAGCTGCGTCGTGCCATAAGCGCATTCGCTATTTACAGGACCTAAAGTAAGTGGACAAACTGAGCATTTCATTAGCAAACAGTTAACAGTTAACAGTTTTTTTTTTTTTTAACAGAAAACTGTTAAACAGAGCATCTACTGCGTGATAATTAAAGATAATGGATCACTTTCACTTTCGCTCTTGGATAGGGAAACCTTTACGCACGGACATCAATTAGTTTATAAATAATTAATTGCGTTTGTTAAGCGCAAATATTCGTTTCAAAACTATTTCTAAATTCAGTTCTAATTTCCAGCAAACAAATAAATTAACAATAATAACGAAGTGTGTTCAAAAACCTAAGTTATATCCTAAAACACATGCTGTGCCCCTTATGGTCTAAAACCTGACAGGTGGGCAGATCTAAGCTTGTTTTTAATAAAACAAATATAAATATGGATATAATAAATAATACTGCTAATAATAATAACATTATACAAAAGCAAATTGTTATGAATGAACTGAAAAAGCCTCCCGAGATAAAGAAGACATAAAAGCAGTTATTTTTCATATTTATGTAGGCTAGAAAATAATGTTTTGTAACATTTTAATCCTTAATATTTATATCTATTTTAATTGTATCCTATATATATCTTTAATATTTAAATTTTTTCATATGTAAAGATATTTGCCTATTGCTCTCTTGTGCGTATTAAGCACTCTGCGCCTGAGTTTAGACAGGGATTGTTTTAGTCTAATGAAAAATCTATTTAAGTTTCTCAAAATAGCAACGCACCAGCCGTCAGAACGCCTTCCTTTTTAGACCAGAACGCCTATGGATGCACAAATGAGCGCTAATGCATTTGCTATTTAAACAGCGTAGCGCAACGCCTCAAAACGACTCTTGCGCCAAGCTGAAACTAGCAAACAAGTATTGCGCCGCGCCTTGCGCCACATTGCGCCGGGTGTATGATAGGGCCCTTATTGTGCCCTTTAATTCAGTTCACCTTTTTTTTATATAGAGTAAATTACAATGTACAGTAGATTGTGTCAAAACAGCTTAATATAGAAGTATTTCTATTAAATTAAAATAGCTAATACCTAAATCATATAGCATTTTCCTTTTCTCATTCCAATAAATTGTGTTTCTCATTTTGATGGTTTAATCGGGACTACACTTTTGGTCACTGCTCTATTGTTGAGCCTTTGAAACTGTTTTTCTAAATTTTAGTCTATTTATTTAAAAGTGTGATAGCAGAAAAGACAGTATTACATTTCTCTCTCTCTCTATCTATCTCTCTCTCTCTCTCTCTCTCTCTATCTCTCTCTTTCTTTGTCTTGCCAAGAACATGTTTACACCTGATTTCATCCAATGTGTAGCTCTGTAGCTTGTCAAAAGTTGTTTTTGTGACATTGTATTGGACATGCTGCCTTAGGGACCATTCAGACAGATTTATATTTATTTATTTTTTTTTTTACTTAAGACTCTGGGTAGTGGAATGAGGCAAAGCTCTAGAGATACTGTAGGTCTTGAAAGATGTTGTGCATTTTTAGAATAGCCTGGATGTCATGCGACATCCTGCATGCACAGATATGGTATGTTTGCATGCACTCATTTTTATCAGTCAGAATGCATTTCATCTGATTTTTAGATCCTGAAAGTTGTGTTTACATGAATCCTGTTTCTGTCAACATTACCATCCAGTTCACATATTTAATTAAATGTCCATTACCTGTGTTCTAAAGCACACAACCAGCCAGGGCATATCCAACTTTTGGAAGCAATAATGCTTCTGTAAGATTTCTTGCCTTCATTATAACATATTTAAAAACAAAGCATTATATCCTAACATTTAGTAAATACTCACTGTCCTGAACTTAACAGTTTAGAAGACATGAGATGTATAATTATGAGAATTTTTATAGATGCATGTTTATTCATAGATATGGTTCTGTGCATATTCTATTTGTGATATACCTTAGCATACTATTTGTTGTATATCTTACAGACTGAGCAAGTATTATTAAATTATGATTGATTGATTGATTGATTGATTGATTGATTGATTGATTGATTGATTGATTGATTGATTGATTGATTGAATTTTTAAGTTGAAGCACATTAACTCCAAAGGTCTTTTCAACTTGCATAATTTAAAGCGACTTAAAACAAAAGTTAAAATGATTAAAAGTATCTTATCAAAATAAGTTAAAGCAGCAAAACATGTCATGATCATTTCAGTTTAATAGTGCATAAATGCTTTGGTGTCAGATTGAGCCATTGAAAAGATTTTTTGGGTGTGTGCTTCCAAATAAAATTCAGATGTATGGAAATTTGTTTCTATCTCACAGTTCTGATTTTCTTTCTCACAATTCAGAATGTCAGCATCAAGATATATACTATATAAATATAACATTGCACAGAAAACATAACATAAACTAGATTTTGAGTTTCCAATTCTCTATTTTGTTTACATGTTTCAACTCCGAGTTTGTTCAAGTCTGAATTGTTTCATTCACAGAATTTTACAGTTTAAATTTACTGTCAATTTACAGAATCTTTCATGTAAGAAAACATTTGAATTTCAAGATATGAGTGCATTGAAAGATATGAGTGCATTTAAAAAAGCTGAAATTTTTATATAAAAAGTAGCAGTAAAAAAACTCAGAACTGTGAGATGGAAGCTCACAATTGCAAGAAAAAACACGCAATCCAGTGCAAGCTTAATGGCTTCACATATTGACAGCAATATTGCAGAATGCATGGACTTCAGGCTTATGTTCAATGATATGGAAAAAATGTTTTATTCTAGGGGAATGTGCTCATTTTATCCTGCCAGTCAAATTTGAAGGACATATAAGTATCTTCTTACATCACCCAAGAGACTATTTTTACTGCAACTCTTGTTCGTAAACTCTTGGCACACGCACTGTAAAAAATATCAGTTAAATTAGCAGGTTTTATATTTATTTTATAATTTGTGTTTTTATTTTTATTGCCCCTCTTCATTTATGCTTTTGAATTGCATTATGGGACCTTGATCTATCTTCCAACAACAATGTTTTTAACTTTGAAAAATTTGAAACAAGTGACTTTTATTGACACTTTTAATAGTAAAGTGATATATTGTCTAGGTTGGTGTTGGAAATGACGGTACAAAAATCTTGTAATTAACTGCAAGTACATTTTCTGCCAGTTATTATACAAACATATTTTTCTATATGTATTATTCCTTATACATTATAATATTTCAAACTAAGAAATTGTCAATAAAAGTCACTTTGTTAAACTGTAGAGTTGAATTTTCAGCATCAAAAGTTAACAGTATGCAATTCACAACCATAAATAAACAGAGTATGCTTGTGAATCATTAAATACAGAAACTTTAAAGTGTTAAGAGATGTTTTTAAAGTGTGTAACATTATATTATCAGTCTATTGACATGTCTCACTTGAATCCTGTGGTTTTGAGCCATGCTGTAATAAACACAAAACTAATGTAGAGTATTTCATTTTAGGATAATAGGCAACTTGGGAAACTAACAATATATTGTCACAGAAAATAGCAGCTCACAAGAGATTAGTTAATAAAAGTCACTATTGGCATTTGATACTGTCATGTCTTGTCTACTTCGCACTAATTTGTCTCTTGAAACCACAAACTGACTTTAGACATGACAAGACAATCACAGGAAAATCAACACATAACTGTTGAGATTTGCACTATGTGTTTAGACAGGCAGAGCTTTATAGCTCATGAACAAAAGAAGTGTCAGATGTTGTGCGGTTGAGCCGAGTCTTTATCGGTTATCTCAAATTCCCTGCCGTTCATTTGTGTCTAATGTGCAGCAGGGGGTTATACCTCTTCCTAGAGCCTGCAGTCACAATAACAGGCTTTAGCCTACAATTACATAGTCAGTGTCAGTCTTGAGGGAAAACACGATGTCAGAGAAGAATTACTTTGCTGTTTATGTAGGTTGTGTGAGAGGTATTTTTTCTACTTTTTTTCTTTCTATTGATCTAATATAAAGTAGGTTCACTATAGTATATAGTAATATTTATTATCGAATGAAAATAATTATAGCATCAATGAATACTTATATGTATTTTTATAATATATAAAAAATACTGTCGGTAAAAATATACTTACAGTACTAATGCATGGCATGGTCTTGTCCATTGATCAACAAACCATTTTTCTGGCCCACAACACATCCCTTTAAATGTTTTAAAGTAAAGTAAAAATAAATAAATAAATATACATATATATATATATATATATATATATATATATATATATATATATATATATATATATATATATATATATATATATATATATATGAGCAATACCACATGAGTAGCAGTGCAATATGGCTGTTTATCGGCACTGGTGTAAGGCATACATAATTCTGTATATAAAAAAGAAAATCAAACATAGAGAGCTCCAAACGTAAAAGAGAGAGAAAAATTTCTCCCACCACTATTTTCTTCCACCATTCATACACATCTGCAGCTGATGTCACTTTACCAACATCACTTTAGAGCTATTTGAATGATTCTCTAGCATAATGTCTAAAGTGACGACAAAACAGGTGATTTTGCTGACATTTGAAGATTATAAAGCTGAACAACATGAAATGCCATCAGTCTACAGAGATTTCCCAGTATTTCTCTGTAGAAATCGTGATATCACATTAATTAACCCAGAAAAAGTCATAGCAGCGCAGAAACTACCAGTTTCTGTGGCATAAATACAGCACTACAAAATACAACAGATCTTAAAGATTGACTCAGAATGTCAATTACCTGATTTATAATGATTTGTTCTGCTGTAGTTTGAAACTTACACTGAAAAAATGCTGTTTTTGCCCTTAAGGACCTATTATGCAGTCTTTGTCATCATCTTGTGACGAAATGTCAACCATCACTTTCTTTGGTCTGCTCAGTCTGACTGAAGGTGGCATATGCACTAAATCTGATGCTCCGAAATTCTAAAAATTATAAAGACAAAAACTGCATAGTCGCAGTCTAAACAACTGTTCTCGGCTAGAAAAGCCTCCAAAGTACATAATGTTGCCCAACAACAGCATTATTTGTCAAACTGTAGAGTGTCCTCTGCTTGTTGCTCTATGTGGGCAGAGTAATACACCAGGGTAAAGAGTGAAGAGGCAGTATGAGTGCTGTTATTAGCAGAATATTGCACTGCTATCAGCCAATCAGATTCAAGAACCAGACAGAATATATATATATATATATATATATATATATATATATATATATATATATATATATATATATATATATATATATATATATATATATATATCTTTTTTATTAATTTGCTATACTGTAGTATTATGTGTAGTATTCAACTATTCACACGAAATGGATGTTCAAACATTTTATGGAGGTAAAGAGCAAGAATGAGAAGTTTGGCTCGCTTCTGACTGTGAGCTTGAATAGAGTCACATTAGCTATGTTTCCATTCAAAGATGTGAATTACACTTACAAAAAGCCACAGTTTTGCACAGTTTATCATTAACCCTGATTAAACAAACCTGATTAAACTAATAATTGAAATGAATTAGGTTTTTTAATACTCGCTAAGGCCCATTTATTTGATTAAAAATACAGCGAAAGTGTGAAATATTGTTGCCAATTAAAATAGCTGCTATTTTAATACATTTAAAATTAGATTTTGGAGGTTTTACACGAAGCATATTTTACTGTATTTTTGTATGGCTAATATAAACTAGTACTCTATTCTCACAATGCATTTTATCATCAAATATTAAACTTTATAGCATCGTTATTGTAGTTTTTTATGTTTTTATTTACAAGTGCAAAAAAACACATAGAAACAAGAAACTGCAGACAAACACTGATATCAGAAACAGAAATGTTCGAAGCATCATTTTTATTCATTACAGCACAATTCATTCGAAACAATGTCGGTGAGATTCACGTCATCAGTAACATAAAGAAAATCTGTTTCACAAGAAGGAATTGTCTTTTTTTTCCGACCTCACTGAGTGGGCAATGTACTTTCTATTCCTGTCCACTTCTCTTACGCTGCTGTTTCCATGGGAATTGAAGTGACTTAAATGTCAACATATAATAATTAGCAAATCAAACATACTTTCAATACATTAAACATAATTAAAAGAAATCATTGCCACACTATTGTCTGAAACGTCTGTGCTATTGTCAGTCCCGCTAAATCTCTTTAGGACTGTGACACTTATCAGTATTTTCTTCCTTCTATCCGATCAACTGTTTTCAATATGTCTGTGTCTTTTCTCTGTTATCACAGCAACGGCTTGGCGAAGAGGGTTGCTCTCATCAGCTTCCTGTCACTGGTTATGCTCATGAGCGTCCTGGGGAACCTGCTGGTGATGGTGGCCGTTTGTAAGGACCGGCAGCTCAGGTTAGAAACCACCATCACTCACCACTTATCTGTCACCCCAGGAGAAAACATCCCTTTTTAGCATTTCATTTGTGCAGCTCAAGTGAACTGACATGACTCATGTTGGAGGTAATTCTTTTTTCTGGTTATGTAGTTTAAATGCTAGACAAGGGATGGGGCTGTTCTCGTTATGCAGTTTCCTCTGATTCTGCAGTTTTTTAAAATAAAAGACTGCTATTACATAATTTAAATTTTATTAAAATAATCATTTGTTTTGTACAATGCCTTTAAGCGTAAGTTTTACAAGCAAGGATCACAACCGAGAAAACAGCACAAATACACAGCTAACAATGCAAAATACAATAAAAAAATGTGGAAAATAAAGTTTAAAATATGTGTCAGGAGAGATTTAAAACATTTTAAGACTCATTTTAACTAATTAATTACTACATAATTTTATCAAGTTTTCTTAATGTCTTTGTTTTTAACCTTTTTAGAGCAAGAAAACATGTATAAATGTATTATTTGTTAATAAATTTCAGTTTATTTCGTTTTTCATGATGTAATACGCAACTAATAAGTGATAAATAAGAAATGTGTTTTTGATTTTTTATTCATCTGGCCAAAGACATATCAGCCCACGACCGGTTACTCACTGCAGCTAAGCGGGGCTGAGCCTGCTCAGTACCTGGATGGGAGACCACATGAGAAAACTAGGTTGCTGTTGGAAGTGGTGTTAGTGAGGCCAGCAGGGGGCACTCAATCTGTGGTCTGTGTGAGTCCTAATGCCCCAGTAAAGTGAATAGGACACTATACTGTCAGTGAGGGCTGTCTATTGAATGAGAAGTTAAACTAGGTCCTGACTTTCTGGTCATTAAAAAATTCCATGGCACTTCTCGTAAATAGTTGAGGTGTAACTGACCAAATTGGCTCTATCTCTGTCTTTCCACTCCCCCTATAGCTAATGTGAGGTGCTTGTTTACTAACATACTCATTGATTAAATTAAAATATAATCAAATTTGTTAAAATTAAAAAGGAAAATTTATTGATTTATTTAATTTAAATCTTACAGATTCGTCTCAAAAGGAGGAGCATACCTAAACTTTCCAGGATTTTATAGAACTGGCTATTTATAGTGACTCCAATAAGATTAAGAAGTGGTTTTAAAATGTATAACTTTTTTATAACCGTTAGTCACAATTTTAACCCAAATACTATGATTAAGATAGGGGTAGTATAACAAAACTATGATTACTTTGTGGTTACCTTTATTAATTGTAATCAAGGTTACATGCACAAACAAAGAAACTTGTGCTAGTCAGAGCTATGATGCTTTATGTATACCCCAAAACACGAATGGGATTAGGATCTTAGAATCAGGTTTAGGATTTCTGAGTTTGACGAAGAATGTTTTATTCTGTGAAACTTAAATTAACCTTTGAAGAAAACTAGTCCCATCCAAATGGACCTTAATATGCTGATTTGTTGCTCAAGAAACATTTACTTTTCATTTAATAATAATAATAATGATAATAATATTACATTAATACTTTTGTAGAAACTTTCATTAAATTTTAAAATGTTATATAAACAGAAGGTTGAAAAGAACAGACTTTACTTGATCTACAGTATTTAGAAAGAAATTAAAAATATCTTTGTCACATTTTGATTTTGAGTTTGATGATAATGTTTAAGCATCAATTTAATTAAAATACATTTTTTTCTATTAAAAGACTTAATATTAATTATTAGCAAGAATATTTATTAGAAGCAAGCAAAAATGAAATGTTTCACTCCAAGAGGCTTTACTTTGAGCTCTATAAATATTGTATGGCTCCGTTGTGTCTCAAGCCTCCATTAAGCAGCATGCCATGAAGAAAATGTATCTATATTCATCAAGGTTACACACAGTGTCAAACGGATACTGAATGTTATGTCATGATGTTGAGATAAATGTCCTTAAAATAGGCCATCCGAACACTCCTCCAGCATGTACTCTTGTCTTTCACACATAATGCGCAGGTTAATGGTTAATTATAATAAATGAGTGTACAAGCTCATCATTGTTTAACTGGCAACTGGCAACAGTGGACTTTTTTCATTAGTCTAGCAGTTCACCAGCTCATAAACAGTTATACATAGCCTCTATGGGTTTCATTTCAGTGGCTAATTAGCAGCTTGTTAATTACTCCTTTGGAGTCCTGCTGGGTTCTTAGAAAACTATACAGCAATTGTTTTATGCATCAATGAATGCTACTGGTTGAATGAAGCTCAGAGTGCTTTATTTACAGAAATAGTGCATGTCTGACGGAAGGAGCAGTGGTTGTTTTGCTCAAGTTCCATATCTCCACCCACACTTTATCACTCGCATCATCTCAATCTGGAAAGCGCTAACCCTGCATACCATTCTGAGGAAGCCACTGATATTGTAAAAGAAAGAACTTTTTAAAGGTAGCTTATTCTATTGACATTATAAAGTGATTCCTATAAATTAAAATCTTTTAATTTAATATTTTAAACTTTTACAGTATGATTTATTCAATATGTGGAATCCAAAAGATTACTTCCATTGTAAATAAAACTATATATTATCCTATAACATGTGTGTGTATATATATAAGCTATGTATATATAGAAGCTGCTTTCTATTATAACTTCTAAAAGAATTTATGAACTGAAGAGATACGGATTTCCCCAGAGTGCTGGGATTCCCAAAATGCACTGAGGCATGAATAAGTAACATGGTTAAATTGTTTGACCATTGACTGTTAACTGTTACATTGCTGTTCTTTGTTTTCTGGCTTAATACTGCATACTTGTTAACAAACTCTTAGTGTTTTTTTTGTTTTGTTTTTTGTTTTTTGTCTCATGAAATAATTACTTTATCATTATTATTATTATTGTATAAAATTGAGATAATAGTTAAATCATTTAAATTTAAATTTGAATACTTTAGAAAAAATTAAGTCGAAAAACACTATGCATTTATAGTGCATTTACAGTGTATCCTGAAAGTGATTATACAGCTTTAATTTTCCACAATTTAATATGCTGCAGCTTTATTCCAAAATGTATTAAATTCATTATTTTCCTTAAAATTCTACAAACAATACTCCCCAATGAAAACTTTGTCTGCCAATCTCTCCAAATCTCTGCCTTTGCACCATTTACAGCTTACAGTCATTTTGAGTATGACACTGCAATCCTGTCACAACTGTTTTAATGCAGGTTCTCTAGTTCTTCTTTGCTGTACCTCTTAAGTTCCATCCGGTTGGATGGGGTATCATTGGTGCACTGACAGTTTTAAGATCTCTCCAGAGATGTTTACTTGAGTTTAAGGCCCCGTTTTTGCACTAAGGCGTTTTAGTTCTAAAACAGCATTTTAGAACGAAAACGAACCACATCCACACTGGTGTTTTACCTAGCGTTTCTGAAAAGTTTTCCATTCACCCTATACCCATACCTGTCAACATTGGGATGTGAAAATAAGGGATATGCCCACCATAAAAAGGGATGCAACATTATATGACTGTTTTGAGGATTGTTTAGGATGGGCAACGGCACCTGTAATCAAAAGGAAATGGAATCGCGCCGTTTTTAGTATTTATTTATAAGTGTTTTCATTCCTAAACAAAGCGAAAGCACAGAAGACTCACGTTTTAGAGCATGTGGCGACCCTTGGTTTGTTCGGCGGTATGGGTTGCGTATAGGGAGGCTCGGCTGTTTAGAGAAAGACTGAAAATACGGGAGAAATACAGGAAAATACCTTTACGGGATGATAGCGGAATCCTGGGAAAAATGGGAGGGTTGACAGGTATGGTCTGAGCTCCAGGCAATCAGCGGGTGCTCTACCTCCTCAGGTGAGAGCAGCGCACGTCAGACAGTTCATCAAGCATCTACCGTTGGACCCTCATCTCACTATAGTTGTTATACATGATATTTAATTCATCTTGCCTTTAATGACTCTTCTGTATTTTGAATCTATTAGTTGTTCTCAGGTAACGTGTTTTGTCTGAGCCAAATATAAGTTAATATAATAATTTATGTACACTGATTTTGCATAATGAGCGATTGTTTGCCTTTAAAGTATTTCCTATTGTATAAACGTATTGTAGTATTGATTTCCATTTTTGATTATTAAAACTGATATTCAGCAAAAGAGACAGGGTATGTTTCATATTTTTTAATGAAAATGAAAGGAGGCAGTTATGTTATAGGAGGGCGGTTGAAGAGGGGGATCTATAAAATCAGGTGCCGGCGTGTTCTGGCATAAATTATTAACACTGGGTTTAATGTACACTGTTGCCTTTGAAGATTTACCTAACGTGTCCTCGGGAGTTTGTTTTTCATATCAAACTTGTGAAGTCTGAACTTAGAAGAAAAGGATTCAAGACTGAACTTTGTGTACTTAATATTGAGGAAAAGCCTTAATCAGAATGTCTGCAGCCACGCCTTCAGATGTCTCCCTTTTCCCCTATCCACACTGACACGGAGCAGCAGCATTTTAAAACCAAAGCGGCCTCTCCAGCATTTCCATAACGCTCTGTTTTCAGGGCTCAAAAACTCAGGGGTTGTGTAAACGGATGGTGTAACCGTAGCAAAAATTTTGCATTTTAAAACTAAAACGTAGTAGTGTAAACAGGGCCTTCTGTAAGTCAGGGGTCTGGCTGGGCCACTCGCAGCCAATCACTCACATTGTCCCGTTGCCAACTCTGTTGATTAACCGGAGATTAAACTCTTCTCAAAGGTTCAGCTTTCTCTACAGAAAAATGCTGCCTTTCCAGATTATGTGCAATCAACTGAATTTGACACACGTGGTTTTGTTGTAGAAATATCTTATGGTCGATCAATGTAAACAGTATACACCTGAGCTCAATGTTGATAGCCATTTAATTTTCAACAATGACAGCAACAAATCAACGTTAAATTGTTGTGTTGTGTCACATTGTCCTATTTCAGCCACAGTGTTGTAGTCTGAGACAGTTTTGGGAAATCCTAAAAGATTCCTGTAATCCGAGACTAAAATCTGAAAATGAAATTTTCCCTGTAATGACGTTCTGGCAGTTTCAGAGGAGTTCAGACACTTTCCTGCTGTATGACTTCAGCAACAATGAGCATCAATAAAAACGGACCAATAGGAGCACAGATTTTTTTCTAGTTTTATTGTTAAAGCATGCTGTGAGCAAAATAAACACTACAGATTGTTTATGTTTGCTGTGATGTATCATTTCAGAAGGTGAGTTACTAAATGTGTCACTGATAGATGACGTTAAACTCGGATGAGTTTTTTATGTGTCCATATTTTGATTATAGTTTAGTCTGGCATAAAAAAACTGAGATCTCGGGAACAAGTAAATGATGTCTGACAAGCCACAGTCATACAGGATTATTACAAAACATACAGTATAAGCTGCGCTTAAGATTACATGATGGCTCATTTTTAGCTTAAGTTATTTGTATATAATTATTCATTTAAATAATGTAAAAAAAGAATTAAAATCAATAAATATTACAGACTGTTCATGTTTTATGCCTTATAAATAGTGAGATAAACAGTTTAAGGAGCTTTAAAAATGCTGTAATATTGTCTGTCAAGCCTGGAGGCAGCACTAAGTTTCTTATCTACTAAAACGTCCTGCCACACGTCATACATTCCTTCTTTTTTTTCACACAAAGTTTTCCTTCTGATTTATAAATTGCTTATACCCTTCCTCACACCATCCAGATTCTTTCGCTCAAGGGTCGTGTTTCCATACCACCACCTGTGAAATGCTTATCTGATAATAGAAGTCATGAGAAAAAATAATCTACATTTCCCCAGTGCTACTAAGAAGTCTGCAAAAGAGCGAGTTGTGTGCCAAATGTTATGTCATGCCTGTAATGACAAATGTCTTTAAAACAGGCTGCCCTCCGCTGGGTCAAATGGAACATCTGGTGCCATTCTGCTTTAATGATGCGTTCGAAAGTGATTTGTAAATACTGACACGCTATCTGATGGCATAATTATCGGATGCCTGTTGCTTTTCATTCTTCAGAATTGGCGTCAAACGTGCATGAAAGCCAATCATTGCCCCTCTCTGCATTCTTTCAGAGATGTATAGCGTACGCAGGCAGCTGGTATGCGGATTTTATGCCATGTTATGGTTACGTGACAGAATGATTTGAGCCTATTAGTGCTTCTCCGTGAGCTATATATAGATCCATGTGTTCAGAAGCTCAAGAAAGAGTTTTATTACTCATTAATAGGTTGCCCAGAGCTCTGGACATTCTCAAGGGGAACGTACATTATGACAACTTATCAGCAACGTACCACACACATAGAGCAGGCACTAGATGTTGTGTTACTGCTTTGTACAAGTCATTGATTTAATAGTGTCTATTAATTTCTGCTCACGAGGAAACACTTATGGTCCAGCTGCAGTGTTCATATTATTATTGAATTATTATTGTTTTTCTTCTCATTTAGCCTGATTAATTTTTTAATTTTCTTTTTTTTCATCACTCAATGGAGTTCAGTTGCTTGCCACTATCTCTTAACTATGACCTCAGTCAGATCACATGAATTAGTCACAATTTCGGCACGATTCAACACAAGAGTCTATTGTTTCTTCTTGTGTAATGTGGCATAGTTGATGACAACTGACACCATGTCTGCGACGCTTCATGACATCATCACAGAAAGTCTAGCATGTTTAATTTTGTTCTCGTTCTTCACGAGTTCCATCACATGGGTGGCACTGTGTAATAGGTACATAATTTTTTCATTAAATCAGTGGTAATTAGGTAATCAAAATATAGGCTGCATATATATTTACTTATGGGTGGATAAGAGCAATCATTGATAATGCAAACTTTAACTACCTTTTCTAAAATTTTAAGTTGTTTTAAGTAAATTTATCTAACAGACTGGCACAGACATCTTCATCCTCACAACGAGTTTCTGAGTTCTCTCATCTTTCCAACAGAGTTTGTACTTCCGAGGTGTTCTGGAAACATGATTAGTGCTGCGAATACATTGTAAAAGCATTTCCTGCTTTTTCACATTTGTCATTAATAATGAAACAGTTTAATATAGGCTTCTCTGAAACTGTGAATATTTCACTTTAATTTTATTTAGGCTAGATTATTATTTTTATTTAACAAGCACAATAAACACAATGTGTTAAACAGCAATTCTTGGTTTGGCGCTGAAGCATAGCAGAGTTGTTTTGAAGCATTTCACCTCAAGTTATTCTTGTTTATCTAGTACAGGGGTGGCCAACCCCTTTTCCTGGAGAGCCACCTTCCTGCAGATTTCAGTTGCTACCCATATTAAACACACCTGAACCAACTAATAATGACCTGAACACCACGTGATAATTACAGGCAGGTGTGTTTGATATGGGTTGCAACTGAAATCTGCAGGAAGGTGGCTCTCCAGTAACAGGGTTGGCCCCCCCGGAGTAGTAGATAACTGACCAACAAACCATACATTCCAATTAAGAAAAAATATCAAACAAAATTTGTTTCAAAAAGATATTTTTTTCTAAGAAAAAGATACAAATTATATTTTTGTTTGTGCCCATTCACTACTCAACTATACGGGTGGATGATTTATTTTTCTCTGTGGAAAATGAGGATTTAATTAATGCTTTACTGTAGTTGTTGTACCACAAACCTTTGATTTTTTTTTAATATGTTATTATTTTAAAGAGTATTTCTGATTGCATCTGATTTTTCCTTGCTGCTGATGTGCTTTTATTATTATTTTTTTTGTCTCACTCGCGGCAAGTTCAGGCAAGGGAGTGTTTAATAAGCAACCCATGGCTGGAAAATATACATTTAGATTTCAATGAAAATATCATAATATTAAAAAGGAGTCATAAGTTTGATCTTATCCATGTCATAATAAATACCCTTAAAATATGTACCTATTAGTTGTAGCAAGCATCAGTGTTTAGTGAGATTGAAAGAGGATTTTAAAAAATGATTAATGAAGTTGAGATAAGAAATATTGTTATAGCAACACTTGTGATTGCTTTGGGAAATAACGCTTGTAGTAGACATCACGGAATGACTGATCGTGAAGGCACATGTAGCTTAAATGAATAAATTTGTTTTATTTAACAGGTACAATGCACAAAAATTACATTAACCTCAAAGTGGAAAGATGCATTGTGCCAGGTTGTAGCAAGATGGCTATTTTCCACCTGCAATCCCTGGACAGATAAAAATTAAAACAATAAACACATCTGTTACCCATGACAATTCAAGATTTTATCTAGACAAAATTGAATAATCTGACATAGTGACTTTCGTAACCAACAATATAAGTCAATAAATGTGATCTGGCCTGGGCTTTAGTTGATCTTTAAAAGATACTTTACTTCATATTCAGAAATATTATTGTTTTATTGACACTATTGGATGATAACTTGAAATTATTTATGCTGCATGGTGATGATACAATTGTGTCCATTACAGGAACTTTATAAAATGGCACTGTTATCTTATGTACATTGCTGTGTAGCAGTTTATTAACAGCTTCTTGAACGTTTTTTGCATACAGTTTTGAATTGCATGTATTTATTGATTTTTTGTATTTTAAAAGAATATCTGATTAATATAGGGAGTAAGCCGAAAAGTAAATGAATGAATGAATGAATGAATGAGTGAATAATGTCAAGTTATTTTTGAATTTTTTTCTATATTTCTATATTTCCTATACAATATATGTTTTCACCCTGCTACAAATGCCAATAAATAGAATTTTGTTAAGCTGTAAACGTTTTAAAATGTAAAGTTAGTATATGTCAATTCAAAAGCACAAATAAAAAAAGAATCATGTACTATCAACAATTTCTGTTAAGTAACTGTTTTAATCACTGTTTTTTACAGTGAAGTGTTGCTTATTGCTGAATTTAAGTCATTTTATAGATAATTATTAAACTGATTATTTACCCAATAATCAATAATTAATTAAATAATTGATTGATTGAAGTGATTAATGTTTGCCCATGTTGCATTTTTGCATAACGTTATTTCACATAGGTATACCTGTTACATAAGTTCAAATTCGCAAAAGTAACAGTCTTGGCACTATAAAATAGCCTGACATTGCTGACTTGTTTTGATCTAACATTGTTAGCTGTTTTTCATTGAACATACAACTTGTATAATGCCATTAATCATTGTGACAATAAATGCAGCTTTAGTTAAGCTCTATTACACCACGCTGTCATAACCACAGCATAATTAAACTTGCTTTTACACACACAAGATGTTCTATGCAATGTTATATTGACAGACTTTGAAATTAACACCCACCGACTGCAGGTGAAAACAGCTGCGGCTGGTCACAAAGTCAAATCACTTGTCACTTTGGCTAGTTATGTTTCGAAAATTATATTATGTCAATCTGCTGGTGAAGTTCATGTAATCTGTGCAGATAAAGTGCACATGCTCAGCTCATGAGTCTTACTTTAACAAATAAAAATGAGCTGGTTTGTTTGCTGCAACCCCCATATGGAAAATTAATGAACTGCATAGCAATGAAGAGCAATGTCTGTTGTATTAGCTAATAATGGTCTGTGCTGCTGTCTGTTTATATATATATATATATATATATATATATATATATATATATATATATATATATATATATATATATATATATATATATATATATATATATATAGTATTGTATTGTATTGTATTGTATTGTATTGTATTTAAATTGTAAATATACATATGTTATTGAGATGAAACTATTCTCTCATAATTGCTCTATTTTATGATGTTTGCATCATTAATTCAGCAATTATTCAGTTTATTACTGTGAATCAGCTGGCAAAATGTACTACATTTTGTAAATAAATTTGAGTTGACTGACTTGATGTAATTTATCCCCCAAAATAAAAATTTTGCCATGATTTAAAATATATTCATATTGTTTCAACCCGAATAAAAATTCACTTATTTTCATAATGCTAATGTAGATATAAGACACATCTGTATGTTAATACCAGGTAGAAACAGTAATACATCCTAGCAGAAGACCTATGATCAGATCACTGAAAATGCATGTTATTAATGGAAACCAGCCCAGAGTTTTGGGTTGACAGACTTCATGTGGAGAAACAGAAATCTTTTAAAATTGATTAAAATATCTTCATCTGTATTCCTAAGATGAATCAAAGGCTTTTGGAACAACACAAAGATAAGCAAATGACAACCAAACCCTTTGAAATCTAGGAACGGACCTATTCATTTTCATTTTAGAATTCAATTTCAATTTTAAAAAGATAAAGAATGAAATATCTTATTTTCTCCCACAGGAAAATCAAAACCAACTACTTCATCGTCTCGCTGGCGTTTGCTGACCTGCTGGTGTCAGTGCTGGTGATGCCGTTTGGTGCAATAGAACTGATCCATCAGAACTGGATCTACGGAGAGACTTTTTGCCTGGTCCGCACCTCTCTGGATGTGCTGCTGACCACAGCCTCCATCTTACACCTGTGTTGCATCTCCCTTGACAGGTAAACTAAAGACGATGCACAAAGTGTATTAAGTATAAAAGTGTTATTAAGGTGGGAAACTGTTTGCGATGCACCTGCATTTTTTTGCTTTTCAATGTGTGTTTTTTAGACTAATAGTAAAAAAATTAGACACTTTTTAAGTACTTGATTTGTAACACTTCACTATCAATCCGTTTCTATGTGTTGCCATTACAGCACATATTTTTAAAGGCTGTTTTCTCAAAATGAATTTTTTTTTCCTGCACTGAGTCATAATTCTCCACTTGAGCAGCTCTTACATACAACAAAGTTCAGTTTTATACATGTCATTTTGGAACACCTGCCTTTACATGCATAAGAACTTTAATTACATCGAGAGTTGGCAGCTATAACAATGTCAACTCTTCTAAGGAGACTTTCCACAAGGTTTAGTATTTATAGGATTTTAACAAACGTCTTGAAGCACATTTGTTAGATCAGGCACTAATACTGGATAAGAATACCCAAACTGTTCCCAAAAAAAATTGAGAGCATGACTTTTGGCAATATGGTGTATATTCCAAAGATATTTACAGAGCAATGTGTTGATAGATAGTATGACCTATTATACATAAGAGCTATATCACTTGCGTAGAAGTGCGTATTGACGATATATAGCCATATCGCACTGCTACTCACGTCATATTGCGTTTATACAACAGTTTGACAGCATAATCATGTATATAAAAAAGAAAGTCAAACACAAAGACTCTAAAAATCTTTTTGTATCAGGAACTACTTTCTTCCGCTATTCCACATCTGTTGCTGACATCAGAAGCCATTACTAATTCACTAATGTAATTTTAGAGCTATTTGAATGATTCTCTAGGGTAGTATCTATCTATCTATCTATCTATCTATCTATCTATCTATCTATCTATCTATCTATCTATCTATCTATCTATCTATCTATCTATCTATCTATCGATCGATTGATCTGTCTATCTGTCTGTCTGTCTGTCTGTCTATCTATCTATCTATCTTTTGTGACGACAAAACGGATGATTTTGCTGACATTTTAGGATAATAAGGCTAAACGGCATGAAAAGCCATCAGTCATTTCCCAGCATTTCACTATTTCAAACAGGATTACACAATATTTATCCCTGAAAAAGCCAAAGCAACGCAATCATACCAGACTACTGTTGTGTTTGTGATAAGAAAAAACGCTAAACACATGGGGAAATTTTCTTTCTTTTTACTGAACTAGTTTGCAGTAATAAAAACAGGAGACTCATTAGAAACAAACAGAGGGCCAACTAAAAAATAACACAAGCCTAAACAAAGAACATACAAAATACACACATTCCATGTGAGTCCCATCTCACACTCAATACAATACAATTACTATGATATAAATACAGCACTGCAACATGAAAAATACAGTGAGATCGAATGTCACTCACCAACTTTTTAATGTTTTGATCTGGCAGAGTAATACAGAAGGGTGAGGAGGGTGAGGAGGCTGTATAAATTCTGATATCACACGGCTATCAGCCAATCAGATTATATATATATATATATATATATATATATATATATATATATATATATATATATATATATATATATATATATATATATATATATATATATTTATATATATATGTATGTATGTGTGTATATATATCTATCTATCTATATATATATATATATATATATATATATATATATATATATATATATATATATATATATATATATATATATATATGATTAAATATTTTATTCTACAAGCGTTTTTTGGTCTTTTTGCAGTATTTTCTTTAACACAAATTTTCATTTTACTAAGTAATTTGACTTTTTTTCACTTTATGTGTTCTTAGGAAACATGTAAATGTAAGCTAAATGCTTTCATATAAATTCAAAATACATTGAACTGCAATTATCTAACTAAAATAATCTAATGATAATTAGTTGGCATGTAGATGCAATAAACCAAATATTATAAATAATATATATATATATATATATATATATATATATATATATATACCAGCTGTAAAAATGGGCCCAACAAGCTAATTAACTACTTCATATGTTCCCAAAACTACAAGTAAGACTGCTGTTGCTATGTCTGTTTATAGGCAGGCTATGTAGCAATGCAGTTACATCATTATTTGACTCTCAGTCAGAGGAAACTTGGGCCAAAATAAAGAAAAGGATAGAAAGAGGTACATTTTGTTACAAACCAAATATTATCAGTCCCCCTCCTCTCAGTGCCCTCATGCCCTCTTTAACAAGCGAGGCATTGGAAGGTGGCCCGTATGACTGCAGGGGCCGGATGACGTAAACCGGGGACAGCAGCAGAGCACTCAAACCTCATCCTGAATATCAGGGCTGAGGTCTAATACATCACTCTGGAGGAACGAAGCGGAGCTGAAAGGGTGTTACAAGCCAGAGGGAAATTCGACAAAGGCTTAGCGCTTTATTGAACTGCTAAGTGGAGTAGCCTTTACAATGTGCTACTGTCACACAAGACGCTAAACCGTGTTGAAGCATAGCTTTTAATTTCACTTTTTATTATTCGCCATAAAGTGTTTGCTTCTGACAGCAATGAGGTCAGTAACTAAATACAATGTCAGAGCATGACACCGATTATAGCCGAATGCCCATTTAGAGTTTAGACAAACTGTCAGTTGAAGTTATTCTGAGAAAATAAAAGAAACGCTGAGGCAAAAATGACGGTGTACTGGCAGGTTTGATAAAAATGTTCCTCTTGGACCTCCTGTATTTTTTCTTTTGTTGTTAGTTCTTGCGGTTATTAGAGTAATTCTTTAAAAGCACCAAGCACTAGTCAAGCGGATGGGAGTACTGTAGAACTAAATTACAGGCACTTTAACAAACAACCTGAACGTTTGGCAAAAGGCAACAATCTTTCATGAAGCCTTCAGAATTTGTGGATCATAAATCACAGACGTATGTAAACCACTGTGACCTTGAGTGCGGCACTTCACCCCAGGCTTCTCCAAAGGGAATTTTATGTAATAAGTCAACCGTAGTTTACCTTGCATTAAAAGCATCTGCTATACATGATGTTTTAAATGCTTTGATGCCAAGCACTAATAAAAATGATGGGGACTAAATTGCTAAAACATATATTTCATTATTAGAAGGACATTTTCGCAACATTAAAATCATATTTTAATAGATTTTCCATTTTTACAATTTAAATGAATATGAATTGCGACTGGAAGAGCATCCGCTGCTTAAAAAATATGCTGGATAAGTTGGCGGTTCATTCAACAGTGGCGACTCCTGATTAATAAAGGGACTAAGCCGAAAAGAAAATGAATGATAGATTATTTAAATGAAAACAATTGCACATGGGGTCATTATATATGTGCATATATTTTTCCATGGTCTGTTATATAATAATTTACATATTTTATGTTGTCGAGCAAGAAAATGTTTCTCAGTCCTACACATTTCACGTTTTTAACTGTCTGTCTTTTGCTTGACTCGAAGAGTTTATTAGGTTCATAATCACAGTGTTGGTGGACGATTCACTTGGCAAGGCACTTTGTGTGACCACACATTGATCACCATGGAAACAACATCACTACACAGTCCGCAGTACGAAACTCTCAAGTGCTCTTCCTCTGTGGCAAAACAATTTACAGCTGCCATGCAGTCATGTGTCAAGTCGATGCATTCCTGGAATTTCAATTAAGGCAAGACACTGCAGGTGAACAGGGCTTAAAATCAAGTAAAAAGTTGCTATCAACATTATTCCCCAGTTGATTTATTACATTAGGATTAGCAAACATTTATTTGCAAGTTTTATAAAATGTTGTGTAAATATGCAAATGATGCAAAATTTCATTAAATATACATTTATTAGAATTTATTTCTAAAACAAAAGTCTGAACATTGGATTTATTTCTGTTCCAATGTTTTGTGCATCTGTGTTAAATTACTTAGTAAAATGAGAATTTGTGTTAAAGAAAATACTGCAAAAAGACCAAAAATTATACGCTTGTAGAATAAAATATTTAATCATATATATATACAGGGCTCGAAATTAACCTTTTTGCTTGGTAGCACCGGTGCTCCTAACTTTAAAAATGTAGGCGCATCAGCCAAAATTTAGTCGCACCCACCAATTATGAGCACCGTTACTACAAGTTTTATACAAACATATTTATTGTATTTGAAATCAACACTAATCAAACTAACAAGCAAAAATATATATATATATATAAATGCAAACGTGTCGAAAATATGTCTTAACGAAATCCCGTTATCACAAGAAAATAGATTTTTATAACAGAACTGAGTGAGCAAAAGATACACGGAGCACTCACTGGCCCTGCACACACTGCTTAAATGAATCTGTTAACGGTATAACTTTGCTGTTCTCACAAGTGCTGTCTGATATTGCACTAATGCTTTTGACACATATTGTAGCTTATTATATGCATACATGTTAATAGCAATACTGGTTTATTTTTATGAGTAGCAATATTAGTTTACTCAATGCAAGTCCGTTCGCTATGGTGTACGTGGTGTTTAATTTGACATATAGCTGTCCCTTGCAAGGCGGACAGCATCTGGCGATTATATGAAGGATTAAACAGAAGCTCTCGTGCTAGATGTGGCAAACAGTTACCTAAAAACTCCATCCCACAGATGTTTTATAGCGGACTTGAAGCCAATGGAAGTCTTCTACTCTTGGAAAAGTGTAGATGGTGGATTAACATTTAGCACATGATCACTTCTAAGATGTTTCAGTATTTATAACTTTGGATGCCATGGTTTCTAAAACAAAGTCTGTCAGTGTTATCTTCATTCTCCTCTTCAGTGCTTTACAATTTTTCGTGGTAGTAGCTCTCTCTGTCATCCCAAGCCAGAAACGCTGACTGAGTGATTGACAGCTGATATTAAGCAATCATTCGTTTTCAGTGCTAGAGCAGTGGGCCAATAAGAAGAGCGTAAAGGCGGGGCACACATTACGGATTTGGATTTGTTTACTGCAGCAAGTTGACAAGACAACTGTTTTAAACCATTCCCGAGCGCTGCGTTTCGCGTTGCAAGTGCAGAGATGCATTCTGCGTGAATGTCTCCCGAATCTGCGCATGTGGTGAACATTTTACAGTAAAAACTGGTCGCACATAACAGTTTTAAGCACTCGCAGAAATGCTCCCAAATATATTTTAAGGTCGCATAGATGAAATTTCGGGCACATATGCGACCAAAATGGTCGCAATTTCGAGCCCTGTATATATATATATATATATATATATATATATATATATATATATATATATATATATATATATATATATATAGATATAGATATAGATATAGATATATTTATATATATGCATGCATGCATGCATGCATGCATGCATGCATACATACATACATACATACATACATACATACATACATACATATATATATATATATATATAGAAATATATATATACATACATACATACATACATACATACATATATATATATATATATAGAAATATATATATACATACATACATACATACATACATACATATATATATATATATATATATATATATATATATATATATATATATATATATATATATATATATTATTGCATCTACATGCCAACTAATTATCATTAGATTATTTTAGTTAGATAATTGCAGTTCAATGTATTTTGAATTTATATTAAAGCATTTAGCTTACATTTACATGTTTCTTAAGAACACATAAAGTGACCAGATGTGCAGAATAGTGCACTACAACAGTTTATAGTCTAATTAACACTACTGAGGCAACAATTTTTGAAGTTTTGATCTTTGTTGAAATTAAACACATACAGTATTTGTCTTTATGTTTGTACTTTCATTTTAGTTGTCTTTTATTTATTTAATGCTACTTTCCAATATGAATCCTAATAGCATTTAACAAGTTTGCAGTGATAATAAAGCTTGTTAACAAGACTTCAATGATTAATGAAGGAATTATATTGCTTTGTTTCATTGTTTATCTTTTCTTACAAGTAGCAGAGTATTTACAGCCACTGTAGAGGCTATTTCTGTCAGTTCGCATAACATCCCTTTGTGGCCCCAGGCGGCAAAGTTGCAAACTGCAGTCATACCTAAAAAACACGTTCTTACTCCTTAAGAGCACCGGCGGTACAAGTCACGGCGGTAATGCTCATACTGATGGGGGGGGTGGGGGGTTTGGGGACGTGGTGTGTTTGCGAGCAGAGGAGCAAAACCAAAAACCACCCAGCTACATGACATAGAGTGCAGACAGCCTATAACAAGCTGTCTGTATAAACACACACATGGACACACAGCACCAAGCAAGGGACACACAGCATCACGCTCTCTCTCATTCACACAAATATACACACACACACACACACACACATAGACAGCACCAAGCTAGCGATGCACAGCATCACGCTCTCTCTCTCTCCCATTCACACACATAGACAGTCAGCAACAAACAAGCGACACTCAGACAGCATCACACTCTCTCATTCACACACATTAATACGCATGCTCGCTCGCTCGGGAGTCGGAAGCAATGTTGTTAGACTGCCCGCTTCCGTTCAAATTACACCAGTTACTGACCGCTCCTGCTCTTTATTTGGAAATAAATCGCCACGCTGCAAGAAATCTGGTCGGGTCCCGTGGCTCCTTTAGAGTGAGGCTTTCTTTTTGCAAATCATTCCCTCAAAGCTAAATGAAAAGAGGGGCGCGGTTAAGAATATTTGGACTTAAATTGTCAAACTGACATCAACAGAGAAGGACCAGAACTTCAAATGCAGAAGCAAATGGTCAAACTTTGATTTAAGATAACGGAAACATTTTTTTAAGTGGATTAATTTGCACACATTAAATATTGACCTAAGTTATTACAATGTGCACTATCAAAATAAACACTGTACATTGAATTCAAACAGACTTTAAGTAGGTCTTAAATGCAAATTTGTAAAATAGTGCATAAAGGTACACCTTTAACTCAGTTGACAGCCTTGATTATTAATGTCAGTGTGACAGATGTTTTACATAATGCTTTGATGTTTTCAAAAAATAATAAATCATAGCAAGAGAGCCGTATGGTAATCAGATCATTATCTCTGTTCATCTTACTATTTATCGCTTCTTACATTCTGCTCCACTAGCATCTATTCTCATGCTGCTGTGGTATTTTCATGAAAAACAGTAATGTTTTTCCTTAGTATGATCTTATATAGAGATTCCAGTCAACCTGGCAACATGCGGCATTTATTATAATAAAGGAAGGAACACTGGCTATTTCACAAGTCATTTACCCCTCTGAGTTTTGACAATGAAGCTGGCCGGGTGTCCTTCAGGCACTCACTTAGCACATACAGCAATAATAGCCATGTCATCTCAATTTAGACTGTGTGAAATGCTCTCCGCCTTTTTCTTAAAAGCCGCTTTCTCCTGTGTAATTCTTCTTTTTCCTTCGGGATACTTGCAGTCTCTTCTCATTTCTCACACGAACCTCACGCACCAAGCAGCATGTGTTTAGAGTCTGCAATACAGCGCGATTCTCTTCAGACGATATGCGCTCTCAGTGTTGATTTCATGCTTAATTTAGTGCTCTCTATTATGCCTCCACTCATCTGACTCATTCTGGGTGAATACTAATTGTGGGT
Source organism: Danio rerio (assembly GCF_052040795.2). Taxonomy (NCBI): domain Eukaryota; kingdom Metazoa; phylum Chordata; class Actinopteri; order Cypriniformes; family Danionidae; genus Danio; species Danio rerio. Next base: position 29,328,314 of record NC_141034.1, on the reverse strand, counting down.
GCTCGTTAGCTGTGTTATTTGTGCGTCACGAGCCGCCACTTAAATATGCTTTTTCAGAAACTTTTGTAGCTCCTGATAATTGGTGTTCATCTCAGCAGGTGAGAAATTCATTGTCATCTTCTGCATGACTTGTGAAATGTCCAGATAAGAAGGGTCATATACTTTATATGGCAATATAAATAGGTGCACTTAGAGAATCCAGCATGCACAAAACTGTCCCAAAGGTTCTGCGCACACATCAAAGTCAGTCATGGAGAAAAAATGGGTTTTTATAACTGGACATTCTAATCATAGCACACATACACACACACACACTGTGCACACAATACATGTTCACCAGCAACAATGGCAAAATCCTCATTCTTATATGCAAATCATTAATAAAGATTTAAAAGTATAGTGGGTAGCACGATCACCTTACAGCAAGAAGGTTGCTGGTTCGAGCCTCGTCTGGGTCAGTTGTTTCTATGTGGAGTTTGCATGTTCTTCCCGTGTTTGCATGGGTTTCCTCTGGGTACTCTGGTTTCCCCCACAAGTCCAAAGACATGCAGTACAGGTGAAATGGGTAGGCTAAAATTGTCCATAGTGTATGAGTGTGAATGAGAGTACATGGGTGTTTCCCACTGATGGGTTGCATCTGGAAGGGCATCCGCTGCGTAAAACATATGCTGGATAAGTTGGCAGTTCATTCTGCTGTGGGGACCCCTGACCCTGATTAATAAAGGGACTAAGCCGAAAAGAAAACGAATGAATGAAGCATTTACCCATGCTTCTACTGTACTGTATATGTGTTTTCCCAAACCCAAAACTCTCTTGTTTATTTTGTTTGAAAACAAATGAAAATATTTTTATAAAATCAGAGAGAAATTCTTAGAGACTGAAAGTGTATTCAGCTTTTAAAGCATTTCAAGTGAACAAACATTCAGAAATCTCTGATGGTCTCTGATGATGAATGATTTTTTTATGTATTGATATGCAAATCAATTTTTTTTTCCAATTCCTTTTTATTATATTTTAAGTAACATGTACATACACATTTCCATGTGTCAATTCCAACACAAACCAACAAACCAACAAATGAACAAACAAACCAAAAACAAAACAAAAGGCTTCTCAGTATTTTACATCAAAATACAACATCACCTCTATTACTAATCTTCTAGTAAAACATTTCCAAATCCACCACCTTTTAAAAACAGTGTAAAAGGTCCCCAAACTCTATCAAAAATTATATATCTATTTCTTATCATACAAGTTATTTTTTCCATTTTCATATTTGTCACCATCTCTTTCAGCCAACAACCTATAGTTGGTACAAATCAATTTAATATGTTTGTTTGACATCTATTTATAGCTGTTCTTTAGTCCATTTCGGTGTCTTTTTCACTCTTGTCTATGTTAAAGTCTTAGGTAGATGTGCATAAAATTTAATTTAATTTAATTTAATTTAAATTAATTTAATTTAATTTAATTTAATTTAATTTAATTTAATTTAATTTAATTTAATTTAATTTAATTTAATTTAATTTAATTTAATTTAATTTAATTTACATCAAAAGCAAATGTGCTCTTAAGCATTGGCTATGCAAAGTTAGTCACTTGCTATTGCAAAATATGACTGAGCATGTAAAATTTTCATTCATTCATTCATTTTCCTTTGGCTTAGTCCCTTATTTATCAGGGGTTGCCACAGCAGAATGAACTGCCAACTATACACAGCAGATGCCCTTTCAGCTGCAAACCAATACTGGGAAACTCCCATACACACGTACCCATACACTATGAGCAATTTAGTTTATCCAATTCACTTATAGTGCATGTCTTTGGACTGTGGGAAACCGGAGCACCCAGAGGAAACTTACGCGAACATGGGGAGAACATGCAAACTTCACACAGAAATGCCAACTGAACCAGCAGGGACTTGATCCAGTGACCTTCTTGCTGTGAGGCGACAGTGTTAAACACTGAGCCACCGTTCTGCCCAGCATATCAAAATATTAGTTATATTTGGAAAAAAAGTATTTACATTTTCAAGCTGTATCAAGTTGTATTCACATATTTGAATTACTGTATCTGGAGGAATAAAAGAGAGAGAGTTTGTGTGTACAGATTCTCTGCTAATATTAAACCTGTGAATTTTTACTATTAAAAAAGCAGCATCCTCACCATTGCGTTGTTAAAAAATATAATACAGCTTTTCAACAGTGATGACATTTTATTGACAAAATTCACAAGTTCCAACTATAAGAAGCAATAATTTAGACAGACAATTGTATAATTCATTTGAACAATAGCCATTTGATAAAGTTTCCAGTTAATCAAACCCAATACCTTGTCACGGTAATTAACATTAGCCAATAGTTGTATAGGCACTGTTTGAGTCTATGATTGCAACCCACACTCTTTCACAGTTACAGTGCCAGAAATGCATTGCCAAATGTTATGTAATAAAAGGTTGCAGCAATAAATTATCTTGATAGTTCTGACAATGAACCTTTACCACTGGGATCTGTCTTGATGTTGAACTTGACCTTCAGATCTCCTCATCTTGGTCAAAAAGCCTTCTGAAAGGTTTTTGGCAGAAATCTGACCCTCTACAATCGATTGCAAACTTCCACTGAGGTCTGGCTCTGTGTTGGCATGGACACCCACTTGGAAACATCCCATAAGTGGAACAACATTTTTTTATTTTTGTAAATGCTGTTTCTATTAAAAAAAATTATAATATTTTATTTAATAATATTTTAAGAATGTTTAGTTATATTCTTCCTTCAAAAAAGACAAAATGCTGCAAAATCAGATGAGTATTTATTGATGCTATACTGTAATAAGCAGACAAGCTACACTGAAGCTTGTGACCTCGCCAGAAAGTGTCTGCAAGTTGTAAATTGATCCAGGAGCTTTTGCTGTCACGACTATTTGCACACCTCAGCAGCACTGAAGAAAGAGACCCAGATGGCACTCTAGAAATGAAATGTGAAGAGCTGCACCTGATCAGCCTCCAAACAGGGAACAAAAGAGCAACAGGGGAGCTGTCAGGACATCTTTCAGCGGCAGTTAGGAAATGTCGGAGAGTGTTGTGCAGTGTGGCTACCGTGCTGCCCCTCAGTAAGCCGATGCATTTAAATATAATGTTTTATTAGCAATTGGAAAGTGTGATACTTTTCTCTTTTAGGTTCTGATTTTAATGGGAAGACCTTTGCACTCTCCTGTGTTTTATATGACAACAACAAAGAGTATATGTGTGCTCTTCAAGCATGTGCTATACACCTCATTGGTTTACTGCCAGAAAAGCCTTTCCTACAAGTGTTAGTTCTTTGAATTTGTATGGAAATCATGTTGATGTTTTACTAGAACTACAGAGGCAGTCATTCTGACCATTTTATTAATTTTATTTATTAAACACTATACATCTATAGTACCCTGACTTTTCATAAATGTGTATATTTTATTTAAACATTGATATTTATTTTGAAGTACAATACATGAAAGAGTTATAAGTATTTCTTCCTTGAAAATATATCAATTCCATCAAATGCATTTCATCGTCCTCTACTTTTTCCACGTGCCTTGATTATGTGTGGCTATGCTAACAAAAACATAACTTTCAAATAGCAAAAAAATACATTATTTCAGACATGTCTTTTAAACTTTCAAAAACAACATTTTTTACAGCTTAGAACAAGTTTTGCTTTCCTGCTTGTCAGTCAATGTGAGGTACAGTAAAACATGTTCTGGGCTGCTCTAGAAACTTGTACACAATTATAGGTTATACTAAAAAAATATCTTATATTTAGGGTAATGACATCATAATATGTTTCGACAGACATAAAAAGCTAAATTCTAAAATCTCAGTATAGGGTAATGACATCATAATATGTTTTGACAAACATTCAGAGCTTAAATCTAAAATCTCAATAGAAGCTTCAAATGTAAACATGATGTAACCATTTTAATGAATTACAGTCTTACCCTCACCGGCCTCTTTGTTAGGTACACGTTACTAGTTACTGGACCCCCTTTTGCCTTCAGGACTGCTTTAATCCTTCATGGCATGGATTCAACAAGGTACTGGAAATATTCCTCAGAGACTTTGATCCAAATTGACATGAAAGCATCATGCAGTTCCTGCAGATCCATGATGCGAATCTTCCATTCCTCCACATCTCAAAGATGTTCTATTGGACTGAGATCTGGTGACTGTAGAGGCCATTTGAATATAGTGAACTCATTTTCATGTTATAGAAATCAGTCTGAAATGATTTGCACTTTATGACATGGTGCGTTATCCTGCTTGAAGTAGCCATCGGAAGATGTGTACACTGTGGTCATAGATGGATGGACGTGGTCAGCAACAATACTTAGGTAGCCTGTGGCATTGACACAATGCTCAGTTGTTACTAATGGGCCCAAAGTGTGCCAAGAAAATATCCCCCACACCAATACACCACCACCAGCAGCCTGAACCGTTGATGGCAGGATGGATCCATGGTATCATGTTGTTAATGCCAATTCTGACCCAACCATCCGAATGTCGCAGCAGAAATCGAGACTCATCAGACCAGGCAACGTTTTTCCAATCTTCTATTGTCTAATTTTGGGGAGCCTGTGCAAATTGTAGCTCACTGAATTTATTCTGTTTTTATGACCATTCTCTATAAACCCTAGAGACTGTTGTGTGTGCAAATCCCAGTAGATCAGCAGTTTTTGAAATACTCAGACCAGCCCATCTGGCACCAACAACCATGACATTCAAAGTTAAATAAATTACCTTTCTTCTCCATTCTGATGCTCGGCTTGAACTGCAGCAGATCGCCTTGACCATGTCTACATGCCTAAATGCATTAAGTTGCTGTCATGGGATTGGCTGATTGAAATTTTGCAGTAATGAGCAGTTGGACAGGTGTACCTAATAAAGTAGACAGTGAGTGTATATGGACAGTCAGAATGTCCATTCTAGTAGTTAACACCCCAATAAAACATTTGACTCGTGTAAATTTACTCTATACTTATTTTGAACCTATATGTAAAATCTTTAGAGATCAAAATAACTTTTAAATAAGCAACTTTCCCCCAAAAATGCAGCTTATAAACATCTTTGAGCTCTCCGTGGCGATTACTTAAGCTGTGCTACTTTAGCCAATATGAAAGAAACTAATCCAAGATTATCTGGTAATGTGATGCATTTATACATCAAATATGAAACCTCCAGGTCTGCCCTCAGACACATCAAGGCCACTCTGATAATGTCAGAAAAATATGTTTGATATTAAAATTGGCATGATTATGTATGTGATCATACCTTGTAAATGGTATATGAACACTTGCAGTATAAAGAAATGTGTGTATATACAGTATGTAAGACAATACAGTAATTAACAATAAATGTCATTTTGCAATATCAAGCAGCACAGAACTTGACCACAAGAAGCCAGAACAATTTACAAATGGCCACTCTCACCTAAAAAATACCACTGAAAAAACATTTCAGACTTATTCAGAATTTACCAGTATTCCTAAGCAAATAAAAAAGAACCTTGCTGTTAGTATTTCAGGACCTTTATGTCACGACTACTTGAGCTCCAGAAGTATTTTGACAGACTAGAGGGAGAGGAATATGAGTTCGCTGTATATTTATAAACATAGAGTTTGTCCATAGTCCATACAAGAGTTTTAGATAGAGCACTTATAAAACCCACTTAAAATAGCTGCACTTCTCTCCAACAAATCCACTCGCATTTGTTTGAATCCATTTATGAATGAATCCTGAAACTTGAAAGAGCCATAGAGAGAGGGAAATGGTCAACAGAGGCATGAGCTTGCAAAAACAGTGATAAAAGTGACTCTCGTTCATGAGCTTATGGTCATTAGACCTGGACGTCTGTTCGTTCAGCCCAGACGTTTACTTTTCATATGGCTGGAGGTTAATTTCTCCACATCACACGCTTGTCCAATGCCAGCCAAGCTTGGAATTAGATTTTCACGCAGACTTTCACGATTCCTTTTTTTCCCCTACGGGACCGACCCACAGGGAAACACTTTTGCATGACTGATCGTTCATACATGCTTCAGGAGTTGTGCAAAGACTGATTGCAAATTGGATTCTGATCACAGATTTGATATATAACCGATCAAATGTAAAGCCAATGGGCACCGTTGCTTCTTGAAATTCAGCATGGGCTCTCAGAGGAAAGCCTGCAGTGGTCTGATGGGACTTGTTGCTGTGGAAAGATGATCGATGATTCATACATAGTGTCATGCTTTTATAGTGAAGCACCTCAAATTTTGAACGCTATAATTTATGACCGGGAAATGACCAGTGGGACATTTGACATCACTATCATTTATGGTCATTGCTTGAGGCAAGACGCTACTGACAAAAACTAATGTTTTCTTTCTTTTTATGTCAGAAAACTTCCAAATATACTTTTCTCAAAATGCCTTTTTTTTCAGGAACAAAGCTATCAGTCTTTTATATTGTAAAAAAAAAAAAAGGAGAAATGTTTGTAGTTTTAAATAAAACAAGAAATTTTTTTAAATGTTTTATAAAAGATACTATTTTTATTCATATTTAAAAACTTAAAATAAATTTAAATTAAAACTTTACATTTATTTACACTTTCTGAGTGAAAAAATAAATCCTTTATTAAAAAAGTCCTGTATATATATGTATATATATATATATATATATATATATATATATATATATATATATATATATATATATATATATATATATATATATATATATATATATATTAGAAGTTTTAAATAAAATAAATTATTTTTTACTTTTTTTATATTAAAAGGATTTACAAAAGATACTTTTTTTAAAATTCAGAATTAACACAAGCAATTTCCGAATGGAAACAGTTTCTATACCAAATTTAATTCAACAATGTATTACTAAAAAGCACTTTCTGAATGGAAAAATAAATCCGCAATAATCTCTAAAATGTTTAAATTGGTTTTGTCAAATATTTAGATTCTTAGAATTATTTTCCAATTTAGTAAAAGTTTAATTACAAAATATTTAAATATAATCATTTTCAAATTTTACCATAAATAAATTTGCAAAATAAGGTACTAATAGAGTGTCCGTAGCAGTACCTTGTATTTGCAAATAAAAGTCTTTCTCAATCCAAAAAGAATTTTTAGTTACTCTATTATTTTTGTGATGGTAATCTCTCATCATTGTTTATACAGTAATATTTGAATGCATCCAAACCTGCTTTATTCGATATATTTGTGTATAAAGAAGTCACATCAAGTGTAACAAGCAAGTCTGTAGTATTTATGTTAGACATTTGGTTTAATTTATGTCAAACTTAATTTTCAAATATTAAAATATTACAAAATTGTCATTACCTTTTGTTCACTCTGCATTCTTCTAAACAGACCAAAATGTGTTAATACAGGTCATGTGCCAGTAAACTGTCCTGTTCAGGTCAAAGTCCACCCGATTATATTCCTAGATTCCACTTATAACAAGCTGAGTTCATGCAGTGTCATAATTACTGTAATTTCATGATGACTACCCATGACGTTCTACATCCTTGCACTATGAATTCTCTTGCAGCACACAGACATACATTAGCACCTAAATAAATCTACAGCACTTAAGTGGCACAGCGGTCACACATTTCAAGTCAGAGTTCTCAGAAAATATCCAGTTTACGAGTTGTAATTATGAATTTCACAAAGACGTGAATGCTTTTTACTAGTCAGAATCTTGTAATCATGGTAATTCATACATGACGTGAATCCAACCCTCTGTCAACTATAAGAATGAACGTTGTAAAAAAAAAACTTATTGTGGGTTCCTTTTTAGCACTGATTATATATAACATTATTGCTTAAAGAAAGAATCATGGCTTTGTCAGTATTTTTTCTCGTTTTTCTACTTTTGCACAGTTGACTGAAATATATTAGACCCAGCAAATTACACTTCATCTTTTTCTCCACAGTAACCCAAGATTTATTTTGAGAGCTATTAGCAAAATAAGCAATGCTGCTTTTCATGGAGTGTATGTAATAACTCAAAATACATTGTGATAAAGCCTAGTTTATTGGTCCACTGGGTCAGATTGTATTCTCACCACAATGAACCACTCTGGAGTTACTTTTCAGGCCATTTTCAGGCCAAATGTGATCAAATATGCACACCAAACTAAGAAATAAATGCCAGCCATCTATGAAAACACGGTAAGGTAAAAGGATAGTTCACCTTTAAACTAAAATAAATGTTTGTTTCATTTGTTGAACACAGATAAAGATATTCTGAAGAATGTTGGATTCTGGAGTTGACAACTACAAAAATGAAAAGAAAATGTAGTTAGAATTTATTTATCACCAAGAGGTTTAAAACTGTTATTAGTTTCATTATTCTATTAGACACAAAATAAGATACTATGAAGAATATCAGTAACAAGGACACATCCACAGTAGGAATAATAAAGTATGTGCCTACAGATGCGGTCATTTTGACATTTTTAATTGTTGTAATTTAACAGCTTTATTGAAGTAAAACCCATAATACTCTGACTATTTCTAAAAATGGGTATATTTCTGTCTAACAATGTTATTTTTTTTTAAATCAGAGCCCCTAGTTTTTTTACGATACCACAAATGCTGAATCCGACACAAAATCTATAAAAAGTCCCAAGTGATTTACATGTGAAGTCAATGCAAGGAAGGGATTAGACATCCTGTGGCGCGGATTGGGTGTTTTGTGTGTTTGACTTCAGGCTGCAAAAGAAAGTGGGAAACATAGTGGTCAAACTGCATGCATTTCAACGTCTGGTAGTTTTTCTCGTGACTTTGAAAGTGTGTGCCTCTGTTGCCTAGCAACTTTCTGCTAACATAAGGATAACTTTTTGATAGCAAAAGCAAAACTTTACTTCAAATATGTTCTCCCCTGCTTGTAAAAGTGAAAATTAAAGTTAGACACTGTCCTTCATGGGCGGTTTAGTAGCCTAACACAGTTTTAGGGTGTATCACCAAAAAGATTGTATTTTTAGGATAATAACTTCATTAAATATGACAACCAACATTTAAATCTTAATTTTAATATCTCAGTAAAAGCTTTGAATGTAAACATGAAGTGACAACATGACTTCTCTCTCACAGCTTCTCTCCCATAATGCACATCAGAACTGAAAATTCTGTACGACTGCCAGAAGGGAGCATATGCCAACAGTCGTTTCTAAATGTTGTGTGCAGTGGAAAGACGGCTTTAGACTAAAAGAAAAATGGAAAATCACAATCACAATTTTAATTGTATCTGCTTCTTTACTGTATTGTTAGATCCTTTATTAGATTTCATGGACTTGTGCTCACTTACAAAACCATCCCAATCAATCTAAAATGATCAATTCATTCTTAATTTGGATATTTAAGTAATCTGGTGGAATTGTATTCATATACCGATATTTATCGCAAAATATAGCAGCGTTAGATTTTATCAATATCGTGCAGCCCTAGTCAGAACGACCGCTAGTTAGAATTTTGCTATTCCAATGTTAATAGTTTTTGTCATATTATTGTAATTGAGCATTCCTTTAAGTTTTACATGGTAGTTGATCAGTAAAAACAAATAAAAGCTTGTCGTTTGCCTTGGGCGTGTTGTGTGTCAGGGCTGCTGTCGTTCATTGGAACTGTAATGTTGTCTCAAGTCTACATTTTCTCTTTTTTTCCCACTGCAGTTGTTTTCATCCTTTTAGATTCTGCTTACAGGTGCCATGGTGAAAAATCAATACGCTGGTCGAGCACGTACACAGCTGGCTGTGTGACATCCGTCAGTGACAGGGCTGTGTTTGGCATTATAGCAATGGACCATTGCTGACAACCAGCCCATGAATTGCAAGACTTTCAGCCAGAATTTCTTCACAACAGATTGGCTGTTAGATGTGCGAGAAACGGGCTGGCAATAATTTGTTTATGGTTCGCAAATGAAAATATATGGGCCAAATCCTGGAGGATAGCTTGGTCATGTGATGCATTTAATAAGCGTCTTACGTATTGTACTTTATGCGCTAAAGCAATCGGTGTAATTGTGTCACCCAATTTTAATTATGTTCCTTTTTATTAACATTGGCTGGAGTAAATGCGGCAAGAACAATGAGAGAACATTAAGCCCATTATTCTTATGCAAAACCTTATTTGTACTCTCCCCATTCAGCTGTTTAGAGAAATGGGAATACTCTAAGAGGGTGCATGACTTTTATTGTGGGCCAAATTGATTCAATTCAAAACAAGCAATATAATTAAATAACATCCAAAAAAAAAAAAAAAAGCTGGTGTGTACTACCTTCAGTGTTGGACGCCTTGGGTAAAGTCACAGCCAAATAGAAAGTGTGAACTACGCTACAGTTAAAAAGTTTCGGGTCATTAAATTTGGAGTAGTTTTTAGAGGATATTAAAAACATGAATGCATTAAATTGTTAAAAATTACAGCAAAAACATTAAATATTACAATTGCATGTGTATGGGTGTTTCCCAGTACTGGGTTGCAGCTGGAAGGGCATCTGCTGCATAAAAAATATGCTGGATAAGTTGGCGGTTTGTTTCACTGTGGTGACCCCAGATTAATAAAGAGACTAAGCCAAAAAGAAAATGAATGAATGAGTGAATGATTGAATATTACAATTGCTATTATAATCTATCTAAATGTCTGTTTTGACATGTTTAATTAGAAGAAATTTAAGAGTTGAGTTGCTAAAGCTTCTACTGTAAGTATTGTCTGAAAAGTTCTTTTAAACTGACCCTTTTTTCTCTGGCCCCTGTGACTAGGTTTAGTAATTTCACTTTTATGGTGATGAATAGGTTCTTGACATTGCCTTTAAAGTGAAAGAACTGAACACAAGCACATAGGAAGCTGAGAACAGGGCTCATTTTAGAAGAACATTTCAGCTGGTACTTAGAGGCTTTTGCATCTGAATGTTTCTTGAGCAGCAAATCAGCATATTAGAATAAAGAATCTGTGACACTGAAGATTGGTGGAAATGAGCTTTGCCACCACAAGAATAAATTAGATTTTAACCCTCCTGTCGTTTTACAATTCTGTATACACCATTTGTCCTTCAGGTGAAAAATTGCACGCCTTCACTAAACTTTAAAAATAAAGCAGCTAAATGTCCTTTCAATTCTCAGATTTATTTTACATTAAAGAAGCAACCTCATTTTCATCACAAACTCTGTGAATGTCTTGGTTATCTCTCATCAGTGTGGGGTATTTCATCAATGTTTAATCAGAAAGCAACACTCACTTTTAACTGAAGTAGAGGGTATATTTTCTATTGCTAAAACTACCTGCAGAAGTGTAATAACTTTAGCAAGACAGTATTGATCAAAGGTAAGGTAGCTGATTTGTGTGTGTGCGTGTGTGTGTGTGTACGTGTGTGTGTGTATTAGGGAGGGTATATTTTTGGAGTGTCAATGTGTGGCTAGTTGTTTTCTGGTGTAAAAATGGTGTTATTGACCGTATTCTACACATACGAGCAGGTGCAGCTGTTGGAATCTTTTTGGATCGAGACTTCCAGTCTTAATCGTTTCCATTGATTTTTAGATGTTTAAACTCAGTACTCTGATTCTTATCCTACTTTTTATATATAGTCACGAATACACTTGTTTGTAGAGCAAGTAGTTTGATGGATTTCTGTGATTTATTATATCTAGTTATTTCTCCAATCCGCAACTGAAACGGAAGTTTTAAATCTTTTGCAAAAACCATCTTTTAAAAGTGACTCATATCGGATTATCTGCATTTACACTGCACACAGCAAAGATGCAATAATAAGGAAAAAATGCGGGCGCTGACTAACAACAGATAATAAAAAAGAGATCTTTTCGAGAGGGGTCTGGATGCAGACCTGGGGCAGTGCAATCTAGGCTGCATCCAAGGCTTTTTAATGGGCTCACCTATCCCCACCCCTAACCCTAACCATCACAGTGACGTCACTCGCTCCATTTGAGTGCATTGTGTCAGACATTGCATCGCTGAGTGATGCAATCTCAGCTTGCATCATAAAGGCTGCATCCAGAGACTATTGATCTTTTCTCCATTCCTGTACTTAATTTTTAAATTAAGAATTTTAAAATTCTTTTTGACAAGTTGTTTATTATCATGCTTAAATAGCTGTGCTTCATGACAATATAAAAGCTTTTTAGTCCTCATGTATGAGATTTAGGGTTTGGGACTCTGCTAAAGTCTGTTCTGAAATGAAGCAGCAGAGTTGACGTAATACGATATGGTTTTTAACGATGCGCGACTCGCATTGCCCAGTTAATTTTTGACTCGTAAGTCAACAGAAGGGTTAAAAAGTAGAAAAATACTTATTTTAAGTAGCTTTAATATTATACTGTTTTACTGTGTTTATGATTAAATAAATGCAGCTGTAATTACAAATTTCTGACCTCCAACTTTTGTATTCCTTTATACGTATATTAACAAGACTTACAACACATCAGACACTATAGGAAATGATATTTAAGTCCAGTTCGGATAGAGTCCAATGCTCGATTGCAGCAGAGAGTTGTCTGACACAAGCTGGGAATGATTTAAGACAGCAAGTAACGCTTGGTCAGTGCTTCTGTCATTCGCTAACAAATACTTCCTTTCGTTGCTGCAAATCTCCTAAGGCCTAACCTTTCCAAATTTGTTACAAAAGAATGATATGTGAGGCCCATTTAAGCACCCCTATATAAAAAGTCAATAAATTGCATCAGGGTGATATTTGGCGGACCTAACCCAGCCATTTTAGTGGAATATGTCGACAATTAGACCGAACAGATGACTCAGAACACCTGCTATGTTTCGTGCAAAGAAAAATGTGTTGCAACCTTTGAAACTTTGAGAATTTGAATGTGCATCGATGACTTTTAAGTCCATTAAACAGCAACACTGACCTGAAGGGGTAGAGGCTGCATTGACGCATTGTGCTTTTAGAGAGCAGCTCTAAACGTGCTGTGGCAAACACATGGTTGGATTAACAGGCACCATGGCCGGGAATTGAATGTAAACAGGAACCCCGACACACACAGACTGAAGCATTGACAAATCTGGGTTAAAGAGACTGACCCCGTCCCGTTTAGTTGAAGCTATTGTGAGTAAAATCTGTCTTCTGTGGCTTTTTTCTCAGCCTTTGAGATTTCCGGACATGTCCAAAAATGCATTCTATAGCCACAAGGCACAAAACGATCATCCTTCTACAATGTGCAGGAGATGGAAAAGTGTGAGGCACAGAATGCGAAATTGTTGTGAAAGGGGGAAATATCTTAAGGGGTGAGAGTTTTCATTTCTTCAGCCAGTCATGGATTGTTTGTATCAGACAAACAGTGAAACTTTTTAGCTTTTGTGCTGCAGTTAATAACAATTTATTGTTGTAACGTTCTTTGTTGTGCAGCTGTTCTTCTTTTGAAATGCATGGTGATGACGTTTTTGTGAAGCCCTTCAGAGTCAACAAGCTTTACCTAGTGCAGGTCCATAATTACTTCACCTTTGAAATCCTTATTCTCGGAGTAGCCTTTGTAAACTGAGTGCGGTTTATTCAGGAGTAAAGAGTTTTCTTTTTTCTTTAACCCCACTTATGGTTTTCTACAGTGTCAAGGTGACTTTTATTTTTATTGGTTTATTTTTGCTGCAAGTTTGTTTAGGGAAAACCGATAGAGCTTTTTGAGTAAGTGTTTATAATTTGCTTTCAATGGTTGATGGTTTATTCCGCTATGGCGACCCCTGATAAATCAGGGACTTAGCTAATTGAATGAATGAATGAATGAATGAATGAATTTGCCCTCTCATAGACTGTTTAGCTTAAACTACCATACAGAAGTTTAGGACAACAACAGAATATTTTTTTTTTTATTATTCATCAAGGACCTTATAAATTTATGTGTCAAACTCAATTTAAAGTGACAGATATGACAGTAAAGACATGTATTATGTTACAAATTACTTAAATTTAAGAGATGCTGTGATTATTATGCATTATATATATATATATATATATATATATATATATATATATATATATATATATATATATATAAATATATGTTAATATAACATATATACATACAGTTGAAGTCAGAATTATTAGCCCCCCTGTTTATTTTTCCCCAATCTCTGTTAAACAGATTTTGTTCAACATATTTCTTAACATAAAAGTTTTAATAACTCATTTCTAATTACTGATTTATTTTATCTTTGCCATGATGACAGTAAATGATATTTTACTAGATGTTTTTTCAAGACACTTCCATACATCTTAAAGTGACATTTAAAGGCTTACTTGGGTTAATTAGGTTAGGCAGGTTAGGGTTGGTTTGTTCTATAGACTACTGAAAAAATATATATATATATAAATTATCAGAAAAAAAAAATCACACATACAGTGAAAATTCCCTTGCTCTATTAAGCATCATTTGGGAAATATAAAAAAATGGGGGCTAATAATTCTGACTTCAACTGTAGTTAAACAACATAAAAACCTTAAGAGAGCTGTGTACTGTTCTGTACTATACTCTACTGTATAGCTTGAGCTGTGATGTTTCTATAAATAGCAACAGTAATCTGGGTCTGTTTTTATTGTGTTTGAACTGCTTTTGTGAATGCCGTACTTACCATTGTTTGAGGACCTGGCGAGAATGCATCTGTTGAGAAATGCGTCTGTAGAAGCAGATAAGTGTGACGAAAGGCTGTAAAGGAAATCTTATGTGGAAATGCCATATATGGCAATGAAAATTAGTATGACAATATGAAAATATATAACCATGTACATGCTGCTGTTTATTTAGAATACTTCATATTACACCGGTTACTCACTGAAGCTAAGCAGGGCTAAGCCTGGTCAGTTGCTCTATGGGAAACAACATGGGAAAACTAGGTTGAAGTTGGAAGTGGTATTAGTGCGACATGCAGGGGACGCCCAACCTGTGATCTGTGTGAGCCCCAGTATAGTGAAGGGAACACTATACTGTCGGATGAGATGTTAAACCGAGGTCCTGACTCTCTGTGGTCATTAAAAATCCCATGGCACTTCTCGTAAAGAGTAGGGGAGTGACCCCGGTGTCCTGGCAAAAATCCCATCATCGCCCCTTACCCGTCATGGCCTCTCAATCATTCCCATCCACTATCACTGTCTCTCCACTCCACCAATAGCTAATGTGTGGTGAGCACACTGGAACCGTTGTCCTGTGGGTACCAACACATCATCTATGTGGTTTCTGCACATTGGTGGTGAGGTGGAGAGAACCCCCATCATGATTGTGAAGCACTTTGGGTGTATGGCCATACACAATAAAAGGCGCTATATAAATACACACATTACATTACAAGTATAAGTATGTTTATGGATATAATATAAGTTAAAAAATAAGACCTATTGTTTTTTTACCACTTGTAAATCCATTCCCCATATTTTTACTCAACACAACACTGAAAATGATGTGGAATCCACAATCATGAGCATGTTTATGTTGCTGTGATACTAGAACTCGCATCAGAATGCAAACGGTTAATGCAACCATGTCATTTAAAAAGACAACCTTGAGCTGATTAGAATTTAAGATCAGAAAGGTTATGAAGCTCAAAAAGACTGACAAAATCTGTTTTTTTCAGAGTCTTCCAGATCCTTGATAGGTTGACATTTTGTCAGTCAGGTGAACAGGCAGGTCATCGTCCTCAGATTTTTTTCAAGGTTATTGTCTTTCAGATGCATAATGAAGTTGATGTTACATACTAATATATTTCAGCTACATATTTATGAACAGTTCAAAAATAAAAAAAAATTTCCACACAACCAGTCTCCGTGACAGTATTTAATTCAGAATGGGACTTGTAACAAATTTGGGGGCTCGTCCGGGATATATTTGTTTTTTTAAACCTTTATATTTTGTCTTTATATTTTTGGGTTACATTCAACCACATATTGGTCAAGTTATTGATATTACAGTGATATGGTTATGCATCCTTTCCCTTTGTTGGAATCTATTTTGGTTCGCTGGTTGTTTCTCTGTTTTCTCGCAATGTTTAATTTAGAGGTATTTATTAATTCTCAGACTACAAAGGCTTTTCAGTTATGAAACACTTGAGTTTGAGCATGTGAAATTCTGTCGTTCGACACTGCGAAAAAGGGCAGGATCAAATCACAAGATTAAAAAACATTAAACGAAACACAAAAAGCAATCGATTTGTCTGTATTTTAAGGAAAGCAAGTGATTGGTCGATATTTTAAATGCACAGAGAGGTCATGTTTTGATCTTTGATTGGTCTCCCGCCGTCATGTGATGGGATTTTGCAGGTCAGAGTTCACCAAGCTTGAACTTTGCAACACAGCGAACTGCAAAACTTGTCGCATGATTTGAAATTACTGGTCTGCTCCAGTAGCATGCATGTGAATGGAAGTCTATGGGGCGAAAGGTGCAGTGTGATCTTGCCTTAACTTTTATTTCCTTAAATGAGGATATTTGTAGGTCACTGCTTAGTTCTATTTAAACTTATTTAAACAGGAGTAAAATTGCCATTTTAGGCATATTTAGATACACACATTCTACATCACTGTTTAAAACATACATAAATGAAATGGTGAGATAAAAATGACTGAAACAACTGTGATTTATAAATTGTTCTCTAAGTAATACTCACTGTACATTTTCTTCAATTGTGTATGATAACAAATGAATATTCAACATATTTGCCTTTTCTTACAGGTACTATGCCATCTGTTGCCAGCCGCTGGTCTACAGGAATAAGATGACACCGCTGAGGGTGACTCTAATGATTGGAGGATGCTGGATTATCCCAACTGTCATTTCCTTCCTACCCATAATGCAAGGCTGGAACAGTATAGGAATAAAGGACTTGGTGAGTCACATCTATCAGATGGTAGACTATTTGTGCTGATAAGGTTTGCGAAGACAGTCTGACTTTGATTCTCTTATAATGATGTTTCTTTCTCACCTTGCAATCAGTGCAAGCGTGTGTTATTAAAATGCTCTTTAAGAAGTGCAGGAGGTGATTAGGAAGGAGACTTGTGATGCATGAAAAGTGATTTATGTTTTTTCAGGCATTTCGCTTTCATCTTATTTTCTCTATATGGAGTCTACAAAAGGCAATTATGCATTCATGTGTAGAATCCAAGCCATTGTCGGTGTTTCCTGAAAAACAATTGCAGTCCGTATGGCTTTCATAAAGACAAGCTTTGAGGGGTGGGATGATTGAGGAGAAAATTAAATACCACCATTACAAGTAGCGAACTTAATCCATTACTTTCCAGTAAACAAGCAAAAATGGCCCTGGGTGAAGACTGATGCGTCGTAATTAAAGTCAAGCTGGAGATAGCAAATGTTGATGTAATAAAAACATCTTTGTTTTTTTCATGTTCATGTTGTAAATGTGCTGTTTGTGTGTGTGTTTTGACTGTTTTCAGTCTTTGGTTATTACATGTATCTTTCTACTATATAATTGAGCATTTCTCTCTGTCTGTGTTAGTTGATTAATAGGTGTATATTCATTTAGGCTTCCTTCCTGCATTTTCAACAAGAGGTAAACATAAAAAGAAGGAATTAGCATTCTGTACAATGAAACATATCTGGCATTCTGCCGTGTGGCGTATCGTGCGTTGCTCCTCGAGCATTACATTAATGGCTACCTATACTTCACATTTTTACAGATGTTAAGTGAGTCAAGCTTCCCGTTCTGCCAAAAGCACTTCTCAAAGGAACTAATTAGCAGTTGGATATTGAATATCAATGATAGCTCAGGCCAAAGTCCAGCTTAATTGGAAAAAAAAACAGTCTAACTCTGATCTGAAATTTGTTTGCAGTTTATAAAAGAAAAATGTACTGATCGTTTTGCTGCCGAGTTTAAGGCTTGGACAGCTCACGGTTTTGTGAGGAGCAGATAAAGAATGATTAATGGTTCTCATCGTAATGCTTCCACACATACTGTAGATCGAATCAATACTAGTGTGTTTGTAAACAATATATATCTGTATGTATTTATGGTAATGCTCTCACAGCCTTATATCATATACAAACTAAAAACATTAAATATCAGTTCTAATTACTGTCATCAAGCTCTTTTCACTTACAGCGTCTAGCCATTTAATCTTAGCTGTTGTTCATGTTAATTGTGGGGTTAAGCGCCGTGTTTTTGATGTATGCCACTAATTGCAGTTCAACGCATTTAAATATAGTAACATTTCTAATTGGAGCATGGTTTCATAAAATGTGAAACAGTTTGTTGATTTTTAGAGGAAAAAAACAAATCAGTTTGTGATTTGTTTCTGACCCCAAAAAATAAATAAAATACAGCAAACAAATTCTTAATAGAAAGTTTTCATGAGTTGACATATTGGAAGCACAAAACATAAATAATGCCAATAAACAGAACAAATCTTGCATGTTTTTGCTGATCACTGCTGTTGAAAATGACCAATCATTGTCATCTTTCGGGCTGTGGTAATTGGTTGGACCTGCAAAAAACATTTAGAGTACTACAGACTGCCAAAAATCCAATCAAGTCAAGCAGAAGAGAGAGCTGTCTGAGGAACAATAGGTGTTTGTGGTTGGCTAAACTGAAATAGAATTTCCAGGCCAAGAATCTTGGGAACACTCATGTTTGTTCTTATCATTTCAGGTCAAGTAACTTAATTGCTAATATCTTAAGTAATACTGCTCATACGCATCTTTTAGCACATGTTAAATTAAATTTATCAAAATATTGTTCCCGTTCCTGCTTGCAAAGTTGTTTTTAAAGCTAATGAAGATGGCAGAAGTCAATGATTTATTTTAATTATGTAGCCTGACATGTTTACTGTTCCAAAATATTATGAATGTTTCCCAAAATGTAATATTTTTTGTTAAATGAAAACTTGTTACAAAGACATTTACAAATAAATACTTTACAGCAGTAAATAATACTGTGAAACTGTTAAACCCTGATATTTTTATTCAAGGTTATCGTACCATCAGAAACTTATAACAGCCCATGCCTATTCAGTAGTACAATATCAATACAACCCATTCAGTTGTTCACATCAGAATACACTGAAAACAATTATTCATTGGATTTACTAAATGTTTTTAAGTTAAGTGGTTTCAAACAATTTATATGGTCTGAATTAAAACAAACAAATTAAATGTAGTAATTTTTAACTTTATTTGTTTGTTTAAATTCAGCTTTAATTTCAGTATAGAGTATCACACACACACACACATATATATATATATATATATATATATATATATATATATATATATATATATATATATATATATATATATATATACATACATATGTATATATGCGCATACGGGTAATCGAAAACCCTCTATATCAATTCTGAAAACAGAATTGTTTGATACTTTTATACGTGGCCAAAGGTATTATATTAAAGTTGCCATGGTAATTTCCTAATTTATTAATATTTTGAAAAAAGAGATGTTTCTTTTTGGCTTAGTGCTTTTATTAATCCGGGGTCGCCACAGTGGAATGAACCGCCAACTTATCCAGCACGTTTTTACACAGCGGATTCCTTCCAGCCGCAACCCATCTCTAGGAAACAACCATACATACTCATTCACACTCATACACTACGGACAATTTAGCCTACCCAATTCACCTGTAACCCATGTCTTTGGACTGTGGGGGAAACCAGAGCACCTGGAGGAAACCCACGTGAACACAGGGAGAACATGCAAACTCCACACAGAAACGCCAACTGACCCAGCCAAGGCTCGAACCAGCGACCTTCTTGCTGTGAGGTGACAGCACTGAATGCGCCACTGCGTCATCATGTGTAATCATATTAATAATTAATAATATATATACATAAATAATATATATATATATATATATATATATATATATATATATATATATATATATATATATATATATATATATATATATAAATAAATATATATATATATATATATATATATATATATATATATATATATATATATATATATATATATATATATATATATACACATTTGACATCTTACTGTAAAAACAAACAATCTCATGTATACCACAATGGAGCCCAGTGCATTGTCTTTTATCTGTCAAGTAACAGTATTTATATTTTAACATTTTTACTTAATCTGATTTGTTTAATTGAAACATTTCATTACAGTTTGCTTTTTGTTGCAACAATTAAATAAACAAACAAATGGTTATGTGAAATTAGAACTGACGATCTCTGTTGAAGGCATTTGCCCCAACCTTTCCCATCATTTCCCATCCACTTCAAGAGACAGCTGTCAGTCACTTTCCATGATTTTTTGAGACTGCATTGGATTTCTTGCATCAGAGGGTGTATTTTATCCTCGATAAGTATAATTAATTTAGCAGTTAGAAACGTAATATACTTGAGACTGTATGGCACGTTACAGTGTTTGAATGTCAAGCATGTTTTATTAATATGAAGGGGCAAGAGTCTTTAGGTAGTGTGTTTTGGAAGCAAGATATTTACTGGCTCGTGACCTCCAGTTGAGTTCTTTTCTACAACTAGAGGTGCTTGTGTTTGACCAGATGAGATGTTGTAAGTAGCAACCTCTGCTCTTAAAAGGTCTCCTCAAATGACTGTTCCCTGAAGCCAAGGACACGTGGTGTAGAATATTAATGGACAGTCACAGAGGGAGAAGCTGCTGAGTGCTAGAAACCTACTAAAGAAAGTTACACACATTTAAGGCCAATTCACGCTGCACAGAGAGATGCCAACCAACAGCCACAGACACATTTCTTGGGTTTTGATGGTCTGTTGACACTGACCGGCACTTGTTTTCATCAAGTGAACATGTTGAATTGGTGCATGTCTGGCCTTGGAAGGTCTGAGAAGTGACGTAGTGTGATCTGGTGGCTGTCATCTGAATTCAGTTTTATGAATTGTGGCATCTGTTTATTAACATTGGCTCAATCAGGAATAACATGTTGAGTCAATGGAAAACTTTAGGTCAACAAACAGCATTGTGCAATTAATTGTTTTAAACTGTGACAGCGATTGATTGTACAAATTACATTTTAAGCCAATCTAAAAGTGTTTTACACATATTGCATATGGCTTGAGGAAACTAAAATTAAAGGCTAAAAGAAGAAAATTGTGGGTATCTTGGGAAACAATCATGAAACCTATAGATGTGTGAACCTATAACTTAAAGTAAACATACAGTTCTGAAGCAGAGCTTTTGAGCACAGGTCTCAAACTCAATTCCTGGATGGCCGCAGCTTTGCACAGTTTTGCTCCAACCCTAATCAAACACAGCTGATCCAACTAATCAAGGGCTGTTTCTCGATTTCAAGAGAACGGAAGGGCATCTGCTACGTAAAAAATATGCTGGATAAGGTTCATTTTGCTGTGGCGACCTCTGAATAATTAAGGGACTAAGCTGAAAAGAAAATGAATGAATTTAAGCAGAAGTGAGTTGGAGGTGGTTGGAGATAAACTCTGCAGAACTGTGGCCCCCTAGGAATTGAGTTTGAGACCTATGCTTTAGAGATTATTAATAATCCTCACCTTGTCATAGTTATATACAGCAAATTATGTCATTGAGTTTAGTTTGACCTAGTTTCTCTCTTTCTTATTTTCCTGCAATAATAAGTTCATTAGTTTTACTCATCAGTGTCACCTGTCTCCCATTTAGTCATCATCTCCACATGTATTTAAGTCTTTCAGTTCCTCTCATTTGTTTTCTGCTGTTGTTTATGTTTATGTGGATGTTTTTGTTGCCTTTTCTCTCTTTTGATTGTTAGTAAAGTATGAAGTATTATTATAGCCATTAGTTATGGGAAGTTTTTATCTTTTCCGCAGACCAGATGTTTTGAACAGTTTTTTACAATAAAACAGTTCAAAAAAGCAGATGACGTAATGACAATTCTCCCATGTTAGCACTCAACATATCAAAATACAGTAGTCAGCAATCATAATTTCAGTCAGTTAAAACATGATCTGAAAAGCTTCTTATGATTAGGTTTTGCAATCCAAATGAAGCATGATTCACTTACTATTTTAATGTCATTATGATTTTCTGTCATAAAATAAACTTATGTTTTACCAAATAGACTATACTGTGCTGCTGTGTTAGTCACAACAGGCTGTCATGTACTGTTTGTGTTTGGTTCACTACTTGCTGAATCTTGCATGTGCTGTAATATTAGTTTGCCAGTTTTCAAATCTGATCTCATTGTACTGTTCTAGTAACTGAATAACTCAGGAAATTGGTTTATTTCGAATCAGAGGGGGTGACAGGGATGTTAAAAAGTAATTTGTAGATAAGCACTTACTGGAGACATGAACTGCTTCAGGCAAATCAGTTCGATTTGGGGAACTGGTTCAACAGGTTCAGTTAGAAGATCCAGTTAGAAGATGGCTGGTTCGTTTGCAATCGTTCATTACTAATAACCACGTCATTGTGTGCTTAATCTGCCACTTACTGTGACATATCTTCATGTCTTGATGGTTTGTCTCATGATGTTTGTCTTATTCTCTTGATTCAATCTCCACTTTTCTGCACATCCATATTTGATTTTAAACAGACTTGCACTTCAACTTGACAGATTGACTGAGCTCAATAAATGTGTGGAGTAAATCTGTACAACTTAATATGACAAAAACTCCCAAAAGTAATTTGTAAACAAGATGTTTTGCTACTTCTGACAAGTAGCAAAAGCGAATTTTCAATGGTGTGTTCCATATAGTATGAATATGGGTAGTATGAAACTTGGAGGCAGTATGCTTGGTCAAATGCTAGGTCATTTCACCTCAAAATTGGGTTTAATATGGACAATCCCAAATGTTGGGTTATATTTGCCCCTATAAATGAGAAATATTAACCCAGCACTTATTTGTGTCAATATTTTACACAAAATTTGATTACTTACTTGCTTACTTCCATGGCATTTATATTGAAGTAGATTTTTAGCAGCACCATGTAGGTGTTTCATATCATCTAATTTTCACAAGGTGGGTCATTATCCCAATGCTTAACCCCCAACATGGAGGACCAGGACATACACACATACACTACGAACTAGTTAACTTACCCAATTCACGTATAGCGCATGTCTTTGGAATGTGAGGGACACCGAAGCACCCAGCAAAAACCCATGCAAACACTGGGAGAACACAGAAATGCCAACTGACCCAGCCGGGGCTTAAACTAGTGACCTCCTTATTGTGAAGCGACAGCGCTACCCACTGCGCCATCATGTAGCCCCTTAAATTGGATTAAAATTGCAAAAAATATATATGGTGAATTGAAGCATACTTGAAACTGAAATTTGCAGGAGGGAAGTGCGCCAGGAGCATCTGCGCTACCTATGTTATGATGTTTCACATCCAGTGTAGACATTGTTTTGTGCATTTTTTTGTATTTTCCGTAAGTTGAAAGTGTCATTATCCTTCTCTCGACAGATAGACAAGCGGAAGATCTCCGGCAACTCTACAGTATGTGTGTTCATGGTGAACAAGCCATACGCGTTGACGTGCTCAGTAGTGGCCTTCTACTTACCGCTGGTCCTGATGGTCCTGGCGTACCAACGCATCTACGTCACTGCACGGGAACACGCTCGCCAGATCAGCATGCTGCAGCGCGCTGGAGGAGCGGGGAATGCGGACAGCGCAGACCACCAGCGCAACCACCGGATGCGCACCGAGACCAAGGCAGCCAAGACTCTGTGCATCATCATGGGCTGCTTCTGCCTATGCTGGGCCCCGTTCTTCATCACAAACGTGGTGGACCCCTTCATAGACTACAGTGTTCCTGAGCAGCTGTGGGCCGCCTGCCTCTGGCTGGGCTACATCAACTCCATGCTCAACCCCATCCTCTACGCCTTCCTCAACAAGTCCTTCCGTCGTGCCTTCCTTATCATTCTCTGCTGCGGACACAAGCGATACCGCCGACCCTCCATCCTTGGCCCTGGAACGACCTGCACGGCCACACAGATTAATGGATCTACACATGTACTGAAGTAAGTAGACCAGTGTTTTCTTTCTTGCTACCTTTTCCTCTCTGCTGATGTGCTTACATTTGAAATCAAGATGGATTTGGGTCAGTATAAGGAATACTGATTCAAACTTTTCTTAAGGTATACTTTGTAACTTCTAGTGGTTATTTAAACTGTAAGCTTGTTGTGGAATATTTTGAATGGAGTTTGTGGCACAGATGTACACAATGAAATCTAAAAAAGTCATCTGAGAGAAATAGTATTTTGATGTTGTTATAAGTTATTGGAAACATTGTTGGTTTGGGATTTTTGATGTTACAAATGCTTACAGTTTGCCAGCTCTGATGAAATGTAGCCAAAACAGAGGCTCGGGAGATTTAAATGGAAATGGTTGACAATTTGGATGGCTGATTATTATTTTGTTGTTGTTGATGTTTTTTGTTTGTTTTTTAAGGGGAATACTATATGGCCCAATCCCAGTTCTCTCTCTTCGCCCTTCCTCTTACCCCTACCCCTTGTTTTGTGCATTCATGTGAAGGGGTAGGGGTGTCCTAATTCTCTTTCGCTTGATGGCGTAGGGCTAACGGGAAGCGCTAAATAGCTCTTAAAACTGAGATTTTTTTAGGATCACACTCGAAGCCGAGGGTTTACATCAATACACCATCTACAATGGCACCATGGCCACACATGGAGGTCAGAAGATGCACAAATTAGTATTTTTTGTCATTAATGAAATATTTTACAACAAACAAGAATATGTTTTAATGCATTTATAATGGCGATCGTGTTTTACCATCATGCTTTAAAAAAAAAAAACGCTACATTGTACTATCCATAATTCATAACAATAACTATGTAGCAGTCCCACAACATACTTTCACACCTGACACTCAATGACACATGAATGGCTAGTGGCTGGGATTTACCTCTTTACAGTGCCTAGTTAATGTTAATGTTGTTTTCGTTAGTTCACATACAGTATATGAATATGACCATGGTGTAAATGCACAGTACAGTTACAGTTACAGTTACACAGTACACTTATTGCCATATTATATTATTTTGATAACATGATATTGTTGCCTTCAGTGATTTCCGGAAGATAAATACTCAAATAATGCAACTGGAATAACTACAGCAGTCGCCATCATTGATCTCTTATTAAGCAAGAGATTGTGGTGACCCACTCTGTTTCAAGGGCCAACACAAATAAAACTGGGATTGGGCCTAATTTAATTGTCTATGTCAGTGACTCTTTTGCTTTATACTTTGTTTAATCTGTTTGAAAAATCTTTTTAGCAGCTTTAAATATTTTCAAATATCTGAGTTTATCGATTCTAGAAAAAAACAATGTTACAGCGTTGTAAAGTTTTACAGATATACAATGTAATGGCACTTGCAGTTTCCTATGAAATCCTACCTTACAGATTGCAATTTTATACAATTAATTATAGTCTTAATCATTATATTGGTTTAGGGTAAGACAAAAACAGGGTTTGTAAGACAGAGTTATAATGTACAGTAACACTTTATTTTGATGGTCCCTAAAAACCTAAAATGTCATAATGTGGCCTTCTCATAAAAATGACAAACTAATTTACCAGGACTCCAATCTTTTCAGTCACTTAAATCTTCAATCAGCTGGCAAGCTCACATTTATGTCTCAGAGTTCAGTGGTCCAAGAAATCCAGCTTTAAATATATATATTTTTATCAAAAGACAAAAATTGCCTGCTTCATTATCCATCTTTGATTTAAAATGCTTTCACATTATTATTTTGCTCATGTACCCAGGTTTGTTTGGATGACGTGAACAAAGTTTTCCAAGTAGAAAGCCGGTGTGTGGCGTGGTTCATTTGATCCCTGGTATGGTTTGCTGCTGATATGAACACAGTTGAACAAAATAACGCATGGGGAATTTCTACTTGCTTAAAATTTACAAAAAAAGTACATTCACAAACAGACGCCAGTGTCATTCTGTTGACAGTTTAAAAACAAAATCAAAGATCTTTGTGTAGTCTTAACATAGTGACAAGTGTAATCGGTTGTCACATTAATGATGCTGATATACTGTAGTTCAGATCCAAAACGTAGAATCCAAGGGCATAGGGGAAGTGATCGAACTTGGGTTTGGAAGAAGCAATCGAAGGGTAAAAACACCATTAAAGGTATTCGCTTTCAGTAATGTAGAAGACCTCCTGATTGATTTATTTTCATATACTACTGCTTTTCATTGTTTGCTTGGTGTATTGACTTGTGTTTGACGTCTGGTGGTCATTCGGAGAACCAGGCAGCACAGAATGAGTCCATGTCTTCCTGTGCACACCTTTTACTTTGACTGTCAGGTGTAATTTTCTTTCTTTGTACTACTTCATCTGACCTTTCTAGATTGCTCAACTCCTTGACCTAACAGCATTTACTCAGAAAAGAGCACATGGGCCTCTGTATATTGGAGTTTCTACAGTTATGTGTCACATGGGAACATAAAAACGGTGTTTTGGTCATCTCAGTTAGTCTGCACGTCTGCTTTAATGCTTTTGCTCCCATCTGTGTTGCTTTTAAATTATTCTCAGAACAGTCTTGGAGAAGGTTATTGGTTCACTAAAACTCTTTTGCTTTTGCTTTTTTGTGTGTACTGCAAGATTTTGATCCCAAACTAGATGCTAGGGGTAGATGCTAACTAGGGGTAGATGCTAATAAAATATAATTAATAGATCATATAATAAATAATGTAAATAATTCTTATTTCCTCTGGCCACAGCTGTATCCCTTCTAGCAACACCCCTTTGTACATTTCATCAGTGGGGCAAAGTCCAACCCATTTGTGATGATTTCTCCCTTATTAGTAGGGCTGCACAATGTATTGTTTCAGCATTCAGAATCTGCAATTTTGAGATTCTGGAATGTGTAGCTTTAACAAAGAATAATTACATTTAATTATTTCCATAAAGAAGACCATAGTAGTCAACATTTGAAGTGAATAACAAAAGTTTTTTTTAAAATTGTCCTGGGACAAGAATGGATGTTGTTAAAGAGTTTTACGACAACTTTGATAAAAGGTTTTAGTGTTATTTTATATTTGATCTGTTAATTTCTGTGCCTCAATACGTGTTAGACTCTCCAGAAAACCGTAAAGCACTGTTTATTTAATTTGTATCTATTTTGTTTTGTATCTTTATTCTTGTAATATGTCTATTATATTTTACACAGGCGAAGCAGTGGCGCAGTAGGTAGTGCTGTCGCCTCACAGCAAGAAGGTCGCTGGGTCGCTGGTTTGATCCTCGGTTCAGTTGGCGTTTCTGTGTGGAGTTTGCATGTTCTCCCTGCAATCGCATGGGTTTCCTCCGGGTGCTCTGGTTTCCCGCACAGTCCAAAGACATGCGGTGGGCTAATTTGTCCTTAGTGTATGAGTGTGTGTGTGTGTGGATGTTTCCCAGGGATGGGTTGTGGCTGGAAGGGCATCCGCTGCGTAAAAATGTGCTGGATAAGTTGGCGGTTCATTCCGCTGTGGCTGTGGATTAATAAAAGCACTAAGCCAAAAAGAAAATGAATGAATGAATGAATGATATTTTACACAGATTCACAGGCCTGCGAATGCATCACAATCAATATAAAACTATGAATTCTTTCCAAGTAGAGATATTAGCCATATTGTAAAATTCTATTCGCATTGCAATATTCAATATTCAATATTCAATACACATATTCAATACACAATACACAATATTCAATACACATTGCAATTCATTCATTTTCTTTTCGGCTAAGTCCCTTTATTCATCAGGGGTTGCCACAGCGGACTCAAATACCAGCTTTTCCAGCATATGTTTTTTATGCAGTGGATGCCCTTCCAGTTACAACTTATCACTGGGAAACACCCATACACTCTCATTCACACCCATACACTATGGACAATTTAGCTTACCCAATTTACCTATAGCGCATGTCTTTGGACCGAGGTGGAAACCGGAGCACCCGGAGGAAACCCACGCGAACACGGGGAGAACATGCAAACACCAAACCGAAATCACAACCAACCCAGCTGAGGCTCGAACCAGCGACTGTCTTTATGTGAGGTGAGAGCACTACCGACTCCACCACCATGCCACCCCCATATTGCAATATCTATCACAAAAAAAAATGATTGCAATGTCAGTTTTTTCAATATTGTGCAGCCGTACTTAGTACAGACAGCTCTGAGTGAGTAGCAGCCATCCGCCATTGAACATTTGATGCTGTACTTGCCATAGATGTCAATTATAAATGTGCCGTTTTAAGATGCACAAATGAACATCGTAGTTTCCATGGACTGCGTTCTTCTAAATCACTTTCTTTGACATTTTCAGTTTTTCACAGAGACAATGTTAGTCCTTTTGAAAAGGTACCACCGCAGTGACAGCTTGCGTACCTTTATTTCTGAGAGTGTAGACTCTCCTGTAGGTTACAGTGTAAGTTACATGTGGTGTGGTTACAATGTTAGTTACATAGTGGTGCTTTTTGGCATCACTGATGAAGGAGATGTGCAGATCAGAGGACAAGATGCTCTCTGCTGTTATCGTCTATAGAGGCAAAGTCCCTCAGGCCGTAACCACAACTTTGCATGTTATTTTTGATACAGCAAAGATTAAAGATTTAAGCCAGCTGGTCAAAGCCCTCAAGGGAAATCTAGAATGCAAGGATGTGGCTGTTGTTATTAATGCATACCGACGTGGAAGAAAGATGTACTGTATGCTGAGTGAAGGGCGTATATGCCGTAAAAGACATTAATATGATGTGTTGTTCAGGAGGGAAGTAACTGGGCATTTTTCATTTCAAATATATTTCTCAAAGATAAAGATCTTTTTTATGGCAGACTGTGCATGATCACATGCATTTTTCACCCCAAGTAATATGTAAAGCCTTACATAAGGCTACAGTATATTGCTTGCGGCGCTCCACAGAAGTTATTAGCATCACTGCGTTACAGCTGTTTTCATTTATAATTAGATATTTATTATTGTTTGTTTGATTTCATTTAAATTTCAATATTTTTTTTTTTTAGTTGTTGTTTTTAAGGTCAAGTTTTAGGTTAATTACAATTCTTGGCTCCATTAATATGTCAACAAAAAAATATTTTATGTCTTTAGTAAAAAGTGGGAATGTTAGTTGTATCAAAATATTGGATTTAATGAGCATCTGTGTTTAGGCATGGGATGATAACTGTTTTCAAGGTATACCGCGGTTTGTAAAAGTCAAGATTTAAAACCGCCAAATTGTTCTGCTATAACATTCCTACGGTAAATATACGTTTTTTTTTTTTTTTTTTTACTTTTTGTTTTAAGTTTTTTTGGACAACAGTATCTCTAGCAGAAAAGATATCCAAAGATGCCACTTTAAATTGTAAAGAAATCTTTGTTTTTGAAACTAAATAAGGCAGAATGATTCATTCAGTGATTCACTTGAATTATTTAGCTTGACATGTTACCTGCTCCGAAATACTTTTCTCTAAAAATGTTTCTCTAAAAAAAAAAAAAAAAAAGAAAACATTTTAAAGCAATAATTACAATACTGTAAAACCATGAAAGCGTGATATTTTTATAGGTTATCATACCATCAGAATCTTATACCGACCCATGTCATGAAAACCCTTGTACTACTTTTTTTCTCATAAAAAATAAACCAAAAAATGTAGCTAGTTTAGTTTTGTTTTATTATTTAGGGGCATTTACACATTAAAGGGAAACATTTTAAGCAGTTCGTGAAAAAATCTAACTCTATTTAGTGTGCCAAAATGTAGGATTTTTCTGTTGTAAGAAATCATCATTGTACTTACTTTTGACAAATGTATTGAATTAAGTTATTGTTAGAAATCCAAAATCGAACAACAAGTGCTCAGAGGTAGCTTAAATAACGTGTCAGTCCTCTTTAGGGAAGGGATTTATCAGAATAAACAGCAAAAATCTGTCCAAGGCATTTGAAAAATGTGGGAAAAATATTAAAAAGCCTTTATTGACATGGCTATTCCTTTAAACTGTGCCTACGCATTTCGGCAAACACTTGCCTTCATCAGGGTAACAGTAAAGTTATTGTTAGTTTTCTATTTTTTTTTTTACATCAGGACATTTTTTTAGGAATGTCTTAATCAGGTTTTTTGCCCTCGGGTCCGAATCATTTGATTTTGCGTATCTACTGATACCAAAACCCAATGCAATACTTCTAGAATACCTAAAGAAATTTAGGAAACTTATTTTAACATTTAACAACTCTATTAACAAACAGAGCACTTCTGTGAGCAAGCTTGAACAATCAAATAATAAATAACATAAATTTGTCACTTTTGGACTTTAGTGCAACAATAAATCTAAAACAAATAGAATATAAAAACAAATAGCTCCTCAACTTCAAATACCCGGCAGGCATGTATACAAAAATAAATAAATAAATAAATAAAAGTGCCATAGTGTTTCTAAAGCCAGTAATGTGCTTTTAAGAACTGCATTTCTAACTCTTAGGGCCTACTCACACTATGCCATCCGTACCGTGCCCAGGCCCGTTTCCCGGATCGTTTGAGAAGTGTGAGTGCGCTGTTCACTTGGCCGGCCCTGGCCCGGTTGAAGGAGGTGGGCCTGAGCGCGGTTCACTTGGGCTTTGGCACGGTACGTTTGTAGTGTGAGCGCAAAACGCGCCAAAGCCCAAACACACTCATTCACACACATACACTATGGACAATTTAGCTCACCCAATTTACCTATAGCACATTATATATAGCGTCTTTATACTTGTGGGGGAAACCGGAGCACCTGGAGGAAACCCACGCAAACACAGGGAGAACATGCAAACTCCACACAGAAACGCCAACTGACCCAGTAAGGGCTGGTACCAGCAACTTTCTTGCTGTGAGGTGATTGTTCTACCCACTGCACCACCGTGTTGCCTGTCAAAAGCACATATTATTGTAAACATACAAAACAAGCTCAACTTTAATTAACTACATTAATCCTGCTGTGGAGTTGCAATTTTTTGTTTTTTTTTTTTGTCACAAGAATTTCAATCTACCAGAAAAATTCTGGATAAAATGTGATGCCCACAGTCATTCAAGTGTTTTTAGACACTCACAGTGATCAGCTATTATGGATTTTTATAATGCGGCACTTACTAAGTCAGTGTTTGGCAGTGAAAAGAAAGCAAAAGCAAAGCTGCTATCAATAATAAATGAATGA
This sequence comes from Danio rerio, assembly GCF_052040795.2. Classification (NCBI taxonomy): domain Eukaryota; kingdom Metazoa; phylum Chordata; class Actinopteri; order Cypriniformes; family Danionidae; genus Danio; species Danio rerio. Next base: position 29,297,166 of record NC_141034.1, on the reverse strand, counting down.
TTTATTTTTTCAATAATTTATACATCAAGCCTGGCATTTTGTTTTTAAATAAGAGTGCTTTTATGCATGGTTTGTTGGTTGACATTTACTGGTCGGCCTGCTGGGAAAAGAAGGAAAACTTTCATAGAGGCCAAATAAAAATATTCTGATGTCAGCAACTCACGGGGCTGCTCTGGTCTGCATTAATATGTTGCACACTGCTGAGGGTTTATATTTCTATAAAACAATGTCAGTCTTGTAAATAATGAAACTGAGAGGTCATTTTTCAGACCTTCTATGAGTTTTGTCAGGGTTTTTATTTTAAAGAAAAAAAAAAATCAAGATCTGCTGGTCCAAGGTTTCATTTTAAGCCAATTCGGTTTTGCCTCTTCATTACAGTTCTGTCAGTTTCTTGCAGCGCTGGTAATAATGAGCACACTGTGAATACCGTGGAGCTGTTTCTACTGTTTCTAATCATATGTTTCAGGTCTTTAAAATCACTTTCTCCAAAGAGATGTGTGGTTTTTGTTTCCATGGGGACACCAATGGATTGCCTCTATTCAGACAGTGTCTTTGTGTTTGACCACTACCTCACAGTACACTTTGGCGTGGTGAGCAAGCCATAATGCATTTGTTAATCTATCATTTAGCTTTTGCATCTTAAAAAGGACGAGTGAAATGGAAAAGTTATTCCCGGACGTAATGAAAATTGATTCCAAGTCTAAATGGAATTTGGTCAGCAGATGTAAGTCTACTCGAAACTGAAAAGTGTCAAGGAAATTGTTTCATCGTCACAAAAAAAGGTCTTTCAAGACTTTCTTTAGCATAGTTTTGATGTAAATTAAGGTGATTTGCTAGATAATTTTTGTTGCATAAGCATAAGCTTATTCTACGTAATGTGCCAATTGTTAGTATGTTTAGGTTTTTTAAATATGATTATAATGTATGGGTTGAATGCATGATATTTATAAAAGATTTAGAAATTAAGTCCTTTATTTTATTACCTGTAGTGGCAAAACTTTACAACTTCATGAAACTTTTTCAAAGAAATCAATCTAAAATCTGAATGGACATTTTGAATTGTTATTATTCTTAAATTTTTATAATTATTTTGAAATAATAAGGAAAAGAGTTAAGATTTTGTTTCAGCATACTTTAAGGTGCAGAGAGTAAAAAAAAGAGACAGAAATATTCTGTGACATTATAAATGCATCATAACATTTTGACCATTTTTTGACAATGACTTTAATCCATTCATTTTCCCTTGGCTTAGTCCCTTTATTCATCAGTAGTCAACAGTGGAATGAACCGCAAACTTATCTGACATATGTTTTACGTAGCGGATACCCTTCCAGCTGCAACCCAGCACTGGAAAACACCCATATACTCTAATTCTCTCACACACACTTATATTCTGTGGCCAATTAAGTTTATTCAATTTTCCTTTAAATTATTAGATTATTTATTGCCCTGAACTTAAATTTGGACTTTTGTTTTTGTTGGATTAAAATGATTTGATAATGATAATAATAATGTAAATAATGCCGTGATTCAGTGAGAATTGAATTACTTAAAAAAAAAAGATACATTAAAAAATGTAGTGAAATTTAAACTTTCTAATTCAAATGTAATTTTTTGCATACAGAGTCATATACAGGATGATATGCATATGCTTTACACAGGCACTCATGAACTTGAAAAAGTAACTGCAGTAACAAAATAATAATAATAATAATAATAATAATAATAATAATAATAATAGAATCCAAACTATTGTGAAATAGAGGTGATGCAATAGAAAATAAAAGCAAATATAACATAAAGACTTTTGATATAGATGTGGCAGTAAAAAAAAAAAATTATCAAAAAAGATGCTTTAGATTTTGAGGTGGAATGTGTTCTGAACATTTGTGGCATTCACCCACACAATACGTATGTCCAGAAAAGTCATTTGATGTTTCTCTTATCTGCCACATGGTCAGAATAATTTGCTTTGACAGTGTCCAACGTCCATTTTGCTTTAGGTCTCTCCCTGACCACACAGACCAAATGATTCATGGGAATGAGACGCACTGGGCTGTCAACAGTCTGGGTCTTATTGGGACAGCAATTACAGACTGGCATGTCACTGTCTTTTACATGTCACAGCCCTCATGCCACATTTGACTGCCATTTTTTTTCTACTTGCCGTTTTCTGCATTCTCAGCATCTAGAAGTATTTTCTCTCCTAAACATTTCACACCTAAACAATAACAGCACTATTGAGAAAAACAGTTTCAGTAATGCACAATGAGCTATGATTGATACAATGAACACTTTGTTTTGTCACTTTTAGAAATTCTTTTCACTATGTCAGCCAGCAGTCATTACAGTGTGTGCATGATTATTATGCAAGTCAATATTAATAAAAAGTCAATGTTAATAACTCCTATTAGTGCTGTCTAATTTTTAAAGAGGGCTTGAAGTAAATAATTCCTTATATTCAGAATTATTAATAATCTGCTTTTATTACAGGCAAAATGGCCCCAAAATAAGATGTTAAATTAAAGTTGTAGTTCATCCAAAGCTGAAATTTCTGTCATCAATCACTTATCCTTCACTTGCTTCAAACCTGTTTGAGTATCTTTTTTTCTGATGAGCACAAAAGACTATACTGAAGAATGTTAACCTAAGTATTTTTTTCTGGAACCACCTAAGGTTAAGCAAGTTTAGGATTTGTGGGTGAACTATCGCTTTAACTCATACTGGAAGGACAACAATAGTCAACATGGGAAGTTTGCAATATTATAGAAACTACATAGTGAATGCTTAACCATCCAGTTAATTGTACGGTAAAGATGGCAGATAAAATATAGCACAAACTGTAAAAGAAGTTTTAGATTTTAATGGTAAACGACTGTATTTCATTAATGTATAATGTTAATACAGCAATGGTTTGAAGTACTGACATTTACACATAGCATCCTTTGTTAAACAGACAAAAACCCAAGCATAAGCAGGTGGTGATAAGAGTCATATAATGAACCAGTGCTCATATCAAACTACTTTTCCCACAAGCAAAATAAAATATCAATATATAGAAGATTCGCAGTGTCATTCACACAACAAATAAACACTTTCATGGCAACAGGCAAAAATTAAAGTAATGCACTAGCAAATATAATTTATTAACATTAGATGTAACATAAAACTCTAATGTACATAACTGATGTGGGTTGAGGGGACTACAAAACAGTAATATTAGCAAAGAAAACATCAAAAGTCATGCAGGGAATTTTGGAAAATCAATCTACGCTTAATGATTCATTCATTCATTCATTTTCTTGTCGGTTTAGTCCCTTTATTAATCCAGGGTCACCACAGCGGAATGAACCGCCAACTTATCCAGCAAGTTTTTACGCAGCGGATGCTCTTCCAGCCACAACCCATCTCTGGGAAACATCCACTCACATTCACACACACACTCATACACTACAGACAATTTAGCCTACCCAATTCACCTGCACTGCATGTCTTTAGACTGTGGGGGAAACTGGATCACGCGGAGGAAACCCACGCGAACACGCTACCTACTGCGCCACTGCTTCGCCTACGCTTAATCATTGTATATATTAAAGAAACATACAGTTAAACAAGTTATGTATTTGACCAGCATTTTTAATGTTTCTTTTTTACTGTTAAACAGAATTGTAAGGTTAAGGTGTACAATAACTGTGTGACAGTTTGTATAGTATTGCACATTTAGTTGACACAGTTACAGATCTTTACAGTATATGTGCAAATCTGAAGTGTTTCTTTCTGGGACCGGGTCACCACCACCTGCTGACCCAGCATGCATAATACAAAATTGTAACCGTTTTCACAGATCTGTATGAATAGATTATCTCATCAGTGTGCAGTAACGTTAACATTTGTAGTATGTTTGTAGTATGTACAAACATTGTAGTATTTTTAAGTATGTTTTTGTGTAAATGTATCCTCAATATCAATGTAAAGCAGAATTTTGAGTATGAATTAAGGCCCTTTCAAACTGAACATGACACAATGAAGTGACACAAAATGATTGATCACCTCAGGCAAATTCATGCCTGCACCTGAGGTTGCGGTGACCACAGCAATGCATTTTTTAGCTGCCTCCCTGCTACAGCATTCATCTTGATCTTCTTATTTTTCTTACCTATGTGTCTCTTCATTTTTCAGACACCAAAGATAACAAACACTGTTGTCTCAGATTTGTGACATTGTTTATTTAAACAATAGTTTTCAAAACAGCTTTCTGTGCAATAACGCCACCAGTTTTACCCTTTTGAGCTACAGTAGCAGTGCGTGTAACAATTACATTTCATTGCAGAGTTACAGAGAATATAATTACATTATTGTTAATATTTACATTATTATTATTGTTACTGTGATTCTTTTGGTTTATAATTATAGTTTATAATTATTATCCTAATTTTGTATCCTAAATTTCCTAATTATTATCCTAATTCACACAATCCATATCATGATAGTGTGAATGAACCCTAAAGGAATCTCTTATTGTTATGGATGCACCAAAATAAAAATTCTGGGCTGAAACTGAAAATTCAGAAATTCCAATACCAAAAATGCTTTGCAAAAACTATTTATTTTTTGTATTAAATAATAAAAAGTAATTTTGTAGCCTTTTTAAATTTAGCCTAATAACTTAAAATATAGCCACTGATTTACTTATTGCATACTTTTTGGGTCAGCATATGAGGTTCAGGCATAGATAAGTATTCAGGTAAACAAAATATCCACATTGTAGAATATTGAGCTCATATTTAGGCTATTTTTGTCTTTCATTAAAAAAATTTTTGTATATCTACAGTACGGATGTATACTTAATTCAGCAGCATCATCACATGAATATAATCACACTCAGTTAGTACGTTTACATGGACTATTTCAATTTTATTACGATTAAGACAATACTCTGATTAAGAGTTGACCATGTAAACAGAGGTTTTGATGATATTTATTTGAGTAAAGTCTTAATCTGATTAAACAAAATTCTAATTAAGACATGTGGAGTATTCCTACTTTAGTTACATCATTGAAGTGCACTACAGACATATTAACTGATCTTCAAATGCACACACACACAGTGAACTCCTGGAGACTTGTTGCAAATCACATCATCATCACTCAATACACTTTTATGCTGTCCAGGAAATGCTGAAGTTTTCTTTCAATTCGGCATGCATTATCAAATTCCAATAAAATTATACTCTCCCTCCAGTCCTTACTTCCTACTTGCATCCAATACCTCAGAGTTTGTCATGGGGGCATGAATGAAATGGTGCTGAATGAAAGCCAAACTGCCAAACTGCAGTTGAAGTTGACAAATTAAAAATGAAACACCCGAAATTACTTGAAACTCCGGAGGACACATTGAATAGCATGGTGTTGCAATGATGTTAATCGATCTTTGTACTTTAACATGTAAGGAAGATTCTGAAAGCAATTCATATAAACTGATTGATCATATCTTTGCCTTTTTTAGATTAACGTAAACAATTTGAATACTGATATCCATGCAAACGTAGTCGGTGTAAGAGGGCTTTAACAGGGCTTACTATTTCATTAAATTCATCACAAAAAAAGCAGCTGTTTCAGTTGCTTCATCAGCTCTAAACAATGCAAACAGGATGTTAGTGATTTCTCGTCTACTTCAAAATGTCAACGTAACAGCTTTTATTCTTACTCTCAGTCTATTGAAATTGAGCAGAAAAATCATAAAGTCATCTTAACAATTAACAATTAAAAGATGCCATGTGATAGATGCTGTGATATATTTACAAACTTAACCAATAAAGGCTTCAAAATAGAATTAAGCACAATCTGCTCACAGTCAGCATTAAAATATAGAGATGTTAATACAGCCCTCGAAACCGCCACAGTGTACAAACACACAGGATCAGAGATGCGGGCTGTTCACCCGCAGATGTTTGAAAATCTTCAAAGGCCTCTCCGCCACAGAAGTTGTTGTCTAAACATGTCCCACTGAAAACGGGCTGTGCAAATGACCGTAAAACCCCTTCAGTGCGTCCTGTCGCTCTTTGTTTTTCACAGCCCTTTGGAAACCTGCCCAGGACATAAATTGTGGAACTGTTTCCAAATGGTGGGGCTGTCAACATGTTAATCTGGCTGATAAACATTGGAGTGAAGTATGCTGGGATTTCAGGGGGCAGCTGCTTTGGACCGCCGCGTCTCTGCCGGAGACGCTGGAGGCTGGAGCTCGGGGGACAGGCAAATGAGCTGGGGGGTCCAGGCAGATTAACACAGAAGACACGGATCTAAACACAGGCCTGCTGTCTTCCGTCTTAATTATTTAGTCATTTACTCGCAGTTCAACATGGAGATGTTAAACTCATCTGGGTTTTGAAGACTCCTCTGGGTTCTGTCTAAATGATTGGCTGATTTAGCAGTGTCGTGCCTGGATTCAGGTCTTGCCAAGAAATGATTGCTAATAAAGATCAGCTCTGCCAGGGATAGTTGTGTAATGCTGTTTTTGAGTTGCCTTGATTAATTTATTTATTCAAAATTGCATTTAAACAAGTAATACCGAAAGGAAATCTCCTCTTAAGAGACAAAATAATATTACTGAATGCAGTTCTAAGTGAAGTTTATTTATGAACTAATTTCGAGAGAAGGGGTGACACAGTAGTGCAGTAGGTAATGCTGTAGCCTCACAGCAAGAAGGTCGCTGGTTCGATCCTCGGCTGGGTCAGTTGACGTTTCTGTGTGGATTTTGCATGTTCTTCCTGCGTTCGCGTGGGTTTCCTTCGGGTGCTCCGGTTTCCCCCACAGTCCAAAAACATGCGGTACAGGTGAATTGGGTTGGCTAAATTGTCCGTAGTGTATGAGTGTGAATGAGTGCATTTGGATATTTCCCATGGATGGGTTGCAGCTGGAAGGGCATCCACTGCGTAAATCGCTTGCTGGATAAGTTGAAAGTTCATTCCGCTGTGGCGACCCCAGATTAATAAAGAGACTAAGCTGAAAAGAAAATTAATAAATGAATTTCGAGAGAATCACGTGCTTATGATTGTCCACAGCTGGTCCCACATTAGGCAAGGCAAGGCAAGTTTATTTATACAGCACATTTCCTACACAGTGGCAATTCAAAGTGCTTTACATAAACGGGAATAAAAGAGGCAAGTATAAGAAAATAATAAAAATGAATAAAAACAGATAAAAACTAATTAAAATGTGTTAAAAACAGGTTATAAAAGATGCGATCTGTCGGGCGTAGCATGGTGCTCATTCAGTAAAGGCTACAGCTAAACAGATTTGTTTTCTGTCTTGATTTGAATGTGACTAATGTTGGAGCACATCTGATCATTTCTGGAAGCTGATAATACGTTTCAGCATAGTTACTGAAAGCCGATTATAGATATTTCTTATTTTATTTTATACTTCAGAGTAACACCAAGATTCTTGACCTTATTTATTAGCATTAGCTAACACAATTCCCCAATCAGATGATTCCTAACTCATTATAAATAAGTTTCTTACCTCAGTATCTTCAACTTGAAGAATCCCCCCACCCCTACTCCTCCTGCCCCTCATCTATTTATAAATTAGTCGGCACGGGGGCCCAGTTGATCAACATTGTTGCCTCACAACTTATTACGGGTTAAAAGTTCTTACTGGACCAGTCAACAGGTGAGCTCGACTTCATGCAGCGATGCGCAGACAGATCGAAATCTTAAAATGGTGCATGCCTGTAAAAAAAATTGTCCAGATTGAGGCTGTGCCGATGCCACGTGACTTTCAAATGTGGCAACAAAGTACCGTGACAGCACTCCGAGATAAGACAGCTGACTCTGAAATAAAGAAAATAAACATGCGTTTTGGATGTGACCAAGAAAGCATGCGAGTTTGCAGTATACATCATACTTTGTAGAAATTCTGTGAATTAAACTGCACAACCTACTGTAAAAAATAATAATAATCAACAGGATAAGAGTTGCTCTTTATAGAACAAAAATGATTGATTTAATTTATTTTATATTTTTACATTTATGAGGAAAAAAATTTTGTTAGGATGTGACATCTCTTTGTTATGAATGTGACAGATGTGACTTTGGTAAGTCAAAAATAATAGTTTGAAAACACTGACAGTGTTTCCCAGAGATGGGTTGCAGCTGGAAGGGCATCCGCTGTGTAAAACATTTGCTAGATAAGTTGGCGGTTCAAAGGGACTATGGCAAAAAGAAAATGAATAAATGAATTATAAAAATTCTAAAACATCCGATACATTTCATGTCAATTCCCTTTTGAATATGAGTGTATGTCTATGTGTGTGTGTATGCCTGCATGTGCGTTGGTTAATTTGCCTTTAATAATGGGCATCAGCTGTATTACTTTTATAATCAGTATTAATGTAGGTCAGTCATGATTAATGACATTAATGATCACATGATGCCACAGTTCACTGCTCCTTATCGGGTTAATGCCTTTCCTGCGAGCTCTCTGGAATAATATCTGCAGTTTACTTTGTGAATTCAAATTCATCATTGTCAGAAACGAAGTACTGACAATGTTCATTTCTCACCCAGTGCAGCTCACTTCACACACACTGTGTTGTGAACTTTTCAAAAAAACTTTTCCCCCTGCTGTGTTATTTACCGCCGCTGTATACCTGATGAAGCACATTCAAAGCAGAAATATTCACTGACCTAGCAATTGATTTCAAAAACATGCAGAGTCATGAATGCTTGGAAACGCTCCTGGGTCCTGATCTAACATCAGCACTATATTTGATCTAGTGGATTCTTAATTGTTCTTTAAATATGACTCTCTCAGGGCGACAGCACACACACACACAAACACACACACACCTGAAGGCTCACGATGCATGGATTTTGTGAGGTAAATGTAATGTCTGCTGCTCTGAAAGGGACTGTTTGTGTTGGGCTGAACTCTCTGGCTCCTACAGCGGGCTATAAATCACCCCTATTAAGATTTATATGTGAAGGTTATTGTTGGCTTAATGAGGAAGCCCAATCATGTCTGAAAGACTGCATAAAAATCAGCTCTCAAAAAACTCGGAGTGCTATTATAAATGAGTCAGTAATGTGACGCTCATTTTGTTTTTGTCTGGATTATTCAGAAATGTATTTAAAAATTAGATTGATTTTAAGAACTGTATTTTATTCTTTCTTATTAAAGTTACATGAATAATTTTAAGAGTTTAAAATTCCTTGGCATATTTAGTTTGGTATGACTATTTTTTTTAATTATTATTCAATTCAATTCATGTTTATTTCTATAGCACTTTTACAACGTAAATTGTGTCAAAGCGGCTTTACATAGAAGTTCTTGTAAATTTAAACTGTGTCAGTCCAGTTTTCAGAGTTCAGTTTAGTTCAGTTCAGTGTGGTTTAAATTTCACTGCTGAAAGTCCAAACACTGAAGAGCAAATCCATCGATGCACAGCTCCACAAGTGCCAAACCAAGCAAGCCAGGGGCAACACTGGCGAGGAACAAACTTCACCAATTGATGAAAGTGAAGGGAAAAAACCTAGAGAGAAACCAGGATCAGTTGGGCATGACCATTTCTCCTCTGGCCAAACTGCAGTCTAGGCGCTGGAGAACGCTGGACATCCATTGTGGAGAACCTGCAGATGTGATTAGGTCACTGGTGGGTGTACAGGCTGGCCCACGGAATCAATGCAGAGTCTTGTCTGTCACTGTTATTGTTATGGCAATTTTAAAATTGCATCACTGAATAAGAGACAAACATGTCCAATAATATTAAAAGATGATTTTATTCTCTTGCAAGATTGTCAGACAGTCATACAGAAGCACATGTCGCTGTAGAGTGTGACTAGGAAGAGCATTTTCCCAATTATTCCAGTTATTCAAGGTTACATTACGAACCTGCTGTACTTTTCCACACAAGACAAGGAAATTGACAAAAACACATCATATATCTCATGCTAAGGCCCCCAAAAAACAATTTTTTAGATATAAACACTATTTTATAAGCATCCAAGTTTGGTAAAAATTAGTTTTTCTTCCACAATTATTATCACTTAATGGATATTAAATGAAATGATTAGATACTTTGGAACCACGAGTCTACCAAGCTGTCAGATAACAGCCAGTTTAAAATATGCTGCCATTTAAATTTATAAAAATATATGTTCAGCTTGAATTACAAGAGTAATTTATATTATTTTCAATAATTAAATATTAAACATGATTATTATTATATTTATAAATAATCAATATTAAAATCAATTCACATTAAATCATGTAAATAATACTTAATAGTTTTTACTCTTCTTATTGTTTTACTGTTTTATATAATGGCAACATGGTGGCTCAATGGTTAGCACTGTCGTCACACAGAAAGAAGATCGCTGGTTTCAGTTCCAGCTGTTCAAGTTGACATTTCTGTGGGGATTTTGCATGTTCTCCCTGTGTTGCTGTTGGTTTTCCTCAGGATGCTCCGGTTTTACCAAGAAGTCCAAAGACATGCACTATAGGTGAATTAAAAAAACTAAATTGACCATAGTGTATGTGTGTGAATGAGTGTGTTTGGATATTACCCAGTACTGGGTTGCAGCTGGGAGGGCATCCGCTGTGTAAAACATATGCTGGATAGGTTGAATAAAGAGACTAAGCCATGAATATATGAATGAATGTTTTATATAAGTACTGTATATATTATCAGCAGAAGCAGTTGAAGTAATATTTCAAAATGATTATAAAAATAAAAAAAAAAACGTTTTATGAATACATCTAGCACAAAATGAAAATGTTATTCCTCCTATCTTAATACACACATTTTACACAGATCTCTAAATTTCACCTTCTAAATGTCCCGGACACCCTTATTTGTCATTGACCCATAAACACATTATGCACTCAGCACATTAGTGGTTTGTGAGAGATGAGGGCATCGAGCTGTATCTGAAATGAGGTCTGGGGAGGCGCGAAACCTACATATTACACACAAGCCTCATCGCAGTCTGCTGGCTGGAGATTTCCATCTTTCGGTTGTCTCTTAGGGCACATCTCCATGAAACAGTCAGTGCATTTCATTGACATTCTGTTTAAAACCCATTTTGTTCCTGAAAGAATCTTCACCCTGACACCCTATTTAGATGACAAATCAAGACATATGTGCTTTAAAAACAACAAAGCTGTTCACTAAACAAGCTTGTATCCTTGTAGATTACAGTACAACTTAGTGCTCGTCCTACCTAGACAGCATCAAATACAGACGACAGCTGCTCCAAAATGCCACTGTAATTATGTTGTTAGCTTAGCATTCTGCTAATGCCACATTGCTATGTGTGTTGAATTTCTCATGTGCTTTAGTTTTAAGAAGCTTTGCCCTGTGTAAACTTGATCACACATAGTGGCTACAACACCAGGGTAGCTCTTGTAAAACCAACAGCAGGTTTATGAGTTAGCTGCGCTTAAGCTGCAATGATTAATGAGTTTCAGTGAGAGACAGATTACATGCATGCCTGTGCAGGTGAATCCTGTCTGCAATGATGGACACGCATTTTATGGCCATGACGATGATGCCAGCTCAAACTCATGCCTCATAATTTAAATTTAGGATTCTAGTAACCAACCCTTATAAAACTGCCTGTTTTACTTGTAAATTTTTAGCATTAATATTGAGGTTTGACACATGGACTTTATGAAGGGAAATTGTTCAACAAAATCAACAATACTGTTTTTAGTTTTATTTTCATTTGGTTGTGTCATAAGCTTCGCTATTCTTATAAAATTAGACAACAATTTCCAACCTTATAATTACTGTTATAGTTAATGTTCTTGGAGTAAGCTGATTATGAGTAGAGATCTAAAATCTACATGTACAAATCACAGAGAGTCGGCGCAGATGGGCTTATCTTCAAGCCATCGTACAGTATGCGTTTTGCATTCGATGAAGTGTTTTCCCGCCCTTGGCTCTGGATTCTGATGATAAGCATATGTTATTTTGCTTGAGTGATCGTTCAACACCGTCGCACTGCGGGGACAGGATGTTTTCTTCAACAAAATTCAGATTGAAACAACATTACACATATGTCAGCTCTTACCAGTGTTCGAACACAGGCAAGCTGCACGCCTCAAGTGCTTTTCTCTTTGAAAATAAACTTCCTCAAAATCAAACGAGGACTGACAGACAAATCAAACAAAAAGCCCAGTCGGAAGGAAACTGTATCTGTCATTTTAGTCAGTTTTACTCTGATTGGTGCTGTCAGAACACTTGTGCTAGCAAAAAATTTTGAATAACTACGAGACATAGTATCTTCTCGCTAGGTAGTTCTATGGATTTTCTATTGAATTATTAAAGCAATTAGGTTGGTGCTTTCTTTAAATTAATATTAATTAATGATGATGTTGGAAAATATTTTGTTCACATGGGTGACGTAGTGGTGCAGTAGGTACTGCTGATGTCTCTCAGTACCCTTTCAGTACTGGGAAATATCCATGCACACTCATTCACAGTCATACACTACTGCCAGTTTAGGGTATTTAATTCACTTATAGCGCATGTCTTTGGACTGTGGAGCAAACCCACGTGAAAACGGGGAAAACATGCAAACTCCACACAGAAATGCTAACTGGTGCAGCCAGGACTTGAACCAGTGACGTTTTTGCTGTGAGGTGACAGTGCTAACCACAATCATGATGCTTTTTCGGTATTCATTCAACTGTTTAACCATTGTATTTAAAAAATAATATACAAAATAATAAGGTAATGCATGTCTATAGTAAGGAGGACCCATGTTGGGGGTTGCGTGTTATAAGTAATGCACATTATGTAATAATATTACTTTTCCAAAGTAACGAGTATAACGCATTACTTTTAAGAATAATTATTATTACTCGAGTTACTTTTTTAAAAAAGTTACTTTTTACCTTTCTTAATTGGCTTTTACAAAATATATTGCGGATTAAAAATTACCTTAAGTTAAATCACACACTCAATGGGAGAGCGTTCTGCGAGTGAACAGACAGTCGGCTTGCACTCATCATCATCAGGTCTCTATTTTTTCACAGCAGATAAGTGAGTGTACTGTTCTAGTAATTGAATAACTCAGGATTTTGGTTTATTTTGAGTCAAAGTGGGTATGCGGTATACTAGTACTTACTGTAAATGCAAACCATTTCATGACAACTCACTTCAATTTAAGGAACTGTTTCGACTGGTTTTCTTAAAAGATCCGGTTAAAACAATACATTCGCGAATCACCCGTCATCACTACAGACAGTTAGAAACAGAAGCAATGGCAGGCCGGAGACTTATATTTTTGCTATAGGTTCTTGTTTTTTTGAACTTGTCGAAGAAATGAAGTGGATTGTTATTAAATTTAGCATAGTATTAATTAAATGTATCAGACGTAAGTAAAATTCCTGACAACTGCATGAAACATAACATCAAAAATAAAACTGGATGCAAAGCACTACTCCCGCATCCCACATTCAGCTATAGATAACATCAGTTCATGTTCTTGTCTCAGATAGAAAAAATAATTAGACTAAACTAAAAATATATAGTTACTGTTTTTTCCTGTAGATGTTACTATGTTTTGTAATATAGTATTTTTTTTTCTTTTGGAAATGGTTTACAGATTTGTTAAGGCCACATGAAGAAATTGATTCAATGTATAAAGCTTAAAGATTTATTTCGATTTGGGGTGTTTTTTTATCGACTGTTGGTTTTGTTATTAAACATTTTAAAGGTTTAAAATCTGTTTTTGCCTTAATATAAATTATTTCATGTTCAAGTATTCTTAGGCTTTATTGGTTTTAGATGTTGCCTTTAGACTTGCCTTTGGATGTTAATGAAGTTGCACTTTGGCTGTTGACCCAGCTCTCTATGTTAATGCAGTTTCAACACCATTGATGCGATTCTCTGTAAACCACACCTATCCCCATTCTACAATTGACCCTTCGCTAAGCCCCGCCCTCCTTAGTTACTGTTGCTACACCTGTCAAGCTTTTGTGCCTGGCACGTCTTTTTCATTGTGTATGTGCCGGTGTCAGACATTGCCAGGGATATAATTAATCATTTTTGGTGAACAGGTGAGGTATCCGATAAACCCAGACAAAAAAGGACTGCAGTATATATTACAGGAGTATATTCACGACATAATAGGCAACTGATTAGAGAATAATTCAATCAAAATTGAAGCTAGCTTAGCCTAGCCGCCTCATACGCTAACCATTCAACAGCTCAATTCGTGCACAGCAGGAGAGGTAACTAATTAAACCGTGATTTCTCGATTTTTAGCCAAAAAGCCTGATAGATTAATTGTTGTGCAATAAAAAATAGCGTTACTAACCGACGAGAAAACACGCATGGACAGAGCTTTTACATAATTCATTCATAGAATGAGCAGCCACAAAGGGGAAACTGATGGATTTGTGCTGATTATTAGCATCATTGACTCATAACAATGTACAGTAAGTTGCCTATAACTGTCAGTATGTTTGTGCGCTCTTTATAAATTACTGAAAAACAGCTGCTGGTAAAGTAGATTGATTGCAAGTGCTCAATTTGTGATCACATCTCTGTTTTGTTCTGTTGATTTGTAATTTCAAATATTCGTAGCTTGAAACAGCTGGAAATATGAAGTTCAGTAAAGTTAGCAACAGATTCGCAGATTCGTATTTTCCGGATCAATAACTCATGACCTGTTCGCTATTAGTATGACTAATGTTACTATGGCGAAGGCTTAAATGGAGCAGTGCTCATAATATCGAGCGGAAAAAAGAGAAAAAGACAGCTTTGAAACATAACCTGCTTTGTGTTTTTGTAGGAAACACAAGCTGCGTCTCAAATGGCACACTATACAGTATGCACTCATGCACTATGTACTTATGCACTTACACACTCAACATCATGGTATATGTATGCAGTGTCATCCCAAATGGAACACTAATGTTTTTTTTTTACTAAGCAGAAATTTAAACCGTTTCCCTGATGACGTTTGACGGTTGCCAAATCAGTAAAATAAATAACCAAACTATCAAATAATACCTGCCGTGAGTATAACCGCATTCCCCATCGGGAGGCGCTATAATCACTCTTGTTGGAGAATTTTGCTTTTACCATCCAAAATAAATAAAGTTATCCAACATGTGCGCCCGATAGCTCTGTCCCTTCCGCTACGTGATTTATTTATTTTACGATTTTATTTATTTATACTTCAAAATGCCGTGGAATAGTGCATATGTATGCGATTTTGGACGCAGCTACAGTTTAGATCTTTTTAGGGTAAGAGGTGTCTGAGTTATTGCTGTCAGTCTATCACTAAATGTGTCAAGAATATCTAAACAAAACCAACTTAACTCTGCTCCTTTAGCGCCTCTCAGAGAGCTTGATCCAAACTGGCATTTCTCTTCTTGGGTTGTTAGTTTTGAAAACAAATTCCACCACGGGGTCCAAACATTTAGGATACCGGGTGTCAAATTTGCACAATCCACATGCACAACGATTTTGCCTGTTTCCCTAAGCTTGACAGAGCCCATGTGCGTAGCTACAGTTGCTAAACCCCGATTGGTGGGTGACTGTTTTGGGGTGTGGCTTGGCGAAGGATCAGTTGTTGCCATTTGGTCGAGATGTAGTCACCTCAAACAATGCAGGGACAACAAACTGTTGACTTCTCTTTTCCCTCATAAGTCAGCCCTTTTGGGAAATGAGCATCAATTTACCATCTAGAGTGGAAGTTGGGTTGAGGCAGACTCATTTCTTACAAGGTCATATAGATAGTTGCAATATTCAGAGGAAAACACACACCTGCAAGTTCTGAAAGAGATCAAACCTTAGCCTGGTAAGAAAATGTAATGCAAAGGTAACTCAATTTAATGCATTACTTTCCATAAAAGGTAACTAAGTAATGCAATTAGTTACTTTTTTGGGTCAGTTACTCAATATTGTAATGCACTACTTTCAAAAGTAACTTTCCCCAAAACTGAGGAGGACTACAGATCTTTTAGTACTTCTTTTGCACGTTATTTTGTTATGCAGTTTTTTACTATCAAAAAAATAACAATGAAATAACAGAGAAATAACATAATATATGACAAAAAAATAAAGAACTAAGTGAAGTTTTTTACACTGCTTAATTAACTTAATATTGTTACAGGATTTAATGAGCAGCTAAATGAGTGTATTTATACAACATTTATCTTGTATCTTTTTAATCATACGCCATAGCCTCCATTACAGTGGCAAATATGATAACCTAACTTAGCGTGCCCACTTTTTATTATGTGTTCTTAAAGTTTTCTGCACAGTTGATTTGCACTTGTGTATATTGATAGCAGACTTTTTGAAAGACAGGACTTAGAATTTCATTATATGTCTCCATGTCAACACTGTTTGCTTTACCACACACACACATAGAAATGTCATCCTTATCACTAGCTTGGAGAGCGAATGTTGATCCGTAACCTTTATGAGAGGCAGCTCAGTGACTCATGCAATCATTCCTGGGTCCACTGCGAGCATCTGTGTTTGAGTAATTTATGTTATGAGCCTATTATGAAGCCAACAAACAAGGAAGCATATACTGTGTATTTTAAGTGTCACCTACTCAAAACCAGGAAAAGAGCTATGTTTACATGGCACGTAAGAGCTGTGGCAATCTGTCTAGCTGGCAGCTCATGTGTTTTGGAGTTCTTATTCATTGAAAGGTGTTTACTTTGCTTAAAAAGGGATCAACTTTAGGGTGAAGTTCTTCTCATGTTGGAAGCACCAAATTCTATGTGTATATAGAAATAAGATCCAACCTTGACCTCATATACTTGTTTTCATGAAAGTGTTTTTTTAGAGTTGCCCCAGTTGAGTGCAGAATTGTTAGCTCCCTTAAATTATTGTCCCCGCTTTTAATTTTTCCAATGTTTCTGTTTAATGAAGAGAATATATATTTTTAACACATTTCTAAATATATTAGTTTTAATAACTAATTATTATAGCTGATTTATTTTATCTTTGCCATGATGACAGGAACCAATATTTTACTAGATATTTTTCAAGACACTAGTATTCAACTTAAAGAGCAATTTAAAAAATTTAATTGTATAATGATGGTTTGTTGTGTTGACTATCGAAAAAATATGTAGCTTAAATGGCTTAATAATTTTGACCCTAAAATGTTTTTTTAAAAATATTAAAAACTGCTTTTATTCTAGCCAAAATAAACTAAATGAGACAGACTTTTTCTAGAATGAAAAATATTATGCTGTGAATATACATATTTATATACGTACTGTGACATTATATATAAATTATATATATATAAATATAAATATATATATATATATATATATATATATATATATATATATATATATATATATATATATATATATACACACACATATATATATATATATATATATATATATATATATATATATATATATATATATTAGGGATGTTACGGTATTGTAAATACCGTCATACCGCAATATTAATTTTTTTCGATATTACCGAAGTCGCATGACTCGGTAAAACTATAGGTCTTCTGAGAAAATTTGCTCAGGTGAATGAAGCGAACGGGAGGTAACGAAAACTACAATTGCCATCAGCCCATGCTTGACCATCATCCCTTGCGGTCTGTTGTTGCTACAGATCCAGTAATGCGGAAATGGAGTGTGCTGCTAGAAGCGGGGATGAAAAGAGCTGGAAAACTCTAAAGCAGGTCGCACACCAGAAGCGCCGCTCGGCGCCGCGACACGGCGCGTACATGACAGATTAAAGTATCGCACACCAGACGCGCACATTCGAATGATATTTAACATGAAACTAATCAGATGGCGCTCTGTGGCGCGGCTGAAAAATGAACTGCGTCCTGAGCCGTCGCCGGGCGCCGCCGACTTGCGGCGCCGGTGTGTGTATCCTGATAGAAACCTATGATTAGAATTCTAAAATACATGGCGCTGCGTGGCGCTGCGCGGCGCGCCGCCGAGCGTCGCTTCTGGTGTGCGACCTGCTTTACACGCACAGTTCAGTCCTGCATCTTCTCCGTGTAAGTTCAGACTTCGCAAGTTTGATCAAGGCTGCAGTCTCTTCTTCTCAGTTTGATATGGAAAAGCAGACTATACCGAGGACACGGGTAAATCTTCAAAGGGAACAGTGTACTTTATAACTTCATTCACATCACCCTGGCTTCGTTGTTTCACTTTCTCAACAATAAAATGTAAACATGATTTAAGGAACTGCCTATTTTCATTTTAATATTAGCAACTTAGACAGCAGAAATGTTGAGGCGCCGTGCTGCAAAAGATGAGCGTCATCTTCACTGTGTGGACATTTATAACAAAACGGAGCCGATAACAACTGCCTCCTTTCAATTTCAGTGAAAATACGAAACACAGCCTCTCTTTTGCTGAGTATCAGTTTTAAGAATCGATAATGGCCATTTTAAAAGTATAACATACAATAAGTTTATACATTATAGGAAATAAAGGCGATCAGTCAATATACAGAATGTACGTGGTTACATTAATCATTAGCCCCTTTCACACATACGGACCTTTCCGGAAAATTGCCGGCAATTTTCCGGAAAGGTTGTATGTGTGAACAGGTCCTTTTTGAAAATACCGGTAAATTCGTTCTGGCTATTTTCCGGAAAGAGAAGTTGTAAGATTACCGGCAATTTGCCGGAATGCTGCGCTGTGTGAATGCAGAAAGAAGATTCCCGTAATAAGCGCGTGCACGTCTAGAACGTGCTGACGTGAAACGTCCGCTTTAGCCAATCACAACAGTCAGACGCATTCACGTCCGCGCGGTTTGTGAGAATAAAAGCCTTTGAATATTTTTACAGACACATTTAGCTGGTAGAAGTTAGTCAGATCACGTTTATATGTTCTTCTTAATGCCAACTGTGTAAATAATCATCGATGAGATGCTTATGATAAGCCGTTGTTTGTTTACCTTCAAGCTTTGCGTGTGCCCATGAACAGCCTGTGAGCGCCTGAACACGCACATATTATGAACATTTCGACATGCGAAAGTGATCCTGCGAAAGTTGTTTACAATATTGATCATCCACAGAGTTTGTAATTTAGTCAAATGTTTACAAACACAAGCGCAGCCGTTTAAAGCTCATTTGTGGTGAATGATGTCAGAATTTACCGGTATTTTGGAATGGATGTGTGAATGCTCTTTTCCGGAAAATTTCCGTAACGTCCTCGCCTGTGTGAACAGCGCTTTTTTGAATATACCGGTAAAGTCGTTCCGGAAATTTTCCAGATATTTACCGGTATCACTGTGTGAAAGGGGCTATTAACTTATCTTTGCGCTCAGCCAAAACACGTTACCTGAGAACAAGTAATAGATTCCAATGCCCAAAGTCAGGGAATATGTCGTTAGATAAAGACAACAAGATAAATGAAATATCCCGTTTAATAAATATAGTGAGATTAGATCCAGCGGGAGATGCTTGATGAGAAGTCCGACTAGCAGAGCTCTCATCTGGGTAGATGGGCTGAGTGTGATTAAATGCTGAATGTGATGAGTTTTCAACAATACTAAATTGAAACTTTATTTTTTTTTACATGGTTTAATAATTTTTTGTTATTAAAATTGAAGTTCCTGTTTCAAAGCTTACAGATAGATGGCTAATTTGTATGTCATTGACACTTTTGGCACTTTTTTGGAGTATTTTCATAAGTTTTGTTTTTTCCTGTAAATGATTCAATAAATACCGTACCGTGACATTCATACCGAGGTATTACCGTACCATGAAATTCTGATACCGTTACATCCCTAATATATATATATATATATATATATATATATATATATATATATATATATATATATACACACACACACACACATATATATATATATATATATATATATATATATATATATATATATATATATATATATATATATATATATATATATATATATGTGTGTGTGTGTGTGTGAAGATACAATATATACAGTACATTCATTTGGGGAAATACATTCCCATGTAACATAATAAAATTTGTATTTTCACATCAACCAACCAAAAACTTTTATTATTGTATATATAAGATGCATATATTTTACTATTATTATTATTATTATTATATATTATATAAATACATTTTAAGTAATATATATAAATGTATGTAATCTATATGAATAAATAATGTATATTTGGATCTACATACATATTTACTGTAAGCTTGCAAATGTATTTTCTTCAGCCTAATATAGATTTAGAAAATTGGTTTATTTGAAATGAAATATAAAATATATTTTGTAAAAATTGTATGAACTAAATTTTGAGGAAATAAATTTGTTTGGCACCAACTAAAAAAACTATTTGAACAATTAAGTGCAGTTGAGTTGGTCCAACATGATAAGGTAAGGAAAAGTGTCTTACATTTCGAAATCTATTAGTTTTGTTAAAAGTTATCCTAAATGAACTAAAAGAGCCATGTTTATGCATATTTCATAAGTTACATATGCCGTTTATCTCAGAACTCATTTTAGGACAATTATTGCCTGACTGATCAAAGCAGCAAACTGCATTTTACTAATTAAGCTGCCAACACCCAAAGCATAGGCAATTCTGCATCTTAAAACTCAAAGCATTACATGTAGATCTTCAAACTAAGGTGAATAATAAACTGAAACAAGTCTTTTTAACTTTAAACACCTAAGATTACTTTTATTGTGATCATTTACCTTTTTTTACTTCAATCCCACGAAAAGCATGCTGGGAGCTATAGAAATCCCCTAACCAGATAGTTGGACCAACGCAACCCCTAATGTTGTCCTAACACAAAACGCTTAAGTTAATAGTTTACAATTGAACATAAAAGAAATAAATTGGCCAAAAAAATGACATGAATGGTGTTGTTTCAGCTCATTTTAAACAGGTAGTTTAAACAAGCAGCAGTAGTCAGTTTTTTGAGTGCACAAAAAAAAGAAAAATACCGTAATGGCTTTCCTTTTCACTGTTATCCTCAACTTAATTTGCCTTGCTTATCTTTGAATTGTTTTTTGCCAGGTTCTTCAAAAAATTTATTGCAATAACCTTACTATTTCTCAGCTAATAAACCTACAAAACTGCATCATTTACAACACCCCAAAGAATAGCACTTTCTTTTCTTACAGTGGAACAGATTTCCCTAATTATAACATATTTCCCTCTCTTTCTCTTCTGCGTTTTCTTTCATTACTTGTTGGCTAGTACAATTATTGTATGCACTTGGGGTAAGAATTCTAGAATCCCTACCCAATACTAATATTTACATTGCAATTTATCATTATGTATTCAAGTACAGTGCTGTTCAAAAGTTTGGAGTCAGAAAGTCTCTTATGCTCACCAAGGCTGTGTTTGTTTGATCAGGATTAAATATAGAAATAGAAGTAGTGACATATTGTGGCAGTTTAAATAACAAGAAAATAAATTAGTTTCAGTGTCCATTACTCCAGTCGTCATTGTCACATAAAACTTTAGAAATTGTTCTAATTTGCTAATTTGATACTCAGGAAACATTTATTACTTTTCTTAATGTTGATGAAGTTTAGCAATTAAGAAAAAAAACTATTTATGTGAACATGACTAGTCTACTTTAAAAATAGATATTACCAACAAATATCGCTGTGTTTGTTAAACTTAAAATCTGCAGATTTAAAAAATGTGCAAATGTAGTCCACATGTAATCTGCATTCCAGTCTGTGGAGGTGAACATAACACTGATCAGTCAGAATTAATTTCAATCAAGTTGTTTTATTATTGCTTTGTTAGCGTACGTATATACTTATGATTCATTCAATTTCTTTTCGGCTTTGTCAACTTATCCAGCATATGTTTTACACAGGGGATTCCCTTTCAGCCGCAACCCAACACTGGGAAATATACTTATAATCATATACTGAATATAAATACATTAGGTGGGGCCTTGCTATCTTTATCACTGCCTCCCCAGTAGGTGCTGATCCGCTATTAGATAAAATGGCCTATAAGGTAAACCTAGAGCTAAAAATAAATACTAATAGTGGGAGTCTGGGGAAAAAAAAAAGAAAATGGCAATTGAAAGTCAGAATATCTGGACAGATCTTTACTTATTCGTAGTGTTTTAAGTCTAAATGTTTGACTTTTTTGCCTGAAGTAGATTTAATTAGTGTAATTTAGTATATACAGTATGTATTAGATGTTTGTTTTAACATGATCATTTTATAAATTATTTTGAAAAAATACTACACTGTAAAAAATGATGTTATCAATTAGGCATGACAGCATATGTTTTTCGTTCATTACAACTTATTAAACTAGGTTAATCATGTTCTAGCTTAATTTTATAAGTTATGCAAGCTGTTTTAAGTCAGTTTTACATAATATACGTTCAATGAACTCAAGTTTAATTTGACTCAGCTTAAAATTTTAAGTCAAATATTATTACAGTGTAGTAAAAATAGTATTTTCTATAGGAAAATGTTATAGCTAGAAAAAAATGTTTTTGAAATACTTTTTGCAATAATAATATTGCATATCACATATTTTCAAATATAGCCCTATTATGTTTCTGCCTCATACAGTGATCAGACCCACATATTATCACAATTTAAGGGCCATTTCACACCATAGAAATCTTCAATCTCTATCAAGCCCTGGAGTTGTCAGTAGAAACACAACCTGCCAGGATGCTAACACTAACTTTAGAGCCGACAGTAAAAAATGTAGCTAATCACAACACCACAACCCATGTTAATACCAACTTATTACATATTAATAAGTATTTAAGCTACATCAGTATGACAATAACAACCTAAAATGATGGAAAGCATCTATGGTAAAAAAAAAAAAAATGTGTATTTTAATTGTAATCAAACTGCCAAAATTATACTTACCCTTAATATTAACATGCTCTCTCCTATAGTATTTAATGTGTTTTAAAAGAATGCAATGAATCAGTCAGGCCTGAAATAACCAGCTTTTCCTGTTCTCTCCTCCTCTTCCTCCTGCTCTTCCTCTCTGTCCTTCATGTGTGCTGCCCCTTGTCCTCCTCTGCTCCAGCGGCTGCTCCTCTGCCTCCAAACTGCTCCTCTGGTTCTGCAACACTAGGCCTGTTCCTGTCTAGTGCTGAGTTCTCAAGTGAGTCCTTTTCATACTCATACACACTCTTTTCCTTTCCCATCACTTCAAGTTGTTTTTTTTTTGTTTTTTTTTTTGTTTTTTCCGACTTCTGACTTCGCCTTGTATTCTTTCACCATGACATGTGGTATCTCCATTTAAAAGCCTTAATGGTTTATAGTGTGTGAGTCTGTATTCATGTGTGTCCTTTAACCATGCATTTGTAAATGCAGGTTTATTCTGCATAAGGTACTTCTTCATGGTTTAGTGGGCCTGGAAAAGAACGAAGCTTTCATTATTCTGCTTTTTTTGTTTACCGCCACTGCTGTGAATGGTGCTTATTCAGTCAGTATTGTTACACATGTGATTCATGCTCTCTAATCATGCATCCCAATTACTGTGTTCTTTATGGAACATTCAAAAGGTTGAAATAATAATATGTTTATTTAAAAAGTCTCTGTTAATTACTGAAGGTAAACAACACTTCTGATATTATTCGCTCTGTGGGTTAGGGATTTGAAAAAATAACACCTCAAATCATGTGAAATCTTTAATGATACCTTGACGTGGGCTGCTTTTTGAGGACAGCGGCATATTTCCAAGCATATTTTATGTACACTGTGATGTAAAAATGATTAAAAAAAATCAACAGCACAATAAAATGTGTTGGTATATTCTGGAAGATGTACATCAGAATAATTTAATATTAGTGTTTTGTAAATTTAAGTGGGTTTTTCCATCAACACCCAATATGGCTGCACAATATATTATTTTAGCATCAATTAAACTATGATATAGTTGATCAGACATTAAACAACATAGTGGAGACTTTCAAATTTTAACCTTAGACTGCATTTCAAACAAACAAAGCATTTCAAACAAATTTAAGCCATTTAGGAACAATATTTGTAGCTTAAACATTAAGTGTACATTACATAATTATTTACTCAATAAAACGATGCAGTGTTGTTAATATTTTTATTATTCAGTGCATACTGTTTGACTCCCCAGAAAAATCATAAATCGTTGTTAATTTGCATCTTGTATTGAACTTTGCTTGTCATTAGCCTATATTTTATGCAGATATGCTCACCTTTAGCAATCAAACATTTTCAAACTATTCAAGTCATCTGGTCAAAATGCATATATATATATAAAAAATAAAGTAAATATTTGAGATTAAGCAATTATTATAAATAATTAGATTAATTACCATTCCTTTAAACATATATGAATATATTTTTATTATGAAGGTTCAACAATTTTACAGTATGTTACAATATGGTTAATTCCTTTTCTAAGCATAATGACTGTTTAAATGGTATTTATTTTTTTTGTAAACATATATTGTAAGGGTGTTTTCACACCTGTAGATCGACTGTTTTGTTCCAAAACAGGGATTCAAATTTTCACTGTATATTTTTGTTAATGAATTTGACTCACTAATGTTGTCAGATTCTGCTAGTAAAAACAATATGAGTGAAAGATCAAAATAAACTTAAATTAACACTTCTTTTTTTAGGAATAAACTCATTTTACAAATCACCTAGACTTAAACAGTTTTATAATTTTTCCATTTAGGTAATCTCTGTCAGGAGCACTTTAATGGTGCTTTCACACCTGTAGATCGATTGTTTTGTTCCAAAACAATTAAAATTGATGAATTGTTTTTTGTTCCTGGTGCAGTCCGCTTTCACATGGCAAAGTTTCTGAACAGACCAAAATAGTTAAAAGGAGTTACGTGCGAGTAAACTCTCCTAACATTGGTTTCAGGGTTTATTTTCAATTCAATTTTCGATTAAATTCAATTGACTTTTATTTGTATAGCACTTTTACAATGTAGAGTGTGTCAAAGCAGCTTCACAAAAAAGATCATAGTGTAAATTGAAACAGTTTAGGTCAGTATTTAGTGGTTAAGTTCAGTTCAGCTCAGTTCAGTGTGGTTTACAGTCACTATTGAGGGCCTAAACACTGAGCAGCAAATCCATCGATGCGTACCTCTACCGATCCCAAACCATGCAAGCTAGTGGCGACAGCGGAGAGGGGAAAAAAACTACTAATTGGCAAGAGTGAAGAAAAAAAACAAAAGAGAGAGAAATCAGACTCAGTTGGGCACGAGCATTTTAATTTCTTCACTGGCCAAACGTCTTGTGCAGGGCTGTAGTCTCAGTGACGGAGGCCAGAAGCTGGGCCTTAGCGACTCGTCTGTCCCTGGAGCGTTACAGGAATCAGTCTCATGCTTTCCACTCGTCCATGACCACCCCAGCAGCTGCTCAGGATACGGCCTGGTCCAGGATATGGACACCTTGGGATCATCTTGTCGCTGGTCAAGTTTTTAAAAAATCTATCTATTGAGTCAATCAATCTATTAAAAAACTGTTGGCTAGAATTATCCATTATTATATTATATGCATTAAATTATAGAGAAATAACAGATGAAGCGAGACTGCAGTCAGATCATGAAGCAGATCAATGTTGATCTTTCTTTCAAAGTGTCAGTGCACAAATGAACAAAGCAACAGGCCTAATATAAAATTTTATAAGATGAAAAAATTATCCAAAAAGTTATCAGATGGTAAATTCTGTCAATTTTCCTCACAGATAAACAGGACTCGGTAATATTCCAGCATGCTTTCACATGCTTGTCAGATGGCTATTACATATACGCAATACACTGTGATATAGTTTGGTTCGTTGGATTGTTTTGCTTTCTCACTATACAATGGATCTGCATCAGAGTTTGTTTCAATCGAGCTGAGACCACCTCATTCAGGCGGTCTCGGACCGATTGTTTCGGCGTGGATCTGATTGCGATTGATAGATTCCCATATGCCGAACTACAATAACTGGGCAGGTTCTGACATAAATGTCTAGGTGTGAAAGCCCCCTAATAATAATTTTATTTTGTAGCGTTATAGTTTTGTTGTTTGTATTTTAGCCTTTTTTCAAATATGTTAAAATCCCTTTAAAAGTTATTTTTAAGTTTAATACAATTTTATTTGTTTTTATGTATTTAAATTCATTATGTGTAACCTAAATTAATAAATGCTGTTAGAATAAGGTTTTTCCTCATAATTTCTCAGTTGTTAAAACAAGCTAACATCAAAAAAATGTATAGTCTGTAGGGATTTACAATTTCTCATACATGATGATGAAAGAAATTGTTCATACATACATCACCCAGCTCTTGATCACAGCAATAAAACCAGATCTGAGTGCTATGATTGAGGTGCCGTATGCTCATCGCTTGTTTCCATGAGACAGACTCCCGCTTTCCTCCTAATGAGCAACACTCTCGCTGCTGCACCATGTGAAGACGCAATTCTCTCACACAGGTTCTGCTAAATTATCCTTTGCCAATAATTACGGTTTTGCTCATGTTTACACGCAGCATTAATACCTCATCACCTCTGAAAGTTCTGCGGCTTTCTTCTAGGTTCACAAGTTTCTAAAGATCAATAGGTGCAATAAATTGAGGAGACAGCTTTTAAACAGGAAGTCAGGGGCAGCTGGTTGTGTGTTAGCATAAGAGAACATTATTATTCAGCATTGAGAGTGAATGATTTTCTCGCCGTGCCAGTGGAACTGACTTTGTTCAATGTGACATGAACAAACATACCTCAGAGGAGCGTTGTGCAGGGCCGCGGGTGAACCCACAATAGACATCAATATTCTTCTAATTGTCTGGGCTGATGTATCCAGAGCTATGAAACGTTCGGAGCCTTGAGCTTCTGGTAATTTGACTGTTATTATAGCAAATCAATGGGCAAGCAGCCCAGGTTACTGACGACAAAGGATCTAAACCAGACCTGAGAGACCATTGCTTATAATAAGACGCTTGACAGGGCAGATGTCTTATTAAGGGGGATGTGGACACATGGTGCCGTCTGCTGACACATTTGAGGACAGATGTGTCAGGGGATGCGAGGCAGCCGGGCTGATACAATGCAATATTTAGTGAGATTTCTCTCACTCTCACTTTGGATCTCATGTTATGAAGATCTGCATTTGGCCCTGATCCTGCATTTTGATTGTGGTTCCATATATATAGTGCTCAGCAAAATATTAAAAAAAAATTACAAACTAAAATATTTCAACAATTTTTTTTGTTTGTTTGTTTCTCTTAAACTTTGCTCTGTTTTAAACATGTATATATTTTTCCCCAACAAATAAATTTGAGCTACTAATTTTTGGACTGTTATTGTAAACAATTTTGTTAGATAAGCTCCAGATTTGACTTCGTTACTTTGTTACTTCGTTTGACTTCGTTATTTGTGCATATACTAATGTATATGCACAAATATGCTTTTGTAAAGCTTTTTATAGAACAATTTATTTAAACGAGGGATTTGTAATATTAGGAGCAATTTTGTATACATATAAAATATATGCATAAGCACACTAAAATGCATTTTTATTTTTCTAATACACATTTTAAAAACCCCAACATAATGCAAATAAAACATATACCTAATGGTCTGAGTCTATTGACCAATTACCAACCTACATCACACATGACGTCACACGAGTCCCTGGTTGCAAAAAAAAGACAGGCTCAAATAGTAAATTTGTTGTGATGTGCGGTAGGATGCTAAATTCTAAAAGTCCAAAAAAAGAAAACTTAACTTGTACCATACACCACACTGCTTTAATGCCAACTCCAGACGTCTTTGGCTAAAAGGGAACTGGATGAAGTGACAACCTAATTAGAAATGCTGGAACCTGCAGTTCTCATGTCATATCAGGTAGGTTCACGCTATGCTGTATCATACACATTATTCGTTTTTGATTGCAGAAATGATTTCAGCAAAAACAGTTAAACGTGGTTAATTAAACTGCGGACACTGAATGTTAAGAATGAAACAATAATGTAAGTTATTAAGGTAAACTTGAATTTATATTCACACATTCATTTAGTGACAACTTGTGACATTCCCTATATTGTTTCCCACGGCACTTTGAATATTCAGTCTGAAATAACCTGCAAGTGACTTGAAAACAACATTAACACTGTTTATTTGACTGTGAACAATGTTGTACTTTGGTAGTCATTGACTGCTAATATGATTTCGCAATTTAGAGTTTGCAAAAAATACTTTTATGAAATTATATTATTAAGGAGAAAGTGCAAATGTGCAAATATAAAACCAACTTTACCTACATGTGTAAGTTCACATACCCTGTTGTACAGATGCTGTTCACCTTCAAAATGCAGTGGTTTAGCTTGTTGATGATTACCCAGGCAGAATCACTCTACTTATCACTGGGTGACGAGCTGTTATAATACGTTGAAAGCATTGTTAATAATATGTAATCAATATGTCTTATTTCTAAGACAACAACAAACTCTGTACCGCATCGGATGTCATCCCTTGCTGTAAATGCAAGCGCTCAGGTTTTTTTTCCTGCCACCTCCCTGTGCACGCATCCTGAATGTTTACAAACAGGGTAATTGGTCTATAATACATGCTCAATTTTTCAAACACTTCTTTACTTTTAGTCATTCAATAAAAGTTTTGTCCAAAGTGGCTTATGTTTAAGGAGGCATTTAGCGATTCGGCAAGAAGAGGCAATACACACAAGAAGTACTTATTAGTAGGAATGTAACGATTCACCGTGAGCTATTAATAATCGGTTCAAATATGATATGATATGATTCAAATCTGTAGAAATGTTAAAAGAATTACGATACATGTATTGAACAGAAGAGGGCGCACTGTTTACAGGTGCAAACTAGCTTTATCTGCACATCATTGGTGAGCAAGAGGTGGGGTGCTAGACCAAAATGACAATTGTGAAGTGTGCCAGACAAACACAAACTGTGTGCAAATACTGCAAAAAGACATTTTTAGAGAGATTAGCGTCAACCCTAATCAAACACACCTGAACCAACAGACTTCCTGGCAGGTGTGTTGAAGCAAGTTGGAGCTAAATTAAGCAGGACCCCTGTCCTCCTGGACAGAGTTTGGACACCCCTGACTTACACTAATTGAAAAACAAATAGGATGCACTTAAACATTCAGCACAGGGAAATACTACTGCCACAGACGTTTATACACAAAAAGCTATTAACATGCCAAACTATCGGAGGATTGGCATATTCGTTTGCTCAGACCTCTGACGAGTGCTGACATTACGGAAATCACATGGTGCATTGTTTTTTTTAGTGTAGAGTAAGGAGGTGGATTTTTTTTTTTTTACATGTAAAGAGAGAATAGTGCTTCTACTGGTGCTTTGTCAAGCCCACTTACTTGTGTGAAACTTAATTCATAAATAAACAATGTTTGCAGATATGAATTGATTGTAAGAAATTGTCTGCTTTAAATGTTCAAAACTGGTACAAGTGACGGTTAAAGTATATGAGAGAGTGTGTTTCTACTGGTGGTTTGTCAAGCCCTCTCATTTGTGCAAGGCACATTCAGAAATCTCGAATTCACACACATGCATACAACCTCCCACCTTCCTACCAAAGTTAACTTCAGTAATGAAAGAAAGTTTCATTTTCTTGGGTTTGATAAGAAGCGTTGTGTTCTTTATCAAACTGGGGAAAAAACTGATTTCAAAGTGTGTAAAAATTGTCAGGAAAAAGTGTAGGAGGAAGTGTCATGGTTTGGGGGTGCAGCAGGGTTTCAGTGTTGATTATTTTGCAACAAACTATAATATGTCTTTTTTGCAATAAAAGGAGTCAATATATTCAAAAAGTTTCAAATGATTCAAAGTTTTTCTGTTTGAAATAAATGCAGTGCTTAGCTTTGACCATGAGATTGTGTTTTATCTCTGTTAGAGAACTGTGGCTTATATCAAGCGCTCTAGTAATTAAGTGTAGGCAGCAAAAGCTCTGCGGTTAATGTTTCCTAGGGTCATGAAATAACTGATAGCTCATGGATCTTACCCATTGATTAAAACAGTCTAATTACTGCAGTTTCAACACTTTTGCAACTTCTTTGCTCTTTGACATTTTTGAGCCCACTTTTCAGTGTTGGACAATGTACTCAAATTAAGTACTTGAGTAAACACACAGATGCCATAATAATTGATAGTAAAATGGTGTAAGTGTTTAACAATCCCTTTGCAAAGTTACTTGACTTTTATGCATTAAAATAATAAAATTACTAATTGAGGAATGTTTACTTATTGTACAGGCATGTTAAAGGGCACCTAACCCTTTTTTCATATTTATTATGAATCTTTTGTGTCTCCAGAATGTGTCTGTAAAGTTTCAGCTTAAAAAGCCCATCAGATTTTTTATTATACCTTTTATAAGTTTCTGTTTAATACATTTTTGCACTGGGTGGTGGTTTTGCTGTACTGTGCCTTTAAGGCTAGTCTGCCCAACCCACCGTTTCTACGTGCCGTTCTGTGTGCCTTAATCTCCTCCCTCGGCTGCGTCAGACAACAAACAGACATAAAGGAAGCAGATCTCACGTAGTGTTTGTGAGAAATACTACTGTAAGAACTTGTAAGAATGAGCATTTGATGCATTTGCTGTTGAGTAACAACGATGAGTCACACACAATGTCGTTACAAAGTTCACGTGCACACACACAGACACACACACACACATACCCGGCACGTACACGATACACACATACATACAGACAGCGCGCGTTTAGCTTTTTACTATTTTGCATGCAAATGTGACAGGATACAGGTTGATCTCCATTGCTGTATGGATATCTGTTATGTTAGTGTACAAAATAAACCTGATGTAATGTCCACAAACCAGGATTGAAGCGTCTTCTTTCATAATTGTTCTGACACGCGGCTGTGCTGATGAAGTAAAGCTGAGGTAAATCGCTGTAATTCATTACACACATGCACTGTTTTAAAACATTTTAAACTTGTAAAACTTACTCTTTTTGATCACATTTGATGACGATTGATGATCCTAGCAAACTAAACAGACCTTTTATTCCCGGTTGCTTTGCGCTCGTCTTCTCTTGTTGATATGATTTTACACATGACTACCGGGACATGTTACCCAGCTGTCAATTAATTTGATGGGTGGGGGGACCGCACTCCTACATCAAGTTGCGGTCGATCTGAAAACCGCTCCAACTGGTCCACCGTTTTTATGTTGTTAAATCAAAAAAAGGACAATATGACCGCCTATACACTATACATACACATATTTCTGTCCAAACAGCTTGAAAAGTAGATTTTTCACCATATGTGCCCACGCAAATGAAGGGAGAAAATGCAAACTCCAAACAGAAACGCCAACTGACCCAGCCGAGGCTCGATCCAGCAACCTTCTTGCTGTGAGGCTATCTGATGAACTCATTCTTCTTTTTTCCCCCAATACATATCAAATTTTGCCTACTCTTCATCACGAGGAAGACAAGTAGGAATCATTAATAAGTCTGTGCATCTTATTTTATTTGCACATTTATTGAATGGAAATGTTTCTGATTTACGTATGCAAATTCATCTTCAGATGGTGCCTTTATAGCAATGTGTGTGCAGTAGATCGCTCCGATTGAGTTGGGCAAACCGGCGACCGCTGCAAATTGCGCTTTAATGTTTGGCTGGTCAGCTGCATGGTATAGAAACCTTATATACCTGCTAGACATGCGGATGAACCCTTCTCATACTGCCATTGCACGGCTCAAAGACACGTTGTAGTGTGCAATTTAACACAACTGCCTCTAGAAGTCGCCAATGGAAATAAAACAGACACACACAAGAAATGCACGTACGCCAGGCATGAAGTTGGCGTGGACCAACGCACATTCCCATGTACATTTCATCATTAGTGAATCCATATGTGAGCATGAAACCTCACAAAAAAAAAAAAAAAAACACGTTGACACCTGAGGCCCTAGATCTTCAGGTTCAGTGAGCCGTTAACTGTAGATTCACTTTGACTGATTATTTAAATCAGTGAATCGCTAACTGAAGACTAGATTTCACCGGAATATTAAAATAAATGAATTGTACGCTGGAGACTCACCCTGTCCAAGTCTATTGAATCAGTGACAAATTAACTGAGACTCACTCTCAATATATCATCTCAATCAGTGAGTTGTTGACTCAAGAACAAATGCAATAAGATACGTTTAATTGATAAATTGATTAATTCAGGGTAATTTGTGAACTGATTTACTGTAAAATCTTACGTTTTATATAGTGCAGTAAGTTAATGTTATTATACACAGATAAAACGCAAATACTTGATAAAAAACATTGAAAAATAAGAAATTGCATTTTGTATAAATGTACAATAATACAATTTAATTAAAAAATACAGACTTTAACTGATTCTATTCTATTAAAGTCTGACTCTGAAATGAAGTTTTATAAATTAATTTCGAGAGAAGCACATGATCTGCTTGATTGCGGCTGGATTTGCATCTGTAATTATTGCTACTCCAATCAGATATCATTGTAGACCCATCAGATGAATTCTAGCATCCAGTAAATAAGCCAATTCATCCAACCTTCCTTATCTTCATTTTTAAAGAACCTCCACATCTCCCCCTTTGTTTCTCCTTTACCAGGGGGAGCTTTTGAGACGTACCTGATCTCGAACCCCAAGCTCAGGGTTCTCTCCCAAGACAGCATGCCAAATCTGCAAAGTATATCAAGTAATAGCTATTGTCAACTCTTGAAATGTATTATAAACTCAATTTAAATCAGGATTATTGACAGGTTCTTTTTTTGATAATTTTTTTTGTTGACATGTTATTTTAAATTCTTTTATGCATTTAAGCCTGGTTAAACGAATCTTGCCACCCTTGTTTAACATGGAAAATGCTTTCACCGTCTCTCCGCAATGACATTCAGCAGTGGGTGGTATTTGGTGGTTTCTGTTAAAATAATTGGATTTGCCTGATAAACCACGTATATATGTACAGTGGAAAGAGAGCTCAAATTATTTGATCATTTAATGTTTCATTTATTTTAATACAAGCTCAGTAAAAGTAGCTTCTGGCAAGAAGATTATTCCACTTGAAAAAAAAAAATGTCATTCCGCTCGGTGCATTTGCGTCTGTAAACAGCTGGATTAAAGTGTAGATTTTGCGAGTGGGTGTACATGGATACTCATAACTCTGTCTGGTATTACAAATTTCCTTTTCCTCCCTCTTAGCTGGGAACATTCCAGCGTTCAAGAGCTGATTGTTACGCCATTGTTATAAAAAGCCAAATGTATTCTTGGTGTACCATATATGATTTGTGTTTTTTTAATTTCATGACTGTTTGTTAGTGCATTTATTGTGTGTCCAAGACACAGCAAAGATCCAAAGGAAGAGGGTCGGGAAGAACTTGTGTGGTGCAGATAGCAGCGCCATTTACAGAGCTATAAGCATCATAGTTGTCATAGCTCTTTGAATGGTACTGCCATATGCACTGAACTATCGGCATCTCGCTCCTCCAGGAGCTTCTCCAGCTTTTTGTGTCTTTCCAAAGGTTATGCAAGTCATTTAATGCATTTAACTATTTAAGCTGTTTGTATTATTTTCTTAATTTATTTGTGCTCTTCTTGGTTTTTTGTTCATTTGCACTGTGTAACTTCTCAGCAAATCTAAACCAACCTAACACCCTAGCAACCACTCAGAACACCCTAGCAACTGCACGGTTAACAACATTTACAACCACTCAAATAAATTAGCAACACCATGAGTTTTGTGCGCACACTCATTTTCAACAGACAATGCAAAAGTTTGGTTTAATGAACTATTTAGCTTTTTTAAGTTGAGTTAAAGTGTCTGTTTGGCTGGAGTTGCTACTCTCTAATTAAATATACTTCCCTGGGTTTTAATAAAGGCTGAATATTCAGCATGCAGAGGCACAATTACAGGATGTCTAGTGTTGCTTGTCAGTAACTTTATGGCAGAAAATGATGCCTTCAATCTGACCTTTAAAATAGGTGTTAGTGTTTATCTAGTTTGTTTTGTTTCCATCAGACAAGCTCTTGTTTTCCTCCTAATGAGCACACAATTAAATGTCGGGCACAGTGGGGTAAAATGTGGCGGTAAACTGTGTCGCACCACTTAAGTTTTTTTTTCACTTGCCACTATTGTTTAAAAGTGTGAGATTGATTTTTCAGAGTATCTTAGGCACACCAAGCCTGTTTTTCTTTTTTTTTTGGTAACACTTTAAAATAAAAGTCAATTAGTTAACATGGTATATTAATGAATATAGAGTGTGAAATAAGGGAATATTCACTATAGTCTATGTATTGGCTTCGAAGTAATCTTACATAGACCTCATACTTGTTACGAGAACCAGCGATCGCTCTCCGGAGATCGCTGGTTTCCACTATACCATGGACTACACTTCCGCCTTCTTCTGGACTACACATGCATACATGCACTTCTCCCAGACACTCACGCCTGCTCACTCATCTAGACTGATTACACTCGCATCACCTGAGGACTTTCAGAGACTGATTAGACACCCTTCATAAGCCACTTATTCACTTATTCACCAGTTTGCCGAGTCTTGTTCGCTCACAGTGACATTACAACGCGTTTCTTCGTGTCTCGATCCTAGCATTGCTTATCCTAGTTATCTTGTTTAGCTGCCAGCCTTACGACCTATTGACTGTACTTTGATTACGACTCTGGATTTGCCTACACATACCTGTTTGTACCTGATTTGACCATTGCTTGGTTGACGTTGAATAAAATCTGCATATTGGATCTTACCATCAGTTGTGTGTGTCACCCCCGGCGTTACAATACTGATGGCTAAAGTTCTGGAAGCTTTGAAACTTTAAATGGTCAAGGACCACCTATTAGGTTATTGGACTGACAAGTTAACCAACAAATCATATTTTAGGTGTGGAAATAACATCAAAATCTTCAGAATAACAGCCCAGAACTTTACTCATCTGTGAATGTCTTTAACATTTTACAAAAGCGACACGTCAATATTCTACATGATTTACCAGCAAAACATAGCAAATCAGTAGGACGTATGTAGTATTTGTTCTGAGATTCTTACATCATTTTGGTGACACATTTTTTATAAAGAGCACTCAGACTGAGATGATAGAATACTGTGCGAAAGTTTTCTTTGTTCTAAAACAGCAAGATTTTGTTGTATTTTTGAGTGTTTCTCTTGTCTTTGTGAAGTTTATTTGTAAACTAATTTCGAAAGGATCAAGTGCTTATGATTACTTGCTGCAAGCCCTGCATTATTCAGTTTGTGATTTACCAATCAGACGATTCCCCCCTTCCACCCCTACTTCTCCTCCTTTCCTAGATGGGTGGCAAGGTGGCCCAGTGATTAGCACTGTTCCCTTACAGCAAGAACGTCACTGGTTCTAGTCCTTACCAAGCTCTTTCTGAAAAGTTGTCTTTTTGTGGACTAATGTAAACAAATAAGAATACAGAGAATGGTTTGATGCTTTCGACCACAGGATTGCTCGCAGTAAACAGCTCAGAGGGTTTTTTAAAGAAAAAGTAAACTGCTGGAAAATGTTGCGTGCTGTGCTTCCCCCACCGAGTGCATTAATTTAAGCAGAAAGGGGTGAACCCTGATAAATCGAGAGGGGTTTTTGTGGTTAAGTGCTGTTTCTATATCAGGTCATAAAGAAAAAACAAAGAGGCAGCTCTATTATTAGCTCCTATAAGTTACGTAACAGCAATCATTGCATGAGAATAATGGGGCACTTAGAGAAGTCCAGCCGTGCCCAGCATTCCTTGCTTTCATCCAGCAGTGCTTTGAGCCAAACTTTGAGCCAAACTTTTAAGATTGTTGATTGTTTGTTTTTTAAAGGCTGCATTATCCTCCCTGCTCTTTGCTCTTCTGAGCTCATAAACTGCCCTTTTGCATTTAATTGCATTTCTCGTAATCACTTGCCATTTAACTTTAAAATCCACATTTTGCGCACACTGCACATTTATATACCCTCTGACTTTATTTCCCCCTAAGCGCACAGCTGTAGCATATAAAGTATTGAGCGCTGATGTGTTTATAGTCTGGCTGGCTCGCCATCTCTGTGTGTTGTAATAATGTTGCGGTGTGGTCGCTCAATAGAGTGTTTGTGTTTTGCACACTTCGCTCTGCCCGCTGTGCCATCAAGCCACAACCAGCTCTGTGGCCCTGAATAAACAAGTGATCTTAAGATGATCTGTGTTTGATGACACATCCAGT
Organism: Danio rerio; assembly: GCF_052040795.2. Classification (NCBI taxonomy): domain Eukaryota; kingdom Metazoa; phylum Chordata; class Actinopteri; order Cypriniformes; family Danionidae; genus Danio; species Danio rerio. The sequence continues at coordinate 29,260,984 of NC_141034.1, read as the reverse complement.
TCAGAGCCAATAAGTTACAGGGAATAAACAGCAGCGTAATTGCAAGTGCCTTCAGTTATATGAGCATGAGGTCTTGTTAAGATAGTTGAGGTTTTGAATTCCATGCATTAACCAGCTTGTTGCAATTTTTGCCAGCCATTTTTAATTACAAAAATTACTAGATAAATAAGTACACTTCAGCTGTACAAATACATGCAAGGGTATTTAAACAGTTTTTGTGATATTGGTTTTGTCATTGGTACAGTGTGTGTAGCCTGATGGCATACAGTGTATTAGCAGTGTGAATCTCACCTCAATTTTATTCAAATCATTTCTTGATTTTGTATAAAAAATGAAGATTTAAAGGGCACTTATTTTAACACTTTTTCAAGATTTTATATAAGTCTTTTGTTTTTCCAGAATATGTCTGTAAAATTTATGCTCAAAAATCCCATCAGATATTTAATTACACCTTTCTTAATCTGGCAAATTTGAGCTGTTAAGTCATTGTAGATGTTCTTGTTGCCTGTGCCTTTAATGTAAATAAGCTGGTTCTCCCCGCCCAACATTCCCACTATTGCTCTGAATGGTGTAGCGTCACCTGCTAGGTCTTACATAGTTAAACAGCACAGTGATAGAAAAGAATGAAGCAGACCTTCTTTACTACATAAAGAATGGTTATTTAATTTAAAGGAGTTAATCAAGCCTTTCTGCCATGATGAATCATCAGTTATGATGTTATAAAGTTTGCACGTGTGCGCGTGCACACACATGCAAACACATACGTTTAGCTTTGCACTTTTTGGATGAAAATGTAACAGGATACATGTTAATATACACTGCTGAATGGATATTTGTTGTTATTTTGACGTCTTTTCTTTATTACAAATATGCAAGGATTTAAAATTGTTTAAAACACAGCGAGCTGAACAGATATTTTAATCCCAGTTGTTTGGCAAAGTCTTGTCTTGTGGATATGATTCTACACGTTACTATGGAGTCATGTTTATATGTGGCTTTCAATCAATTCTGTGGTCGGGGAAACTGTACTCCTACATCACGTTGCAGAGGTCCTCAAAATATGAGGGAGTTGGATCCTATTCTAACGTCAGGAGACTTGTTGTGTTTCTGTCACTCTAATGTAAGTGTATTAATTTTTCTGCTTGATTATAGACAGGTAGGTCTTGAAGAAATAAATCTCACTGGATTAATACCTAAGCTCACATATACAGTATATTTTGTTTTCTTTTTGATAAGTAGATTTGTTAATATAAGGTAAATGCAGCCAGTTTTTTATTATTTTTATTTAGCAATGCAGTCCTGAGATTAAAACTAGATAGTACAAAATATGTTTTTTAAATGCAAGAATTAAAAGCTGATTTGCAGATAAATAATGTAGAAATAAAGTGGTTGCTCTTTGCATATGTCTATAAATTTCTAAAATTAAATTAATTTAATTTCTCATTTGAAAGATTTTTGTTGTATTTACTAATTCTGTCCTGTTTTTGCTATGTATGTTACCCTTGTAAACACCAATTAAATGTTGACGTAAAATTAATATTATTCAGTTTAAAAACTGCAAACAATATGCTTCATTTCACTTAAGGGAAATAAAAGCCCTGCATTTCTCACAGCTAAGAAAAATATAATTTAAAATATATTAACTGACATGCCATTACTGAATATCTCACAAATTCCTAAGCCATTTGGGGAAATAAAGAGAGAATTTATTAATTGATTCGGTCATAGAACTCAAAGGCTTTTTGATTCTCATTATAGCAAGCGATGCATATAGTGTACAGAGATTACTCTTCCGCTTTTATGTTATATCACATTAAATAAGTGTAAAATCAGTGCAGAAAGGCTTTCACTGGCTTTTTTATGCAAGGAAGACTGGCATTCACGTCAGATGAATGAACCATATACAGCAGAGAATCTAAATGATCCTTGACTGATGGTTAAAACAGGAACACTTCCTAGGAATGGAGCAGGTCATGCGAAGGCTTTTTTAAAGAAGCCACTCATGTTTTTTCTTCTTATAACATTTGAAAGACTGAACTGGACAGAAATAGAAAGACTGAAGTCATACATTTTGTAGTATTGCAGACGTTTTTGCTAGATTGCATCTGAGGAGTGATATTTTACTTATTTAGTCATTTTCTATAAATGAAGACCCTGTCACTTTGTTTAATGCTTCCCTTGAAATTTCTAAGAATTATGTTCACTGTGCAATAATTTAAATCTGTAAATAATAATCTCATGCTTTCTTGTCCCAGTGTTACAGTTGTTAAGGAGGATGATCTGTGTCATTATTAATAAGAAATAACAGTAAGAATCAGTTAGATGATGTCTAGTTAAAACAATGCAAACTGTTATCTTAATCAATGTACAATGTATTTAATTACTAACAAACATAAATGCATTACCTTTAAAGAGCCCCTATTATGTCTTTTTTTTTTTTTTTTTTATCCACGCAGTGTGTAACACGGCTCTAAGTGAATGGAAACATCCAGCTGAGGTTTAAATCTGAAAATGCACCTTGTTTAAAACTTTTGATTCTATTAAGTCACCTCAGAGTAAAATGAATGATTTGTCCTTCATTCGGATCTTTTGCCTGCACGCGTCGACTTCAATTTGGGACATCCCCAAATATGAAGTCCTGGTAAAACGTGAACGTGCCTTTCCCCTTCAGGCACTATCAGAGTGCAAAGGATCAAAGGATTGATCATGACGCAAAGATTACTATCACTGAGAGATGGCCAGACATGTGGCTGTGGGGTTTAAAGGGTTAAGGTTAATTCTTACAACAACATCACAGTATAGACAACTGTGTTTGTGTGCTATGTTTGTTCCTATCATTTTTTCATCTGATGATTGATACAATAACCTACACTGCAGTGTGGGATTTGCTGGCTATTTGTTATTAAAGGAAGAATCAGCAAGGACTGTTAGGGCCCTATCATACACCTGGAGCAATGCGGCACAAAATTGTTGTTTGCTAGTTTCAGCTCGGCGCAAGAGTCGTTTTGACGTTTTGCGCCACGCTGTTTAAATAGCAATTGCATTTGCGCTCATACGTGCGCCTATAGGTGTTCTAGTCTAAAAAAGAAGCCGTGTTGAGGCGCATTGCTGGCGCGTTGCTATTTTGAGAAACTTCAATAGACAGATCTATAGAACAGAACAAAGCCGGTTTATTGTCCAGCGCAGAGCGTGTTAGTTGTTAAAACAATCAGGATGTACAGCAAATATTTTTACGTATGAAAAAGAATTAAAATAGTAAGGATATGTATGAGATATAATAAGGATATATAGGAAATAAATATAAAGGATTAAAATATAACAAAACATATTTTTTAACCTACATAAATATAAAAACTATGTTTTCATGCCTTCTTCATCTCGGGGGGCTTTTTCTGTTTGTACATAACAATTTGTTTTTGTATAATGTTATCATTATTAGCAGTATTATTTATTATATGCATACTTATATTATTTTTAATATAATTTTTATTATAATTTATAATTATTTTTAATTGTTTTATTAAAAACAAGCTTAGATTTGCCCACCTGTTTCAGACCATATGGGGCATAGCATGTGCATTAGGATATGACTCCGTTTTTTTGACCACACTGCACTATTATTGTTCATTTGCTGGAAATTAGAACTGAATTTAGAAATAGTTTTGAAACAAATCTTTGCGCTTAACAAACAAAATTAATTATATATAGGTTAATTGATGTCTGTGCGTACAAGGTTTTCCTATCCACTAGAGCGAAAGTGAAAGTAGATGAGGAGGCTTATCTCATTCTCGCGCTGCAGATGCTCTGTTTAACTGTTTTCTTGCTAGTGAAACGCTCAGTTTTTCCACTAACAAAGTCTGTCATGTTAATAGCAAATGCGCTATGGCGCGACGCAACTGACTCTTAAAGGGAATGGGGGATGAGACTCTGATCGATTTATTCTCAAAACACACTTATAACTCATTAGGAAAATAAGCTCAACCCTTTTAGTCCATGCTCCACGGCTCAAAGTGGATTTTTCCATCCTTAAATTTGCAAAAGTAGATTCTGACACTCCTTCCTACACAACATGAAGTGTGATTAAAATGGTCGCCTCATTTATGTAGTTTGCAAAATATGCATTTAATTGTGTGTTGTAACTTATAATCGCTCCAAGCGGCTTGTAAACACTCATAACTTATCGATCAGTGCTTGTGATGTATATCTCTGCTTAAATTGACATGGGCTATTCATATATCATGTCCAAAACCGTGTTGAAAACACAACACATGCTTTTTCCTTTACCAATTTAAATGCATTTTGTGCTAGGGATCTCCTGCTGTTTGTTGTTATGGCCACCATCAGCTGTACCTACACACGGTCAATTCTCAAAATAGTTTAACTTTTGCCACTGTGTGGATTAATGAATGTTGTTGTTGTTATTACTATAACTGCATTGCTTCAATGCATTCTTGCATTAGGCTTACACATACTCTGTGCTCTGTCTACTTCATAACCGTGTCAGGCGTTTCTTTCCATCTCGCGCTGAACGCAGTCGACCATCACAACAGACTGGGTCATTGGACCAATCAGCACAGATTAGCCTCCCGCAAAGGAGGGGTTTGGGAACAAATTAATTGCTAAACAAATTATATGCAAGTCGTATGGATAATTATGTAAAAAAAAAAAAAAAAAATGCATATTATAAGACAATGAAAGTGTTTTTGACCTTGCATGCATATCAGCCTGTTGTTGGAGACCCCCAAAACCAAAATATAACTTTTAATAATGCATAATAGAGTTTCTTTAGGAGTACAAGTGTTTTATGATGGATGTAAATATTAATGGAGCATAAATAAACATTGATATCTAAATCCATGTTAAGATTTTAATGTGATTTGATCACATTTTTGTAACTTATGAAACTTTAGATAAGAATCGTCATTACTGTTTTTGTTTTTTGTCTGGAGTCGGAAAAAAATGCAAAGCAGGATACCTGAAACTTCAATTTTCACTCTATAATCCATAGCAGAAACAATTGAGATGGTGAATATTTGAATGAATAATCTCTAAGACTGACTATTAAAATAATGGAATCTGTCTCACCCAAAAATGAACGTAATACTTGACAGAAGATTTAAATAAAGAACAATAACTGATCAATTTTCTTACTTTGCATAAAAGGCAAACATTTATGTTGATTATTTAGAATTGTGAATGCTGTAAGCTGCCACCTGAGACGGTCTAGACAGGTAAACAGCAGCTGCTATATCTCATCCTCTCCAGCTTACAGGGTTTTCCTCACTGATAACAGACTAGTCTAGTCATTTCCATTATTCATATCGCTTCTTACCTGGTGCGGTTTCCTTTTTTGGCTTGCTGGATAATCCTGCGTACGTAAAGAAAGGCCTGCTGGGACTGGAAATGGAGATCAATCCCACCTCTGGTATTATGAGTTCTGTATTGATGCTGTTCTTCTGTTAAATTTGGCCAGAGGCAAGACTTGAGAAATGTTATTAGGAGATTATGCTCTGGTTTATATCACAGAAAAATAAATCAGACATTCGCATAGGTGGATCTGCACACCATCCTGATCTTGGATTTTGTTCAATGAGTTCTGGCAGACTGGCTGTGAAATATACACAGACCTGCACACACATTTGTATCTCAGTCATTATTTCTGTTGTCTTGATGCTAGGCTAATATTTTCCGTCCCCTTAAACATAACTTTGTTTCGAAATTTTAATTGATTCAGTGAGGATATTCCATATGCATCTATCCTAATACAATGAGGTAACTAAATTATTTAGAATGGCTAACTAATTTTATGTAAATCACATTTATTAACTGTTTCCTATAAAGTTTACACTCCAAAATTAGTTTTTTGTTTAGTATTTTATCATGCTTTATATAACACAAAAATATAATTAACATTATTAGGTAAGTAACTTTAAATAAAGATATACGGTTGAAATCAGAATTATAAGCCCCTATTTGATTTTTTTATTTTTTTTTTATATTTTCCAAATGGTGTTTACCAGAGCAAGAAAATTTTTACAGTATGTCTGATAATATTTTTTCTTCTGGAGAAAGTCTTAATTGTTTCATTTCGGTTAGAATAAAAAAATATTTTAAGGTCAAATATATTAGCCCCTTTAAGCTATTTTTTTTTCAATAGTCTACAGAACAAACCATCGTTATACAATGGCTTACCTAATTACCCTAAACTGCCTAGTTAACCCAATTAAACATTTAAATGTTACTTTAAGCTGTATAGAAGTGTCTTGAAAAATATCTAGTCAAATATTATTCACTGTCATCATAGTAAAGATAAAATAAATCAGTTATTAGAGTTATTAAAACTATTATGTTTAGAAACATAATAAAAAAAACTCTCTCCGTTAAACAGAAATTGTATATAATTGGATAATAATTCAGGGGGGCTAATAATTCTGACTTCAACTGTATTTACTTGAGAGAAAATTTACTTGGGATATTAAGTGTTAAAATATAACTTAATATACATATTAAGTATAAAAATATGTCAATTGAAGTCACTGTGAAGACACTGTGGGGTCCCAAAATAATCTTGCTCTCCATTATTTTTATTTTAAGTTTGAACATTCTGAAACCTTTTTTTCCAGAAAATGAGATATGCAATGATGTAATCTTAAGTAATGTTGGTCTCAGAATATATCTGTGAAGCTCAAAAACACCAGAGGCCATTTTTATTATATTAAGGACCACTTTTTAATGAAATAGCAGTGCTTTTTGTATTGGTCTCTTTAAATGCAAATGAGTTGCTGTCCCTGCCCCCTTTTCATAAGAAGGTGGAGCTTTGAGTGCCTGTGACTCTAACACTCTTAAGACAAAAAATATTTTTTGGTTCTCATTATGGGCATCATGGTGGTGCAGTGAGTAGCACGATCGCCTCACAGCAAGAAGGTCGCTGGTTCAAACCTTGATTGGGTCAGTTGGCATTTCTGTGTGGAGTTTGCATGTTCTCCCCGTGTTCGCGTGGGTTTCTTCCGGGTGCTCCGGTTTCCTCCACAAGTCCAAAGACATGCACAATAGATGACTTGGGTAAGCTAAATTAGTCACTCACTTTATCTTGCTGGCGTTTATAGCCGTTTCCTTTTACTTCAGGCAGTGGCGCAAAAAGGGGGTATGCAGTATATGCAGTGCATAGGGGCGCCACACATGGGGGGGGGGCGCCATTGTGCCAAAACTATTTTTGAAATTATCCATATTAAAAGTTTCAAATAATGTATATATATTTTTTGTTAAAAAAATGTATTTAGCATTTTATACGCGTATAATATTGTATTTTATTAAATTAAAAAATAATTTCACCCCTCCCCCCATTTTTATACCACATGTTATTATGAATTTATTATGTATCATATTGATTCATCAGGCCTTTTGGTAACTTCTTAGCTCAAAACTATTTTAATTTTAGCTACAAACAAAGTTATAACATTTCAATTAAATAGAACATTTCACACTGTTTGTTTCTGTTTTCTACACTAAACATTTGACAGTCTTTTTTATTTCACTTTTAGCAATTTCAGTCAATTGTTCTTGCAAAGACAGACCTTCTGCCTCAGTCTGAATGTGAGAAGTAATTGCAATGTTCTTTTGCCCTTTAGGACTCCCATGTCTATCATTTTGTTTTGACAAATGTACTACAAAAAGTCCAAAAGCAAGGCTAGTCAAGGTGCTATAATCATTTAGTAAGTGAAAATTAAATTGAGAAGAAATTTGGGGTGGTATGAGATGCATTTCTTTGTGACTTAACATGCTTAATGTAATTATACCTTTTACTATACTTCATACTATTTCAGTTGTGTTCAGAACTGCGAAACTGTTTTTTTAAGCATATTGATATCTTTATGAAAAAATATCTTTAATTTATTGATGGAAATATTTTCCACATTTTATCACTTGCCTGTTATAAAATATAGTTGGATTGAAGGGGGGCGCGCAAAAGTTGAAGCCGCATACCCATCAGTAAATGTGCAGTTGCGCCCCTGACTTCAGGATGCATTAATGCTGCTCTGTAGGTCTATTGAAGACATTCATAAATATTCCTAGCAAATCTAATAAACGTTGGAGACATAATCATTACATAAACACTCTAAATCACACTTCGGCAGCATTTATTTGAGAGTGCAAAAGAAGATCTGCGCTTGAGCAGTGTATATTTTAGGGGGCATGCAATAAATTTTGTATGCTCGTATTACATAAATGTGATCTCGACTTGTACTCTCGACTTACTCTCATGACTTTTCTCCATTTGTCATTGAAATAAGCTCATAGGTAGTTGGTTAATTTGTGTAAAAGACAAAAAAAAATTTGAGGAAACACTGAATCAGTTTCCAAAATGTATGATTGAAATGTAGAACAATTTTAAAAATGTATGATTTATGAGCTGTTTTCATAGTGAACAAAAAAAATGGCCCCACAACATCAAAATTTACTAGTATTGCTTTACTTTTGGTACTTTTAGGTCATTTGGTTAAATGCAAGGTATACACGCACACAAACATTTTTTCCCTTCCTGTCTATCTTCGCCAGCCTCCTCCACACCATTTCAGTGTCTTATTTCTTTCAGAAAACAATAGGGTCATGGTCCTGTCCTGGTGCCACTCTGCTCCACAATAATCAGGTCTTCTATCTGTGCGCGTGTGTTTGAGAGGCCTCAGACAGTTCTGGAAAGACAAACACACACACATATACGTGCCGAATGAGGAAATGGCATGATCCGTTGTGAATTGACATTACCATCTGGCTGGCAGTGAAGGTCTAGAGAACACACAGCCAGACTTTTGACTTTAGGCAAAATTCTGCATTCACATCGCAGCATATTTTTTGCAGAGATGCCCATTTAAACTGAAAGTGGTCTGGATGACAACCCTTATTTTTCTTCGAAAGCATCAATACCTTTTAGACAAATCCCTTTTTAAAAAAAGTTTATTCAGTGTGCTATTAGTATAGTTATTTTGAAGTTGTCTTGAAATTAAAATTGCTCTTCTTATTTTTAAATTTATATTTTATTGGTCGTGCTTGCTATAAATGATGCCATTTATAACGTGTGCACTTCTTTACTTTGTAAAAAATTAATTTGCCCTTCTATCAAATACCATAACCATCACTGCCCCCTCAAAATGTCTTTTCTTCACTTCTGGTCACATGTAATGCCTTTTGGGAGGGGCTATCAGGGTGTGTCTTCTTTCTGCCCATCCATTCATCAATCTTTCTTCATTTTGTTAGCAGCACTTCAAACGTTCACACTTAAATAATGCCTGACGATGTTAGCAGGTTTAGCATGTACCCAGAGAGAACCCTTGGAGATAGATGAGCGCATGGCTCCCGCCTGGTCAATGAGCATTAAGAGGGATATGAGATTAGGTAGTTCTCCCCCTGATTCGTTTGGCCTATACCTTGATAATAAGAAGGCTCTGTATGAATAGACCACCAACCATGCCAGTGCAATCGCATTAAGTGCTTGTGACTGTTACTATTATTTAATTTACGTGTGTCACATGTCTTTAGACTGTGGAAGGAAACCGAAGTACCTAGAGAAAACCCACGTGAACACGGGGAGAGCGTAAACTCCGCACAGAAAATGTCGACTCATCTCTTACTTGAATCAGCGACCTTCTTGCTTTGAGCCGCCATGTCGCCCAATCCTAGAATTAAGGAGGAAGCAGAAGGGATGGATGAGGTGGGGTCTTCCAAAAAATGAAGATAGGGAATTCAGTTAAGCTGGATATGTATGTTAAATTTGGAATAAGCAGATTGGCGATAGGGACCAGTCTTACCACGTGCACCTCTAGAAATTAGTTTGTGAAACTTATCTTACAACAATTTAATCAGATCCCAATGAATGAAATCGTGCACCGCCCTAAATTTCATTCTAATTTTAAAACCATTTGAACTGGATGTACATTGAGATATGGGAAAAAATAACAATTTTAACATCCATTTCATGGTGACCTTTTTACTTAGACTGAATAAAGTACTTTAGACTCTTCTAATGTATAAGAATGGGAGCTGTTTAATAGTTTTTGGACTTTGGTGAAAGGTTTTAAACCACCTCAAATGTTGAATTGTGTTTACTCAATACTTAAAATTGCACTTTAGTACACTTCATTTGTACTGACAGGAAAGTCTTTGTATAGTTGGCCTGAACAATACTTGTTCATTGACAGAATTATAAGCATGTATTTGTTTGAATTTATTATTTTGATTGAGTGGCCTATATTTTTTACAGATAATATTAAATACTTCCCCCGTTTTAGAGAAAAGGCTTAAGAATAAACTGCATGTTTAATCTGTCTTAACTAAAACAACCTCAATGGCCTTGTTTTTTTGCACACCAGTCATTTTTTCACACATTTTTATAAAAGCTGCTTAAATACCCTACTTTAGGTCTACCCTATTGGAAATATAAATCAATAAATGATATACCTGCAGCCAGACTATGCCAGTATAATGTGATAATGATTAGTGTTACACCTGGCTCAAAGATGTAACATTAAGGGAGACGACACAATGAAATAAAGTTAAAAAAAATAATATTCATTTTAACACTGATAACACTAGTATCTTTATCAGTATAGTTATCAGTGTTTTTATCAGTATCCGTATGTTCAATCAGTGTGAAAAGCAAGTGAATGGACGCGGTAAGTGTTGTCAGAGCTAGTGTAAGTATGCAAAACAAAACATAAAGCCCAAATTGGGGCGCAGCTCTGGCCACTTTCCCAAACAGTGAATAAACACGACAAACTCTCTCACTGTATTTAAATAAGGGTGCTGGCGACCATTAGGTGCACTGAAGGCACCCCAAACTAAAAACAAACTAAACATACAAAAAACACAAACCAAAACAGTGCAGTACTAATTAGTTAACTTATAGTGCGGAACAACTATTTTTATACTATGGATATTTTAATTCTAGTTAAATTATACTAACATATAGTGCCATATGCTTATTATACTTTAGGTATATGCAGGTGTAGGTCCATCACATTCCTGATTAGTGAAATTAACTACTTATTTACGATTTAGGGAGAAACAGAGTTGTCTTTTTTATGGAAACTAGTTGTAGCCTGGATTTTATGTTGAATAGACATTTATTTTAACAAAAGTATTTGGTTACACTTTATTTTATGGTTTTGTAGTTACAATGTTATCATTTTAACTACTGAGTAATAATTATTAAATACATGTATTTAATTATATAATATTTAATATGTGTTATGTTTGGGATCAGTTACAGTAAGTGTAATTATGCATAATTGGCTGTATTTGCTAAAGGACTACAGGAAAATGTGTACCATAAAATAAAGTGTTATCAATGAGTTTGTACCATTATAAATAGATTTACTATTGCATTTGATATATTTAATGCATCCTTGCTGAATGAAAGTGTGAAAGAAAATGAATGATGAAGGCAAGGTAAAATGTGTCCAATACTGTTCAATTCACTTCAAGAAGTTATAAAAGTAGCGATGAGTGGTGTTTCCGAGAAGCGTCAGAGTGAAGGCCTGTTAGTCTGGCACCGAATGAGAGCTGCGATACGTCAGGCGCTGCTGAGATTGGACTCATTCTGAAGTGCCCTGTCTGACCTGATGTGAACTGGAATATGTCTGAATAGATAAGTTCGTAATAGATTGCCCAGCCGCTTTTCCTGTGAAGTGGCCCGGAATTGCAGATGGTATCAGACACCAAAGAAAGTTATCTTGCCCTGCCTTTACTGGTTAATCCTAAAGAGTTCGGCGAGGGGAGATTTTCCTGGATTGCCTCTTCTCTCAAACTGAAACCATAGTGTGTGTGTGTGTGTCACAAACTAAATCACAAAGGGCTCATTTTATCAGATAAGAGAGCTTGATAAACACGCTGTAGGGCTCCAATTAAACAAGTCTTCTGTTATCAGTACCTGCTTGAGACGTATGTATTTTAAACCCGAACAATAGTTTGTCTTTCCACTCTTCTAATAATGATATTTTGTGAAGATACAAGCCTGTTATTTATCAAAGGCATTATTTTAGTCAGTGCTCTCAGTTTCAGACAATTTCAGGGGTTTTTCTTTTTCTTTTGAGCGAACTTACTGTATCGCAGATCAAATTAAAGTCTCGGGCCTTTGGGTTTTTCAGCTAACATCGGCCTTTTGTACCAACTCCACGTGAACTCAGATATCAGTTTTGAAAAATGGCCTGTTTATCTCATGTGCGTTTGAAAATGTGATTTATGATGATACCGAATGTATTTTTCTATTCGCAAATCATATTATTAAACAATTCACAGTAGTAATAGAAACGATATGATCAAAGACACAACCCCCTTCTTTCAGTATGGTGCCAGACAGTCTAAAGTAGGAGAAAAACAGAGGCATAAACATTGAATTATCCCTCAGAACAAAATAATTGGGTAAAGGATGTGTCAGTCCTCATACTGCCAATCTGTGATTAAACCTCATTAACATGAAAGGGTGGAAAAGTGCATTATTTTGCTTATGATAAGTGAGTCTGATACATCCAGCATGAGGATTGATAAAAATCTTAAATGGAACAATAAAACTGTAAGCAAAATAAATATTAACTAAAGCATTTTTGAGCAACTTCACAATTAGCATTGATTATAGTCTTTCCTGATTAACCCCGGTAGCTCTTTGAGCAATTAAGTAAAAAAAAAAAAAGAAGAAGAGAACGGATTTTTCAATAATGTAGAAGGGATTATTCATAGTTTTAGCCCAGAGACCTGGAGGACAGAACATTTATTGAATGGCTGTACAAACCTGTCAGGTTTTCATTTCTATCAAGCCATGAATATTCAGATCCCGTCTCAAAAGAAGAAAAACAAGGACATGTTACAGTATGTGAACAACAGCAAGTTTTTGACACTTTTCAATCTATATAAACCTTAAGTTGAACCCACAATATGAACAACAACAAAAAAAAAAGTTAAATAAATGATTAAAGAAATGTAAACCCTAAAAAATGCTGTGTTGATTTAATCTAGTATTGGGTTAAATATGGACAAACTCAATTTTGGGATAATTATTTTAATTAGATTTAAATTACACATTTTAAACAGGGTATGCACACAGCCCCAGGGCTTTGGGTTAATTGTCATCCCATACAAAATCGCACCGCTTAAGATCTGATTTCTTTAAAAAATATCGATATTTATATATATATAAAGTGTATATAAGACCAAACAAAAAGCTCTCCATTAAAGTATATTTTTCTATGCCATGTCTTTAAAATATGAAAATAAATTTGACCCCTGCAGTATTTTCAATGGAATTTCTGCGCTGGCCTGCTGCTAATGACGGCGCCGGCATTTAAAAGGTCTTTTATCTCTTTTTACGATTTAACAACATAATGGAAGTCTACTTAACGAATTACATTGTATTTAAATTACAACATTGATGCTGTGAAAGGAACCTTCTGAAACTGAAAATGGTTACATAAAGCTTTCACCGGAAGTTCATCATTGGCTGAAAAACACTAGCTGTGCATGTAGCCCATTGGATTTGTGTATAGAGTTTTTTAGAGTGTATGGTATTTAAGACTATGTTTGCATATGTGGGATAAACATCAGACATCATGATTATTCATGACAGATATACCATAATTATACACTCCGATGTGTGAATGCAGGTATCAGGTGGTAACAAAAAAAACTGCTTAAAATAAAACTGTGCATTTTAACACAATAGAGTTTCATTTAAAAACCTTTGTCCATGATGGCCTTCTATACTGTTTGCTTGTTTACAGTTTATGTAAGACTCTTTTAACATTAGCACTTAATGGAGAAAAGATTTGACATTAAGCAAAAAAAAACTGATCATGTAAACCTGTAAAAAGATGAAAAAACATGTAAAAACATAATTTTTACAAGAAAATACTTTTTTCAGTCACTATTTAATTTCTCTTATTTCTTCAAATTGTCATGTTTAGGTCAGTGTGTTGCTTTAATTATTTGTGAAATCTTGTAACTTTGAGTGTAAATTGTCTAAAATCAAATAATGTTTTTCTTTATTATATTATAATTATGATATTATTTAGCATTTATTTATTATCAGAGAACAGATCTGATCATCAGTTCTTTGCTACTGCAGTATTTCACACTTTGCACTTTTGATTTTCTGCGCTCCAGATGGCCGTGGATTGGTGTGACTGACTTGAACAGCCAAACAAGTGTGTTGTGGCATCAATGATGTCAGGAAACAGTGGAAAAGTAGTAAGATCTAACAAATCTCTCTGGCCTTCATTCTGCTTTCTCAAGTGTAGATTTGGAGTGGGCAGTAGAGATCAATATTCCCTCTAGTTTTGATCTTACTATGCAAAATACATTTGTTTTTGGTGAAGATGGGGAAAACCCTGTTTTTTTTTCTATTTGACTGGTCACCAAAGACTATCACAGCAAAAAATGAAACAAGTAACTCCTTGAACCACTGTATGCCTGGTTAAAATTGATTATTCAACTTTAATCTTGTCATTATTCACATTATCAGGGTCTCATGATCCTTCAGAAGTTCATTCTAATATGCTTGGTTGCTGATCAAGACACAGTTATTATCACTGTTAAAAACAGCTATTGGGTGAACATTTTTACCCTAATTCTAACATTCATTCATTAATTTTCTTGTCGGCTTAGTCCCTTTTTATTAATGCGGGGTCGCCACAGCGGAATGAACCGCCAACTTATTCAGCAAGTTTTTACGCAGCGGATGCCCTTCCAGCCGCAACCCATCTCTGGGAAACATCCACACACACATTCACTCACACACTCATACATTACGGACAATTTAGCCTACCCAATTCACCTGTATCGCATGTCTTTGGACAGTGGGGGAAATCGGAGCACCTGGAGGAAATCCACGCGAAGGCAGGGAGAACAGTCAAACTCCACACAGAAACGCCAACTGAGCCGAGGTTCGAACCAGCGACCCAGTGACCTTCTTGCTGTGAGGCGACAACACTACCTACTGCGCCCTAATTCCAACATTTTTACCCCAATTAATTCTCAAAAGAACCACTTTTTTTAAAAACATTTTTTACAATATTACAGACTTCACTTTCACTTTTAATCCATCTAATCCATCTTGGCTGATAAAAACTATTAATCTTTCTGGGGAACAAAAACCCAAACATTTATTTTTTGCCCAGAAAGATTAATAGTTTTAATCATCACTGGTTGGACTCCACAGTCCAAAGACATGTGGTATAGGTGAACTGGGTAAACTAAATTGTCCGTAGTGTACAGGTATGTGTGTGGATTGGAGCGTATGGGTGATTCCAAGTGATGGGTTACAGCTGGAAGGGCATTCGCTGCGTAAAACGTATGCTGGATAAGTTGGCGGTTCATTCTGCTGTGGCGGCCCCAAAATAATAAAGGGACTAAGCTAGAAATATAGGGACTAGAAATATATTTATATTTCAGGATTGATCTTTCCAGTCCAAATATGTGTAAAAAAAAATGCTGTGGAAGTCATCAGAAGAGCAGTTCCTTTCTTTAATAGGCTATTTATCATCAGACAGTTATTATGTTTATTGTCTCTTTGAACTTTTCTGGGATGCAACTCTCTCTACATAAATGAATCAGTGCAGTTTATTTCCATGGACTATACTTCTGACAGACTTTACATAAAATCAATGCATATGGAGATGGAACCCATTTGAAATGGCATCCATTTGTTCAGGAAATTAATGGCTTTTTCCCAAACTCTACTGAATCTACCATTTTCTACCATCTCAGTGTCGGAAAACCCTGCATTTGTGATGAACTTGAACATATTTTGTCACTCTTGGTTGGGCACTTCTCTGCTGAGCTAATGGCACAGCTCACATCTGACTGTGTATTTTAAGAAAGCTTCTGCCAATTTCATACGTCAGTGAGTGTGGAGAAGTGCTGATGCTGAGAAAGTCATCAGTATGGGAAGACTGAGTGGACCTGCTAGGTTGTCTGTTACATTTAGTGAGTGTTTTCACAATTTATTAAAACTCCAACTCAAGATGGAGTCTTTAGGTGCAAACCCTTTAGCAACTGAGAACTAAAAGAGTCTTATGAATACTACAAAAAACATTCATACAATTTTTAGGCCATTTATTGCTTTATAAAGACTGCAATTGGCATGGTGTAATGTTTTAGCCATTTTTAACAGTTATGAAATGATAATAATTAAATGATAATTATATAAATGATAATTAAAAAAAATGATTAAAAATATTTATGAGATTAAAAATAACATAGAAATAGTACCATTATTTTATTGAGGTATTGGTATTCATATCTGAATAAAATAATATATTGTATGTACTGTATATTCATATGCAATGTTATTTGAAAGAACAGTGAGAAATTTCTTTGAAGAAGTAGATTTTTTTTGTTGCAAGGAGGCTTTAAAGGGCACCTATGATGAAAATCATCTTTTGTAAGCTGTTTGGACAGAGTGTGGGTATAGTGTGTCCAATGTCATACAATCGTATCAACAAAACAGGACTTGTGCAAAGCAACTAAGATTAAAAGATCTGTTGAGCTCGCTGTGATCATCAATCATCATCAAATGTGATGAAGAATGAAGTTTAAAAATGTTTTTAAAACAGTGCATGTTTGTAATGAATTACAGCCATTTTATCGTTTTTGCTGTCTACTTTATCACCACAGCCGCATGTCAGTACAATTATAAAAGAAGATGCTTAAATCCCGGTTTGTGGATATTAAATCAGGTTTATTTTGTACATGAACATAACGGATATACATACAGCAGTGGATATTAACATGTATCCTGTCACATTTGCATGCAAAAACAGCTCAAAGTTAAACACATATGCTGTGTCTCCACTGTGTCTGTGTGTGGGTTTGTATTGACATTGCAGTATTCATCATGCTCATTGACTCATGAACTCCACAACAAATACATCAGATAATCATTGGGAAAGTTCTTAATGTAGTATTTCTCTCAAACGTTATGTGAGATCTGCTTCCTTCATGTCTGTCTTGGTTTATCTGATGCAGCAGAGGAGATGATTGAGGCAAGTGGGAACGGTGGGTGGGAAGAACTAGAATTAAAGGCACAGGCAACAAAAATAATCTGATGGGTGTTTCAAGCTGAACTTTACAGACACATTTTGAAGATACAAAAAAAAAAAAGTTAAATCTTGAAAAAGAGGTAAATAAGGGTGCCCTTTAAATTGCAAAAATTACACAACATTTTGATTTCAAATTAATTATTAAATATTTTTTACATAATATTTTCTATTTAACAAAGAAAAATATGTGAAATGTTTAAAGAAAATAATAAAGCAGGAAATAGAAAGCAGCAGTACAGATTTCAAAATTGATCATAAAAGCAATGGGTCTCATTAACTAATCATATCTCTTTATAATTCATATTCATAATTTGTTTTCTTATTCTGTAATTTTCTCTGGATAAGTTCCACTTTATGAAGCCTTTATATGGAGCTAGTGTGGGCCTGTATTATGCAAATCACTGATATTGTGCAAAATTGACTAACAGAAGATCAAGTTTAAGAGCAAACTTGTGTGTCTATGCATGTGTTGTGAA
Source organism: Danio rerio (assembly GCF_052040795.2). Classification (NCBI taxonomy): domain Eukaryota; kingdom Metazoa; phylum Chordata; class Actinopteri; order Cypriniformes; family Danionidae; genus Danio; species Danio rerio. Next base: position 29,243,424 of record NC_141034.1, on the reverse strand, counting down.
TGAGGCAGACAGTTTACTTAAGAAGTTCATATGGGCGTATAAATACGTACCTGAAATGTATTAACTGAACATACTTACATAATTAAATATTCCAGTTTCATTTTGGAACTAAACTCATTTAATTTTGGATTATGTCAGAAGCATATTTTTTAAATATCATACTGAAATTTTAATAATTTAGCCTCAGTTTGAATATGAATTTTCTGTATAATCTTTCTATGAGGCAAATTAAAAAGATCCTGATGACTTCTGTAACCATGCAGTATCTTCCTGGAATACTTTCCAGTAGACAAAAAGTAGAGATAAACCTAACCTCCTCTGCCATCAGTCTTCAACTCGGTGTGAAGTTTCTAGCGCTGCAGTTCCCTGATGTCCACACTCACATAATTAAGGATGAAGTTGTCAGAAAGACTGATGTAGATCTTTGCTTCTGTGTGTGTGTGTCACCCAAAGCTCATGTTCATGTAAATTAATGAGCTCTGCTGCTAATCCGGCCAGCTAATGTCGACACTGGATGTACCAGCATGATGAAGACATTATTACTGAAGTGTATTGGGGCAGTATTGTAGGTCTGCACAAGATCATGTTAATTCAACAGATGTTTCAGGTCGTCTAGAAAACAACAATGTGGCAGCAATTTTGGGTTCTGCTCCATTGAAAAGCTGGTCCATGTTTCCTTTCGAAATCACGGCTTTCTTTTGTGTGTTTTCCTTTTTTTTCAGGTAAATTTCATGGCCAATTGCTCCGCAGGAATTGCCTTTAGTTTGCTTGTTTATGAATAGAGATTGTAATGATTTTTCTTTTTCTTTTTTTTTTGGCCTGGAAGGAAACGGTGATTCGTTCCCTGTGCAGCTACAGACAAAGGAAAAGAAGCAATTGCAGGACAATGTGTTCTGCTTCACTGATTTACCAAAACCAGGCGTAGATATGTCTAGATGCACAAATTTAGTTTTTTGTGGCCTGCTTGAAGTCCTTTTAAAGGGTTACAATGTTGTTGACGACAAGCATGGGCCAGTATAAGAGTTTAACGGTATGATTACCTCGGATAAAAAATACAATACGGTTTGACCGTATTGTGATTACTGCTCTAAAATATATATCTCTTAAAATGTCTGAGTAAAAACACAGATTTCTTTACAATTTAAAATGGCATTTTTGCATCTTTTCTGCATGAGATACTGTTGTCCTAAATAATAATAAATAAATAATAATAATAAAAATAATAAATAAACAAAACAAAATAAACCTTGTATACCATAGGAACGGTATAACAGAAAATTTTGGCAAACCTTGACTTTTCCAAACTATGGTATAACTTGGAAACGGTTATCGTCCCATGTCTAGTTGACGATATTGGAAAATTTCTTCAAGTAACTAAACTTCAAGTAACTTAATTAACTATAAGTTAAAATGACATTATATACAGGTCAAAGATGTAGGGTCCTATCATACACCCGGCGCGACGTAATTGTTGTTTGCTTGTTTCAGCTCTGCGCAAGAGTCGTTTTGACGTTGTGCGCCACGCTGTTTAAATAGCAAATGCATTTGCGCTCGTATGCGCGCCCATAGGCATTCTGGCCTAAAAAAGGAGGCATGTTGAGGTGCATTGCTGGCGCATTGCTATTTTGAGGAACTTAAATAGAAGGTTCAAATAGATCAGGGGTTATTCATAACAATTTGCTTTTGTATAATGTTATTATTACTAACAGTATTATTTATTATATGTATGTTTATTTTAATTTTTATTAAAAACAAGCTTAGGTTTTAGACCATATGGGGCACAGCATGTGTATTTAGATATAACTCAGTTTTTTGACCACACTTCATTATTATTGTTCATTTATTCGTTTGCTGGAAATTAGAACTGCATTTAGAAATAGTTTTAAAACAAATCTTTGCGCTTAACAAACAAAATTAATTATTTAAAGGCTAATGGATGTCTGTGCGCACAACATGTTTGCCTATCCATGAGAGTGAAAGCGAAAGTAAACAATGAGGATGCTCTCGTTCTCGCGCTGTAGATGCTCTTTTTAACTGTTTTCTCTCTTGTGAACGATTTAGCTTTTCCACTTACAAAGTCGTCATGTAAATAGCAAATGAGCTGTGGTGCGGCGCAACTGGCTCTAAAAGGGAATTGGGAGATGAGAGTCTGATTGGTTTATCCTCAAAACACACCTATAACTTATTAGGAGAATAAGCTCAACCCTATTAGTTCATGCGCCACGGCGCAAAGTGGATTTTTCCGTCCTTAAATTAGCAAAAGTAGATTCTGACACACCCTTAATGCGTTTGCGCCCTGTGCTTTGGACTTTGTGATTGAACCGTCAAAATAGAGCCCAAAGAAGGTCTTTAAACATCAAAACATTCAAATTAAAGTTACAGATTTAATTCCTTTCTTACATTATGACTTGTTTTATTTTCTTAGCAGAAAATATGGACTTTAACACATAACATGATTTACAGAACACACTAACTAATGCTTATGTACTAAAAATAAAACTTGTAAGGCATATTTTAAACAATAATAATTTTAGCAAGAATTATACTTTAAGAATTACTGTAGGATTAGTGTACAGGCCCAAAATGCAAAGTAATTGTCATTTAAAATCTTCATATTTTGCCATTGTCCTTCAAAACATTACATTTTACCCATTTGTCAGTAAGAAGTTTATAGTCCATGATAAACTTATTTTGTCTGGGCCAGTAAAGACCCAAATATGTAATAATGATTGGTACAAAAAAAATCTGCATTTATAGTCTATGTGATCCATAAGTTGCTGCTGCAGTCTTTAATATCAGTATCATGATGTATTTCCAACTGAAATGGAATATTGAGGAGATGGGGTTTATTTTTGTGCTCCTCCTCTCATCTTTCACTCGCAGCAGACTAACCATTGGAGGAGTAGGACTAAGCATATTTCACCCAAGCCAGAGAAGGACCAACATTCCGGTACAGAAGAAAATGGTTGGATTTTGATGAAAAATTACCAAAACAAACAAAAAAATTACTGTATTAACTTGAATAGATGAATTTTCACATTAAGGTGCTTTCACACTAGCACTTTTGGATTTGCATCCTGGTTCGTTTAATGTCAGATTTCAGTACATTTAGCTAGTGTGAACGATGTCTTCTGAACTCACCCGTGAACTGTACTCTGCCTGAAAGAGGTGGTCTGTGGTATGATTTGCACAAACTGTGGTTCACTTCTGATGTGAATGCAGTTGTACCAAATAACGGTAGTTATTACTTTATCTTTCATAACGGACATCCGTGTGTGTGTGTGTGTGTATTACGTATCACCTAACGTTACCTGCGGTGATAAGTGGAGCAAACACAGTGATAACGTCTGCTTGTCTCCTCCAAAAACAACAATTGCAGACATGGCGTTATGTTCGGAACATTTTTTATTATTTTTTAAGGGTTTTCACCTTTATTGGGACAGGACAGTGGAGATTTTACAGACAGGAAAGTGTGGGGAGCAAAGATAGAGAAAGGATTTGCAAAGGACCTCAAGCTAGGAATCTAACTCGAGTCACCGTGAACACAAGGGTGCTTTGTGTCGACGCGCTAACTGCTAGGCTATAGACGCTGACTTTTGAACATTTTTTATATTTTTTTGTGGCAGATGGATGGAAGTGGCTCTGTGTTACGTAAGATTATCAAAACCAAAAGATTCCGTAAAAGCAGAACAACCGTAATATGCATACATTTTTCCATTTCGGCTTCCGTGGCCATCACCTAGCAACAGCTTTACACACAACAGCTGATCAATGATGCAAGCTTATCAGGGTTCAGCAGGAAAAAAGACGGTGTGAACACAAACTAGCCGAGAAGGTGGCAAGGGGGCACAATCGAACCTGGCTTTAAAGACTTTAAAGACACCAAAATGAGATTTTCTTTGACCTATAAATGTTACTTTGACCCACATAAAGTACAGGTGCCTTGGTAAAGAGTCATTATTCGTATTTCTTAGAAATACCTCCAATCAAGTGTCCATACCACAGTCTGTTTTAATATTCTTAATGTTTCTGCACTGTATGTAAAATGGTACTTCGATATAGCTTGAGCATATTTCTAAAAGCTTGTCGGGAGCTGAATATTAGGCACTTTTTCTATCCAGAAATGTAATTAAAGAATCTTGGTTTGTTTTTTTGTACTTTCAGGTATGCAGTTCTTCACAATGGAAACCACAACGAACAGGAGAAACTGTCAATACAGAATGACACAGAGTCCCAGGAGTCATGTTTCTGACACAGGCCACCCTCTAATGAGGACCAGCTCTGGAAGGTCCCATTTCTTACGGGCCTGCCTGCAGCTCAAGCCCAACCTGAGCATTTAAGGACTCACATACTGGGAGATGGACTGAACCGTCTGCTCAAAGAGCTGCTGAACAATGAAGGAAAGAGTAATGTTGCCAAAGGTATCTGGTCTAGATTTTAGGATATAAATTTCTATGGGAAAGGAATGTCCCCCCCAAATTTGGTAATTTCTTTTGGTAATGCCAAAAATGCATCTTACAAGCTTTATACAGAGAGGTTTTAGAGTTCTATGAGGTCAGGATAACAATTCCTGAAAGGTACTGCACAAATGCTGAAAAGCTGTCACTTTATTAAACAAAAATAAAGATTTATTTTTGTTCTAGAAATTAAAATGAATTCCACAAACAAACATTCATACCACAGTATTAAGAGCTGAGCGCAGAGCTGACCAACTCCTCCATTTCTCCATATACATTTCCATATGTACTCAATATATGGATATGTTTTCTAACAGGATCCAGGCATCCTTAAGAATATTCTGAATACCATTACATAAAATCAGTCTTTCAATAAATATGGCATATTTCAGAGCTATAAAACACAAAATTACCTAAATAATTTTATAAAAACATGACTTTTTTTCAAGCAAATTAAAAAACATAATATCTCCATTTTTACATTGTTCTTTTGTGAACAATTGGCATTGTAAGATGTCTAAAACTCTTATGGAAATGAGATTTAACCAGACTTTGTTTGTGTATTTTGGCTTCTTATAAAACCTTCTGAATACACAGATTTCTTTCTGTATTATATATATTCAGTCAGGTCAGCTTTATGCATTGCTAAATGCATCCATTTCTAAATGATGTCCATACAATCTCTTCTGATGCAATTCACCGCCATACAAAGAGCAGTGCTTTTCTGAGAGCGTTAACACTACATGATGCCTGCTGACTCTGCCTGTTACTGAGAAAGTGTCAGGCCACTCCAAACAAAACCTTTGGTGACAACAACCAGGGCCACCAGTTTTAAACAGTTTCAATGGTTCTTGCAAAGGTTCTTAAAGGTATAGTTTGAAAAAAATTATTTATTTATTCATCCTCATGTGATTTCAAATTGTAGCAGTTTCCTCTGTAAAGCATAAATGATGCAAAGTGGCATTAATTCAGAATATATAAGAGTTAGTTCACCCTAAAGTGACATTTTGTCATTATTTACTCCCACACTGTAAAACCCAACAGTCAACTTTATCAAATAAATGAGTGTAGTTAACTCAAAATTGACTGAAAGTTAATTCTACTCATTTGAAAAGAGTTTTGAGCTCAATGTTTAAGGTAATGAGTTTATTAAATACTTCATTGCTTCATCTTAAATGGACTAGGTTCACAATACACAGTATAGATTAGTTTTTTAACTCAAATGGTTTGTAGCAATCGGTTTCCTCAAACAGTTTGAGTTGCCTTAACTTATTAGGTTTTACAGTACTCAGTTGGTTCTTTATTTATTGGATTTTACTGTGAACAAATTGCTTTGTTTACTCAAATAGATGAGGTTCACAGTATTCATTAAGATTAGTTTTTGAACTTAAATGGTTTGTTGCACTCGGTTTTCTCAAATGGTTTGAGTTACCTTAACTGTTTGGGTTTTACAGTGCATGAATTTTCAATCCCATGAGACCTTCGATCATTTTTGCAACTTTTTCTGTCTGAGGGTGAAAGAGGTCTTTGGTTTCTTTCACATTATTTGTATTTGTGCTCCTAAGATGAACAAGTTTCTCAAGGGTTTGGAACGACATCGGAAAAATAATTGAATCATTTCACATTTTATGGTTTCTCAGTTGCAGAAGTTGTAATAATTGAATAAACTCAAAATTTCGCATTTCAGCTTGCTTAAACAACAAAAGAACAACTACAAGATTGTGTTATCATGACTTTCAGAAATGGGAAAAAAACGTGTTAGACTGATAACAGCAGCCAGAAGAGAAAAGAAACCTGGAAAAAGCTCATCCCAACTCATGAGCATTGTAATTTCAGCTCTCTGTTGTAAGCACACTTGTTTTGAATCTGCTTTAAAAATAATGCAGTGCCGAGAGCATAAAAGACAACAGTGTAATCATAGATGTACCTACAGACATTTATTTCAAAAGTAATTACATGAAGGTATACATTTAAATAAAACACAGTGTAAATGTGCATGTATGTAGCCAGTTAGTGAAGTATTCATAAATGTTAATACAAAACATTTCAAGTGGGCTCCATCTATTGCTGCTCAGTCGATTTTCAGCCACCTCCAGAGAATATTTGTGAAAAATCCAGTGAAAAAAAATCCCAAACATTTTTCACAATAAGCTGAAGTTGGTCAAGCAAATTTGATTTATTAGCTAACAAAAATCCTCTTTGTTTTTAAAATGACTTCTGTACTGTGCTTCATTTCAAGCCAATCGCATAACCATTCATGATAAGTCATGATACATTATTGGCTAATTAATATAAATAAATAAAATAAATAAATATAATCTTATATTTTTGTATGAAGGATATGTAGCAATTTATAATTAGCCACTCTCATTAATCTCTTTTTTTTTTTTTTTTTTTAACCAGGTTGCTATTTTGCTAAATTTTGCCAAATGTTCTTTAGAACTATTGGATACATTTTGTTGGATCAATGGAGGAAATATTCTTTCACTTTTCACTAAAAAAGCTCTATACAGATTTGAAAGGGCATGAGGATGAGTCATTTTTGGGTGAACTATCCCTTTAAAAAAATGTGTGAAAGCTTCCCAGACATCAAATATTGCTTTTGCGTAATTCAATTAAAAGTCATAAATAATTTAAAATAAATGATTTAAATTCTGTGAATTAAATATATCAGTAGATTAATTTTTATTCCTTGATATTTATAACTAAAAGCTCTCAAAGCAGTGATGTGCCATAATAAAGCTCACTTCCAGAGTTGAGGACCCCAATAAACATGCTCCCTAGAGAGCCTCAATATAGCAGAAGTGACCCAGAACAATCTCCATTCCTTATCTCAGCCCCTCAGTCAGGCTGCTGAACTGTGCCTCCGCCTCAGATTAATTACCTTTGGGAACTCCAATTGTTTGAATTGATCTAAGAGATGTAAATATTTTGAAATAATTACATTTCATGTGTCAGCCAGTTTCTTCAGAAAACAGGTTTGTTATGTTTGCAGGGATGTACTGACCACAGTAATGTCAGCATAACACACACACACATACACAGAAAAAAAATGGACATGTACAGCTCAGCACTTTCTTCATGCGTCAGTTTTCTGATTATTTTAAAACAACAACCTCTCCTGCAAATAAAGCACTTGTAGCACTTTTATAATATGAAGATTATTGCATCCACAAGTCTTTCAGTATTCTGGTCACGAAGAGGCCATACAAATATTTGAGAAATATGAAAGGAATTTGACTTTCGTGATCAGTTTTTTATAAAGGTAATCACTGATGGGTAGTGGCGGACGAGGTGATGTGATGAAGGAACAAATAGGACACACTAAGATTTGATCAACCAATGGAAGAATCTATTATGGCTTTATTTGTTGGAATGCTAACAGAGCTAGCTACATTATCTAGTTCAAGGAAATTCCCACTTTAGCTTTCTTTTCCTTATCTTCTCGTTTTTTTATCAAGCGATATTTAATTTCTAAAGGTAGAGTTTAGTTTGATTTTCTTGTACATAGGAATATATTTTTATGCAAAAGATTTGATAGTGGTCAGTGTGTTCCTTGAAATGCTTTAGTCGAATGCGTTTCTTCTTCCAGTCTGGTGTATGACCATGAAATACCGTGTCATTCGAAGCAATGTCCAGATAAACTGTACGCTGGGCTACTTGTATTTTGTTTTGTTTAGTTTTTGTTTTTTTTACAATCAAACATGTATAAATGGTCGTGCCTTCACCTTACAAATGTACAGAGCATTGTGATTCGCAGTGAAACTGTGCAAGTTAACACCAATAAATGCTGGTAGTGGTTGAAAATATTGCTTTTTAAGAGTTCAAATATACAATCAAAGGCAAACTCTGAGTAATAATGTCCAAAATTGAGATCCTCTGCTTTCATCTCTACACTTTCAGTTATGTAGCACATGTTTTTTTGATTTGAAGGTACTTTGAGGTAATTACAGGGGGCATTTTCACACCTTTTGCTTTGTTCTGAAACAGACTTCATACAGTATTGCATTTTCTGCTTGGTTCCGTTTCTATTAGAGAGTAGCATTTTAAAGCACAACACAATGTGTTTGTGCAAGTTGCGTGTGAGTACATCTATTCTCTCATTGGCTTATCTGATATTAAGGACTGTAGGGGCAGTCAAGTACCAATCAATACTGACATTTTAAAAACAAAAAAAAAGCTATTGAGCAAATGTTAGTGGGGATTTTTTTCATTTTAATTTCAAGAGTTCACACTTAGGCTACTTTTCCACTGCATGGTGACTCAAGTGACTCAATTGCGATTTTTTTCTCCCATGTGGCACAGATCGGATATGACCCATGTACGCGTAAGCAGGAAAAAAATCACATGGATTCCGATTTACTCAAATCAGATTCAGGTCTTGTTCATATGTGGAAATCTATCTTATATGAATCGGATCTGTGCCCTTGGGTCTGCATGGGATCATATTTTCACCTTTCAATGCGAGTCGCAAATCATTATAAACTATAGCGAATGACGTTAAGTCAGACGCTTTTAATTCGGAACAAACTTCAGCAGAGTTGCAAACCTTAAATCTCATACACGAGGATTAAAAAAGTTTTTATATTGTCATGTAGCACAAGTATTTAAGCATGTTAATTAAAGAGAGAGCGCCTAGATGCCTACTGGTTTAAAAAGACCTAGATTAAAAGAAGATGGCCAAGTGAGAACTTTTCTGCCATAAATTAGTAAAACAGCATGTCAAAAATAACTTGTAAAAAAATAACAGATTAAACACAGGAATGTTTTGAAATTATTTTGTAAAATTATTTTGTAAAACTTCCCTTCGATTAGTATCGAATTCGATACTTTTGACAACCCTAATGGACCGACAGAGCAGATATTAAGGTTTTATAAAGACATCATTTTTATTCCTATTATGATTTAAAGTACCACTTGGTTTATTGCTCTGTTGAGTCCACCCTGTCCTCCAACTTTTATGACTGTACATTTCGTGAAATTATTTTTTTGAAATACGGCTCATAGGAGCGTTTACTAAAATAGTGCCCCTTACTGTGAGACATAATGCATTCAGTCAGAGAGCTAGTACACACTTCACTTCTCTGTTAAAGATTCAGATGTTATTATCAGAAATATAATGATTTTCTATACATTTAGGCAAAAGGATCAATTGAATTAGAGAGAATTTAATTTGGTCAACTTTAAAGAAAATTTCTCCAATATTTACATTTTTTGAAGACTCAAATTCCAGATTTTCTGTTGCATCTAATACAAAAATGTAATTATAGTAACAAACATTGTCCTATTTCCAATGATCACATATATCACATACAATAAAATAATATAAAAATAATGAGTTCATATTTATAACTAATAACAATAAAAATAATGAGTTCATATTTATAACTAATAACTAATAACAACAAATAACAAAATAACAAAACTAATAATTTATAACTAATAAAAACAAATATTATTTTAACTAATAATATTTATAACTAATAACAAAATAATCCATTTATAACTAATACTTAAATAGACTTTTAAATAAATGAAGAGGACTAGGGGTCATTTTGGTGCATCACACACACGAATGACAAATCTGCTGCAACTGTGTGATGCTCTCATGTCAATATGGACCAAAATCTCTGAGGAATATTTCCATTACTTGTTGAATCTATGCCATGAATGATTAAGGCAGTTCTGAAGGCAAAAATGGTCCTGGTACTAGTAAGGTGTACCTAATAATGTGGCCGGGAGTGTATATGTCACTGTGGCATAAGTTACTATGGTGACAAAACCCAAAGAAAACCAAGAAAAACTTCCTCAAGCTGAAAACTAAAGTTTCTGAGTTTGCTTAAACTAAACACAAATTTATGCCAGAAATAACTGAGCTAAGGTAGAAAATGCATCAAAACAAACACTCCAAATGAGCAGGTGTGAAAATGCCCTAACAGTAAGCAGTTTTGTTGGTGACGGTGACAAACAGCTTGCACAATTTCCTATCTGTGTTCTCTGGATGTCATCATGTTGTTTCATGATGAAGATTTGGTAACAGTTGAAGCTTAGGAACTGCGATTGGGAGTAGAAACGGGAGATGCAGCACCGATGCATACATGGAGGGAAATGGGGATATTACGACACTCCATAGCCATGACAGAACCAAGAACATTCATATATGCGCTGTGCGTCATTGCTTCACAGATTCGTGTCAGATATGACAGAAACAACATTAGGACCTTTGCCCTAAACGTTCCCTTCAGGGTAAGTCATTACTGTGTGGATTTTATATGAAATGACCCACCGCTCCGCAAATCTCACATACGAAGCTAAATAGAACACCGCAGAACCCTCCAGGCAGAAGTTCTGAGCATGAATGTGATGTAAATCTCCCAACAAGTTGTAGAACTTTTGTAAACTCAGTATTTATTTTTGTGGATTTAAGATTGATATTTTCATGTAAGGCTTCTCTTTCAGGGAGCTATGTGTATTACTTTTTCTGTTGCTATGTGACAGCTCTAAAAATGATAATTAAAGACTATGAGATGTTATTAATCCTTTTGTGTTTGGTGTTTTAATAAATAAAATCACAAAGTTTGCACGCTGACATCAAAATAACATCCTGATACTCTCAAAAAATGATGCTTGTTCAAACTGCTTATTTAAAATGAGCTGAAATATCACAATTCTTGAGTTTTTGTTTTTTTTTCAGGACAACAAAATTTGTAAACAAAAAAAAACAATTAAGTTAACTATGTTTTATTATAAAAGATAAACTGCAAAAAAATGCTGGGTTTCTCACAATCCATTTGTGTTGGGACAGCATGAAGGAATGAAGTTAACTTATTAGTTTGTTTTACAAATTTAAGTGGATTGAACATACAACTATTAAGTTGTCCTAAAAAGCAAGAATTGTGTTTTTTCAGCTCATTTTACTTTATTTTTATTTCTAATTTTATTTTTTCAGTAAAAATTAATTATTTAATTCTTATTAGTATTATAAGTGATTATGAGATGAGAATGTATTTTTTTCCACATGGCCCTTTGACTTTTCTCTACAGTGAGGGAAATGTCTTGTTTTGTTGCACAGTAGACTAAACAAAAACTTGTGAACTGGAGTTATTCATTTCAAGTTGACCAGAAACAGCTGTTAAAGGAAAACAATTGGTCTCAAATACATAATCCATGTTTAAAACGCTAATTTGCTGACTCTGCTGTAAATGTAAACTTTTTAATATTTAATCTTTAATAAATGATGAGTTTCGAAATGTATTATGCTGAATTTAGCCAAGTTTTTATTATATGACCCTTGCTGAATAAAACTATAGTGGTTTTATGTGGTAGGTTTTGAAAGAACTCTTTTCTGTGCTGCAAGTTTATTTCTTCTGTGTTCTTCTGTGTGCTTCATATTTTTGTGGCAACTGTGGTATAGAACCCATTAAAAAATGTACATTGTAAAAAAATCTGTTATTTTACTGCTTTTTCCAGCAGTTGGGTTGTTGGAAAAAATTTAAAATAATGGCTGTTAAATTACTTAATAAACTTATGATAAATGACAGAAACTTACCAGAATTTAAGGAAATTTCTTTAATTTAACATTTGTTATTTTACAGTAAATTTCTCTAATTTAATGGCCATTATTTTATGTTTTTTTGTTCTAAAAAAAAAGAAAAAAATAAATAAATAAAATAGCGGGCTTTTTTACAGGGTGCATTTCCCCCTATTATCAAAGACACATTCATTTAATCAGTGGTATTTATTTTAAAATGCCGCCATTTTAAATCTTCTACTTTGATCACAGGAATAATTACAATTTAAAATATATTTCAAGAGTTCACACTTAGCTGATGATTGGTAAAAAGCTAGTTTGGCATGCTGTCCCGGGAGAGAGCCCCAAGCTCAAAAGATCCTCAAGCCCTGAGCTCCCTCCTGTTGCAGGGCGAGAGGGGAGTTTGACTCGGTTAGATCTTGAGATTTTTTGCTGTGAGGCCGCAGTGCTAGCCACTGGGCCGCCGTGCTGCCCTGTAGAAAAGAGGAGGAGAAGTGGTGGAAGGGGGGATTCTTCAAGACGAAGATGACTAAAGGTAAGATGTTTGGTTATTTATACTGGGTTTGGAATAGTCTGATTGGTGGTTCATACGTTAGCTTGACTTGGGGCCAGACGTGTCAATCATAAGCACGTGATCCTCTCGAAATTAGTTTATGAATAAACTTCACTTAAATAGAAATAATTATATAATATTTCCCTACATTATACTGTTTCTATTGTATTTTTTATTAAATAATTACAGACTTGGTCAACTTACGAGATTTTGTTTCAAAACTTTAAAACATTAATAATTTCAAAAGTTGAACTAGTGTAAAATAAATAAAATAAGCTAAATAATAGATCAAATTATATTATTCAGCAATAAAGAAAAAAGTCTAAATTTAAAGCTTTCATATTGTTATAAACAAATTATAATCAAAGTTTTGTTTACTCAAAAATAATTAAACACCATTATTGTTGTCAAAATCAACATTTTATATTTTGCTTTTGTTTTTAGTGTACTTGTTTGTTTTTTAATAGCTGTGCAATAAAATACATGTTTATTTATATAACACATTTAAAAAACAAACGGTGTTGACCAAAGATGTTCCTTTAAAACATTTATTGCTTTACAAAAACTAAAAAAGAACAATAAAACTAATAAAACAAGACAGAAGAACAATAAAAATATATTAGAAAGTTAAGAAGAAGCATAAACAAAATATGGTCAAATTACAGCAAATGATGCAAATTCAAACATCAAGGCATGTTAAAGGCCGATAAGAAAAGGTCATTTGCACTGATATTTAAACTGTAATAACTATTAAACTTTTTAAGTTTCTTAGTATCCAAATATGGTGTCATTCTTAAAATGCTTCTATATGTTGAAATACTGAAAATATAAATGATTTACTGACGTGTATTTTGCTATATTGTTATGTACTGTACAATGATTAATTGCATGAAATATTCTACATTTAAATGTATTGTTGTTACATGTAACATTTAACAAGGCAAGGCAAGGCAAGGCTGGTGCCACTTAGAGTACAGACTATGTTCCGAAGAAACAGTAAGAACAACACCTATTGGTATGATATTACAAACATTTGAACTCAATCTCATATTCTCTCATTTTATTTTAGACGTCTCTCTATTTCATGTCCATTATCTATGATGTAATGTCCATTATTGAATGTTCTGTATAGGATTCTCCTCGATGCACCTTTCTTGTTGGGTGAAGAAATCTGAGCATTTAATAATTGATCATGCGAGAAAACAACAGGCTGGCAGTGAGCTGTGCGGTAATGAGGTTCAGACTGTTCAGATTTACTCTCTCCACATCCACCTTTACCCAAGCCAGAGGTCATTTCCCTTTCCCAATCTGATTTTCCATAAACTGCTTTAAAAGCTTTTCTCTTACCTTCCTGAGTCACATTCCTGGAACTTTTGCCTTGTTGTTGTTGTTGTTGTTGTTGTTGTTGTGCCGTCTCATATTTTGAAAATGTGCCCTGATGTTTCCAAGTCAGTGTGCTGTCAGATTTATAGGATTCCTATAATGCTTTTGACTTAGTTCCACTTGCTTTAACACAAGCTTATTGGAAATATGTGCTTCAGCCTAAATTTTGTGCAACGTACACTCACCGGCCACTTTAATAGGTACACCAGTCTAACTGCTCTTTAAGGCAAATTCCTAATCAGCCACTTACATGACAGCAACTCAATGCATTTAGGCATGTAGACGTGGTCTACTGCAGTTCAAACCAAGCATAAGAATGGGGAAGAAAGGTGATTTGGGTGACTTTGAACGTAGCATGGTTGTTGATGCCAGACGAGTTGGTCTGAGTATTTCAGAAACTGCTGAATTGTAGACATGCAGTATAGGTGAACTAAATAAACTAAATTGGCCATATGGGTGTGAATAAGTGTGTATAGATGTTTCCCAGTACTGGATTGCAGCTGGAAGGGCATTCGCTGTGTAAAACATATATTGGCGATTCATTCCACTGCGGTGACTTCTGAAGAATAAAGAGACTAAGCCGAAGGAAAATGAATGAATGAATGTTTTACCAGATTCAAACCAGAACATTCTGTTCAATGAGTACAATAGCATACAAGGCGAGCAACCAAGCAAACTGACCATGCCAGAACAGTTGTTTATATAGAAAGAGATGGTAGAGGCAAACATTTTAGGATACAAGCTATAAACACAATTAGGTTGTTTAGTGACTTTGGCATTTACATTTACAACATGAAAGATAAATGATACATGAGGTATTTTAAACGGAAACTTCACAACTTATTCTGGGGGGAGCAGAAGATAAAGGACATAAAAGGATCCCATTGAATTGGATGTAGAGAAGCTATCTGACTGGTATAATGGACCATTTTTCTCAGACCTTGACAGAAATGATGACGCAGTTGAGTTGCTAACTCTTAAAAACACCAGCTTGGCCATTATCACTGAATTCGCATGACCCTAGACCCCATTTCAGCTTTGCGGTTGATCACAGGAGCCGTACCGAGGGAGTTATCTGAAGGGCTGAGGATCGTCTTTTCCCCTGATTGCATTTTGGAGTGACTTGCTGAGTTAAGTGCTCCCTCATCAGCCCTGGAGAACAGACTTTGGCGTTTTTTAGGTGAAAATTCTCAAAATGCTTCATTTACACAACTCAAATGTCAAGTGTGATAATGGCCTTTGTGCTTGGTGAGCTCTCGCTTAATCAAAGTCTAAGAGGAGTGCCGGCCGGCCAGTGGGAAATCGAACATAGCAATTAGCACTCGCACACACGGGCTAGCAATTCCGTGTGAAGCTCTCTGTTTGCTTTTCAGCTCTTCAATTTTTAATGCAACCAAGCTATGAGGTTATTTTGCTTATTTTCACCGCGCTTAATGTGCTTGTGGGACCTCCGCTAATTCGTGTTGGCCTTTTTGCATATTTGAAGATTTCATGTCCCTCGTGGGATGCTAATAATGAATCTAACCTTTAAAATGTGAGGGGAAATTTAGGCCTTAAGCCTGAGCCTTAACTCTGACGTCTTGCGCTGACTGAGCTGAAAAAGTCACTGGAGGTAGATTGAGGTGTGTGGTGAAACCCTCTAATGAGATGATTTACAAGCGAATGTCAGGCTATTAGCCGTGTTTTAGACAAAGCGTATGCTGTTTGCCCTTTGTTCTGGACTTGTAATGAGTTGGTTGGACTTTTAGTGCGAGTACTGTTGGGGATGTTGTCCTCTCTTCAGTTCTCTCTGGATAAATGGGCTATTTTTCCGGGAAGAGTAACTCAGAAGGCTTCGCAGCGTGGCACACGGCAATGGAAACTGAAAAGGCGTTTGTTATCCTCTCAAAGGTTTATAACTTTGACCTGAGCTTGAAATGCTTTCAGAGTCTACGACAAGCAGCAGTTTTTCTTCATATCTCGCTTTTGTCTTTTTATGAGACGGCTGTTTGATAAATCAAATGGTGCTTTTCTTTTCTCTCAGCCCTGGCCACATCAGTCAATGAAACGACATCAGTTTAAACAGCAGACTTTCGATGCGAGGAAAACCGTTCACAGATAAGTGAACATCTCAAATGCTTGCGTAAGCAACTGTAGAATGAAAACGGGAGGAAAAAAGGCAAAAAGCTTCTGAATGTAATCACATTTATCCCAAAATATGTCTGAAGATGGAATGTAATCCATCAGTTCTGTAAATGGAGTTGCCTTCTCTTGGGAAGTGGCTTTTGAAGCTTTTCTCACGCTGATTTCTAACAGTATTTATTTATTTAATTGATTTTACATGAGAAGAAGCTTGCAGGCTGCTGTGTAATACAGATCAAAGCCGGGATGTTACCAAATTTTCATGTCTGCAGGGAACGAATTTAAGAATCAGTCACGGAAAGGCCATTTTGATGGACCAATGTTATTATAAATATGCTAGGACGGGGCAACAAGCTCTTCTGTGATGATGGATTTGAAATTCTGAACTCTAAACACTAGTCTGGATTTGTCACTTCCAAGGAAGAACAAGGTAAAATGACATTCAGTATATGTATTTAACATTTTATTAGTAAGGGTTAAGGTTAAGAGAAGGTTGCTTGTAATTAATAAACACAATGGAGCTTTGACCATTTAGTGTCAGCAATATGTACATGAAACAAGACAACTCAACTCAATTCGTCTTTATTTCTATAGCGCTTTTACAATGTAGATTGTGTCAAAGCAGCTTAACACAGAAGTTCTAGTAAATTGAAACTGTCAGACCAGTTTCAGAGTTGAAGTTCAGTTTAGTTTAGTTCAGTGTGGTTTAAACTTCACTGCTGGAAGTCCAAACACTGAAGAGAAAATCCATCGATGCATTAGTCCCAAACCAAGCAAGACAGTGGCGACAGTGGCGAGAAACAAACTTCACCAATTGACGAAAGTAAAGGAAAAAGAGCCTTGAGAGAAGGGGTCCTATATACTATAACCATTAAATAAAGTCATATACTATTTTTATGAAGTCATGCAGTACTTCTAACATCACATACACTTCAATACACTGAAGAATATGTGAAAAACAGTACATGAGCAAATGACTATATAAGTTTAAAGCATTCAAAAAACTGTTAGCGAAACGTATCTAGGTGCCTTACTAATTCTGGTGAGATTCTGAAGTGTGCATCCAATCCAGTGAAGCACTGTTATTCATGGAAGTGAAGCAACTGACGCAGGTAAGTAATGAGATAATGACAAAGTGTTGGATGAATTATGTCACAATTACTTAAATACTACTAACATTTATACTCTGCAGTTCTCCTTTGGCAAAACATCTTGCCTTAACTATGACCAGGACAACCATTCGCTCCTCATACAGGCTGGATCAACAGTTATGTGAAGCTCAGGATCAGGAGAAACAGACAGACAGACAAAGATTGTGGGTGTTTACAGCAGTTTGATGGATAAATATGAACTTAACAGCATTTCCCATTTTTTTCCATCCTTGTTTGCGTCCTTGCTACAACATACCATTAATGCTAGAAACTATGCATGTAATAGATACATTTTTATAAATACAATTACTTACAGGTTGTGGCTCACAATCCACAGCTTCATCTGTTATGGCTGGAGCTGCTCCTTCTTTGAGAAGTTTTCAGCCAAATCCACCACTGAACTGAGAGAGATTCTGGAAGCTGTCCTTTGTCAAATGCTATGTATTTCTTTTATAATTTTCTGGAACATGTTTAAATTAAATTGTAAGCACTTCTCTTTTTGTGTCGTGCCTTTTGGAAGCCCAAATACAGAAACAGAACAAGCTCTGTGGAAATACTGTAGCAGCGTTTGGACGGCATTTTAGCTTTCTCTTCTATAACATTAAAGCACCTCTGGCCACGCCCCCTTGCTGTGTGGGGTGTATGCACGTGGTGAATGCGCATATTGCCGAGTTCAGACTGCATGATTTTAAAAATCGCTTTGGATAAAAGCGTCTGCTAAATGATTAAATGTAAATGTAAAAATAATCATGTCACAAATGTTTTCACACTGCATGAGTATCTGGGCTGGCGTTTTGTCACTGCTTTATCGTTTACACAGCAAGATGGATCGGCGACAGGGAGTTTCACACTGCATGACTTTACAAAGGAGAATCGCTGACAACTTTGTCCAAACTACGTCTCACAACCAAAAACACATCGTATATCTTTTGTTATTAACTACATAATCAGAAAGAAGTCTGGGGTAAAAATGTACATATTTGCTCACCTGGGTTTGAAGGGAATTAGCAATTTCTCCCTTAAGTTTTTTCTTTTTCGACCCGGTTGTGATACTGCTCAGATGACACGTCAGATATGGGTGCTCCAGCCAAATTTACATTAGTTTTTCCTCCATTTCTTTGGTCCAAATAAACCGAAAATGAGCGCTTTTAACTTCTCCCCCAACCTCCCACTGGCCTGCAGGTACCCATGCTAGTGAATGCCGC
Source organism: Danio rerio (assembly GCF_052040795.2). Taxonomy (NCBI): domain Eukaryota; kingdom Metazoa; phylum Chordata; class Actinopteri; order Cypriniformes; family Danionidae; genus Danio; species Danio rerio. Next base: position 29,225,023 of record NC_141034.1, on the reverse strand, counting down.
TCCCTCATTGGCTGTAGGTGATCGCCAATGTTATTTTCAGTCAAAACTCATTTCACACAGCATGATTTGAATCGCCAACAGCTCGAGATATTTAGCATGCCAAATATCTCACAGGCATCGATGACTCTCTCATATCGTATCCTTGATAGTTGTGTGATTGTTACTCACGTAAATGAGCACCGATTTGCCTGTGATTTCAGGCATTTGTTGGGGATTTTTTCAAAATCTGTCGGCAAGTTAAAATCGAGGCTAAAATTTAATGAGTTTTAAAAAAATTTAAAAGTTTATGATCTTACTGGTCTGGATGTATTTTTTGTAGTGTCCAAACTTTGTTTGCTGTAGGCTTTGATAAGCTAACTCTCTAAAGGCCAATGCCTCCCTTTGCATTGAACTTTAGGCATATTATTGTTGTTTATGTTCACACAACTAAAGTTTAAAATATGATATTGTAGTGGACCATCCCTTGAAATGATTTGGATTTCAAAGCTATGCATTTCGATTTTGCAAGTGTGCTAGTGCAAAGAGATGTGTCTTTAGACTAGAATACATTTAAATTATGCCATTCAGTTTAAAGATTTGACATTTAATGCTAACTAAAATATATAAATAAAAATAAATCCACAAAACATATATATTACAAACAAATATTTTAGCTTTAAGACTGATATTGTTGCATAAATGATACCTTCTGTGAGCCGGCATGGTACATTTCAGTCTGTTGGTTTGCTCTTAGTGATTGGGGCATCCCGGGGCACCAGACTATGAGGGCAGGTGGGGACAGCACTACTGGGTACACAACTAAAAACGTCCTGCTATCTGCACCTGACATTGCATCCCCACCTGCACTATATATCTGGTGTCCTGGTATGCCCTCATCACTGATAACAAAGCAATAGAGGGATTGGGATTGTTGTATTCAGATGGGCACCAATGGAGCTCTCTACCCCCTGAGTTTAGGCAATGGGCGTACAAAACATATGATGGAAAGTCACCTGGAGTGGTTATAGGACAGATAAACAGCTTTTTATGTTCATATAAAAGGAAAGGTGAACCTTGTTGCATCACAGCTGAGGATTTAAAGCATGTGACAGACAAATTGAGATGAAAGCACCAAAAAAGTGAATAATTATGTAAAGGAGGCATCAAAGAAGCCAGAAATTATGTCAAAAGAGCATTATGGTCTAAATGGGACAATATTCTAGAAAATTATTTACATTTACATTTACATTTAGTCATTTAGCAGACGCTTTTATCCAAAGCGACTTACAAATGAGGACAAGGAAGCAATTTACACAACTAAGAGCAACAATGAATAAGTACTAAAGGCAAGTTTCAGGTCTGTAAAGTCTAAGAAGGGAAGTGTTAGTAGTTTTTTTTTTTTTTTTTTTTTTTTTTTTTTTTTTTTTTTTTTTTTGTACAATTAGTGTGATATTCAAAGAGGCAATTGCAGCTTAGGAAGTGAAGTGGAGACTAAATAGTTGAGTTTTTAGTCGTTTCTTGAAAATAGCGAGTGACTCTGCTGTTCTGATGCAGTTAGGGAGTTCATTCCACCAACTGGGCAGATTGAGCGTGAGCGTTCGCGAAAGTGATTTTTTCCCTCTTTGGGATGGAACCACGAGGCGACGTTCATTCACAGAACGCAAGTTTCTGGAGGGCACATAGATCTGCAGAAGTGAGTGCAGATAAGAAGGTGCTAGGCCAGAAGTCACTTTGTAGGCAAACATCAGAGTTTTGAATTTGATGCGAGCAGCAACTGGCAGCCAGTGCAAACGGACTAGCAGCGGAGTGACATGTGCTCGTTTAGGTTCATTGAAGACAACTCGTGCTGCTGCATTCTGGAGCAGTTGAAGAGGCTTGATAGAGTTAGCTGGAAGCCCAGCTAGTAGAGAGTTGCAGTAATCCAGTTTGGAGAGAACAAGAGCTTGAACAAGGAGTTGAGCTGCATGTTCAGATAAGAAGGGTCGGATCTTTCTGATGTTATAGAGTGCAAATCTGCACGATCGAGCAGTTCTAGAAATGTGGTCAGAGAAGTTTAGTTGGTCATCAATCGTTACTCCAAGGCTTTTCACCATTTTGGATGTAGTAATGGTTGCCCCATCCATCTGGATTGAAAAGTTATGGTGTAGAGTCGGGTTGGCAGAAACTACAAGCATTTCCGTTTTTGCGAGGTTCAGCTGAAGATGATGATCTTTCATCCAGTGTGAAATATCCAACAGGCAGGCTGAGATACGAGCTGGAACCGAGGGATCATCAGGATGAAAAGAGAGGTATAGCTGGGTGTCATCAGCATAGCAGTGGTAGGAGAATCCATGTCTCTGTTAAATAGAATATCTCCGACCTATACAGCAACATTACACAATAACTGGGCTTCTGTTCTGACATGAAGAAAATACTGTTGCAATAAAAACAAAGAAAAAGAATTGTGAATTAGGTGCATTCCCATCAAGTTGTTAGAGCAGCTGACTGTATATTGGTAACTAAGTAACCAGCATCAAACAAGGCATGATGTAGACAGATTAGTCAAACATCGTCCCCCTTGGAATTATAAGGTTTCATCTGCGTTCTGAATGATTTTAAGATAATGAGCTTTAAAGTTTTTGCATTCCATATAGTAAACAGTATGTGGGTAACATTTGTTTTTTGAATAAAAAGTCTTGAAATGTAAACAACTTGTAAAAAACATCTCATAATGTGAATAAGTTGGCATTTAATAAGAATATGTCAATAACTTAGTTTTGACAAAAATTTCAGATAGAACCTTATAATTCTAAGGTTTTCATTTCCCATTATTCTCATTAACCCCTTTTTGCTCATTTTTTTGTTTTGTGAATTAAGGGATTTTCTATTAAACATTTGGTTTTCCATCACTCCTATCACAAAAAAAATACTTGCATCAAGGGCAAAGTGTCTTTTCCCAAAGCAAATGTTGTTGTTTTTTTCTGTTGTTGTCACCAGAGTTAAACATGTTAAGAAGAAACCAGCAACATAATAAGGTGCTTTGCTTCGACATGCAGCTTGTTTTCAATCACATGGTTCTGGTGATGCGTGAAATTCAGATGGAGGGCAGGAAGTAAAAGACTGAATGGGACACATAGGGGAAAGTTTGTATTTTTGCGATTTATACCATATTTCAAAGGAGGTATGAATATTTTTAAAAATTGCATATATTGGCCTTGATCCTTATATCATCAAAGAAGGCAGAGTTTTCCACTGAACTAAAATATTTGTGCCTATCATCGAGGCGGTAGATACTGTAGGCTATTACATTACAGGAAAAATACTATAGTAAATACTATAGTGTTTGGAAGCATACTATAGATAATTACTTGAATGAATCTGTCTTAATAATTACATTGTTACTGTGGTATGACAACTGTAGTAATAAACAAATTATTCAGATGGGCTTCAGTTTTCTATGCTATAATTATACACCATCACAATACACCGCAGTTTACACTAACGTTACCGTATTTACAGTTTACTATGCTACAGTTTTCTGTAGCACTCATTAACAAAGAGTTGTACACATTATACACTTTACTATGTGGTTCAAAAACATGTTTTTTTTATAAATTACTAGAGTTTTTTCCATGTATCTTCCAGACATCATAAAATAGCATATGAAGGCTTTTCTTATTTGGGCCGATTTAAACAATTAAAAACAACTTAAAACAGAAACATTTTGATGTTCTGATAGCGATTTCTATGTAGAAGAATCACTTCCTGCTCATCTGAATTTCACTCATCATCAATGACATCATGTGAAAACAATTGATTAGAGTAGCACTAGCAGCTGATCATTTATAAAAGAGCACTGGCATTTTCAGTACTTCGGTGAACACAGGGTGATGGAAATGTACAAATGGTTATGTGAATATTCATTCATTTTCTTGTCGGCTTAGTCCCTTTATTAATCAGGGGTCGCCACAGCAGAATGAACCGCCAACTTATCCAGCACATTTTTACACAGCGGATGCCCTTCCAGCCACAACCCATCTCTGAGAAATATTCACACACACACACACACACACACACACACACACACACACACACACACACACACACACACACATACACTACAGACAATTTAGCCTACCCAATTCACCTGTACCACATGTCTTTGGACTGATCTGAATATATAATATTTAAAAGATTAAAAAATAATTTAATAAGTTTCATGTAAAAAGAAAAAAAAATAAGTAAAAGAAGAAATATGGAACACAAAAAAGTGATGTGGAAAGATGTGAAATGGGGTGGGGAAAATAATAAGCTTGAACCTTCACCCCTCTCCAGTTCGAATCGGCTAAATTCATTTGTTATTTTAAATGTTTACAGATAAGTAAATACTTTTATTGATCATGAAAAAATGTATTTTGTTTGATATTTTGTTTTAAGTGTATGATATTCTCTTTGAAATAAATCATTCAAATCAAATCACTCATACATTCACTCACTCACTCACACCCTTACTTTTCTTCAGCTTAGTGTAATGAACAGTCAATTACTCTGGCCATATTCTACTGGCAGATGCCCTTCTTGCAGTCCAGCTGTGAGAGTGCACTTACTCATGCAAGCCCCAGTGCTGGGAATTTGGAAACACCCACACACTCTCCTATTCTCACACACACACACACACACACACTCACACACACACACACACACACACACACACACACACACACACACACACACACACACACACACACACACACACACACACACACCTATATCCAACACCACATGTAGGAGGAAACCAGAGCACCCAGAGGAAACCCACGGGACACTAGGAGAAAGTCAGACTCCATATAAAAGACATCATGGTCCAGCTGGGACTTGAAACAGGGACCTACTTTGTGTGAGATGACAGTGCTACCCTCCAAGCCACACAGTGACTAATGTTTTTTTTTTTTATGTTGAGAAAATCGTAAAAACCTTTTGAGGCCACAAATATGCAAAAAGGTATTTCATTTTTTGTTTTAGTCTCATCCCATCCGCCTTGTATGGTATATTGTTTCTTTTTACTCTCTTTTTGAGTGCATCTCACCATCACATAAACTTGTAGTTGGACAGTGTTGATATGGAAACATGAGCTGAACTCCTGAAAGACATCTCTCATCAGTCATGATGCATAATGAATAGAGATAATCTATGGGAATATGCATATAAACAGGCAATCAGAGAAATATGCACAAAATGAATGTATAAAAAGGTTAGAGATAATGCATGTAATGTGTCCCAGATTTGCAGATATGGCGGGATAAAGGATTGGCTCTTTCAGCCGTCTTCACCTGTAATTCAACTGCACCAGCGCTGATAAGAAGCACTATGTCAAATGAATGTTTATGTTTGGTGCAGCTTACATTACAATACATTCTTAAACCAGATGAGCTCATTGTACACTGCTAACAGAGAGAGATTTAAGGGTCTGGGCTTGAGATTATATTTTGGCCCCTACTATGCTTCAAATATATTAAGAGTTTAACTTTAAAGTCATAATAATCATCAATAAGTTTCAGCATGCGTTCTGTGAATGTTACACCTAAAATAACAATATTAAAGAATGAGATTCACAATGTTTTTTTATTTTATTTTTTTCATTTGTGGGTGAGTAAATAGTGAAAACTAAATTTTTCCTTGGAGTTCAATCCCTACTTCAACCAATTTGATAACATGTTAATTTGTTTAACTAAGCAAATGACTATATTCATAAATGGGTTTCAAATGTGCTGATTCTTTAAGGAGTAATTGACTCTGATCCATTGTATTATGTAAGGAATGACTGACTGCTTCATGGCCGCATCAACACCTCAGATGTGCATTGCTTTTTAATAATTCAACATCCTGGAGTCATTTATTCCATTTAATATACTATCAAATACTTAAAGAGGTTCAAGTGTTGCATTTCAATATATGGTGAGTACATAAGGTGTGTACATAATTTGAATCAACTGAAATTATTCAGAGTAGTGATATGATACTGTAATGGGGTCAAGACCTGCCTGGAAGTACTTTAGCTGTGTGTTTATTTTAAAATAATTGTATACCTTAGAATTTCCATCAGCCAATAAGAATCAAGCATTGTTTGGGACACAGTTGGAGGCTATTAGCCCCAGCTGGCCTGTTTATATAGTCCTCACCACTCACTCTGGGCCAGCAGTGGCAACGTGTCTGGCATATTTCTGAACAAGTAAAACAAATGTAAATAGGTGAAGGCCCATGGGTTGAAGCCACTCAGGCCCAATGGTAAGTTCAGCCTGACGACCTGTCTGGACACACCTGAATAAAAACGGCACATATTTTCCTTATGTATTGCTTTTTGACAGCTTGTGCCAACATATCTTTATCTTTACAAAGTTGATATTTCAACTCTCTATGTCATTAGCGAAGGAAGCAAAAATGAAGAAAAATCAACGGACAGACCAGCCTGCATTGTGAAGTCGATCAGTGTCCAACAGACATACAAGATCCTTCAATAAGGTTTAAACACATGCCATATTCACCTCTTGACGGTAATTGAGTAAATTTGCAGATCTGTAACATCAAAACAAGCAGTGCTTTGTAAAATTATTTTAAATAACTAACTGAACTAAATAAAGTGAGTTTAACGTGTTTTCGTCCGACAGTCATAATATAAAGTGTTCTTTTGCTGCCATCTGCTGGTTTAACACGGTGACAGTTCTGTAAAAGAGGGCTTATATCCTATTTCTTTGCAACATTCTTTAAATACCGGTAATATTATAATGCCATTAGGAAATAATAATAATAATGAGAATACTAACTGATTGCAGCAAGAAGGTCGCTGGTTCGAGCCTCCGTTGGCATTTCTGTGTGGAGTTTGCATGTTCTCCCTGCTTTGGGTTTCCCCCGTGTGCTCCGGTTCCCCCCTACAAGTCCAAAGACATGTGGTAGGCCTACATGTGAATTGGGTAAGCTAAATTGACCATAGGGTATGTGTGTGAATGACTGTGTATGGGGGTTTCCCAGTGATGGGTTGCAGGTGGAAGGGCATCCGCTGCTTAAAATATATGCTGGATTAGTTGGCGTTTCATATCGCTGTGGCAACCCCAGATTAATAAATGAACAAAGCGAAAAAAAAATGAATAAATGAAAAAATAAAGGGCAGGTCACTTTATTTTATTCTTTTTATTTATTTTATTCATTTTTATGCTTTAGGAAACAGAGGTGTGTGAAGATGTTCTGATGTTAATGTTCTGTATGCTGTTGTTTGCAGTAATGCAGTATTTAATGTGTCAGATATAAAATAGATGTCAATTCATTTTTATTTTTATTTTTAAATTGTATAATAAGTCAATATTAATCTGACCGGTTAATGGTTAATATTCGGTTAGCCAGCGTCAATTAGGAAAATTAACTGAAATGAGGATCCCTAAGGACTCCATGCCTGGAACTGCTTAGGGACTCCAAATCCTTAAGTCTGTCCTTGTTTGGATTTCAAAATCGTAGCTGAAATTGTGGACATTTTGCAGTTTATAAAGTTATTTATTCATTAATTTATTTTTTGCAATATTTTGCAAGAACTGAAATATTATATATATATATATATTATACTGTATATTTAATGACTAAAATATACTATTAAATATGTCTTATATTTTATACATTTGCATATTATTTGCATACCTATATTCACTGAGAAATTAATTTTCAAAATGCGGTGAACTCTTATACTATGTATATATATATATATATATATATATATATATATATATATATATATATATATATATATATATATATATATATATATATATATACATACATACAGTTGAAGTCAGAATTATTAGCCCTCTGATTTATTAGGCCCCCTGTTTATTTATTAATAGTTTTAATAACTCATTAATAACTAAAAACTTGTTTATTTTATCTTTGCCATGATGACAGTAAATAATATTTTACTAGATATTGTTCAAGACACTTCTTTACAGCTTAAAGTGACATTCAAAGGCTTAACTAGCTTAACTAGGTTAACCAGGCAGGTTAGGGTAATTAGGCAAGTAAATGTATAATGATGGTTTGTTCAGTAGACTATCGAAAAAAATTTTGCTTAAAGGGGCTAATATTTTTGTTGAATAATTTTGTTGAAAGACACAAAATTTTAAAAATGATGTTTAAAAAAAATAAAAACTGCTTTTATTCTAGCCAAAATTAATTTTGTTTTATTTCTGCTGGTTGCCATGTCTCACACCTGCATCACTTAAACCATGACGTTTATTTCACATCAGCTTGTACTTCGTACTGTCTAGTATTGTGACAACTTACTTGTCCTCACTGTTAGGTCAATATTGAAAAAAGGTCAACAGAGCACAAAGCTCAACGAAAAGTAAAATGTCAGTGTTTAAATAAAAAGGTTAATCCAATAAATTACATGCAGGAAAAAGTTCAAGGAACATTACAAAAAGAAAGGCTCCGATTAATGCTGTGCTGTCTATGCCTTTAATACAATTTATGATGTTTAAAGTTAGTAAATGTTTGAAGTGCATATGAAGTTGGTTATATGATCAATAAAAGAGAACCATATGGGCTATTAATGCAATCTGCTTAGCTTTTAGATTTTCTTTTTTAAAAACGTTCTAAATTAAGTGCAGTGAAATTGTATTAACATCACTGTTCCCGTAAGTGCATCTTTGTACGTTTCATATACATAGCCCAGATTGTTCAAATGGTGCAGTTAATCCCGTTGAGTTTCACTATAAAATGTCAAGGCCAATTGATTCTGCATGGCCTTTCCACCCTCTAAATGTAAATAACATTTTATTTTATAACCCGCCTTTAGCCTGTTTTACAGCAACTGCAGAAACCCAGAGATAGCATTTCAAGATTAAGGGCGTTAAGAGAGACGTCCGGAAAAGTGGGACATAAGGTAAAGTGGGTCAACTACATATATTTCTTGATTATTCTTAAAGTATCAGGAGCCAATCATATTGTAGCACTCATGAATAATTAACACAATGTGGCCGATTTGACGTGACATCATTGGTTTGCTTCTACACAACAACCACATGGTAAGTTCATTGATAAATACTCTGCATAGAAGCTTTTATTAATGTATTTTTCGGTGTACTTTTATTTTAAATATATTAATTGGCATTTTCTGAAAGACACATTCGATTATTTGAAAGAAGGTTTATTATTGTGACCCACTTAGCTTAGCTTAGCACGTTAGCATGTTAAGGTAAAGTGGGACAGCTGCTGCCCGTTATTGTGGGACGATTCAAAGCTCTTCTGATTAAAAATGAACATTCGCCGTCATACACGGATCTAATCAAAAGCTCGCTGCTTTCTAATATTCTACAGGAAACTGGATACTAATGTAATGTCCAATGTTTCTTCTTCTGTTGTTTAAAGGTTTGAGTAGTTTGAATCAGATCAGTTTTATCTGTAGGATGGGTAAAAGATAACAAAATGACAAAAAATAGCACTAGCTACCTAGCTTTTATACGAGGCTATTATATGATAACATTTTTATGACATCATGCTGATAAATACATTTATTCCTAATAGAAAATAAAAAAGTAAAATTTAGAGCATTTTGAATTTAAAAATAGCAAAGGTGCCATGTTTACAGATATTTAAATTCATTGTGAGAAAATATTAACGTTTTAAGAGTGTTGTTAACCATGATTTTACACCTGAGGGTCTTTATTGTGGCTGAAAGAACTAAAGTCAGGGTGTCCACTGAGTCTTAAAAAGTCTTAAAGTGTCTTCAATTTCAAAAACTACATTTTACGCCTTAAAAAGTCTTAAATTAGCTGAAATATTGTGTTGTAGGTCTTAAATCGTTTTAACCAGTTCTTAATTTTGCAATGTCCAAATAAAGCTACTTCATCGGGCTGAGATCTGTCCAATAACCAACAATACATCTCAATAAAATCTTATTCTTTATATTTAAGATTCAATTCACTACACCCTATAGACATTTTTACAGCAAATTCCCCATTAAATTCCCTAAGCGGGCAAAAAATAAATAAATAAAAAATAAAAACAATTATATGATTCATCTTATTGGGTCATAAGAAAAAAAAAATCCTTAGTGTTTAACCTTGTATAAGTTGAAAACTTTATTCTTGGTGGTCTTAAGGGGGTCTTAAAAAGTCTGAAATTTGACTTGATGAAACCTGCAGAAACCCTGTAAAGTGCTGATATGAACTGGATTGATGTTATTGCATTGGCCTGAATTGCTGTTTAACTGTCTAATTTATTATCTTTAAATTGTTCACATCAATTATTTAAATTATGATTTTTATAAGGGAGGTATTTATATCAATATGTTTGACAACACTAAAATGTGTGTGCGTACACACATGGTCAGTATATAATAAAAGTTGCATAGATTTGGTTATTTAATTGTAGATGAGTGCAAAGTATACTTGTAAAACAATATATTTAGTGGAGTGTAGACCTAATTCAAAAACATTATTTTTTATAGAAAAAATGGCACCTATTCGGAAGCAGTCAGAAAAACTGCAAGATGAAAGACAGCTCAAAGGAAGAAAAGGGCTGAAGATGAATCAGTGGAAGGAGAACCAAATGAAAGCTGCGATAGAGGAGTATAAAGTGCAGGTTGAATCAGGGAAGAAACCTGTGGTAAGATTGCTTGCAAGGAAGTGGAACTTGCCGAAAACAACATTTCAAAGACGTTTGAAAGGACTTCTTGCGAGATCTGGGTGTGAATCTGGAAGAACAACATTCATTCCTGTTAAATCTGAATTAGGGTGAGTGAACCTTCTTATTTTGCTATATACATACTTATATCTACAGTGGCTACCTAAAATATTAGCATGGCTCAATGTTAAGGATTTTTACCACTTGTGAAGTCAGGCCGGTTGTTTAGATTTTCACTTCATCCCAGTTTATTACTGGTTTAAAAAAGATCATCTTAGATATTCTAGCTTATTCATTGTTTTGAATCATGTATGATTCTAATAAATAATGCCATTTAGCAATCTAGTAAATTTCACAAATCTTAATTTCATTTCAATATAAAAGAAGAAACTGCTAGCCTTACTTAATAAAGATAAAACATTTTTGAATTTGAGTGAACAGTCAGTAATAAAAATAGGCAAATTAGAACCAATAATGGGAATAAATTCATTGGAACAAATACAAATGAAATCACTGCTTAGAGAGAGAGAGAGAGAGAGAGAGAGAGATGCACAAACAGTGTCCAAGTAATGAGTTCTTTATTTTGTCGAGCATTACATATCAAACAAACAGGGGTTGGACAATGAAACTGAAACAGTGGTCAATTTAGTGTTGGAGGTTTCATGAGTACATTTGTTCTTCATTGATTGCACTTTCCACCAGTATGTGCAGAGTATGAAGGTTCCGTTAGCAAAGTAATGTCACAATTTTGCTTAAAATATTGTAATGCACACAACATTATGGGTGACATATCATAGTTCAGAAGAAAACTAATTGTTGGTGTGTATCTTGCTTGCCTATCTGTGACCAAGATAGCAAGTTCTTGTGATGTTTTAAGAGCCACGGTATCCAGAGTAATGTCAGCATAACACCAAAAGGATGAACCACATCCACCGTCGGCACAAGAGGAAGTTTTCTGAAAGATATGCCTGGGTGCTAACCCCGATTGTTTTCAAAAAACATAAAACCACAGCTGCCCAACTCAATGCAGAATTAAACATGTTCCTTAACCCTAGTCTTTTCACTAAAAACCCCTGGGTCAGTGTACATGACCAGGCTGCAATTGCCAAACTTTTGGTCACTTCTTCCAATGCCAAACGTTTTCAATGGTGCCAGCAGCGTAAATCTTGGATCTTTCTCGTGTGTTGCTGTATATATTTAAAGTTTTGTACAGAAGTGATAGATTAACTGTAGCCGAGGATGACATATGTGCGAAACGTAATTTTATTAGTGGAGTAGACCCAATTCAACATTGTTTTGTCTTTTTATAGAGAACTGGCACCTGACCGAGAACAGCGAGATGAAAGCCATCTCGAAGGAAGAAAAGGACTGAAGATGAATCTGTGGAAAGAAGACCAAATGAAAGGTGCGCTAGAGGAGTATAAACTGCAGGTTGAATCAGGGGAGAAACCTGTGGTACGTTTGCTTGCAAGGAAGTGGGACTTGCCGAAAACAACTCTTCAAAGACGTTTGAAAGGACTAGTTGAGGGATCTGAACATGCATCTGGAAGAAAACCATTCATTCCTGTTGAATCTGAACGGGAGTTAGCAAACCTTCTCACCTCGCTTGTAGAGAGAGGCTTCCTGTTGAGGAAGACTGATGTTCAGTCTCTTGCTTTTGAGTTTGCCAAAATAAATGGCATACAAGGATTTTCAGAAAACAAGCAAAAGGCTGGCTGTTGCTGGTTTGAGGGCTTTATGAAGCGAAACCCTGGGCTGCAAATAAAGAAACCAGAAGCCATATCACCAGCTACAACAATGAATGAAAAGGAACTGAGTAGCTGGTTCAGAATGTACAAAGATATCCTTGATGCATTGGGAATTAAGGACATACCTTCACATATTTGGAAGTGTGATTTATCAGAACTACAAGACATTTTTTTGTCTGAGCAATATGTCAATGAAGGAGAAGACCCTTGCTTTCAGATCAACACTGAAGGGGAAACTGAAGAGGTTTCTGCTGTATTAGCAGCATTCAATGCCTGTGGAACATTTGCTCCACTTATCATTTTTAAAGGAAGCATGGTGAGAAATGAGTGGTTGAGCGCGTCTCTTGAAAACATGTGCATGAGAGCATCAGAAAGCGGCTGGATAACTGCAGACATGTTTAATGACTGGGGTGAAACGTTTGTGGCACAGCTCCCGAAAGACGACACCAGACCCCACCTTCTGCTTCTCGATGACCAGAGCCGCCATGTCTTTAATCTCAGCTTTCTCAGTATCATGAACCAGAACAATGTGGAAGTCATATGCTATCCTGCATTGCAACAATCAAGCCAAGCTCTGTTTCAAAGTCTTAAACACAACTGGTGTGAAGCGATCACCGATCAGTGGCATCCTCAACATGAAGACATGAAGTTGCCCAAAGGTCATTATTGTTCTGTTTTTATGGAAACATGGAGTAGAACTGCCACTGTGGAAAGAGCTCGAGATGGGTTCAGGACAATGGGGATGTTCCCAATTAATGAGTTTGCCTCCATTGAGCTTGAAATTTCTCCTTCCACCCTGGAGGGTTTCACAGCGTCTGTTGAAGATGAAGCAAATTGCAGCATTGAAAGTGGCCTGGATGAACCTCCAGCTGCTGAAGTAGCTTCATTCAAAGAGTTTGTCAGAGTTCAAATAAGCAGCAGGTGAGTAAAGACACCCTATGCCATGTTTGTAAAAAAATAAATAAAAAAACTCAGAGCACCTTCTTTATAATGGTCATTTAAAACAAAAATACACCCCACCTTATACAGTTAAAGTGGCTGTCTGATAGAACATGGCACAGATTATGATCCAGAAGCTTGTTTTAATATAAATATGCCATCATTTCTAAGTTGAATTAATCCTTAGACATATTTCAACCATTCAGTTTCAAAATGTTTCAATGATTCTAAAATTATTCACTGAAAAATACTAAAAACTTTTTTGAAGGATTCCAAATTCTTAAAAAAAAAACGCACAGTTTTCAGTATTAACTAGTGACTTATTACCTGCCTATTATTGAGATATTGGCTGTTTATTAGCATGTATAAAGTATTTTGCAGCATCATATCGAATTTGGCAAACATATTGTTGTGTCTTTCTAGGGCCTTTATAGTCACGTAGCATGACAACATGTTGGTTTTGCTTATAATGTCCAGAACATCCAGGGCACTTTCTGAATTCAAAGAGCTACGAGATCATACCTAAAAGACTTGTTATATCCTCTATTTCCGCACACTTACACAGTATAGACACAGATGAATGGGAGGAACATTTCATTTAACTCTCATTCTGTCACATCAGTGTTCAGATTATTTTTTAATTAATGCCTTATAGTGAATCAGAGCTGCTCTGTTTGGACTTTTCTTATGCGTGACCCCAGTGTTCAGTAGGGCATAATATATTGCAAATATTTCAATGTGTCTGGACTGCTGCACTTACTTAATATGCATTGGTGTGCCAAAAAATGTTTAAAAAAATGAATTAATATTAAACTTTCAGAGTCTCTAAGGCATGACCTGCATCATGGTAATGTTCAGAGCGCATACACCGCATAAAAAAATAAACTTATGACAGAGTAATTGGGGATTCATTCTGCTGTGGTGTGACCCCAGATAAATCAGGGACTAAACTGAAGGAAATTGCATGAGCGAGTGATGTTATTGTTTTTATTAGCAGAGAAAAGGGTAAACCTAATTTAACTGAATTGTTTTATCTTTTTGAATAGACACATGACACCGAACCTAACCGAAATGTCAGAAATACAACAAGATGAAATACAGCTCAAAGGAAGAAAAGGATTGAAGATGAATCTGTGGAAAGAAGACCAAATGAAAGGTGCGCTAGAGGAGTATAAACTGCAGGTTGAATCAGGGAAGAAACCTGTGGTACGATTGCTTGCAAGGAAGTGGAAACTACCGAAAACAACCCTCCAAAGACGTGTGAAAGGACTTATTAAGGGATCTGAACATGCATCTGGAAGAAAACCATTCATTCCTGTTGAATCTGAACGGGAGTTATCAAACCTTCTCACCTCGCTTGTAGAGAGAGGCTTCCTGTTGACGAAGACTGATGTTCAGTCTCTTGCTTTTGAGTTTGCTAAAATAAATGGCATACAAGGATTTTCAGAAGACAAGCAAAAGGCTGGCTATTACTGGTTTGAGGGCTTTATGAAGCGAAACCCTGGGCTGCAAATAAAGAAACCAGAAGCCATATCACCAGCTACAACAATGAATGAAAAGGAACTGAGTAGCTGGTTTAGAATGTACAAAGCCACTCTTGATGCATTGGGAATCAAGGACATACCTTCACATATTTGGAAGTGTGATTTATCAGAACTACAAGACATTTTTTTGTCTGAGCAATATGTCAATGAAGGAGAAGATCCTTGCTTTCAGATTAACACTGAAGGGGAAACTGAAGAGGTTTCTGCTGTATTAGCAGCATTCAATGCCTGTGGAACATTTGCTCCACTTATCATTTTTAAGGGAAGCATGGTGAGAAATGAGTGGTTGAGCGCGTCTCTTGAAAACATGTGCATGAGAGCATCAGAAAGCGGCTGGATAACTGCAGACATGTTTAATGACTGGGGTGAAACGTTTGTGGCACAGCTCCCGAAAGACGACACCAGACCCCACCTTCTGCTTCTCGATGACCAGAGCCGCCATGTCTTTAATCTCAGCTTTCTCAGTATCATGAACCAGAACAATGTGGAAGTCATATGCTATCCTGCATTGCAACAATCAAGCCAAGCTCTGTTTCAAAGTCTTAAACACAACTGGTGTGAAGCGATCACCGATTGGTGGAGTAATCAATGTGTAGACATGAAGTTGCCCAAAGGCCATTATTGTTCTGTTTTTATGGAAACATGGAAGAAAACTGCCACTTTGGAGACAGCTCAGGATGGGTTCAGGACAATGGGGATGTTCCCAATAAATGAGTTTGCCTCCATTGAGCATGAACTTCCCTCTTCCACCCTGGAGAGTTTCACAGCGCCTGTTAAAGATGAAGCACATTGCAGCACTGAAAGTGGTTTGGATGAAACTCCAGCTGCTGAAATGGCTTCATTCAAAGACTCTGTCAATGTTCAAACAACCAGCAAGTGAGTAAAGACACCCTATGCCATGTTTGCAAAAAAATAGTAATTTCAGAGCACCTAATTTATAATGAACATTTAAAACAAAAAAGACACCCCACCTTCTACATTTGAAGTGGCTGTCTAAAAGAACATTCGATTCCAGTTTTTTTGTATAGCACTTTTTACAATAATAATTATTTCAAAGCAACTTTACAGAAGATGAACATTATTACATTACAATCAAAATCTGATAAATTAAGGTTATTAGTTACTGTACCTTTATTAGTTACTAATACCTTTAATTAATAGTGACTAATTACTAATAACTTTTAACAGTTAAAGTTATTACAGATCAACATAGTTAACCTGCAGTTATATAGGATATACGTGATGTCTGTGTACATGTTCAATGAAGAGTATTAAGTGTATGTGTCGTCTTCGAAATCCTTGGATGGTTGGCATCATCTCTTCACAGGCCTTGAATCTCATCAAGTGGCGCTGCGCAATCTCTAGAGGCCTTGGACACCCCCAGGTGGAAATAGAGAGCAAAAAAAATAATTAGCGTAGCTGCTGTTCATAAT
The DNA here is from genome assembly GCF_052040795.2 of Danio rerio. NCBI lineage: Eukaryota > Metazoa > Chordata > Actinopteri > Cypriniformes > Danionidae > Danio > Danio rerio. Next base: position 29,208,736 of record NC_141034.1, on the reverse strand, counting down.
ATACTTAAAAACAAGAGATGTATTTGTCAGTTTGAAATGAAGTGCTATAAATGAAAATAGGTGCTATCTTAACAATCATAGAAACAAACTTATAAAACATTGAATTATTTCTAAAAACATATCCTGGTGTATAAAGACAGGAAGAGTGTGTCCTTCTGGTGGATTGTCAAGCCCACTCACCTGCATGGAGCAAACTCACGTATTCAACCGTCATGTGATGCATTGTGTGTTTGCTTTACCAAAAATATAGGGCTTCAATCTAGGTTTAAACTGAGAGTGTGTCTAAGCCTCGGACAATATCAGGAAGGCTATTCCAGAGCTTAGGAGCCATATATGAAAACGTTCTCCCTCCTTTAAAGGACTTTGCTATTCTGGGTACTACCAGAAGCCCTGAGGTTTGAGATCTTAAAAAGTTGGTTGGATTGTAGCTAGACAGAAGGTTGGTTAGATAAACAGGAGCTAGACTATTTTAAGCTTTATAGGTAAGAAGCAAACATTTATAAACATTACAGCACTTAACATGCAGCCAGTGTAAGGAAGATGAAATTGGGGTGACATGATCATATTTACTTGACTTGGTAAGAACTCTAGCTGTTGCATTTTTGCACTAACAGAAGTTTATTATAGAGGATGCCAGTCAACCAGCAAACAGAGCATTACAGCAGTTAAAATCAAGTGGCCATAAAAGCATGAACTAGCTTTCCTGCATCTGAGATAGATAGCTTGCTTCTCAGCGTAGCAACATTTGTCAGATGAAAGAAGGCTATTTTTGTGACATGGGAGAGATGGTTTTTAAAAGTTAAGTTGCTGCTAAAATACTATATAAACCTCTAATTACAGGTCATGTTGAGAGATCTGTTGTATACAGGATTTCGGCTTATAAGTAATACATCTGTTTTGTCTGAATTTAATGGAAGGAAATTGTTGGTCATCCAGTCTTTTACATCTTTAATGCATGCATTCAGCTTAGACAGTTCAGATGTCTCATCAGGTTTTGTTAAAATATATTATTGATTATCATCTGCAAAGCACTTAAAGCTAATCCAGTGCCTTCTAATGAAGTCTCCCAGGCACAGCATGGATAATGTAAATATTAAAGGGCCTTAAACTGATTCTTTAGGCACCCAATTCTTTTCTGGCCTCACTTGTAAAAGCTGTCCATTTATATTTACAAACTGGTACCTGTCAGTTAATTATGACTTAAACCCTCTTAGAGAGTCGAGTAGCAGAGCTGGTGCAGATATATCCGCACATGTATGATCGCTCACGGAGAGATTTTAAATACTTATAGGGGGTCACATACTGAATGAGAAGTCCATAATTGTTATGCCACATAAATTCTATGAAAGTACACACACCAGTGGTACCATTTGGTGTTTGTCCGTGGCAAATGGAAAACAAAGATGTAGTAGTGCTTCTTGTAGAAAGAGTGTTTGCCAGTATATGAAACTCTTTAAATGATGAATGAAAAAGGTCCTCATTTAAATATACAGCGCCCTGGAGCATATGTATAATCACTGAATGCTAATTAGGGATCCTAACAGTGTGGGCTGCTTACCCTAAAGCTGTTTTACCCACAGCAGTGCTCTTTTAGTATTATTTTATGTATTCATGAATAAAATTAAATATTTTTGGTTTCCAATTTAATCAAGTGAATTTAGTTTTTTATGCATTGTTAGATTTAATTTACATTTATTTCAGTTTTATTAGTGGAAGAAAGGGTAGAAATAATTTAATTGCATTGTTTTATCTTTTTTTTATAGACACATGACACCTAACCTAACCGAAATGTCAGAAATACAACAAGATGAAATACAGCTCAAAGGAAGAAAAGGACTGAGGATGAATCTGTGGAAAGAAGACCAAATGAAAGGTGCGCTAGAGGAGTATAAACTGCAGGTTGAATCAGGCAAGAAACCTGTGGTACGTTTGCTTGCAAGGAAGTGGAACTTGCCGAAAACAACTCTTCAAAGACGTTTGAAAGGACTAGTTGAGGGATCTGAACATGCACCTGGAAGAAAACCATTCATTCCTGTTGAATCTGAACGCGAGTTAGCAAACCTTCTCACCTCGCTTGTAGAGAGAGGCTTCCTGTTGAGGAAGACTGATGTTCAGTCTCTTGCTTTTGAGTTTGCCAAAATAAATGGCATACAAGGATTTTCAGAAGACAAACAAAAGGCTGGCTATTACTGGTTTGAGGGCTTTATGAAGCGAAACCCTGGGCTGCAAATAAAGAAACCAGAAGCCATATCACCAGCTACAACAATGAATGAAAAGGAACTGAGTAGCTGGTTCAGAATGTACAAAGTCACTCTTGATGCATTGGGAATTAAGGACATACCTTCACATATTTGGAAGTGTGATTTATCAGAACTACAAGACATTTTTTTGTCTGAGCAATATGTCAATGAAGGAGAAGACCCTTGCTTTCAGATCAACACTGAAGGGGAAACTGAAGAGATTTCTGCTTTATTAGCAGCATTCAATGCCTGTGGAACATTTGCTCCACTTATCATTTTTAAAGGAAGCATGGTGAGAAATGAGTGGTTGAGCGCGTCTCTTGAAAACATGTGCATGAGAGCATCAGAAAGCGGCTGGATAACTGCAGACATGTTTAATGAGTGGGGTGAAATGTTTGTGGCACAGCTCCCGAAAGACGACACCAGACCCCACCTTCTGCTTCTCGATGACCAGAGCCGCCATGTCTTTAATCTCAGCTTCCTCAGTCTCATGAACCAGAACAATGTGGAAGTCATATGCTATCCTGCATTGCAACAATCAAGCCAAGCTCTGTTTCAAAGTCTTAAACACAACTGGTGTGAAGCGATCACCAATCAGTGGCATCCTCAACATGAAGACATGAAGTTGCCCAAAGGTCATTATTGTTCTGTTTTTATGGAAACATGGAAGAAAACTGCCACTGTGGAAAGAGCTCAGAGTGGGTTCAGGACAATGGGGATGTTCCCAATAAATGAGTTTGCCTCCATTGAGTATGAACTTTCTCTCTCCAGCCTGCAAGGTTTTACAGCACCTGCTGAAGATGAAGCACATTGCAGCACTGGCTTGAATCAACCTGCAGCTGCTGAAGTGGCTTCATTCAAAGACTTTGTTGTTGTACAAAATAGTAGGTGGGTAAAGACACCCAAAGGCAACACTGTGCCATATTTGCAAGAAAACTTACAGGACCTTTTTTACAATGAGCATTTAAAACAAATACGAAAGACCACCTCCTACAATTGCGGTGGCTGTCTAATAAAACATGGCACAGATAATGATCCGAAAGCTTCTGAAGCGTGGATCAGATGCACCAACTGTAAGGCCTGCTATCACGAGTCTTGTGCAGAAGAGGATGGAATATATGAATGGGTTTCTGTTGTTGATCACTAAAGCAAAGACGAAAAAATAATAGAAAACAAGTGTTTAAATGTATATTCACTGACAAAAATTGATTTTTGATCATATATTTGGTCAAAGCAGGCTTTTGGAAAATCTGAAAAAAATTTGATTTAAGCTTTTTATATAGTATACACAGTTCAGTGAATGGAGTGTCACCCACAGCAACTTTTTTATTTGTTTTTAATTAATTATGATGTTTTTAATTGTTTTAAATTAATTATGCCATCTCTTCAAAGTTTTATTAATCCATGGACTGAGATACTGTTTTGTGTACTTATTTAAAAACTGTTCATTGAAAATGGTAAATGAATGTTCAATGCTGGTCTGTTTTTCTGCATGTACATGCAGAATAAATTGGTGCAATATTGCATGCACCTCTTTATGGTCACCTAATGGTGCAGATCTTTCACAAGCAATGATCCTTGTTCTCAACTATTATTCTCACATGAAGACTGAAAGCCCTTTTGACTCAGACTATTTTTTCTTCACACAAAATTCACAATGACATCACATATCAGAGTTGGACTTTTTTAACAACATGGTTAAAATTAGGTTTTGATTTTAGCTAATGAACGTGTAGCAAGTAAAAAAAAGTTACACCATGTCATTACACATCAATCATTCTTTCTCGATCTTCAGTCGATTTGTAAATAATGAGGACTTTATAGTGAAGTTGCGTTTGTCGTTGTTCTCATGGTTAGTAGTGGGACTTTTATTTTGACTTACATCGGAAGTGGATATGTTTCACGTTCGCGGTTGTTTCCGCTTTCACGCTGTGCGCATTTGCCCCACTGTTTGATCGTGTTTCGCTTCGTGAGACGTAAAGGATTTTTAACTCGAGGGTTGGAAGTAAGAAAAAAATGTAAGTAACAACACATTGCGTTCGAATAACAGATACAATATTAAGTCGTTTATGTTTTAATGAAGGTCTATTTAAACCTGAGCTACAGAAATCACGTTAACAACGGTTCCAAGGTTGCGGCGTAATTTAGGCCTCATCGTGCACGATTACTCTCGTGCTTTCAATTCATCCTCACGTTTCGTCCATAGATGTTTTAATCGATTTTAGTTTATTTTTGGTAAATATTTGTCCACATCAAATGTTACTACATTATGCAGTTAGCGTTGATTGCTTTGACTCGCGTTCACGCGCAGCGGACATTTTCTTTCAATATTGAAAGCGTTGTGCTGATTTGCTGTGAGCCATTAACTTCAGTAACGTTACTCAGTGGGTTTCTGTTTATTCTCTTTTCTTCGTCTGCACTGAAACCGATAGTGCCAGTTTCATATCTTCTCTTTTTATGGTGCCTCAAATTCATATTTGTCCACAAGGTTTAATACCCCATTTAATTTGGCAGCTCTTACTTGCCCTGTAACGAAATTTTCGCTTTACTAATGCAAAATTTCCAACTAAATCAATCTTCATACATCATCATGGAATTCTGCAAATTATGCTAAAAAAATCTTCAAATCGTAATCATCTGAAGCTGCTTAAATTCTTTGCATCATGGTGTTCTTTATACCTCTCCACCATCCTTTTTGCTCTTGCTAATGGTTTGCATTTCATTGCAGTTCAAATAAGGATGCATGTAAGCAGACCCACTTGTACAATGGACTTCCACTTATTCCTGTTTCTAATGCAAGAACGCTAATGCTTTCCACTTTTTTAAGTGGCCTTTATTCAGGAAGTTTAACCAACCTTCCAAACCAACCAGCTATGAGGAGAATGACAACGTTGCACACTTCATTCGAAGCAAAAGTGTTTGAAAACCAGTAAAAATGCCCAAAATTCTTTAGAGAATTAAACTACGATCCCATTGAGCATTGCAACGAGGAGGCAATTTAAAATAATAGATTAAATGTTTTTAGTATTGCTATTATGTTGCTTGTAAATAAACATTTCATTTTTCGTTTTTATATTTTGGGAGAACTTTGCCACATTTTGACTACACATAAACAAAACAAAGCTGTTCAACACTACCTTTACACAGCACAATTCAATGATTTACAGTGGTTCACTAAAGACCTAACTGCAGCAGAAATTTCTCAATGAAATATAAAGATGACAATTTTCTCATTAAATTTATTACACATTTTGCTTCTTACTCATTTAATATTAAAAGAGGTCATTTGTTTTGAAGAATTGTGGGTGACGTTTAAAAACCCCTAATTCAGGCAGTAGGTCACAGTGTGTCTTTATTGCTTTATGCATTATCAAACAATTCAACCGTCAATTTTTGGTGAGAACATATCGGCTTTTTGTTTACTGAGCCTAAAAGTTGCCCTCTATAGAGGTAAGGTGTAGGTTGTTTTCAATCAGGATCACAAAATTCAGAAAGAGGGCAGGAAGTAAAAAAAAAAAAAAAACTGAATGGGAGACATAGAGGAAAGTCTGCATTTTTGCGATTTATTTATACCAGATTTTAAAGGATGTATAAAGAGACCACGCATGTTGGGCATGATCCTAATATGAAGAAGGCCGTGTTTTCCACTGAACTTAAATATCATCGAGGTGGTGGATACTGTAGTAATGTACTGTTACTATATACTATAGATGATTACTTGAATTAAACTGTTGTAGTAATTATGTTGTTTCTGTGGTACGACACTACTATAGTAATAAACAAATTATTCAATAGGCTTTAGTTTCTATAATTATGCACCATCACAATACAGCACAGTTTACACTGTTACAAAATTACAGTTAATCAGTTTAGTTATGCAGTATTCTGTAGCACTCATTAACAAAGAGTTGTAAACATTATACACTTTACTATATGGTTCAAAAACAGGTTTATTATAAATTACTATAGTTTTTTGTCTATATTTGCAGGCATCTTCCAGACATCACAAAATAACAGATGAAAGCATACCAAATCGTGGATGCATAGTCTACATAATTATTTAATAATTTTTTTAGGGGGGGAAAGTGCTCCACAATAATAACCATGTAGTTTTGTCGCAACTCGCAAAGGTTGCATTTTTTTCTTTTTTCGGTCGATTAACTTAACATCAACAAACATTCACTGCTGCTGCACATCTCAATGTTCAGGTTCTGACGAAACGCCAGTAAAGACTTGCATTATTGCAAAACAAGACTGATATTTCATTACAGTGATGATAACATGGCAGGGTACATTATTTATATTCTCCTGGATATAAAAGTGTGGTGGTGTTTGTATCTGATTTTTAATCAAAACATTAACATATTTAAACACATAGCTAGGCCTGTATAATATTTATTGGTGCTGTGAAATGAATTATAAAAAAAGTTATACGAAAAGATTTATACACTGATGTATTTGAATGTTTATGAATTATGAATGTTCGTTACTTTTCGTCTTTTCTACCTTTTTTCAGCCAAATTCTTGAAGTTTCCCTCCTTTATTAGCAAAAACATTTGGGAGTTTTTAAAAGCTGTTGATTTCATTCATTTCTTATTTTGATTTAAACAACTATAAACAAAATAAAACAGAAACATTTTGATGTTCTGATAGTGATTCCTATGAACAAGAATCACATCCTGTCCTCCATCTGAATTTCACTTGTCATCAATGACCCCATGTGAAAACAACCTATACAGTAGTCAACATCTGAAGTTGATTCAAATCGTTAATCAAAATTGTTCTCACAGCCATTGAGCAACACGCATTCTTGTCTTTGAACAATTTTGAAAAATATTTTTGATCCACTTCAAACGTTGACTACTATAGATCAAGGCTAATATTACTCCAGTTATCTATTTGCTCCAACAAGAAGAAGAACAAAAATCATATAAAAATACTTTAAGAAATTCATAAAAGTTTGTCAGTCTTCGATGGCTTCTACCAGTGATGCATGACTGGAACTTTCTTCAGTCACATAGGCCTGCACCTAGTTCATTTAGCTGGTCCTGTCAAAGTGAAGCTTATTCTTTCGTTCATTTACAAAAAAACCTCTTCCCTGCATGGTAAGTTTGATAATCAGCTGATTTTTCTCTGGTTTCTTTCTGAAAAGTGTCTTAAAACGTGGACACTTTCACCATGTCAATTCAACTTTCTGAAAACAACACCATTGAGAAACAGAGCTGACCCACCTTTGTGTCATTTGTTTTATGTTCAATAAAACTTTAAAGATAATGAGCTTTTCAGATTTGAACCCATGATGTCCCTGTTTTTTTTTTCTTATTTTCAATTGTATCGATTTACTTTTCTATGACCTTCAATTTCAAGTGGTAAGAATACACTTTTCTTTGGATGAAGAGACAAAACTTGTTCTGATAACTTTGTGCTCTCTTTGCACTCTTTATTTTACTTGAGCCAAAAGATTGATGGCTTGTATATTGTCAAGACCCTTTGATATCAAATTCTGTTTGTGGTTAAGTACTAAATTGATTGGCCTTGTTTCTCCAAAATTAGTTCATGGATTTCTGATTTGTAGTTTTAGGTCAACTCAGAGGCATGAACACAATCTCTCCTTTTTCTCTTCTGATCAACTTTCCCTTTCTTTCCCATCCACATTTAAGGACCTAAATTATGACTCCAATATTTTCTTCCTTCAAAGCCCTGTTGTAAGTTCCAGTTAAATATTAAATATGCTCCTTGTGGTACTTGTAAATCACGTTTTGCTCTATATGGCCAGTGTTCCAAGCTGTCCATTTGTACCTTTGTCATTGTAAGTAAGGCTTTTTTTTTCTTTTACCTTTGTTATGTACATTGTATGGATTTGTGGAGCTCATTGTCTTGCTTTCCTATGCCACTGCTAATCATTTCGTGAGCATGCTAGAAATCATTGCTCCATTGTGTTTCTGCAGACGTGTTTCATTCTGGAGGAGCTCTTTTCTCGATCCAGGCTTAAATCCACGGATTGTCCTTTTGGGGACTTTTTGATTCGCTTTATTCCTCTCTTTTTCCACTCATCTGGAGCACCGTCATTTCAAGGCCATGTCTCAGAAATTGACCAGCGATGATCTTCAAAAAGGCTTTGCTGTTGGCCGCGGGCTTTTGGCTGCTGCTGAGACTTTGAACTTTAGCATGGGTGAGACGCACTCTGACCACTTTGGCTCGTCTTCACAGTCACGTGGTGGCATGTCTGGCTTGGGTGGAGTGGATGGCAAAGACCATGAATCTCAGCTTTCCCGCCGAGCAGGCAGCCACATTAGCAATACTATGAAACTGTTTGCCAGCCTAGGTCTGTCACCAAGTGATCTGGATGCACTGGCACAGGTTCCAGAGGAGAACATCAGTGTGGAGACTTTGCCCCATCTTATTATGCAACTTAAAAATCGCAAGATGGAAGCTGGCCGCCGAATGTCTGGTGATATCTCTACCCATTCTTCCGAGACTTCATACAGAGGTGGCCGAGATACCTGGGGTGAAGGGCAGGGTGGACGATTGGACCGTTCCAGTGGCCAGTCACAAAGTCGTTCCCAAGGCAACTTCAGTTATTCTTCCATGCAAGACACTTCCAGTCGTGGATACGACATATTAGATTACGGCAGCGGTAGTGGAAAAGACCGCCAATATTCTGAGCTTTCCCATGACTCCTACCGCAGCCTTGGTATGTCTTCATCATCAACATCTGACGATATGTTCATGCAAAGAAGAATGGGCGCCCCGTCTCAGGGAAAAGTGCAGGATTTCTTGGGAGTCAGGCCGCTCATGTTTCCTCATATGTGCACCCTTTGTGATTTTGATGTGCACTCTGTCATGGTAAGTCGCTTGACTCCTGCACACACATTTTCCACTTCTTGAATCCTGCTTGTTGAAGGCCCTCTTTAAACATCATTTGTTGCATTTAAATCTTCACCTCTAAGTTTAACTTAGCATCAAATTTGTGTAAGATAAATAACCTTACATCTCATTGGACATCTATAGTATATATATATATTTTTTATTTATCTTTATGCTTGGCTCCAGTTAAGACAGTGAATATCAAGAATTCATTTCAGATCCATTTCAGTGCTCATTTATTGCACACACACACACATGCAGAAAGACGAGCTTCTCAAGTTATTTCTGAGCCAGTATGTCAAGGCTTTGAATCGCTTTAGTTCTCACACTTATTTTGTTGTTTTTAATATGTCAAGTTTTTTTTTTTTTTTTTTTTCTAATTCTTTGCTGTTTGTGTGAAGGAATGGACTCAGCACACAGCTGGGATTCGCCACTCTGAAAACCGGCGACTGCTCCTGCAAATGTAAGTGGAATGTTTTTGGAAAATTGTGAAAACTGCTCGACAATAAGAACTTCCCAGGGCCAGTGTGAGAAGCACTCTGGGAAGTAGAGAGAATATTCAGTGGTCAGAACGTTAAGGAAGGAGTTTAGAATTTGCCTTTGAAGAATTTTCAAAAATGCATGCAAATGTAATCTTAAAATGAAACAGCATGGCTAGCAACATTTTTTTAAACAAGATAAAGCAAGCAGGTAAAAAATATAAAGCACAAGTAAAGTTTTGCTGCATGTTTGTTTTAAAAAGAGTTTCTTTTGATTATTTAGTCTTTTTTGATTAGTGGCAGCAGTAGCCATGTTCACTTTAACAAATATGTTCACATTGAACAAACTATTAATCTTGCTTGAAAAACTGTTAGTCTTGCTTGAAAGGGGAACTTTATAAAATTTCTTCTGTAAATGCTTACAACGTTTAGCTTTTTAAAAGGCCTTTATTTTTGTCTTTTAAAGGTGCACCTGACAAGCAAACATGAATTTGAATAATATAATTTGATGTAACTTCATGGATGAGAACCTGAAATCTTAGGGTTTTAAAAAAGTTGCCATGTAGAATCTTCACACAATTACATGTTTTGCTTTTGCAGTCCTTGAAACTGAATGTCATGTTTTCTGTTATTTTTAGGTACCCCGACTGGGATCCTCAAATGCCTTCTAGCCGCATGTATGTTATCAGTTGTTTTTGTAAATACTGTATGAACCCACAAGGTGCATATATGATTAGAAAAGAGTTTTAAAAATGATTTCTTCTTAGGTCATCATCACTTTCCTTGGACACAAAGAGTCGTTCAGATGGATTGCTGGGCGCTGCTCCTATCGGTAGTCTACAGAGAACAGGGATGAGCTCCAGCTGGGGTAAAAAAAAATTCTTAAAGAATGTAGTTGGTGTTTTACTGGAAATCCTTTTGGTATTTTACTACAGATTTGTCTATATTTTAATCAACAGTTCACTTTCTTAATACTCCTAAACTCTTTCAGAGTATTCAGCAATTTATTTTCTGTGGTTTTCATTAGTTACTTAGTGAGCTAAAACTTTGGTTAAATGTGCACAAGTAACATTAATCACAATTATAACTAAACCTTTTAAATCTATATATTTTTTTATTTATTAGAGGCTGAACTCATTTTTTCAGTTGAATTATGTTATTAAAGGTGTCAGTTGCTAGTGATATTGCTAGAGCGGAAATTTATACACATGCTTTAACATAACATAAAAAAAGCAGAGGATAACAGCCAATAACATTGCTTTTTTTAATGTTGTGTAAACGGGATCATCTCATTTTATTAATTTATTTCTATGTTTTACAGCTAAAATTAAATGACAATTTTTAAATTGCTCTATTTAGGGCCTGATGCCAGTATGGGAATGACAAGAAAACAAACTTCATATTCTTCAGCACCCAAGGTAATAATGTTTTGATGTTAAATTGGTCCAAGGGTTCAAATGAAATTATACTGAAAGTCCAATTCTGGTATACTTTTTTAATGTAAAACATGGACTTTATTTTCATTATGTGGGCTTTTGAGTAGATTGGTGCTGGTATACTCATGCATATTTTTATTTTAGATAAGAAGTAGGGTGGTTGTTGCAAAATATGAAAGGAAACCGTTGTCAACAAACAGCCTGCTTGCCTTGGCAAAACCATTTGGCACCATCTGTGAGCATCTCATCCTGAATAACAAGGTAATGGCTGTATATGTTTTAGGCATCATTCAAGACCAGAGTCTATGTCATTATCCTCAATCTGAAATATAATGACCATTTCTAGTTTATATTGAAAATATTTTAATAGTGCTGGACAATATATCGTTTCAGCATTGGTCACAATGTGATAATTCGCAATAGACACAGCGCAGGATATATGTCATAGTTGAGTTTGTTGGATTTATTTTTGATGCCTGGATTTGTATAAAGATTTTAAAAGCATTCAGACATGAGATTGTACCATTTGTGACTTAAACAACTATTCATTTTGTTGAATTATTTCTATTTTATCATTCAGTTACTGTACTTGAATTCTGTTACCCTCGGTAAATGATTAAGCACTTTATTTTTGTTGTATCTTGTTCTTGATAGTATTTATAGATTATGCATGCAAATACTCAATACAACAGACCACAACGAAAATGTGTCTGGGTAATTTATAGATTGCTTATTAGATTTTATGGAGGTGCTCTCCCATTGCAGAATCATCCCAATTGATCTAACATTATTCATTCTTTCCAAATAGAGATATAAAGTCATTGTTAAAATTGCATTCATATTGCAGTATATACATCGCAAAATATAGAAAAAATTTGCAACGCTAGATTTTTCTAATATCGTGCAGCCCTAAATTTTACCATAAAATCTGTTGTTTGTTTTCATCTTGAAAGGCTTTCTTGGAGCTCACGACTCACGAGGAGGCTTTGGCCATGGCTAATTATTATCAGCGTAAACCAGCCATTTTGCATGGGAAAGAAATAAAAATTTATTTGTCAAAGGAGCTGATGGCAATTAGGGTATGTTATATTAACTTATTTTTTTTTCTCATGAAAAAAATCAACCAATCAGCACAATTAAGCTTGTTTGCATTGTCAATACAGAAAAGTGGACGGCCAGCCACAGACACCAGACCCACAAAGAGAATTGTCAGCCAGGTTGTGTTTTTCTCCAATTTACCACGAGGCAATGAAAAGAAACCGGAGCTCCTGACAATAGCTCGTCGATTTGGTACTGTTGAGAAACAGCTCTTTCTAAATGATAAGGTAAGGTACATATTTTGTGTTTTGTGGAACATGAAATATTTTTATTTATTCTTTAATTTTCTAATCTTTAGATTTTTTGTTTGTTCAGGCATTTATTCAAATGGCCAATCCTGATGATGCAGAAATGTTGGTGAAATACTACACTGTTAATCCTTTGACTATCAGTAAAAGATTAATCCGAATGAACCTCTGCACAAAGTATAAGACTCTAACGTAAGTGTTACTTTAACTACAAAACCACTAATACCTTTAGAGAGAACATAAATCTCATGATGCCACGTGTGCTTTAGGATCCCACCAGGCCATGAAGATGATGGAGAAGAATTGAACCGTAAGAGCACCAGCAGAACTGCTGACAAACCTGCAGACAAATCCTCATTGAAGGGCCGGAAGGTCTCAAGCTCCAAAGCCAAAGAGAGCTCTGATGAGAAGGAAGAGGAACCAAAGCCTGAGGAAGCAGAAGCCAAGGGCAACGGAGATGAAGAAGCTGATGTCATGGAAGCACGTGATGGAGATGAAGAGGGTTTTGATGAAGACGTCACTATAGAAGATATCGATTCCTTTGAAACTGAACAAACCGGTGAACAAGTACCAGATACTGATGATGCCAATGTGGAGGAAGAGGAGGACCCTGAAGCGCAGCAAACCACAGATGCCTCTTATGATGAAGAGACCAGAGAGAAACAACAACAAGAAGAAGATGATGATGATGATGGTAATGAAAAAGACACACAGAGTAAGCTGGAGGAGTCAGCAGCATCTGAGACCAATCAGGAGGAGAACGCAGAACAGCTTTCTAAAGACCCTGAGGAACAGAATGAGGAGCAACCTGAAGATGAAGGTGCTGAAGAGGAGGACTGTGCAGATCAGGTGGGAGAAGGGCTGGTCAATATGGCACTAATACAATCTTGATACTTATTTTCCATATTGAACGATAACAATATAGATTTCGATATAAGTTGTTAATGCTTCTAGATTTAAAAGAGCATCCCAACAATAACTGAAGCCAAAAAAATTAGAGGGTCCATTAAATGGCATAACATATTCAGCTGTTTAACTGTCGGTGGATGAAAATTGAGTGCATCTCACAGCACATTTCTGCTGTGTGATTGGCTCTTAGATCAATATAGAGTAAAATATTCCAGAGCTTATTGTTATTGACATAAATTTTATCTCGATTCGCTATAATATCGTTTATCGGCCCATCTCTAGGTGGGAGATTAATTTGAAATGCCATCTTAGCCCCCTTTTACACCTAGGATTACACCATGTTTTTTCAGTCTGAACACAAGTGGATGAGGCTAAATATAGTTTTGAAATGAAATAAAAGGGAAAGGTTTTTATTTAAATCTGCATGTTTTGTTCTGAACAAAAACTCATTTTGGGTTAATGCTTGTTTAAGTCGATGAAATATTCACATTTATCGCTAGGTGAAAACTGGACCTTAAAGACATATTTCTAAAAACTATATTTCTCTCTTAAATAGTTCATCCTTGTAAAAAGTGAAAATACATGCATACATGCAAGTCCTATCTTATAAATGTATGTTAACATTAGTGTTTTAATGTTTATGCACCAATTTTTTTTAACTATCACAATCTGCTTTTTAATGAATGGTGTCTTTGTTTTCTTCTAGGAAGGTCAAATTGAAATTGACTTTCCAGAGAACTTGGATGAGTTTGTTACTCTTGATGAGCTTGCAGAGGATGAGGAGTCTGAGAGACAAGAATCCAATGCCAAAGAAACAAGCACTACAGGTACTGCACTTGAGGAATATCAGTGGCTTTAACAATTATCCATAACTGAGCGTTCACACCGAAGGCAGTAAGAACGTCAAAGTTTACTCTGGCAACAACGCTGTCGAAAGCATTAAAGTTCGTTACATTTGATTTCGTATTTGAAGGAGCCATTGCAGCATTGTCAGCAAATCACTTACATTCCCGCATAAATTCGTGCTTTCTAGTGTAAAAATGTTTAACAATTGTTATCAAATTCATTTAACAATGGAAGAACAAGTTGCGTGTGGTGTGGCTTTGCTCCTTTTATCTAATATCTGTCCAAATGTTTGAATTATGCTGAAGCAGCAAAACTGTTTTGTATTGTTAAAGAAAAATTTAAATTAAGTTAATGCTCATCGCTGTAAGGCTTGAAGCTTACGCTGCTATTCTGAACCAATAATCGGAAACAGAAATCAGTTGAAGGATGGCGTGTTTAAATCCATTATTTATCTGACTCCATTGTAATTAATCTGACTCCATCAAAGTTGTTATCATCATTGATAAAGAGAATCTCAACGCATTAAAGCAGGCAAAGTTGTTTAAGTTACATGTTTAAATATGCAGACAGTATAATGAAACAAACTAACATATTGTATAAAGAAATTAGCTGTAAAATATGCACTGCTGAGCAACAAAGACAGTGAAACTACCTTTGTCAGCATATGAGGCTACGCACCGTAGTAAAAGCCATTCTCCCAGAGTTTCCTTTCCTTATTATACCCTGAGCAATGCATTGTCAAACATAAGTAAAAACCACCCCCCAAAACCAGCTGAACATGAGAGCAAAGTTGAGGAGATAAAGTAGAGGAGAAGTACATTAACATACTCTCCTCAGGTCATGACTCAACTATAGTAAACATATTGTATATTGAAATACAATCAATCAATGTCTCTGTTGATTTCATCACTACAACACTGAAGTCATAAACTGTCAAATGACACCAAACATGACAGTTATATGAAGGAAGGTAATGAGCAGATTAATTGTGTATGGTGAAAAGCACATGGTTACTGTAAGCAAATGGCAGAGATGTGTATTGGAGCTGTGAGGAACTCTGCCACACCAGGAAAAACCATCCCATGCTTGGAATGTCTCAGTAGTCCTTCATTAGCATAGAAAAAATAGTATATAATATTTCCTCAGCTAACATCGCTAACTAGCTTGTAACTTTTTTTTCAACATATGTTTTTTTTTTCATTGCACATAACTGGAAATCCGGCAACCGCAGTTATCAAACCCTTGGTAAGAACTGTGGTCAGAACCATAGTTCAAAGGACTGTGTTGTCTGGACTCCTCAAACGGGGGACATCTACATTCCAATTTCTTGTCGCTGAAGTGCATTGTAGCTCATTACCATAAAGTTGACTTGATTTCAACTATCCTTTGAAATATCCACACTGGCGAATACGCTCCGCGCTGCTCTTCGCTGCTGGCTACAATTGAAAATAAATGGCTTACGGCTACTGACGCTCTCACCGCTTTTGGTGTAAACGCACAGACAAGGGTGTCTTTATTTGGCTGCTTTACAAAGTTAAATAAGGTAAAGTTTTATTAATAACTTCAAAATAGATTTTTTTTTTATTTTACTACTAAAAAAAAGAAAATGAAACCTCAATTTATATTTGATGTTTACCTTACCAAATGTCATGCTTCCAGTGAAGAGTTGAGGTCAAAATTACATATTTTTAAAACAAATACTTTAATCGAGCGAGGACACAATATTTTTTTAAAATTGCATTAAAGTGCAATGTGCAAGAGAAAACATTACATTTATTGAACAACAAGCCTGCTCATTTTTAAAGGGTTATGTGCTGTTGTAGCTTGGAGTAATGACCATAACAGGGGTGTTTGGTTTTATATATAGTGGAATTTTATTTATTTATTATTATGTTTTAATTAAGTAATTTCATTTTAATAATGCCTTTTTATCTTGTGTTTTTCAGGAACCCCCAGGCAAAGCGGAGTAAGTTACGTTTTATATAATATTAATTTGCTAATAGTGGATGCACATTAATTCATTGTTAAATGTTAATTGGTGGTTTCTGTTTGTAGGGATTAAGAGTTGTGAATGTTGTTGGGTTTAAACGTGGCTACGGTTATCTTGAGGAAATCCTTTCTCTTGCAAAGCCATTCGGTACAGTGGTGCGGCACCTAGTCTTGGATGTGAGGCCTGAGGTAAGCGCAGTAAGATTTTATGTGTCTTGGTAGTTCAAGATTTGTCTCTTAACAGCTTTATTATCGCTATCTACTCATACATTTCATGCTAGATTTACAAATGTATTTGCAAATACTAATATATGACTAATTATGTTAAATCTATTGTCAAGCTGCATCTATATGTCATTTGGTTAGCAGGGACTAGTTTTCATGTCAAGTTGTAAATGATATAATTAAGGAGTTAATTTTAGACAAGTGGCCTAAAGATTGTTTTGTTGTTTTGCTCTGTAATAGGCCTTTCTGGAGCTTGCCAATGAGCAAGAAGCAAAAGCAATGGTTAATTTCTACAGTGGAAATGTCTTGCCATCTGTGTGTGGGAAACCTGTGAGGGTTTATCATTCACACACCTATGCAACCATCCAGGTAAGACTCAGTTTTGAACTTCCAAATCCTGATTCAAGTAGCTTATAAAAAATGTGTCTCTAGTTAGTGGAAAACCAATTTGGTCAGATTTTATCCTGTGGATGTATTTAAGTAGCAACAAAAGTCACAGTTTGGATCACATTATGTTTTTTTTTTAGCCACGGATTGGACCATTTTTCGGATCAGCCAAAAAGGAGGAGACAAATGTAATTTGCTTTCCATTTATTACAAAAACATTACTGCAAGATACCTTCGGTTTTAACTAACAGAACTTAGAACCTGTAATTTAAAAATAAAATGAAGAACAGTGTTTTCTCTAGGATTTTTTCCAGCTGTGGCAGCAGGCCTTTTACACAAATTTACACAAAACTACCTATTGACTACTCAATGACAAATGGAAAAAAAGTTGTGACTGCAGTATTTACAAGTTGAGATCGCATTTATGTA
Organism: Danio rerio; assembly: GCF_052040795.2. Taxonomy (NCBI): domain Eukaryota; kingdom Metazoa; phylum Chordata; class Actinopteri; order Cypriniformes; family Danionidae; genus Danio; species Danio rerio. The sequence goes on along the minus strand of NC_141034.1, from coordinate 29,191,583 downwards.
ATACAAGCATGCGAATTTCTTTGCTTGCACGCCAATTTCCTCTGCTCCTGCACAAATCTTCTTGCACGCCTCTTCAAATGTACGCTGCTGAAAGTGTGATTTTAGTGCGTTTGTGTAATGAGTATGTGCAACATTTATTAGATTTGCTAGGAATATTTTTGAATGTCTCATTACACCTAAAGAACGGCATTATTGCATCCTGATGTAAAGTGAAATGGCTATAAACTTCAGCAAGATAAAGTCATTAGATGCAGAACCATAGACCTTTATCTATAAATTAATTATAGAAACAGTGTTCATCTTAACTGAAAGCTATCTCGTGTTTGCTGGCCTCAAGCTTCATGCACCTGTCAGTCAGTCAGCATGTCACCTTAAAGGGTTAAACAAATAACGCACAGCACTACTACGATTACAGAAAAGTTTGCGCAGTTATAATTCACTTACCTTTTAATATTTTTTGGTGCGATTATAACCCACTATAACAAAACAAACTACAACAACAATGACGGAATGTTTTGAATGAAAAGCTGTAATGTAGCCGTGGTGGGATGAATTTTGGTGTGGCACCCCGCCATAGACAAATTAATGTAGTTGAAACCATGAAGAAATAATAAGGTGAATAAAAATAAATGGTAAAATATTCAGTACTGTGAGATATTCACTTACTACTAATGTTGCAGATGACGCTAAGTATATAAATCTAACATTATAATTTGTACAACACGTATTTATTTTTGTCTCATTTTCAATAAATGATTCAATTATTCACTTATAAAACTTTGCAAGATGTATAATTTTTAAAGAATTAATCAGTGGCGTATTTTGATGGGCGGATGTCACCATTGGTTAAATAATGAAACTGTTGCTTAATTTTAATCTTTAAAAATAAATATGAGAGGTTACATCTAAACTATAAACTGTTTTCCCAGTATGTCTGTGTTATTTGACTGTTTGTATTTTCCACTTTTTACATAATTTCTGTCAAACATCAAAGTAGTACTTTCAGTTTCCAGCCTTGATATTAAAATATGGATTTCATGTCTGCAAAACATTTTAGATAAAATCTTAATGATGATTCGATATCAAATTTAAATCAGATTGTATTGTAATACCTAGCCCTGGCCTATTGTATACAGTGTGCATTCAAGTCCTCTCTGTTTTTTGTGTATGTCTGTGGGAAAATTACAGCCCCACATACTGGTCTGGCATTTATACTAAATCTTATTAAGTTGGTTTTAATGCAGCGGTCACCAAACTTGTTCCTGGAGGGTTGGTGTCCAGCGGATTTTAGCTCCAACCCTAATCAAACACACCTGAATAAGCTAATCAAGATCTTACCAGGTATACTCGAAACACCCAGACAGGTGTGTTGAGGCAAGTCGGAGCAAAACCTTGCAGGGACACCGGCCCTCCAGGAGCAAGATTGGTAATGTGTGGAGCTCTGGATGTAGCCTGAGAAATCTAATGTATTTTGTTTTGTCTACAGAGCGGCAGAGTCATCTACATTGGAAATGTTCCAGCCTTCAAAGGCCCTGATTCACAACTTCTGAAACTCGCAGAGCCATATGGAAAAATTAGGAGATACTATCTGAACCGAATGCGAAATGAGGTAATATTCAAATAAAGGCTTCCAGATTCAGTGGGGCAAAATAAATCAGAAATTCATGAAATTTGTTTGTTTGGCCCAGTGTTTCATTGAGATGGAAAGAGGAGAGGATGCAGAGCAAATGGCAGAGGCCTACAAGCTAAACCGCCCTAAATTTGTAGGCAAACGACTTCTCATCTATGTGAGCAGGAAATACAAGCAGCTCAAACATGGGTCGGTTGAACTTTCAGTTGCTTGTTTTTTTGGGAAATGGGTTTCCAAATGATCTTACACTAGATCTATTTCAATGTTCTAAACTTTTGACAGGCACAGACCTCCTGCTTCAGACTCTGAGGAGAAACGGCCTCAAAAGAGAGAGCGCTCTGTAGAGAGTGATGCCCAGAGCAGCTCTTCTGGCAAGAGTAAAGAAAAGAAAGATGAAGAACCTTCTGTCAAGAGGATAAAAGAGGACGAACCTGTTACTGATGACACTCAGGAGGGAGAGAGCCAGGAAGATGAGGAAAGCCAAAATGTTCCAACTGAAACGGCTTCTAATGAAGAGAAAGAACTAGAGGAGGATCAAAGCAAAGATACATCAGAGATCCAGACTATGGAGACTGAACCTGTGAGTGAACTTTTTATTTGTTGGTTGTATGAATTTTGAATTATGAATGAAGTTACTGCATTAACTTAAAGAACACCTATGGTGAAAACTCTGGACAGAAGTCTGTTTGGACAGACATATGTGTATGTGTAGTGTATAGACCATCATATTGGGGTGATATAAACACACCCAGTCCTTTTTTCCCAATTTAACAACATGAAAACAGTGGACCAATCAGAGCGGTTTTGAGATCGACTGCAACTTGATCTAGGAGTGCGGTTCCACCAATATTAATTGGCAGGCGCACATTACCATATCTCCTCAGTTTGTTGTTTCACATTTGCCATTTTCAGCGTGTGAGTCAAAGCGATTTCACCAAAGGAACACCCTTGCTCTATTTTTTGGATGTAAGGCTCATTGGGCTCAACACTAGAACCTTTATCGTCTTGCTGCGAATGAACAACTGAGATTTTACATTTAGCGGCCATTTGCACGGATCACGCTGTGAATGCAATGTATAGAGATTCAAGCCATTAAAAACAGCTGATCTGCCGAGTCTTTCAGCACTCTCGGAAAACACTCAATTGAACACTCTGTTGGCAGATCATCATGCACCACATGATCACTCTCATCTGCCCCTTGTTTGTAACTTTAGGTGGGTTTGCAAACGTGTACTTTTCATTTTGTCTTCCTAAAACTTTTAACAGCTGTCTGCATTTCACAGAAGCTCCCTGTTATCTCAACTAGGTGCGGCTGTTTGTTCTGTGCAGAAACACAGTATTGAGAAGCCTTTATAATTAATTAACCATGATGAGTTAAAGCGCAGTTAAAAGTGTGACCAGTTAATCATTACATCCCTATACGGATGACGCATGCATCCTTACATAGCAGCTGTAAAACTTTACAAAGACTAGGGGTGTCAAAATTAATTGTTTCTTCGGTGCACCGCGATGCAGACACAGAGAATTCCGTATCAGTTCAGTAATAATAATAACCGGTTATTATGCACTAACATCATTTACCTCATAAGCGCTATGTCGCGAGGGAGGTGAGCGTGGGTATTTACAACACTCCAGGGGCCAACTACTTAAAAACATAGAAACTGCAGAATTTCACTGCATGTGTAAGTTTTCTGGACAGACTTACACTGACACTTCCAGCAGAAGCCCCTATTTCTCTTTGATTTGAGGGAATGAAAGTGAACTCCATTACTCTCTCTCTTACTGTGGCCCATTTCACCTGCTGGCGTGACTTTTCCTGCCCTCTTTTTCTTTTGGCAGTATGCATTCCCACGGCTGTACTTGTGCATTGTTGCAGGACCTCACCTGATTTTAAGTGGCGCGGGAATAAATTTCCAAATAAAGCACGGGAGCAGTTGGTAACTCTGGTGTAATTTTAATAGGAGTGGGTGGTCTCACAATATCGCTCCCAAGCAAGCGTGTGTGTGTGTGTGTGTGTGTGTGTGTGTGTGTGTGTGTGTGTGTGTGTGTGTGTGTGTGTGTGTGTGTGTGTGTGTGTGTGTGTGTGTGTGTGTGTGTGTGTGTGTGTGTGTGTACGTACATACAGACAGCTTGTTATAGCCACCCCCCAAAATACAACACTGTGTATGGAAAGCATCGTCAATGCATCAAGATATCGAATTGAACCAATCGATGGCATGATAATCGTACCCGAACCGTGAGACCAGTATAGGTGCACACCTCTAAAAAAATACACAAATGATTTTGTAACTACCACTGGCACATTAGGAATAGTGATTCTTCAACAGTAGTCTCTGCTTGGTCTGTGTCCGAGTCGTACATGTACAGATGAATGCTGGTCCTCTCACTCATGTGCTTCTCTCTGTCTGCCTATCTGTTGCCTTACACAAAGCGGGGGAGCTCTTGGCTCCGCCCCCTTGTTAAGTTGGGTGGGAAGTCGAAACAAATTTTCATGTGAAGCAACACACACCTAAAACAGCGAGCTGTGTACACAATGTTTTTAAAACATTATAATAAAAAAATCTGAATTGTGTTTTGAACTGAACTTACTCTGGCACAGTAAAAAAAACCATAATATTAATATTAAATTCTAAAAAATGGGTAAACTAGGTGCCCTTTAATCAAATGCAGTATTTTTGTAAAAAGAAAATATGCTGTTGTATATCATGCTGTTTAATATTCTGTAAGAGAAAAACTGTCTAGTTCTCATAATTTCTTCTAGCTCCCAAAACAAAATTGTATTAATATTTCTTAGAATTACTCAAACCAATTTAGAAAAAGAGGGAAATGGGCTTTGAAAAGTAAAACCCCTCTTTTACATCGATGTAAAATTTTTTTTATGTTTTCTTGTTTCGTTATTTTAACATTAATATGGTATTTAATAATAAAAAAATATACATACCATAATCATACCATATTAGAAACTAAATCTAAATGTTTTCTTTGATTATCTAGTATAGTTAGTAGGACTTACGGGAGAATACAGATAAAGGTGCAATATGAAATGAAATGTGATCAAAAAGTTACTATATAGCAGCGTTTAGATGGGTAAAAATGTACTTGCTTGTTTTTTGCCATTCACTAAATGACAAAAAGTGATCGAGTGAACTTTAGCTCCTGAATTGTAAATCATGGATGGGAGGAATGAGATTGGAGATACAAAATGACCAATTAGTTTTATATCTAGAAACTACAAGGTGTACATTGTGATTAAAGAACAGCATTTTTGCCTTTTTGTTATGTATTTGCAACTCAAGATCATCTGATATGAAATGTATGATTGCATCATGTCAGAAGAATCATAGACTGTAAAAGAGATGGATGTAGTATCCGTGACATCATCCATAGGTTTCTGAAGAGCACAAATGAAGCTACAAGTAGGCGTGGCCATTTTGTTTGTGTGTCATCGGATTGACTTGGGGTAACCAAACAAGAAAAGAGGCGGAGTGTCAGTGAAGCTACAGACACTTGCTAGCATTTTGCTTAGGCAGGCTTTTCCTTGGGAGAAACGCTTAATACTTAATTACCCACGACTCGTTTGTGTTCTGACCACATGTGCTTGGTTGTGAACCATATCAATAAAGTGTTTAGTCTTTTAAAAAACACTGTTGTTTCACATTGAACCACTAAACATTGTTCTTATGACGTTAATTTACAGGAGGAAAAGGCTAATTACTCCCAAACACTTCAAATATAGTGTTTGTTAGTAAACGCAAGGCTAGTGATGAATTCCAGGCATAACACTATGACTGATGACACAGATGACTGTTTTATAGCCTACGACTAATCTATCTGTCAGATTCTGGAGTGCTTTACAGTTCTACAGAAAAATATAAATGATAAATAATCTTAAATAAAGCAAATACATTTATAGATATGATATAAGTATGTAAGAATTGCACTTACCTGAGAAATGTAGGCAACTTGAATGGCTTGTGGGCATAATTAAGTGCATACAGCATGCCATGTTATCTAATAATTGTAAGAAATAATTTCAAAAACCAATTGACTGTGCAAATCCACATAAAACAACACAAAAATACGATGTATATGTCCAGTTCAGCTGCTAATCAGCTAAAATCATCAGAGGTGATGCGACTGCAACCAGCAAGACCTAGCTGTCACTTAAGTGGCCCACCCGTAATTATGCAGACTTAATTTGACTTGACTCAATAAAAACTGAACGGATGAGTCATAAGAACATTCACTCCCCTCACAGTTGTCATGAAGGGTAATATTAGCTATAATATTAGCCAAAACCATCTTTTGTACCAGGCTGTAAACGTTTTTATCAGCTGTAAAATTGGCCAGTTTTGCAGTCAGTGAACATCTGAAATTAAAGACGAGTCGATGAAGTTTCAGTTACTTCCGTATTGGCTTCACAAGGGAGAGCGGGATGTTGCTGCTTGGTCAGAAGGCACGATGGGCTGTTTTAAGAGTGATCTAAGCTCAGATCCAAACAGCTGAAACTGCTTTTTTGAACTGCTTTTTGCACCACCAGCAGAATCAAATTATTTGTAAATAGTTTTACCCATGTCTTTTCCCAGACACCTGAGGATGAAGATGAGGAAAAAAAGACTGATGCTGCTCCCCCTGCTGAATCAGAGAAAAGTGTGAAGTCAGAGGAAAAACACATTCCAATAGCACCATCCGAAATCAAGCTTGAACCTAGCACTGCTACTCTTGAGTCATATGACCCTAATGTCCCAGTGGGTAAGATGCCTTTGTTTTTTGATTTGATATAAGTCTAGAACTAGTCTGTTTCACAGTTTACTCAGAGAAAGTATAAAACATCTTCAAAGAAATGTGAGATTAAAAATCATTGGAAATTTGGAGAACTATTAAAAATAAAATGGGCTGTTTTTGTCCACAGTGAGATTGTTTTTGTTGTGTTATAAATGTGCAAGCTGGGGTTATCCTAAGAAAAAAACAAAGCACAGAAATATGGAGACATGCGGTAATATTGGCTTCTTCTGCTCTGGTTTCAGGTGTGGAGTTTGTGAAGATGGGATATTATTGCAGAGTCTGCTTCCTGTTTTACTCCAATGAGGACACTGCTAAGAAGATTCACTGCAGTAGCCAAGCACACTACGATAAACTTAAGGTGACTTCTTTTTTGTTTTTTTGTCATAACCATTTTTTATTCAGTGTTTTTCAAAACAAAAATTTAACTTTTTTTTTCTTTCTTCAACAGAAATATTTGGAAAAAGAAAAGGCCAAAGCACAGACTAACGGAGTGAAGAAATGAACTGTTGACTACGAGACATTGCTTCCCATGTTCATTATGCCATGCTTGTGTTTTCGTGCATTCAGTTGTTTTGTTTTTTTAGGTTTTTTTCTTAAAAAAAAGTTTAGACTGAGGGATTGCTCTTTTTAATGTAGCAATAAAAGCTGAGGCCTAAGCAGTTTCTATCTGTTCTGTTTAGCGATTTAGATGTGAGGACATTTTACACATTTAATTGCTACTATTACTGTGTTTTTGTTTTTCAGTTCTTTTATTAAACTTCCAGCATTCCTCTGAGTTTGTCTCATTGTTTTTAATCATTTTTTAGAGGTTTTGTATTGTATTTTGTGAAAGAACAACATGTGCATGCCACAAGTGTTAATTAATCAGTGCTACCTAAAAATGCTTTGGAGTAAATTTGCATGAATAATAGTTTTCTCAAGGCATTGTAAACTTTCAAGTCAATGTCAGTGGTCTGTATTATTAGACCAAATAAATATCTATAGGTCATTTCTAGGGCCCCGTCTCATTTTAAGGTTGTTTCTGATGAATTTGACTATTGCAATTTCTTATGGTGAATGAATGTCAGCTAGGCTTGATTGCTACACTATGTGAGCTATTTTTGGCATCTAAGTATGATTACTTTTTCTAATTGTTCACAAAGACAGAAGTTTGAGATGGTATAAAGAACACAGGAAAACAAATGGGTTCATTTAAACAAAGTGCATTTTCTTTTATAAGGAGTGAACCTGCCAGTCACTTCAGTTTAGTATGAACTGTGCTCCTCCAACATCTTTACATAATAAAGAAATTATTTAGAAATTACAAAGCACAATGATTATTTTGGTAATTTGGAGATTGGCAAACAGCTATTTTTGCTTTTTGATAAGCATTTTTTAATCAACAATTATCCTTGCTTGTTTTAATAAAAAATAATAGGTTCAGAAAGTCAGGTAAAGCATATTATTTGAGTAATGTTTTACAAATGTATAGCCCCGAGTTTTCAGTTAAGCAAAAAGATAAATGATAACGAAAGCAAAAGTATTAAAAACGTGATAAGACATTTATTTGGCTGGGTAGTTTTTAATCGCACTAACGGTAACCCTTAAAGAGACTTTTAAGATACGTTTGTGCGGATAAAAACAGCTTTGTCGACTATTTTTTGTCATGGTGAGAATTATCCTAGCTGTTCTACGTTGATAAGTATAAAGGAGTAACACAATTGTTTTATATGAGCTGGACTGAACTGACAACTATACATTTATTATATATATAAGGTTTAGCTTTACATTTTGTAAGTATTTATGTCAAGCTAAAATGATAATCGTACACCCAATGTTTTGTAGGGTGTATGTTTTATACTGGTCGCAGTAAAAAAAAAAAAACGGACGCTGATGAATGTGTATTATGCAACTGTACCGTGAACTTGATTTCTCATGTTATGTAAATCTGTCTGCCATGGGTAATACTTTGACTTTTATTTTGAAGGCTCTAACCCAGCTTCCGGTTGAAAAGCAGGACAAGGAGAACGGTCTTCGCCAGAACCGCTGCTTTACCGATCTTCGTTGATTAATTCTTTATTCTGTCTTGCGTTGGTGAGTTATGTTTAGCAATACCAAAATATTAAATTTAGTCATTACGTTATATCTGTATTTTAACAATGCGTCAGATCAAGTCGATAAATGATCGGGAAAATGGCAGCTAACGTTAGGTCCAAGGCCAAACACAATAGATTCCCCATTTCTGCACAACATCCTCTTTACATCCACCTTTTAATCAAATTTCACTCTTACTGAAATATGTTTTATGAAATGTTATTAGATTATAACCTTACATAAAATATCCAGTTTCATTTATTTGTTATGTTTTTGTATGCATGTTAAACGAAAGTAAAAGCGAAGCACGAAAGGTAAATATTTAATTAAAGCTTATTTTGTGTAAATTGTGGCTTTAAATAAAAAAAAGTAAATCTATCGAAAATTACTTAACCAGTTTATCAACGAACTAATTATATTGATTTTGCTGGCTGTGATGTTACGGACTTGATTCAGCTAGTTTTATATGACAAATCGTGAAACATCCACAAAGTGAATTATATGATTTTTCATCTCAAGGTAAGGCTGATACAGGTGATACACCTCAACGGATTCATCCGCAGATCTTCCACCTTAAGCTGATCACTTCAACATTTTACAATACATTTATGAAGATCAAATTCTCTTCAACATCTTTTTAACAGGTTAACAACAAAGACTGCTAATTTTGGCAGGACCTAAAAGGTCCAACACGACTGTGCACAATGTCTTATAATCCACCATACCGAAACCCTCAAGGGGACAAAGATGCACGAATCTATACCCGGGACTCGAGCGCTTACAGGTCAGGAATTAGGAGCACAACTCCGCACCGGACATCTTCATCCTCATCAGAACAGCCCGTATTCCCGCCGAATAAGGCATTGTCCTTTCTGCATAGCTGCGGACTGGATGCTGAAGATCTTCAAACTCTGGCCAAGCTTCCCGAGCATCTCATCACAACCGATACCCTTCCTGACCTTCTCACAGAAATCAAAAAGAAGAAATTGTCCCACACTTCTTCACCCAGGTCCAGTGTGCTCCCAGCCGCGTCGTCAGCTCGCTCCTGGGACGATAGGAGCCACGCTCAGTCGGTTGAGTATCCTTTAGATTTGCCTGCCCGTCAGTCGTATTCCCTTAATCGAGAGCAAGCCCAAACCTGGGATGACAACTGGGGAGATGTCCAGCAAACAAGCTCTCCAGCAGCATCAAGCTACGTTGTTGAGTATAACCATCTGAAAGAGAAAAAGTCATACTATGATGAACCGTCTTATCCCCCAGAACCATCAAGAGAAATGTCTTACTCTAACTATGGCAAAGAAGTTGGTCACTCGTCGCATTTTTCCAGCAGAGACGCCAGTCATTCCTCACATCTGTCCAGTAGGGACAGTCAATCCTCACGTCGGTCAAGCAGAGACCTCGGTCAGACCTCACAGCACTCCAGCAGATACATCAGTCAGTCCTCAGTACGGTCGAGTAGAGACGTCGCTCCATCCTCACACCTGTCTAGCAGAGATGTCGGAGTACATTCACACATCGCCCAACCTTCGCCCATGTCCAACAGAAACGTTGGTATACCCTCACTCCTCTCCATAAGAGACCTCGCTCCAGCCTCACATCTGTCCAGCAGAGCTGTCAGGCAGCCCTCTTGGAAGAAAGGCTCGGCTCCTAGAGTACCTACCAGGAAAGAGGCATCCGATTTCCACGGGAGGACTCCACCGGTGTTTCCCTACGCATGCGTACTCTGTGAAATCACGGTCCTCTCTGACAAGGTAAGTAGCTTTTCGCTCTCACAGATTCTACATTACCAGCTATTTACCAGACAGTTTCAGGCATAATACACATGAGCGCACTGTGGCTTATGAGGTAAGTCTATGTATCATGTTTATTAACAGTGGAATTTGTGCGGTAAAGGGAGAGTTCAACCCAAAATGAAAATCCATCATCATGATGTACCAACACAAAAAGTTACACGAAAGTAGCCCACTTAAGTTAAACATATCCTCATCCTTCTGCAATAACCCTCAAATCTCTTTCTGGTAAATTTGCTGCATCATGATTGGTCATGAAATACGCAAGAATCAACAGAGACACCAATGGCAGACTGGCTTTGATGCTTCATGACACAGCTTTTTTGAATATATACCTCAATAAATGAGATTTTAGAGTTATAGTTTAAGGGAAGATTATGGCAATTATTTTTTGATATGAAGTTTGTCTTTATTTGTCCAATTCCAAGAGAACACTCAAAATTCACATTTGGTTGAATATGCAGTTGAAAGTATTAAGATTTATTTATTTTTTTCTCCACTGGTGGAAAAACTGTTCATCTTAACCATATATATGACTATTTGTTAAGACTCCCATTTTTAAAAGTCACTCTACAATATGGACACACTATTGCTGTAAATGTTGTCAAATAAATTTCACATATATATATATATATATATATATATATATATATAAATATATATAAATAAAATAAGTTATCTAGGATGAGTTCTGAATAGATGGTGAGAGATGTTATTTGTGTTTTAGGACTGGTCTGTGCATATAAATGGACCCCAACACGCTAATAGTCAACTCAGTCTTGTGGAAAAGTAAGTTTTGTTTTATTTTTTATTTCTGTTCATGCTTGTGCAACCATGATGCTAAACATGTATAGGGGACGAGCCAGAAGTTCAATCATTTTAGGTTATGTGTCAGGGGTTCACTTCCACTCACATATTGATATAATGCGGATCTACTGTACTGAAACATGTAGATTAAAGCAACTGCCAAAATGAGCAAATCAAAATGAATATTTTAATCTTTTAGATATCCAGCGTGGGATCAGACAATCCATTCTGCACGGAGGTAGAGTCATTCCTAATCCTATTTATACGTTTCATAAATTGTACATTTTCATAAATGTTTGGAACGTGCTATTTGTATTTATCTTTTACAGGAATGAGCCTGAATCCGAGAGACCAAAGCATGGAACAATCCAGGCAAGAGGTGAAGTGAAGTCTTTACCCCCTCCTTAGTCATGTAATCATTTTCTAGATATGCACTCTAAATAAGACAGGGTTGTGCTTTTTACAGATAGAATCTCAAGCCAAAAAATTGGACCATCAGGCAGCAGAAGTGGAGCTTCGACCAGTAGAAGTGCACCAACAAGCCGTAGAAAACAAAATAAAATTGAACCTCCATCAAAGGTGGTTTGCGTTTTTGAAGTTTGAAGTTTTAAATATCACTGTAAATGCTTGATTAACGAGACATTATTTGATTGTATTTCAATGCAGTGCAAAGTGGTGTGTGTAAAGTTTGAAAACAATGAAGTGGATGAAACCTACCTGAAACATTTGCTTGGCCAGTTTGGGGCGATTGTCAAAATTATTATGTTTCCTAATCTGGTATGGAAGTTAATTTATTATTATTATTATTATAACTAAGTAACTCCTTTTTAAAAATTCTGTTATTTTGTGCCTATATTTTCATAGTTTTGCACTTGCACTTGCACTTTTTTTGTTTTTGGTTAAATTTGTAATTTTTGTAGGCTTTGGCAGAGATGGGAACGATGGGTCAAGCAGAGGATATTGTAAAATATTTCTCACAAAACCCCTTGAGGTTCAAAGGGAAAAAGCTGGAATTTTCTCTGTCTGCAGCCTTCAGTTTTCTACAGGTCAGTTATATTCTATAAACATTGAATGTAATGTAAGCCAGGACTTTTTGATGCCAAATGTCAATATAAACCTGCCATTTCCAGTGCGTGCGTGCGTGCATATCAGTCAGAAGTCAGAACTATTAGCCTCCCTGAATTATTAGCACCCCTGTTTATTTTTTTCACTAATCTCTGTTTAATGGAGGGAAGATTGTTTTAGCACATTTCTAACCATAATAGTTTTGACAAACCATTTCTAATTACTGATTTATTTTATCTTTGCCATGATGACAGTAAATAATATTTTACTTGATATTTTTCAAGACACTTCAATACAGCTTAAAGGGATATTTAAAGGCTTAACTAGGTTAATAAGGTGAACTAGGCAGGTTTGGGTAATTAGGCAAGTTATAGTATAATGATGGTTTGTTCTGTAGACAATTGAAAAAAGAATTAGCTTAAAGGGGCTAATAATTTTGTCCCAAAATGTTTTTTAAAAGATTAAAAACTACTTTTATTCTAGCTGAAATAAAACAAATAAGATTTTCTCCAGAAGAAAAAATATTATCAGACATATATATATATAATGTCTATTGACAACATGATGCTGAGTCTGATTCTCCGTTCCGCCCCCGTTTACACTTGTCTTAGTATTAAAATGGCCTTTTAGAACAAAAATGATTCACATCCACACTGTGTTTTACCTCGCATTTCTGAACAACCCTTCGTCTGCTGAAAAATCACATCACATGACCACACACACAGCCACACACACTGTCAGGCGCTCGTCTGAGCTCCAGAGAGCAGTACACATCGGACAGTTTATCAAGAATGCACCGCTGGATCGTGTCTCACTATAGTTGTTAAACATGATGTTTAATTAATTTTGTTTCTATCTAATGACTTTTTGGTCTTTTGAATCTATCTGTTAACGTGTCACAGCATTAGGGTTAGGGTTTATCAAATGATGTTAAACAGAACAAGGAAAATTTAACGGTATGTCTGATAATATTTTTCGTCTGGAGAAAGTCTTATTTGTTTAATTTCAGCTAGAATAAAAGCCATTTTAAAGTCAAAACTATTAACCCCTTAAAGCTCTTTTTTTTTTTGCGGTAGTCTACAGAATAAACCATCGTTATACAATAACTTGCCTTGTTATATATGTCCTAATTAGCTATTGCATTGTGTGCTCACTTTCCAAAAAACTTTCCTAATGCCACTACTTGGCAGCTCCTTCAGAAGTCATTAGTTTCATCTTAGATATATGTGATATCCTAATAATATTTGAATATTGTTTGACTCTAATGATATTTGAATATTATCCTTCATGTTTCAGGGCTCTCGTGTGGTGAGCTTTTCACCAATACCATCTGGAGAAGGCGTAAGCTCTGAGTTGATGGCCATTGCCAAGCGATTCGGATCAGTAATACAATCACAGTTTCTGCCACACCGGGTAACCAAATTCATTATAGAAATATTTCTGTTTATTTGCTTTTTATATCTTTTATTTTTCTTTTTGGTCACCAATGAAAGTAAAAGATTTTTTTTCTTTTGTTTTTTACAGGGTTATGTGGAGATGGCTCTTGTGGAAGAGGCCAGCAAATTAGTGGACCACTATTCAACTAATTCACTGAAGTTAAAAGGAAAAACCATTACTGTAGCATTTTCAACTGAATACCAGACGCTTAGGTAGATTTGTTATGTTAGTTTTCTGAACTTTTTGAGACACTATTTTGTTTAGCTTTGTTAGTGACATTTCACACTTTTTACTAGTTTAATGGACACAGTTTCCATTCTTTTTTCTAAACACTAACATGTTTAATATCTTTCTTAATGGTCTAGTGATCTGGAAACTGACAAATATAAATTACCAGCTCATCAAAGCAGCAACAGGAGGAGAGAGAGGAGAAGTTACAGCCCCAGAAGGAGGTCCTCCCAAAGAGACTCTCCCAGCCCCAAACGAAGGGCCTCTGAGGAGGGCTCCCATCCTAGCCAGGGTCACGATGCCAAGAAACGAGTAGAAAGTCGACGCTCTAGAGAGGATAGCTCATCCAAATCACATTCCAAAAATGGCTCTCCTTCAAGAGACCTGGTCGTGAAAACCGAAGAAGAGGAGGGTGAGGGGGAGATGGTTGAAGAAGACAACCAGTCTGACAACATGGATGAAGGTAGTGATCTTGAAGGGCTTGCAGTTATAGCAGATGATGGTGAAGAACTAAATACAGAGGATGAATACACGGTAGATGAAGACCTTGATGACGAGGCACTTGATACCTCAGATGCTCTGATCGATGCACCTGAAGATATGCAAACAGTGAGCGAGTCAAGCCAGACTGTACCTTCAGACATGAACACATCGGACATACAGCCAGAGACCACAGAGGGTGAACCTAGTGCTATAATTTCAGAAAGATTAAATGAAGAAGGGAATGAGGAAGCCCAGGAGCCTCAACAAGGTGAGCAAAAAGAGCTTCAAGAGGAAAAGGAGCCCCCACGAGAAGAACAAAAAGGAGAGCAGAAAGAAGAGCTTAATCAAGAAGAGCAAATAGAAGAACTTAAACAAGACGAACAGAAAGAAGACCTTCAACCAGAAGATAAAAAAGAAGAGCTGCAAGAAGTGGAGCACAAAGAGAGTCAAGATAAAGAAAATGAGCAAAACAATGAAACCATGACAGTGGAAGAGGTAAACAAGAGTTACTCATGCCAGCATCTAAAAAAAACTTTTGATTTGCTTGTGAGACACTGGCTGGGATTCAATCTGTGTTATCAATCTGTGTTAATTGACCATTTAAAGCAGGGGTCATCAAACTTGTTCATGGAGGTCCCTAATAAAACACACCTGAACAAGCTGATCAAGGTATTACTAGGTATACTTAAAACATTAAGCCAGGTGTGTTGAGACAAGTTGCAGGGACACCGACCCACCAGGACCGAGATTGGTAACCCCTGATTTAAAGCATCATAGTGGGAAAGATTGATAAAAACACCAAATTTTAAATAGAAAATTCACAACTTGTTCCCTTGAGGTGATTTTAGGCCTAGGTGGTCTAAACCCTGAAATAGTTACCATTACACCCTCATGACTGTTATGCTTGTGTTGTTTGTTATTGATTACTAGGTTACCAATACTACAGCTAATTGCTCTAGTGAGTTGGTGGAAACTTGGTTGGCACTTTAGGGCCAATTTACACAACACAGATACACAACATCAAACAAGTTTGTTTATTATTTGAATGTTTTGAAGAAAAAAAAAACTATCACTGTCATGTTCACACTGCCCCAATTGCTACACACAATGATTAAATGTAAATTAAACGATCCTTCTAAAAAGACGTTTACATGAAGCCTATCTGGTCTGTGGTCAGATTAAACAATTTTGTCAGATAATCATTTCACACTGCTCAGACGATCCACAAGTCGACATATAGTGAAACATTTCAGCTGATTGTGAGAAAAAAATTACATTAAATTGTACCTGTTCTATTTGTAGGAGGCGGCAGATTCCTCAGAGAATCTAGAAAACGCACTGACAGAGCAAGGTAATTATTTTATTGTTAAGTAATTTAAGCATAAAATCAATCAAGTTCTGATGTTTGTTTGTTTTTTATAAAATGGTTTTACTGGTTGGAGATTTCAGAGAAAATTGAACAATATGTCCATTTTGTTTTAGGTGATGAAAATAAGATTTCCGCCCTAGAAACAGAGGTTGGTTGGTTTTTTTTACCCTCAAAAATAAAAGCAAATTCTATAATTTATTATTATTATTATTATTATTATTACCTAAAGTAATTTTTATTTATTAATGTTTTTGCTTTATTAGGAACAGTATGGCAGAGTTCTTGAGGTGGCAGGTTTTCCAGTTGCTAAAAAGTACAGTGAAGCAGATTTGCTGAAAATTGGGGAAAAATATGGAGATGTGGCAGGCTGTTGTTTGGTTCGTAGCAATCGAAAGGTAAAGTGTTCAATATTCATAATTTTAATGTTAAATAAAAGACAAGAAGTGTATGCAAATGTCAAACTTTGATATACAAACAAATCTAATCTAATTTAGCAGAATAAATTATGCCTAAAACAGATTCTTCGCATGTACATTACATTTTTAGTGCTTCTTAAGTGAAGTTTATTTCTAAAGTAATTTCGAGAGGATCACATGCTTATGATTGCTAGCGGCTGGAACTGCATTATCCAATTCTCAATGCACCAATCAGACGACTCCTTAGCTACTACAAATACCCTGGGTTACGCATCACCCCTATCTTCCTTTTGAAAAATCCCTCCTTCCACCCCTACTCTTCCTACATGGGTGACATGGTGGCCCAGTGCTTAGCACTGTTCCCTCATAGCAAGAATGTCTCTGGTTCCAGGCTTTACCAAACCAGCAGACGTTTCTGTGCGGAGTTTGCACGTTCTCTGCTTGCTCACATGGGTTTCCCAGGGTTTCCCGGTTTCCTCCCACCGATCAAAAACATGCAACCTAGGTTTTATTGACTAATCCAAATCAAAACCATAGTCTTGCCCCTACCTAGTATCTCTTTAAGAGCAACTACTATCTGCTCTTTAGCCATCATGACAGGGGAGTTCTTGAGATCTACCTGAGCTCAAACTCCCCTCTTGCCTTGCAAACGAGTGGAAGCCCCGGACTCAAGGATCTTACAAGCTCAGGGCTCTCTCCCGGGACAGCATGCCAAAGTAGCTTATAATCAATCATAAGCTAAGTGTGAACTCTTGAAAACAAGGTAGTTTGGATTTGATTAAGTGGCAAAATTATTTTAGCCATTTCATCAATTTGAACATTTAAGAATAAATTACTTAATTTCCACAATAATATGTAGTTTCACAAGTTCTACATAATTTATGTAAAATGTTTTATTAGAATAATCTTAATGAATTGTTGAATAGGCTTTTACTCATAACAATGATGAACTGATAAACCTAATTTAATTTAAGACATTATCAGATTATTATGCTTCAATGTAATCATACTGGCCAAAAAAGGGCTCCCATCATAGGCCTCAAACTCGATTCCTGCATGGCCACAGCTCTGCACAGTTTTGCTCCAACCCTAATCAAACACAGCTGATCCAACTAATCAATGGCTGTTTCTCAATTCCAAGAACGCAGAGAACGGACTTGTTCTTGTGGAGACCGGTCTTGCCAGGTGTCCTCGGAAGAACGAACTCAGGAGAACGCGAGGGCAGAGAACGCGTCCTTTGAGAAATGGGATGCTTCGTTCTTCCTGATGGTCACATGACTTTCACGTGTTTTAAATAAAAATTATTTAAACATTACAGCACTCATACAACGATTTATTGTTTTTCCCCTTTTCAAAATATATACTTTGCATAAAAACATTATAAATCTATATTGCACAATATAAATAAAACATTTTAATACGAATTTCAGCAAATAAACACCCTTAATGTGTTTATTCCTTTATTAAGATGTTTATGGTTATATTTATATTCACCTTTTCATTTAGGGAAACTCCTGAGATAAATAAGTCATATCTCTGAACTTTAATAATATATCTAAATAAAATGCAGCGCTTCCCACCTCCAGTCGCAATGACTTCTGGGACTTCCAGAGCGAGTTCGGTGCTCAAGTCTGCATCGTTGCGTCCTCTATCAAAATCACATCCGGGAAGTTCTCTGCGTCCTCTGTACTTGCGGTCTTGAGTATTGGAACTGAACTTAGGCAGCTGATGATGACGTTGCATGAGAACACGAGGACGCAAGACAGCTGAAGAACGCATATTGAGAAACAGCCAATGTGTTTAAGACTACTAGAGACTGTAAAGCAGGTGGCTGGTGTCTGCCAGGTGTGGCTCTCCACACAATGGTTTACAATGGTTATTCCTATTCATTGGCTGTTTCTCAATACGCATCCTTCAGCGGTCTTGCGTCCTCGTGTTCTCGTTTAACGTCATTATCAGCTGCCAAAGTTCAGTTCCAATACTCAAGACTGCAAAAACAGAGGATGTGTGAAATTTCCCGGATATGATCTTGATATCGAGGATGCACCGATGCAGACTTAAGCACCAAACTCGTGCTAGAAGTCCCAGAAGTCATTGCGACTAGAGGTGGGAAGGTGGGCATTTTATTTAGAGATATTATTAAAGTTGAATATAAATATAACCATAAACATCTTAATAAAGGAATAAACACATTACGGGTGTTTATTTGCTGAAATTCGTATTAAAATGTTTTATTTATATTGTGCAACGTATCTTTATATTGTTTTTATGCATTGTGTATATTTTGAAAAGGGGAAAAAAAATAAATCCCTGTATGAATGCTGTAATGTTTAAATAATTTTTCATTAAAATCGTGTGAAGGTCTTGTGACCATCAGGAAGAACACAGCATCTCATTACTCACAGCACGCGTTCTCTGTTCTCGCGGTCTCTCGAGTTTGTTCTTCCGAGGACACCTGGCAAGACCGGTCTCCACAAGAACGCAAGTCCGTTTTCTGCATTCTTGGAATTGAGAAACAGGCATTGTCACCCAGCCCTACTCCTTAATTTTATGATATGTTTTACATGAGTTGTTTACATGACATGTGCAGAAATTTTTTTAAATATTTTTTTTTATTTAATGTTGTTGTTTTTTTCCAGGTGGAAAAGGCATTAATTGAAATGGTGAATGCTGATGATGCTGCAAAACTTGAAGCTGATTGTAAGAAGCAGCATATTAAACTAGGTGGCAAAATCTTGAGGATAAAAGTGTCTCAGAAATACAGCCAAGTGAATGAAGGGTAACTTGCATTTAAATGACTACAGCATTATTTTTCTAACACCTTTCTTTATTGTATAATATTGCATTCTGTTTCTCAGGAACGATGTTGACCCCGAGCCTGCGAAAGTGGAAGGCAATGACTTAGTGAATGTTGAAGATGCAACTCTGAATTTTGAAGATAAAAATACTGAGCCCACATGTTCAGTGGCACCCATTGAAGAGAGTACAGTCCTGATGTCAGAGACCGAAACCACTGAAGAACCTGATACTCCAATGGAAACCAACACAGACTCAATTACGCAAACATCTAGTGATGAGGAGGTAAAATCAACTCTCACGGGCCCCAAAATAAAATAAAAAAAGAGTCTCTCAGATCATCTTTTTGATTTACACCTCAGCTAACACAGTGGTTTTTATTTTTCAGGAAGGGTATGGCAGAGTGATCCGGGTTCGACATCTTCCAGTGTCTGATGAATACACTGATGCAGATTTTCTGAACATCGCAAAACCATACGGGACAGTAATACGTCACTGGATGTTTCGCCTCCATCGAACAGTAAAGTGTTTCAAATAAATTTAGTGTACTATTCAATCGGATTGAATCTTTCACTAATTTTAATAACACAATTCCTACCCCCCAAACCAGGGACTAATTGAGATGGAGACTGCATCCGATGCTGAGAAGGTTTTGTCTGCAGCCAAAATGAAAAAAATTACAGTTGCTGGAAAACATCCCAAGATTGCAGTGTCCACCAAACATGCCAATTTAAATAAAAGGTATCACATAGTAATGTATCATTGTATGTAGAAGCTTGTTTTTTTAATGTAAAGCCTTTAGTTCTGCATATTAACGTAAAATCCATCGGTTTTATCTAGTGCTGTAAATGATTAATGGTAACTAATTACAAACAAACAAAAAGTTATTTTGTCCATACTGTATACAGTGCTCAGCATGTTTAAGTACACCCCTCACAAATCTCTCTTTAATTCATATTTTAATAGGAAGCTATACAATATTATTTTTTTGCATATGCATTAGATTAGTCAGTACTGAAGCCAAATCTGGAGGAAAAAAACTTATAATAAAAAAAAACTTTATTTAACATATAAATTATGCTGAGCACTGTATATTGAGTATATATAAATACACTCGTCCATGTATAATTCTATATACAAATAATAGATACATGTCAATATTTTGAGCATGTGTATATACATAATTGATCTACATAGTACATTTGCATATATTATGTAAATGTCAAATTTAATTTAGTGATTTAGTTGTTAAACAGCTATTATCAATGATAAAATGAATCCGTCATTGCTTTCTTAAACTGAATTGAAAATATTTGCTTGTTTATTTTGTTTGCTAGGTACTTTCTATACCAATCTGAGTTGGAGAAGACAAAAGATGAATCCAGCACACAGAATGATGAGGTTAATCATTATTGCCGTTATTATAGAATTTAAATGTCTGGTTTTACACATACAGTTAAAGTCAGAATTATCAGCCCCCCTGAATTATTAACCCCCCTGACTATTTTTTCCCTAATTTCTGTTTAACAGAGAGAATAATTTTTTTCCACACATTTCTAAAGATAATAGTTTTAATAACTCATTTTTAATAACTGATTTATTTTATCATTGCCATGATGACAGTACATAATATTTTACTACATATTTTTAAGACACTTCTATACAGCTTAAAGTGACATTTAAAGACTTAACTAGGTTAATTTGGTTAACTAGGCAGGTTAGGGTAATTAGGCAAGTTATTGTATAGTGATGGTTTGTTCTGTAGAGCCATAGCTTAAAGGGGCTAATCATTTTGACCTTAAAATGAGTAAAAAAAATATTCAAAACTACTTTTATTCTAGCCGAAATAAAACAAAAGACTTTCTCCAGAAGAAAAAATATTATCAGACATACAGTGAAAATGTCTATGCTCTGGTAAATACCATTTGGGAAATATTTAAAAAAAAATATATATATATATTTTTTAATTCTGACTTCAACTGTATATAAATATACGTGTTTTGTATGGAAAGCTTTCAGTTGCTGCCGTGTAGAACACTTACTGATGCAGTTTTTTGAATGTTGAATTACAAGAAGCAGGTTACTGAAGCGGACAATGGAACTGGAACACAAGCGGAAACACAAACACTCCTGATGGATCCAGTGGGTAAGAGTCCAGATTTCACAATCCACGATCTTAGACTACAAGATTACACACACAACCCTGCAAAGAGCTCTGCATGGTACAACCGCTCATGGAAAACCACCAAATTACCATTTCCAAACCTCGAGCAATTATGAAAAAACAGCGGTGAAATAATTTGTTTGCAATCACGTTGTTCTGGTGAAATTCAGATGGATAGATATTTGCCTGTTATCAAGGCAGTATATACTGTAAGTATACTATAGTAAATACTAGTGTTTTAAAGCAAACTATAGATAATTACTTGCATTAAACTCTCATACTAATTACATTGTTGCTGTGGTACATTAGTTATAAACAAATTATCCTATAGGCTTCAGTTTTATATGCTATAATCATCACAATGCACCACAGTTTACACTAATGTAAAGTATTTATTACAGTTTATCAGTTTACCAATATTCTGTACCCCTCTTTAACAAAGAGTTGTGCACATTATACACTTTACTATGTGGTTCAAAGACATGTTTATTATAAATAACTAGTTTTCCCCGTACAGACAAGGTTATATGTTCCAGACATCACAAAATAACATGAAAGCATACAAAAGCTCTACATTATTATTGATTTTTTTTCTAAGGGGTGAAAAGTGCTTTACAATATTAACGGTCTAGTTTAGTCACAAGGGTTGCATTTCTTTTTTGTTCTGTCGATGAATTTTACCGTCAACAAACATTCACCACTGCTGCACATACAGCCTCCTGAGACATTTTTTTCTGTGATTTCCTACATCCATTTTGGGACCACTGTAGTGGACCACAGGACCATTTTAGTTCAAAACAACAGCCAAACTCGGACAACAAAACAGTACAGGATATGGCTGTAAAGGGATATTAATCCAATATTAATGTAACAAAAACTAAATAAAAGCCGTTTTTTCCTATTGTATTGAAATTCCTGAAACAGTTTAGTCTGAAAGAGAGCCGAACTCCAAAAAATTGTTGTTAATCCAACCAATTTAACAAATTTAACATAATAGCGATTTAAAACTGATTGTCATTCTCTATCTGTCTCTAATTCTCTAATTGTCTGATTGTCAGACTCTAAATCAGAGTCTCCCTCAACTATCTCATAAAGAATCCTCTCTGCTTCAGTTCTGCCCCCTACAACATCCAGTCATTAATTACATTAAGATGGTCCTGGAGTCCATTATAGTGGACATTAAAAAAAAAAAAAAAAGTGTTTCCTGACACTTTAATAAACAAATAAATATGTAATAATTATAGTAAAAAAAAAACATTTAAATAGCTAAATTTTACATGCCTCTCTCCTTCCCATAAAATGTGCTTGTTTGTATGTCGGCCATTTTGGATGCAGTGTAAGAAGTAGTTCCTAGCATGCCAGCCAATCAAATGACATCACTAGAAAGCCTTGGCTGTCCACTACAGAGGACACAGG
This sequence comes from Danio rerio, assembly GCF_052040795.2. NCBI lineage: Eukaryota > Metazoa > Chordata > Actinopteri > Cypriniformes > Danionidae > Danio > Danio rerio. The sequence continues at coordinate 29,169,124 of NC_141034.1, read as the reverse complement.
TCAATGGGTGGGGTCTCAGGGGGATAGACATTAAGGTTACGGTTGTTTATTCTGCTGAAACGCCAGTAAAGACTTGGATTAGAGCAAAGCAAAATGGAAATTTCATTACAGCGAATACATGGCAGGGTTCGATAATTATATAGTGTGCCGGTGTTTTTATCTGAATTCTATATAACATTAACATATTTAAACAGATAGCTAAGCCCGTATTTAATCTTTATTGGTGCTGTCAAATTAATTATCTTGTAAAAAAAAAAAAAAAAAGTTTGTACACGGACGTATTGAATAAATGGTCAGTACATGCCACCTTTCATTTTTCAGCCAGTTTTTTTTAACTTTCCCTCCTTTATTAGCAAATTTTTAGAACTTGATAAAAGCTGTCCTGCATTTCTTATTTTGGCTCATTTAAACAATCTAAAACAAAATAAAACAGAAACATTTTGATATTCTGATAGATTCCTATGTAGAAGAATCACATCCTGTCCTCCATCTGAATCTGAATTTCGCACATCATCAATGACATCATGTGAAAACAGCCTATATCATAGCTTCAGTATATTTGTTTAAATGGTTTTGTCTTTCGTATTATGTTGCTCATATTATAAAACAGTAAGGCACTAACAAAGACTGTGCTTTCACCTCTGCTCTGTTGTTCTCTACCAACAGGGATGGAGTTTGTTCGACCTGTGGTGGGTTATTTCTGCAACTTGTGTAATGCCATCTATGCCAGTGAGGAAGAGGCCAAGGGTGAACACTGCAGGACCCCATTGCATCATCAAAAGCTGAAGGCAAATACCTTTACACAGTCTCTTGCTCATTTGATATGCTGTAATACTACAGGACTGACATTTGCTTTGTTTTCTTTTTTCTTAGGAACACAATGAACAAAACGGTTTAAAATAAACCATGACCTGATCCTAAAATCCTTCATATACATTCACCATTAAAGCATACTCTTGTTAATTCACATATTAATTTGTTAATTAATTAAGAATTTCAGTATAACTGGAAAATTAGATTTTAATTTCAGGCTAGCGACTATTGTGTTTGTTTGGTGTTTTTTTTATTTTAGCTAAGAATTTTATCTGATAATCAAGAAAAACAAATCTAAATGCATGTACTTTCCTGCAATGTCCACCTAAAATTTCTAAGTAAAATAAAATGCAGTACTGTTGATTCTGCATATATTACAAAACATGCCCGGCTGTTTGTTTTCATTGTTCAAAAACTTTTTTTTTTAATTTATATTTTATTTATTTATTTTTTAGGCATAGGCATTATATAATAGATCGTTTTGAAAAGAGATCTTGGCGGGTTTATTATTAATGCATTACTAAAATATAATTGTTAATAATAGGTAATGCTCGGAGTTCACATGAATATACAGTGACAATTAAAATAGATAAAGGCTGTAGTAAATGTATTAAGTTCAAGTTCAATTGTTTTTAGAGCACATTTAAAAGCAGTCACAAGGCTGATCAAAGTGCTGTACATAAGACAAGGACAAAATAAAAAGACAGAATATAAAAACCGAAATAAGGCAAGAGAAACGTCTAAAAATGTAGCAGTAGAAACGACTATTAAAATAATCTTAAAAAGCCAAGCTAAAAAGGTACGTTTTAAGAAGTGATTTAAAAATAGAAAATAATGGAGCCATTCTAATCTCAAGGGGCAAGGTGTTCCACAACCGAGGACTCTCCACAGAGAAAGCTCTGACCCAAGAGAATGAAGCAGCTCTGAGAGATAGGATGGTGCTAGATTATAGAGTGATTTATATACCAGTAAAAGCACTTTAAAATCAATTCTGAATTGGACAGGCAGCCAATGAGGCCTCTTAGAAGAGGGGTAATGTGGTCATGTTTTCTGCTATTACAAATAAATCTACCAGCAGAATTTTGGACCAACTGAAGGCGAGAATCCTGGGATTTTGACATGCCACTGTAAAGTGCATTAAAGTAGTCTAACTGATGTAATGAAAGTGAGTACAGCCATCTCTTAAGTGGTGGGATTAAAAAAAGTGTTCAACTTTAGACTGCTAACGTATTGATAACTGGAGCCAATAACCGAACTGATCTGTTTGTCTAGTTTCAATGACTCATCAAGGATGACACCCAGATTGCGTACACGAGGGGATCTGAAGGCAGATAAGAAGATAAAATCTAGGCAAGAGTCCTGAACTATATCAGTAGTATTAGACCTGACCTGTTTTTTTACCAGGTTCAACAGTGTTGCTAGTTAGTCACTGTAGCAGAGCAGTTGCGGTAACTAACTTGAAACTGCTTGCAGTTAATTACTGTACTGTAGTTCTATATTTAAAGCATCATAGCTTCTGCATACACATTAAAGGTAAATCATATATCGTAATTGTAGATTTACTAAAATTAATCAGTATTTTTAACTGTTCTTAAAAATAGAAAGCGAATCAATTCTTCAGACAAATGTATTTTATCGTTTTGGGTGCAAACAAATATACAACAGAAAGTATCTATCAAAATTAAACAAATCAGCAGATATGACTACATTTTCTGTTTACAATGAAACAGAGGTTAAATTAATGAATAACATATGCAGTGTATTTAGGACACTTGTGTGTCAAAAGTAGGGTGGGAACTCCAGGAACTGCTGGTATAAAGTGTTGGGCTAACGCATTACAAGTTATGTAATAATGTTAGTTTTCTAAGTAAGTAACAAGTAACACATTTACGTTTTTAAAACAGTAACGAAAGTTTTTAGAATTTAAAATATAAATTGCTGAATTAAAATTGACGTTCAATCCTGCACTCAATGAGAGAATTTTCTCCCAGCAGAAACCAAGATGGCAGAGCCTTACATTTCTGCACTTAAAGTATTTTCATTTTTCTGAACACATGGAAGACAAGTACAAGTGGATTGTTTGTCTTAATGCTCATTTTACTTCACTTATAAGACAAAATACAAAAGCATCAAACACATTGCTTTAAGCGTTTTATTAAACCTTATATGCGGCATGTAAAGCTCTGGGTTCATGAGGTTCTCAGAAAATAATAATTAGGATAATGTTGTCTTCTGTGTTTTAAAGGTTATACAATGTGTTGTTTATTGCAGAGCTCTTCTTAAAAAAAAAAAAAAAAAAACTGCAAGTTCTGAAAGAGATCAAGCTTTAGCCAGGTATAAAAGAAGTAATCCAAAATAACTGAAAAGTAGCATAATGCATTACTTTCCATAAAAAGTAACTAAGTAACGTAACTAGTTACTTATTTGGGGAAGTAACTCAATATTGTAATGCATTACTTTTGAAAGTTACTTTCTCCAACACTGATGGTATATAGCATATTTTTAAAGCAACTGGCAACATTTTATCACAATCATGCATCTAATAATGAAAAAAAATTACTTTGTTCAAAGTTTTACAGTCAAATTCATTGAGCCTATTCAAAAACGTGTGCAAGTGCGGTTTTACGAATAGATTAACACACACTCAAAAACACATTTCTGTTAGTTATTTTGCAAAATATCATTACAGTGCCATTTAAAGGCTTACCTAGGTTAAACTAGGCACGTCAGGTTAATTAAAGGAAAATTAAACAAAATTCAAAGAAAGACCGTGACAATTGCCTTTCTCTGTTAAGTATAACTTGGGATATATTTTGAAAAAAAAAAAAATTCATTTCAGAAGAGGATGAATATTTTTGTCTTTAAATATATCTCTTCCATACATAATGCTTACCTTTGAATAAGCTCTGTGACATGGATTGACAAGATCAATAATGAGATTATTATTGTTAGGCAAATCAAAAGAATAATCACATACTCTAGATATGGTTAGAAACACGTTTGTCAAAAAAACAAAAGCACACACATCAGTCTTAATAGAATTGACAAAACAAAAATAAAGTCAATAACACCAAGGATCCAAATATCTTTTTTATTTATTTACTTTAAAAATCTGAAGACAACAAACTTTTCTATTGTCCCTAATATGAATTCACAAGTGGAAATACAGCTTTGATAAACTGATTAAACAAATTCACAACCTGTGACCTGACAGTGGAGGTTTACGTGTGGATGGCTATACAGTGTGTATCATCTTTTGTGATTTCCTGTGATGATTTCTGTGCAGAGGAGATTAGAATTGAATGATTTTAATGTGTATAAAACTGCTTAGTTACCAGAAAGGGACATCGCACTGTTTGCATCTGTGCATCATAGCAAAACCAATAAAGATGAGTTAGCCAAGTAATGCATATACTTGAATGTAATGTAAGAAGTTGTGAGGAAATGCTAATGATGTAGCTTTCAAGCACACAGTTCAAGATAAACTGGGAACCTTAAAAGGGACAATACATTTGTGTTTAGAATAAGACAGTCTGTGTACAGTATGTGCGTGTTAATGCCTAAACCATTTTCTGTCTAAAGATAAATGCTCTTAGATGGACATCTAGTTTCCATCCATCCATCCAAAAAACACTTGCCACAGACAAGACATCTAGCTATCTATCTAAGCCCACCACCACCCCCTTTCCCTTGGAAGAACATCTATTTTCCATCCATCCATCCAGGAAACACCTGCCACAGACAAGACATCTAGCTAACTATCTAGGCCCACCACCTCCTTTTTCCTCTTAGATGGACATCTAGTTTTTATCCATCCATCCATCCATCCATCCATCCAGGAAACATTTGCCACAGACAAGACATCTAGCTATCCATCTAAGCCCACCACCACCCCTTTTCCCCTGGAAGAACATCTATTTTCCATCCATCCATCCAGGAAACACCTGCCACAGAAAAGACATCTAGCTAACTATCTAAGCCCACCAGAACCCCCTACCTCTTGGAAGGACATCTATTTTCCATCCATCCATCTATTTATTCATCCATCCATCCATCTAGGAAACATCTGCCACAGACAAGACATCTATCTAACTATCTAAGCCCACCACCCACTTCCTATTGGAAGGACATCTATTTTCCATACATCCATCCATCCATCCATGAAACACCAGCCACAGACAAGACATCTAGCTAACTATCTAAGCCAACCACCAGTCTCTTCCTCTCGGAAGGACATCTATTTTCCACCCATACATCCATCCAGGAAACACCTGTCACAGACAAGTCATCTAGCTAACTAAACCCACCACCGTCCCCTTCCTCTTGGAAGGACATCCATCCATCCATCCATCTATCCAGAAAACACCTGCCACAGACAAGACATCTAGCTAACTATCTAAGCCCACCACCCACTTCCTATTGGAAGGACATCTGTTTTCCATCCATCCAGCAAACACCTGCCACAGACAAGGCATTTAGCTAACTATGTAAGCCCACCAGAACCCCCTTCGTCTTGAATGGACATCCATTTTCCATCCATCCATCCATCCATCCATCCATCCATCCATCCATCCATCCATTCATCCATCCAGGAAACACCTGCCACAGACAAGACATCTAGCTAACTATCTAAGCACACCACCATCCCCTTCCTCTTGGAAGAACATCTGTTTTCCATCCATCCACACATCCATCCATTCCTCTAGGAAACACCAGCCACAGACACGACATCTAGCTAACTATCTAAGCCCACCACCAGCCCTTTCCTCTTGGAAGGACATCTATTTTCCATCTATCCATCCATCCATCCATCCTGGAAACACCTGCCAGAGACAAGACATCTAGCTAACTATCCAAGCCCACCACCATCCCCTTCCTCCTGGAAGGACATCTATTTTTCATCCATCTATCCAATTATCTATGCAGGAAACACCTGCCACAGACAAGACATCTAGCTAAATATCTAAGCCCACCACCACCCCTATCCTCTTGGAATGACATATATTTTCCATCCATCTATCCATCCATCCATCCATCCACTCATCCAGGAATCACCTGCCACAGACAAGACATCTAGCTAACTATCTAGGCCCACCACCACCCTTTTCCTCTTAGATGGACATCTAGTTTCCATCCATCCATCCAGGAAACACTTACCACAGACAAGACATCTAGCTAACTATCTAAGCCCACCACCCACTTCCTATTGGAAGGACATATATTTTCCATCCATCCATCTATCCAGGAAACATCAGCCACAGACAAGACATCTAGCTAACTATCTAAGCCCACCACCAGTCTTTTCCTCTCGTAAGGACATCTATTTTCCACCCATACATCCATCCAGGAAACAACTGTCACAGACAAGACATCTAGCTAACTAAACCCACCACCGCCCCCTTCCTCTTGGAAGGACATCCATCCATCCATCCAGGAAACGCCTGCCACAGACAAGACATCTAGCTTTCCATCTAAGCCCACCACCACCGTTTTCGTCTTGGAAGGACATCTATTTTCCATCCATCCCTCCATCCATTTATCTATCTAGGAAACACCAGCCACAGACAAGACATCTATCTATCTAAGCCCACCACCACCCCCTTCCACTTGGAAGGACATCTATTTTCCATCCATCCATTCAGGAAACACCTGCCAAAGACAAGACATCTACCTAACTATCTAAGCCCACCACCAGTCTCTTCCTCTAGGAACGACATCTATTTTCCACCCATACATCCATCCAGGAAACATCTGTCACAGACAAGACATCTAGCTAACTAAACCCACCACCGCCCCCTTCCTCTTGGAAGGACATCCATCCATCCATCCAGGAAACGCCTGCCACAGACAAGATATCTAGCTTTCCATCTAAGCCCACCACCACCCTTTTCGTCTTTGAGGGACATCTATTTCCCATCCATCCATTTATCCATCCAGGAAACACCTGCCACAGACAAGACATCTAGCTAACTATCCAAGCCCACCACTAACCCTTCATCTTGAATGGACATCTATTTTTCATCCATTCATCTTTCCTTCCATCCATCCAGGAAACACCTTCCACAGACAAGACATCTATCTAATTAAGCCCACCACCACCCCTTCCTCTTGGAAGGACATCTATTTTCCATCCATCCACCCATCCATCCATCCATCCAGGAAACACCTGCCACTGAAAGACATCTAGCTACTGTAACTATCCAAGCCCACCACCACCCCCTTCCTCTTGGAAGGACATGTATTTTCCATCCATCCATTCATCCAGGAATCACCTGCCACAGACAAGACATCTAGCTAACTATCTAAGCCCACCAGAACCCCCTTCCTCTTGGAAGGACATGTATTTTCCATCCATCCATTCATCCAGGAAACACCTGCCACACACAAGACATCTAGCTAACTATAAGCCTACCACCACCCCCTTCCTCTTGGAAGGATATCTATTTTTCGTTCATCCATCCATCCATCTATCCAGGAAAAACCTGCCACAGACAAGACATCTAGCTAACTATCTAAGCCTTCCACCACTCCCTTCCTCTTGGAAGAACATCTATTTTCCATCCATCCATTCAGAAAACATCTGCCACAGACAAGACATCTAGCTTTCCATCTAAGCCCACCACCACCCTTTTCGTCTCGGAAGGACATCTATTTTCCATCCATCCATCCATCCATCCATCCATTTATCTATTTAGGAAACACCAGCCACAGACAAGACATCTATCTTACTATCTAAGCCCACCACCACCCCTTTCCACTTGGAAGGACATCTATTTTCCATCCATCCATCCATCCAGGAAACACCTGCCACAGACAAGACATCTAGCTAACTATCTAAGCCCACCAAAACCCCCTACCTCTTCATCCATCCATCCATCCATCCATCTAGGAAACATCTGCCACAGACAAGACATCTATCTAACTATCTAAGCCCACCACCCACTTCCTATTGGAAGGACATCTATTTTCCATCCATCCATCCATCCATCCAGGAAACACCAGCCATAGACAGGACATCTAGCTAACTATCTAAGCCCACCACCAGTCTCTTCCTCTTGGAAGGACATCTATTTTCCACCCATACATCCATCCATCCAGGAAACGCCTGCCACAGACAAGACATCTAGCTTTCCATCTAAGCCCACCACCACCCTTTTCATCTTGGAAGGACATCTATTTTCCATCCATCCATCCCTCCATCCATTTATCTATTTAGGAAACACCAGCCACAGACAAGACATCTATCTATCTAAGCCCACCACCACCCCCGTCCACTTGGAAGGACATCTATTTTCCATACATCCATCCAGGAGAAACATCTGTCACAGACAGATAACTAAACCCACCACCGCCCCCTTCCTCTTGGAAGGACATCCATCCATCCATCCATCCATCCAGGAAACGCCTGCCACAGACAAGATATCTAGCTTTCCATCTAAGCCCACCACCACCCTTTTCGTCTTTGAGGGACATCTATTTTCCATCCATCCATTTATTCATCCACACTCTAAAAAATATTGCTTAGACCAAACAAAAAAAATCAACGCAACAGTTTGCATCAATATTTTCAAGTTACGGCAACATCTAACAAAATGAAGTTCAGACAGCAAACTTTATTATGTTAGCCAAATTACCTTTACCTCTTCAATCAGAGGTATTTTTACATAGCCTAACCTCAATTTTTTAGGTTGAGTACTTAAAAAATTAAGTTGTTCTAACTAGCTTTTTTTATTAACATTTAAACAAAAACCAGTGTTATGTACTTAATTACCATAATTATACATGCTAGTTTTCAAGTTTAGAATCTCAAAAAAATTAAGTAGCTGAAATTAAATTTTTTGTTTGTTTTCATATTATTGTTAATTTAGGTGCTTGTAAGAAATACATTTTTAAACAACAGCAATTTTACTTTCAGTAACTTTTTATTCATTTAGAAACACAGTTTTCAGTGTTTTAATTTAAATATTGCACTTCTCAAAGTTTACAAAACACAAATGTGTACTGTCTCACAAATTATAAACAAACTGACCCGTCAGCTTTGCCTTCAAAAATGTGCATGCATGCATAGCTATGCCATCACAATGAATTCCAACAAAACAAGAGTTATAGGCATTGATACACTTAAAGCTAACTATTAACTTATAAATTCTACATTTTACAAACTACTTGTTATTAGCTAACCTTAATTGTAAAGCATGTAACATTTGTATTATTATAAACAAACATATGTAAATGCCACCATTCATATAAACAGTATGAAATTAAAAAGATCAGCATGTGGACTTCAAAATACAAAACAATATAGTTGCAACATAAAGAGCAAAATGTACTTTGAAATAAGTAGAGGCTTCAGAAAATGCTGTTCTTGAGACGCATTACTTTTACACTGGGCTTCAGTCCATCAAGTTCAAGAAACAGCTTCTGAAACACTTAACAAGTATATTTAAGCTCCTTGGGGTAGCTCAGATTCAGAGCATATATTATGCCCGTTAGCAGAGCACAACACCTTGAGTTATCCATTCCAATCAGGATTCTCAACAATGATGGTTCCCGTCTTGTGGTTTAATTCCATAGTTGACAGATCACCAATAATTCTTGTGTATTCTTGTAAAGCAAGATAAAAAAAATAGATTAGCTTGATAGAGATAATTAAATTTATAATTACTTCAGTTTTTTATTTTACTTACATTTGATTTCAGTTAATCTCTGGAAACTTTGTTTTATTTTACCCCTTACATGGTCATGCACCCAGCTACTCAATCATAAGAATAATTCGTTTCACAATGTAATTTAAATGGAAAAGTGAAACGCAACAGTCATACCCATTTTACAAATCTTTCTCATTATTGTCAACATCTGTTTATTGAACTAAATAGTACATTGTTATTATAACACAGAGCTAGGTAAAACCAGTGTGTGTGGACAATGTAATATACATGTACCTACACATTAAACTAAAAGAGAGCAGTCATTGAGCATATATTTTGTCTTGTATGTTTCCACTGTCAAGGGAAGATTTAATTTTAATTTTAAACATTGTAATACTCACAGCAAACTCCTTAAAAAGATCCTCTTCTTTCTCTCCAAGATAGACAACAAGACAGTGAATGGCTACTTCTCTCCATACTTCAACTGCATTGTTCTGTTTAATTAGAAAAATATATATCAAGATAAAGTACCTACAGTAAATTAATATAGTTTTATCTAAAAAAAAAACTGATGGCAACCTGACAATTTAACACAAATCTAAACTATTACAGTGTGTACAAATTATTTACAATACCTCAAGAAGCATATCCTTAATCCTTCTGATTCTTTCCCCTTTAGCTCCTCCCCTGGATGAGGCCAGGTCCATTAGTTTTGGGTGCGTTTGTCAAGTTTGGCCATAAATGTGGATTCAAGACCTACAGTGGTTATCCTCTTGAATTCTTCATTTATCTGTAGAAAAAATAGAATAAATAAATAATGGAATAATTGTACACAATGTGTAACACAACAAATAACATGTAGTATGTTATTGTTGTAAGAAGTTTTTAGCATAAATAACTTGAAGGTGATTTTCTCGCAAAATTGTGAAACTAGACTAAAAATAAAACTAAACTTACCTCTGTTGCACCTGATAATGCAGGCCAGCGCTCCAAGATATCCCTTATTTCTTGCCCATTTTATCTGCAACAACTTGAAAATGTTTATTTTTGTTACTTCATGCAAAAGGTTTACATTAGACAGATTTGTGGACTGTAAGATGGGCTTTACAACCCAAGCAGGACTGTAAAATACCTTTGATGATGGGTCCAGATGCTGATCAAGATATAAAATTGAACTCCTTAACAACCTCTTCTATACACCTGTAAGATACATTAAAAGTGCTCTCCAGTTTTAGAAACAACAAAGCCATTTTTTTTCTATGCAGTTTGGCAGGTCTGTCACATCATTATTGTCATCTTGACCTTCATCAGACAGCTCCCCACTTTGACCTTCCACATCACTGTGTTGATCTGCATTGAATGAACATACATACCTTTTTATTATGTCTGCCTTGAAGTCATGCAATGAGTGAGGAGTATGTTTTCGGCTTCTGTGGGAAGCAAATGTACCATAAATGTTAGTTCTGAAATTGCAGTTCTGAAATACACAGATGACAGTTTCGTGTTTTTTTTTTTTTTCTATGGAAATTGTCATGGCATTGCAACAAGGACAAATAAAATAAAAACTTTCTGCAAATTTGGAGGTTTTCTAAGTTTGATGTCTTGATAAATGTGATCTAAGGCTGCCCCATGTTCTGAAAAAACACAAACAATCTTGACAGAGGCATGGAAATGGTTGCCCACAATTACCATGGTGTAGTCTGTAATGTTTTAGCAAAACTATTTATGTTGATGTTTCAAATTTACACATTTTGCACCCCCAATCTATTTTATATACAAGCCTACTTATATCTAAAATACAGATCAGCCTAGAAAGTTGTAATACAGTTGCATGAACTTTGTATGAAAATCTTTGCAATCAGTAGATAAATGTAATATTTTCCATAAGAACAGGAGGAATAAAATACAAATTTCAGGTTGGATAACAACTGTGAGCAAGCTCCAGAATATATATTTCTGCTAGGGTAACTAACATAAAACATGCAGGATAAAGCAATACTATATATGAAAAAAGCACCTACTATATAAACTTCATGTTATTTTGACATATATACTAAATTGCCTTTCTGGCTTACCGTATGTGTTTTTACTTTCTTATCTACTATTTTCTAGTCAAAAAACACTGCCAACATCAACTATAATTTACCAGGAGTAGCCAACACTAATGGAATGTAGAATATTGATTTGGAAATGAAATAAAACCCAGATCTCACCTTAAAGTATCCTTTGTGCCAAATGGTCTGCTTAAAACTTGTCCGAACATGCCTCTTGATCGTTCAGTGAGGGAGGAGCTTTGAAATCCAGAACTCCATTGGTGTGGAAAAATTGAGTTATCAAGGCAATTTTTTTGGGTTGTTATAAGTTTAATATTGTTTTAAACTAATTGACAGATATATTTATCTTTAAATTACCCTCTTTTTTAAGTTGATGTAATTATCAATATTTTCCTGTTGTGTAAACTTAATAAAATTACTCTGGCAATTTAAAAGTTTTGATATAATCAGCAATATAGAATTTTTAAGTTACAACAATGTATTAAACTCTGTAGTGGTAACAGATCGCTTGAGTTATTTTTTAGAGTGCAGGAAACACCTGCCACAGACAAGACGTCTAGCTAACTATCTAAGCCCACCACCACCCCTTCATCTTGAATGGACATCTATTTTTTATCCATCCACCTTTCCCTCCATCCATCCAGGAAACACCTTCCACAGACAAGACATCTAATTATCTAATCCCACCACCACCCCCTTCCTCTTGGAAGGACATCTATTTTCCATCCATCCACCCATCCATCCAGGAAACACCTGCCACAGACATCTCGCTAACTATCTAAGCCCACCACCACCACTTCCTTTATCTTGGAAGGACATCTATTTTCCATCCATCCATCCATCCATCCAGGAAACACCTGCCACAGACAAGACATCTAGCTATATATCTAAGCCCACCACCACCGTTTTCTTCTTGGAAGGACATCTATTTTCCATTCATCCATCCATCCATCTATCCAGGAAACACCTGCCATAGACAAGACATCTAGCCAACTATCTAAGCCCACCAGAACCCCCTTCCTCTTAAATGGACATCTATTTTCCATCCATCCCTCCATCCATCCAGGAAACACCTGCCACAGACAAGACATCTAGCTAACTATCCAAGCCCACCACCACCCCCTTCCTCTTGGAAGGATATGTATTTTCCATCCATGCATGCAGTAAACACCTGCCACAGACAGGACATCTAGCTAACTATCTAAGCCCACCACCACCCCTATCCTCTTGGAATGACATCTATTTTCCATCCATCTATCCATCCATCCAGGAGTCACCTGCCACAGACAAGACATCTAGCTATCTATCTAAGCCCACCAGAACCCCCTTCCTTTTGGAAGGACATCTATTTTCTATCCATCCATCCATCCATCCATCCATCCAGGAAACACTTGCCACAGACAAGACATCTAGCTTTCTATCTAAGCCCACCACCACCCCTTTCCACTTTTTTTTTTTTGCTTGTAGCAAGGATAAACAAAAAAATCTTTTAACAAAAGGCTGTTCCAAGCCAAAAATATACACCCATTGTTGAAAACCCTGCGAATACAGACTTTATCTTATAATGATTAAGTATGGACATTTAAAGGACTAATTATCCTTGCGCTTGCATGCGTCCACGACTTTACACATTACACAAAGTGTGCGCAGTGTAAGTTAACTTATGGAGTCACTCTCTTTCTCATTGCATATTGGGGACGCATAAAACCCTGTTATGCGCAATTCTTTCATATTCACGAATCCTGCCGTTAATCCGCTGGTCAGGTAATCAAATTGTCAGCTACTTGATGTTTAATTATGGATGGGTAGCGGGTAGATAAAATTAATAGCCATAAATACATAACGCATACTCTTATTTTAAAAATCACGCGACGATCATCTCACAATGTTTAATGATAAAAAATCTTATTTTTTGTTAAAACAAAAGTGATTTAGCACTGACAAGCTAACTGCAGAGAAACAAGCAACCATCACGGCAACTGCAGTTAAAAGTTTTTCCAAAGTTCAGCTTTTCTTTTTTGCACTTCATTATTATGCGTTTAATGTTAAAAGGGTAATAATGAATAAGCCTACAAGAGTGTATCCTGTGTGTGTGTGTGTGTGTGTGTGTGTGTGTGTGTGTGTGTGTGTGTGTGTGTGTGTGTGTGTCTTTTATCACTGAAGCTGCTCTCTTCTAAAACCGAAAGTTTCCTCCTCTGTCTGGCAATATTTTGGCTTTTAAACAAATGAAAATTAAATTTAGATGAGCCATTATTCAAAAATTGCAGTAAAGTAATGTGACGTGCAGCCACACATCGAATCTGAAGTCTGATCTCATCTCGCTTTCGCTGTCATCCAGACATCATGCATACGTCCCTCAAGTCAAGTGGCAAAACTGCGGCTGGCATCAGCTGACACTTAGAATAGCTGAAGACTTTGCGAAATCTGTCAAAACACAGCACTGAAATTAACAGGCATAAATGTCTTTGAGCCAAAAAGTCTAACTGTAGGATATCTGTCAAAACGCAATCAGAGCAATATTATGTAGAAGCTGTATAGCCTGATAGTTATATCAATTATATTAAAATGAAAACCAAAATAAACAATTCATTGCATTCTTTGTTTGATAAAAAATATACAGACACGAAAAAAAATAAAATAAAAGGGTGACTAGTTTGTTTAATGTGTTTTAATATTAATAAAAATATGCTCAGCCTATTTAAACTTAACAGTTATATACACCGCCAATGGGCAAGCCATTGAAAAAATATTATTTTACTGTGTACTGGGTTACAATGTATATTTCACAATAAAAACTAAATGTAGCATGCCTTGCTGTCACTTAAAACATGCAATTCATTACACACCAGAACTGTAGGCCTATAGACTATGCAGTGTGTAAACTTACAGTGTTGGTTACTGCGCACCATGTTATTGAACTTCAAAATCTCTGAGGGAGATTATGTTACCTGATAACCAATATTAACTTGAGAGATTTAAAAAAAAATTAAAAGGCATTTAAAAAAAAGGAACAAGCAACTAATAAAACTTGTCCCGTGGAGTTCAGCACCTGTCATCTTGCCAGTGTATGCGGTGTAGTGTGTGTATAGCGCCCTTATGCAGCGCATGTCAACTGCCGGCTGGTGAGAGAGAGAGAGAAAGAGAGAGAGAGAGAGAGAGAGATGCTTTGGCATTACTGTATTAAATGTCATGCCAATAAAGCGACCTGAACTAAACTGAACTAAGAGAGGCGAGAGCGCGTAAAGAGCTCAAAGCTGGCATATAACCAAAAGCAAGATTATATCGTTATAAATATTCCATCAACGATACTTATCAAATTATTTATACATTTACATGGTGTTTATTGAGATTATGTAATCTGTACAGGCTGTCTGATCTTTACAGAAGCTGTCAACTGACACGCGTGCGGTGGCGGCAGTGATGTACAGCTCTGACAAGAAGCTTTTATTTAGCCTGTAGTCTTTAGATTTTTACATAATGTTCCATTACTTAAAATTTCTTTCATTTTTAATTTATAGTTTATTGATAAAAGGAGTGCTAGCTTGTTCAGCTGTGATCATTATGCAATGATCATACATATTCGGTTTATTCTTCAGTAGCCTATATATTTGTTAATAATGTATTTTATAAACAGATTGTTAATAAGGACTAAGCTATTAATATATAACACATTAGGCTAATTTATAAATTAAGACATTGTGGTCTGGTAGGACAACAAATCACATCCATGTAGTGAATTAATGTTGAGTAGTATCGGTGCTTGGTATCCGCCTTTTATGTCCGATACAAGAATTTTAAGCAAATATCGACCCAATACCTGATACTGTTATCGATGCATCCCTACTATTTTTCATCCATCCATTCATCCATCCAGGAAACACCTGCCACTTCCACAGACAGGACATCTAGCTAACGATCTAAGCCCACCACCACCCCCTTCCTCTTGGAAGGACATCTAATTTTTTTATCCATCCATCCAGGAAACACCTGCCACAGACAAGACATTAGCTATTTATCTAAGCCCACCACCACCCCCTTCCTCTTGGAAGGACATCTATTTTTCATCCATCCATCTATCCATCCATCCATCCATCCATCCATTCATCCATCCAGGAAACACCTGCCACAGACAAGACATCTAGGTGACTATCTAAGCCCACCACCACCCCCATTATCTTGGAATCTATTTTCCATCCATCCATATATCCATCCATATATCCATCCATCCATCGTCTTTGAGCCAAAAAGTCTATCTGTAGAATTTCTGTGAAAACGCAATCAGAGCAATATTATGTAGAAGCTGTATAGCCTGATAATTATATCAATTCTAATAAAATGAAAACCAAAATAAACAATTCATTGCATTTTTCGTTTGATAAAAAATATACAGACACAAAAAAATAAAATAAAAGGGTGACTAGTTTGTTTAATGTTTTAATATTAATAAAAATATGCTCAGCCTATTTAAACTTAATGGTTATATACTCCGCCAATGAGCAAGCCATTCAAAGAGTATTATTTTACTGTGTACTGGGTTATAATGTATATTTCACAATTAAAACTACATGTAGCATGCCTTGCTGTTATTTAAAACATGCAATTCATTACACACAAGAACTGTAGGCCTATAGTTTATGCAGTGTTTAAACTTTCACATTGCATAAATGTTCAACGTTATTGAACTCCAATATCTCTGAGGGAGATTATGTTACCCGATAACCAATATTAACTTGAGAGATTTTTAAAAATTAAAAGGCATTAAAAAAAAAAGAAACTAGTGTAAGAATTGAAATATTACAAATATTTTTGATGTCTTTGACAACTCAAAACATGAGCTGAAAACAGGGCCAATTGACTCCACAACCCAGCAGGGGGGAATGCGGGAAAAACCAGTTCCTGCTGCATTTGCATCTGAGTATGCTGAAACTAGGCTCCACGTTATGTAAAAGGTCAGGTATGCATCTTTTCATCTTGGATTTATCTTTGATAATTTGATGTTTTGTATTGATCATTTTTGAATTGACTGATTGAATTGGCATAATACATTTACCTGACTAATAAATTGTAATGTTTGACCATATTTTGCTCCTCTGTAATTATTAATTCAAGTAATTACGCTGTATCCTTGTTTCCGCACATCTTGCGTCAGGTCAGTAGACGGACTAAAATCCAATTAAGATGGAGCATTGGGCACACTAATTGTGTTTTAGGGATCCGGCTGACTCTTGATATTGATTGGTTCAGGTCAACAAGGTGTTGCACGACTAACCTAGATTGGGTACCCGACCTTTGTTTGAAGGTAATATTATTCTAAATTAAGTTCATATGGAAAACCATGGGCTTGGTGAAAACCAAAGTTACTATAGAGTCCAGTAGTCGGGTACATTTATATTAATGCCCTAACCTCTAATTAGAAATGATGATTGTCTTAACTCAAAGGTGTACACCTAAGCGGGACTAACTAAAGTATTTTAGAACGAGCGCGCTGGTAGCGGCCATCTAAAGTATTAGTCAATTACCTCTGTTTAATATTCAAGACTGACCGGAGTGTGACCGTGAGGGACGCCTTCGGCCGAGGTGATTTCTCTGAGCGACATGAGCACTCAAATGAACGGATGTGATAGTTACTAGTGAAGACAAAAGGTTCAAACATTTATCTAAATTACATATTGATATAATCTTCTTAATGTTTTATGATTGGAGTCAGATAAACGAGGATAAATATATTAATATTCTAAACCACCTCATATTAAAATTGGAGTCAGATATGAGCTAAGTTTAATATAAATCAACATTGTGCACTGGAAAGACCGAACAGGCATTAAACCTTCATCCACCAGTGGACACCTGCATTGGGCCAACTGGGTGGACCTTACACTAGCAACTAATAAAGTCTTTAGATTTTTACATAATGTTCCATTACTTAAAATTTCTTTCATGTTTTATTAATAGTTTATAAATAAAATGAGTGCTAGTTTGGAAGTTCCTCTTGAAAGGACAACTATTTTTTTATCTATCCATCCATCCAGGAAACACCTGCCACAGACAAGACATCTAGCTAATTATTTAAGCCCACCACCACCCCCTTCCTCTTGGAAGGACATCTATTTTTCATCCATCCATCCATCCATCCATCCAGGAAACACCTACCACAGACAAGACATCTAGCTAACTATCTAAGCCCACCACCACCACCTTCCTCTTGGAATGACATCAATTTGTCATCCATCCATCCATCCATCCAGGAAACACTTGCCACAGACAAGTTGTCTAGCTAACTGTCTAAGCCCACCACCTACCCTCCCTCTTGGTAGGACATCTATTTTTCATTCATTCATCCACCCATCCATTGCATTAGGTTAGGAAATTCCTGACCAGACCATCTGTTTTTAGGCATTGCTGAAGTGTGATTTCCATTTCTCCACATGCCCCAGTCTAATCTGCAAAAGACAAAAACAAGACTTACAGAACTCTACTTGACGGCTGATTACCAGCAATAAACCGTGTTCTCCAGTGTTCATCAGATAAATATTCAGCATTCAGCTAGTGGGTTTCCCTCTTCTGCCTATTGTGGTTCCATTACCTACAATGTAAATAAATTTATTATTGTAAACTCCTGTACTCTGAGCCCGGCTAATGCCCACCACCACCCCCTTCCTCTTGAACATCTGTTGTTAATAGGTGATACCTGATTATCAGAGTCTTATCATGGCTGAGATGTGTGATTCCTTCGTTTCTCCACTCCACTCTGTAAAAGACAAAGACAACATCTATTTAAAGACAATACCCGACAGTCAATCTGTAAAAAACGTTCATATATAATTTTTAAATGTTTTATGAAGTTAATTTGATTCAACTTAAAAAATTAAGACAATACCTAATTTATTATGATGTACTTGTCATTACTGAAGTGTGTTTCCCTGTTCCTCCACATGCTCTGTCCCAGTCTGTCAAAGAGAAAGATATCAAGTCTTTAATTAATCTTAATACATTTCTATGGAAACTAACTCCATTGTTCAGTCTGTTCAAGCAGTTTTACCTGCTTCCTCAGCTACAGGTCTCCAAGTATATATCTCCACCGCTCCCCTTGTGAGTCTCCTTTTTCTGCTCCACTCCAATCTGCAAAAGACAAAAGCTGCCTCCCAAATGGGACACTATACCCTATAAATGTATACACTATGCACTTACACACTCAAAAGCATTGTAAATAAATCTAGTGTGGTCCTAAATAAAACACTAACAGTTGCCAAATTAATGAAACAAATGACTAAACTATCAAGAAATACCTGAAATAAGTATAATCGCATTCACCAAGAGGAAGCAGCATAATATCTTTTGAAGGAGAATTTTGCTTTTATCATCTATCTAAAATGAAGTATTCAAACCTATGGGCTGCACCTATAGACAGCACTGACAGAGCTCTACCTGCTGTTCCCCAGCATTTTTCAGATAAATGTCCACAGATGCTCTTGTAAGTCTCCCTCTTCTGCCTGCTCTCTCTCCATCACCTGAAAAAAAAAACTGACACAGACAAGGCCTAAATACCATCTAATCCAACCACCATTACTTCATTTTGGAAGGACAACCATAGATTCAGCCATCAATCTGATTTTTAAAATATAAATTCCTGACCATCCAGTTGTTGCTGAGGTATGTGATTCCCTTTTTCTCCATGTTGTCCTTTCTGATATGCAAAATAGAATAGAAAGACATCAATTCATGATTTAATCTTAATACCATTCTTTGGAAGTTTCGTTTACCATTATCACCAGTCTGGTTCTGTTGTAACACAAACAAGTAATATTTGGCAGCTATAAGTAAATACTCTATTAGATGACAATCTATAAACTTAAAATAAATAAATGTGTTTCAATAATTAGTAAAACTGTCAATAGAACAAATAACTATCAAAATCTGAAATGTTGAACATGCCGACAACATAAACTACATTTTTTTATTATAAAATTAATTTGATTCAACTTAAAAAAAAATTAAGGCTGTACCTAATTTTATTATGATGCACTTTACATTAGTGATGTATGTTTCCCTGTTCCTCCACATGATCCATGCCAATCTGCCAAAGAGAAAGATATGAAGTCTTTAATTAATCTTAATACATTTCTTTGAAAACAAACTCCATTGTTCAGTCTGTTCTACCTGCTTCATTAGCTCCAGGTCTTCAAGTATGTCTCCACCGTTCTTCTTGCGAGTCTCCTTCTTCTGCTCCAATTCAACCTGCAAAAAAACAAGACAACCCCAACAAAACCCTTCCTGCTGTTTTTCAGCATTTTTTGGGGGGAATGTCCACCAATTCGCCTGTGAGTCTCTCTCTTCTGCCTGCTCTCCATTAGCTGAAAAAGGAAAAACTTCTTATTTTGTAATGTTACATCTCACCCTGGTGGAAATCATCATTTACATCTCACCATGGGTGTATTACAACTAACACAGACTGTGGGGTGAATTGTAACATTTTACTCCTGTTTGCAACTAGAAAGTGTTCACGTTTTCTGTTTGTGCTGCAAAAATAACCTTTAGACACTTGTAGCTCATAATCTCAAAGATATATAGAGAAAATAATAGTAGTACAACTATCCCCAGTATCCCCCATACAAATATGTCATATTTACATGCAACATACTGTGTATTTCAAAATGTATCAAAAATGGTTTATATATGATATAAAGATAATGACATATAAATTTATGAGGTTCAAGCTACATTTCCAGTTTTGATGAATATAGGGTTCTATATGCTAATGCTTTACCTTTAAATACATAAAATAATTTATTTAATTACACTTTTATTTATACTTTTTTTATGAACAGTACTGGTTTTAATTAACTTTTACACAATTTTTAATTTAAATTTAAGCACAATACAGTGTTAACGATCAAACTATTTATAATGATTAAAGTGGCTGACATTATTTTATGAATAAATCTGTCTTCTTTTTGAACTGTGTAAAGCTGTACCTGATCAATTAATCCTACTATGCTTCTATATTTCGATGCTAGTCATTAGGTGGTACTTGGAGAGACAAATTCTTACTGAGGTGAAAATTTTGAGAACCACTGATCTATACCAAACACGTCCAGCGATGCACCCGTCCATTCCTGACCATCAGTTTCCATTCTTTGATGAGGTGTGTGATTCCCTTTTTTCTACTTGTGGTCCATTCCAATCTGTAAAATACAATAGAAATATATTAAGTCATTTATTTATCTTAATACCATTTTTTGGAAGATTCATCTACCATTGTCTCCAGTCTGGTTCTGTTGTAACACTGGCAAGTAATATTTCGCGGCTTTAAATAATTACTAGATGACAATCTATAAACTTAAAATAGATAAATGTGTTACAAAAATTACTAACACTGTAAATAGAACAAATAACTAAAAATCTAAAATGTTGAACAGGACAACTTAAACACATATTGATAATTAGTGCTGTATTGTTTGTAGTTTAGGCTGACAGCATACAAATACATTATAACCGATTAATTTACCAGACGATATAACAAATAACAACCTGCAAAAGTTAGACAGTAATATACAAATGAAGCACACAAACAAAAATATCGTATCTATCGGTCTACCTAACTGACAACATAACAAATGGCATTCATTATAAACAGGCTACTAAAGAAGATAACAGAATACACAAACTAGAAAAATATGGATTCAAAATGCTAAAGTTAACAAGTCGTCTATACAGAAATCTCCATTTCCATCCAACATTCAGTACAATCAACAGTCTAACCGAAGAAAGACGTGGAAAAACTAATATACTACTCTGAAACGATATGACAGAAAGAAATACTAAAATATTTAGTGTATTCAACCAAAATCTCGTCGAAACAACAAAATATAACCTAAAATTATACTTTAAGAGAGATCTTTACATACCGCTAATGTCAGCGATGGCCAGACACTTAATGAAGGTCACACTAGTTTCTCAACGTCATTTTTCGAACACATTCTTTTTTAGAACGCCACTGACTATGGTAACCACAGCAACGCCACCGCACCGCCATCTTATGAGTATTTAAATAATAGCAACTGTGATTCTCTGTTTGACTAAATTTCGTATGTTCATATTCTATTTTGCATGCATATAAGTCTTATTTTTCAGGCATATAGTAAATTTATCTGTATCTAACCTGTATGTCTAAAAATAAAATATAGTTCAGTTTAAGCCACCAGAGAGCACTGTAGCTTCGGTCCGTGAACGGAGGAGCTGCTATTTTATCGGATAGAAAATACAATAACGCTTATATTTAATAACTGATTATAATTGTATGGTGTGAAAAAAAACCTCCAGTTACCTAGAAGAAAGCTCAAACGTGTAATGTGTATTTTATGTTATAAAAAGATATGTAAATGTATACCTTTATCAAAATACTCTCTTTTTTTACAGTTTTATAACAGTTAACAAAAACAGTTTATAAAAAGTAAAGAATCACACCTTATTATTATAGTACAAATTCTATACAATAATGTAGAATAAAAAATACATTATATCTGAATAGAGGAATTAATAATAGCGAATATGAAATAGTAGTGTGCTATGTATAATAATCATAACTATGAATAACACTAATACAACATTGCGTATACTATTGGCTAAAAGGAACGTATAAAAGGTTATTTATTTCAGTGGCAGTGACTGTTTTGCTGCTTAGTGTGCATATGAATATACAGATTATTATATTTATATGAACCGTAAGCTGTGACCGTTACCATTTTGTTTTGACCTTGTGGACTATAGGTGGAAAATGTGTGTGCTTACTACAGAATGTGTTCATTTCTCGCACTTGTATGTTTTTGATCACTGACCCGTTTGCTTGATTTGATTGGATGGCCGATGTTTGTCTCCGCCTACAGTATGCGTGTCCATGGCAATCTAACATGGCTGCCCACGGTAAGCAAAACGGAAATGTTTTGGTTTTGATAGTAAGTTTATTGGTTCACCTTAGTTGCGCATATTTAACTTAAATAAGTGGGCGACTTTAATAAACCAGACCCAGACGTTTTTGAAGAAACAAGCGGACTAATAGAGCAGAATGTGCACTTTTGTTTAGGGTGGAAAGTAGGCATCACGTAGCCGATTTTAGCCATTTAAAGCACGCCTGTCTTTTTTCCAACAAATAGATGTTATTTTTTTTATTATATTCTTGCATAATGATTAACTGCCTGTTGATCTTACTTCAATGCTTAATCTGTGTGTGTTACTTAACCGCGTGTTCACTAAATGTGTTCTCGCACTTGTCAGTATTGTTTTGTACAAATTGTGCTTGTGGGGCAGCTATTGTCTTCAACACTTTAAATGCAACCTATTTATTTTCATCTTTAAAAAGTCGTGTTTTTGAAAAAACATAGGTCTAATGAGAATTTTTATAGATAACCATATTACTTTGCTAAAAATATTGATAACCACTATTACTAGTTAATTGGGGCAGAATACCCGATTAATTTCAACACTGTGTCTTAAAATGAGCTGTATGAAAATCTTAAAAAGGCTGTTAGTTATAGTGGTAGGATGTGTTTACTTTGCAAAAAATCTAATAATATAAAACTCTATCCATTTAATTTTGTAATATACTTTAAAAAAAGCACCTGACATTACTGTCTTATTAACACTACCAACGATGCTGCTCAGGTATTCTCTGTAGATACAACCAACACATTTTAATGAAATTTAAATCTTTCCTTTGTTCTTTAGTCATTAATGTTGTTCACAAATGCTTCATGTCATTTTAAAGGGATAGTTCACCCAAAAATCAAAGTTCTGTCGTGAGTTGTCCTGGTTTCAAATCTATATGAGTTTTTTTTCCTGTTAAACAGAAAAGTAGATCAGTTAAAGAAAGGTCGAAACCTGTAACCATTGATTTCTGTAGTTTTTTTTTTCCCCGATGGAAGTCAGTGGTTACAGGTTTTCAGGTCTTTTCATATTTTTATGTTTAACAGAAGAAAAATAAAATCTTGTAAAAGTTTTGAACCACTTAAGAGTAAGTAAATAGTGATTACATTTTTTTGGGGGGGATGAACTATGCCTTTAAAAGTACACTGTCCTGTAACTTTGTACGTTTATTTCATTTTCAGACTCATCTTTATTTTATACTAGAGTTTGTAATGTAAGAAAACTTTTAACAAGTTGGCCTGGATTATGGCTTGAAACATTTTAACAAAGACTTTTGAGGAAGAAAATGAGCCACTGACCCAAAACAGCATTGTATATGCATGCCATGTGCAATATAGGAAGCTGGTTTGTGAACTCTGATAGGCAAACTGACTGTAATATTGAATGAATGCATACAAATTCACAAACCAGCACATTCTCACCTGTGAAAGATTTATGCTATCTATATTTACACTATCTTTGGTTATAAAAATGTCAGTGGCAGTGCCCCCCTTTTCTTCTACAAGTAGAGACTGCACAATATTGTGGCATCTTGAAAAACTGCATTACCCATTCCAAGATGGCAGATGCATAAATGAGACTAAAGGACTTTTACTTTTAGACCTATGTTATTTTCACTAATTCAGTATTTATTTTCACTTTTGCAGGAAGACAACCTGTTGTATCTTTTCAAGCTGTTTTTTTTTCTTATTATTTACTCGTTTGTCTTTGTTTATTCTGTTGATATTGCTTCTTAACAAAGTACCTCAGTTGTCGTCCACACCACTGCAGATCCTGTTTCATTTGAACGGCTGGTATTTTGCTGCATTTTTCGTTGCTGAGATTCTTATGTTCATTTACAAAGGTGATGTATGGCCTCTTGAAATATTCTGAAAATTTGTGATTTTATTTGTCAAGTAATCACTGTTTGCTCTGACATTTGTAGGAGTGATACTCCCTTACCCACAAGATAATCTGATATTGGATGTTGTCCTGCTGCTCCTCTTCTCTGGCCTTGAAACACTCAGACTTTTCTATGGTCAGTGCCTTATAAAGTTGTTTAATCTGCTTTAGTTTGTAGAATCGTTCAGTTAGTGCACTGAAATTATGCTCAGTCAGAACTTCAGAAGACCTTGTGAAGCAGTGTTTGACGATGCTCAAAATTTAGCAATAAATAAAGTGTGCATTAGTCGGGCCTGCTTCTTCAGCAGTGCTAGTTCTAGAAGTGTTTTTTTCTTCCCCATAGGACTTTATAAAAATGTTTTTTGAAAAGTGCTACAGATTTTTGAGCTGATCATTCCGTCAATTAATTAACTTACTCAAACGTGTTTTGTTACAGTTTTTATGTTATCTTCTTTGGGATTATTGAATAATATGTAAATGTCTAGACGATTTGAGATACTATATAAAACTATAAACACAATAACTTGTCTATAGAGAACAGGAATTTGACGTAACTGTGTAATGCATTCTGGGTGTTTAGCACAAGAAAGCCTGATTCCCATTGATCTCTACTGATTTTTTGTATCATATATATACACTCATCGGCAATAAACAGGAAGTGTTTGTACTACAGGTAATGAAGAAAATCATATATGCAGATGTTTTCTTGCTGCAGCTTGGGTAACTTTTAAGATTGTTACTTTTACTTGAGTATAAATTTTGTATACTCTACCCACCTCTGAAAGTAATACTGGTAATAATTTTCAACATCTTTTAGTGGATGCATTATATGAGATGCCTACCGCAGCTTAGTTTTAGGGATAGTAGAATAAATCAATGCACTGTGAATCAAGAAATGATTCTTGGATCGATTCAGAAATTTCCTGAATGCATTGCGATTCTCCTGTAAATCGATTCTCTATCGAAAAGGTTCTATATGCTTTCCAAACAACCACACTGTTCCAATCCTTACACAAACCATTTGAACATAAAAGAATCATTAATAAAGTTAATAATTTTAAGAAAATGTTTAGATAAATTAGTGTTCATAGTGAGCAGTGTTTATATTAATCCCATATTATATTAAGACTGAAGCACAATAGCTCATCTTCATGCTCAGTGTATGATTAAAGCGCCATCTGCTGTTCAAAAATCAGATTCCATTCTAGACTGAATAGTGATCCATTTCAAAGTCTAAGAATCAATCCACAATACGTTGATTTATTGCTGCAGCCATGCTTTGTTTACAAAATGAGTACTTCTAATTGCATTCGCATTGTAAATCTTAAAGTTAAGATATTGAACTTTACTTGTTAAGTTTTCAACACAGGGCGAGGCAGTGGCGCAGTAGGTAGTGCTGCCGCCTCACAGCAAGAAGGTCGCTGGGTCGCTGGTTCGAGCCTCGGCTCAGTTGGCGTTTCTGTGTGTAGTTTGCATGTTCTCCCTGCCTTCCCGTGGGTTTCCTCCGGGTGCTCCGGTTTCCCCCACAGTCCAAAGACATGCGGTACAGGTCAATTGAGTAGGCTAAATTGTCCGTAGTGTATGAGTGTTTGTGTGTTTCCCAGGGATGGGTTGCGGCTGGAAGGGCATCCGCTGCGTAAAAACTTTCTGGATAAGTTGGCGGTTCATTCCGCTGTGGCGACCCCGGATTAATAAAGGAACTAAGCCGACAAGAAAATAAATTAATGAAAGTTTTCGGTACCTATAATCTCAATATAATTCCATGGAATTATATTTACCTATTTTTACCAATTCTGTGCAGAAATAGCAAACGCTTTTTTAACATTATGTTTGGTTCTCTAAGGTTTAACCCAATCCAACCAGCTATCAGGCGACACATAATATTACAACTTTGATTCAAAGGAAATAAGTATAAACAAAATAAAAGAGATGTTTTGATACTGTGCATGTAATGGCTTTATTGAGAGAAATAACTCAAATCAAATGTTCAAAAATCATTTGTAAAAACAATATAGTTTCACTTCATTTTAAAATATGCAAAAAAATAAATATATAAATTTAGTATTTTAAAAATTAAATTAACTTCACTGACATGTTTAGCCCATTTCACCTATTTTATTGTTAGATTTGTCTGTACAGCATCACTCTCCACTATTAGACAAAATTGTTTATAAATAAGTTGAGCTAACGGGAACAGATGGATTTAGCAGAAGCATACACAATCAATTAACAACCTCGGAGCTCATAAATGGTCTGTCTTCAAAGGTTCATAAGCTTTTGTTTAAAATTGATTTCCCTGTGGATAAAATGATTGGGGTTTTTAATTCCAGGACATGACTGTTGACCTCCATTGCTTCTGTTTTAATACAAAAGCAATTTACTTTATTCCAGGTTAAAGCAATAGAATGGAATCCACAACAGATGAATTAGTCTTCAAATCTGTTGCAAAATAATCATGGTCTGTTGTGACTTACTGTGTCTATAAGGAAAAATATTATAAATGAAAGAATTAGAAATGTATATTCTTGACACTGCTGTTACAGTACGCCTTCACAGGCACTTTCATTTACAGTTTTATTTTGAAACATGACAAAATAGCAATATAGTGAAACTTCCCATTTTAAATAAACTTAAAAAAAACTGTGCTGCAAAAGAACTACTTTAACTGTTTTAACTGTTAACTATTTCCTAATTAGACATTCAGTTGAAGTCAGAATTATTAGCCCCCCTGAATTATTAGACCCCCTGTTTAATTTTTCCCCAATTTCTTTTTAATAGAGAGAAGAATTTTCAACACGTTTCTTAATAGTTTTAATAACTCATCTCTAATAACTGATTTATTTTAATCTTTGCCATGATGACAGTAAATAATATTTTACTAGGATATTTTTCAATACATTTCTATACAGCTTAAAGTGACATTTAAAGGCTTAACTAGGTTCATTTTAGTTTAACTAGGGAGGATAGGGTAATTAGGCAAATTATTGTATAATGATGGTTTGTTCTGTAGACTATTGGAAAAAAATGTAGCTTAAAGGGGCTAATAATTTTGTCTCTAAAATTGTATTAAAAAAAATTTAAAACTGTTTTTATTCTAGCCAAAATAAAACAAATAAGTCTTTCTCCAAAAGAAAGAATATTTTTTGAAAATAATTTTTTAAAAAAAGAAATTTTTTTTGCTCTGTTAAACATCAGTTAGGAAATATATAAAAAAAAAAAAATTCAAAGGGGGTTTAATAATTCTGACTTCAACTGAATGTCACTGTTAACAAGACAGGGATACAATAATGCAATTATTTTATGATGCAATAATATTATTATCAGCATGGATCCACTGAATTGTTTAAAGTGATATAAAATATTAGATTTTTACAAAAAATACATTTTTTTTTATTTATTTTACTTATTTGTCTATTCATCAAAAAATCCCAAAAAACACAAGTTTTCACAAATAACCTGTTAATACATAAACAGCAGCTTCAAACTTTATTTTTTAAAGTTCTGTTTAGCACATGCAGTTTTTTAAATTCATTATAAATATCCATTATGTTCAAATAATCCATTAGCAAACCAAATATGTGTGTATATGTGTTCGTATAAGTTCTAAATCCAAAAAGTTAAGGTAACTCAAACTGTTTGAGGAAACCGATTGCAACAAACCATTTAAGTTAAAAGAAAATCCTAATGAGTACTGTGAACATAATCCATTTTAGTAAATGAAGCAATTTGAGCACAGTAAAACCCATTAAATGAAGAGAACTCAAACCAACTGACTACTGTTAAACCCAATAAGTTAAGGCAACTTAAACCATTTGAGGAAACCGATTACAAAAAAACTAGTAATCTATATGAGTACTGTGAACCTACTCCATTTAAGTTGAAGTAATAAGGTATTTTAATAACTCATTACCTTCAACACTGAGATCAAAACTCTTTTCAAGTCAGTAGAATTAAATTAGCTATACTCATTTCATTTGATAAAGTTGATTGTTGGGTTTTACAGTGTAGAATTAAGCACTCATTTATAACACTCTGTATTTGAATTACAATTTTATATCCTGTCTAATGTTTAATATCACTTGAAATACAATTTTTAAATCTTAGACTGAACTGGATTTTAATACGCATTCTCTGTTCAGCTCTTAATAGAGTTTAACCCTGCTGTGTTCACAAGTGCATGATTGTAGAAAAAGAATTATAATAGATTTCCCAGAGATGGGTTGCGGCTGGAAGGGTATCCGCTGTGTAAAAACTTTCTGGATAAGTTGGCGGTTCATTCCGCTTGGACTAAGCCGGCAAGAAAATGAATGAATGAATGAATTATAATAGAGATAACTGCCCTCTTTGTTGTGTACTGTTGTAATTGATGAAAGTGCATTGCCCCATGTTGCAAATGTAGTGATAGTGTGTAAAATCTGTCTTTCAGGCTGGAAGGGGAACCTGTGTCAGCGTTCTTTGGCTCTGTTTGTGAGTGTTGCTATTCTGGTGCCATGTGCAGTGTTGAGTGTTTACTACCTGCTGCTTCAGACCTTCGTTTTACGCCTTGAGTTTGTCCTCAATGCTGTGCTCCTCTGCTTTTATGGCTTCGAGCTGGTTCTGGGAGTGATGACAATCTCAATTTTTTCCAGGTAGCTGTTGTTTTTTTGTGCATATTTATTCCATAGTTTCAGCATTAGGAGACACACACATTATAATGATATCTATGGAATGAATATACCGAGAGTCGGCAGTATTTTTTTAATGTTTTAAAATAAGCTTATCCTGATCACCAAGGCTGCGCTTATTTAATCAAAAATACAAAAGTAAATATAGCAAAGTAATATAGCAATTCCAGTACATTCCAGTATTTTTTGGGGGGGCCCCATGAGGAAAATGGCTCATAAATTACTTGGAATTAAGTATTTAGAAAATGTTAAATGGATATAGTTTCCTGGGAGAGTTGGGATTTGCGTGCGTGCGTGCGTGCGTGCGTGCATGCGTGCGTGCGTGTGTGTGTGTATGTGTGTGTGTTTGTGTGTTTGTGTGTGTGTGTGTGTGTGTGTGTGTGTGTGTGTGTGTGTGTGTGTGTGTGTGTGTGTGAGAGAGAGAAAACTTATTTAGAAACTTAATAGAACATATTTGTGGATATTCAGTAACCGACTTGCTGTGTAAAATAAACAATATTAAAATGCAGATTTTTCTTTCAGGGCCAACATCTATTAAATCCATCTTCTGAAAACATGAACACTCAATAACAAGGATAAGCAGCAGCCTTTCGAATAGAGAACTGTCAAGAATTACAATTAAACATAAAGCTGACAAGTACCTTTATTATGTAGATATTGTATACAGTGTAAATGTATTTATGTAAATAGAAATATAGCCATTATTAAATAGTAAATTGAAACAGATTTGTCATTCATTTGTTACACCACACAAACACACACACACACAATCAAAAATTTGGGATACAATTATTGAATGTTTTTAAAGGAGACTCATATTAACAAAGGCTACTTTAGTTAATCAGAAGTACTGTAGTACTTATTATTAATAGTAATTAATATTATTAACATTTTAAAACATCTGTTTATATAATTACTTTCAAGAAGATCTCTTTGTCATTGTTGAGCAACAATTGTACTCATTATATATTTTTTGGAAACAGTGACATTATTTTGGTTTTAAAAAGCCATTAATCTGAATATTGGGAAAAGATACAGTATACCATGCACAGAATCTTAAAGCTTTGACCCAAGCTTGGCATACATCCGAATTTATTTGAAGAAGAAATCCCTTTTGTTGGAGACTTAGCTTTGTACCTTTGCAAAGCTTACATGAATATACATAACAAGCTACAACAAAATTAAAGCATTACATAGCCGCCATATGGCCTAAAATGGCTCATTTTCCAGATGTTCTAATTGCGTCAACAAACGCTTATGTATTCTAGCTGCGACTGCTCTCAGGTAAATGTCATAATCCTAATTACAATTGGACACAGGATTATGAGCACACTCAGACGCCTCTTTAAAACAATCTCTATTAATCCCTCAGTGTTTCTCAGTGTCCTGCTGCATAGGACAACTGTGACCCCACATAGAAAACCCATTCAAGTGTTAAACTTCACTACAGCTTTGGAGAAATGGCTGCAGTGGACAAGGATGTGGCTGAGAAGTTTTTGGACAGTAATCCAATGTTTGCCAAGCAATACTATGACTCCAGGTTCCGGGCGAAGGTCGTCTCTGACCTTCTTTCGACCACTAAGCAAACCGCAGTGGACATCAGTTCTCACCATGAACTGAGCTCTATGGAGGAGTGTGAGATTATTTTTGACATGGTGCGGGACATGCAGGAGAACCTGCATATGGAGAGGGCCGTGTTTAACCTCATGCGGCATCTGAGCTTTATGATCCGGGCAGATCGCATGAGTCTCTTCATGTACCGCCAGAGGAATGGAATAGCCGAACTGGCCACACGAATCTTCAATGTCCATAAAGACGCTACCCTGGAGGAATGTCTGGTGCCACCAGACAGCGAGATTGTGTACCCGCTGGACACAGGCATTGTAGGACATGTGGCCACTGCTAAGAAGACTGTCAACGTACCTGATGTCACAAAGGTGGGATAAACCTTGATGCTTATAACATACTTTGTGTTTACTTTTAGAATCTCACAAAGAAGAACTAGTTTAAATATAGATTAAAAAAATCATTGTATGACAAGTTAGCCATGACTGTTAGCATGTGTTTTTTAAGTAATATATTAAAGTAATCAATGTTTCAGCGTTTTCCCTGAGATGGGTTGCGGCTGGAAGGGCATCCGCTGTGTAAAAACGTGCTGGATAAGTTGGCAGTTCATTTCACTGTGGCGACCCCGGATTAATAAAGGGACTAAGCCGAAAAGAAAATGAATGTATGTTTCAACTTATTATTTTTGTGAAGCCATTGTGATGCAAGTTGAAATGACTTGGGAAATTAGTTTGATTCAAATTTAAGCAACATTTTTTTTTACAGTAAATATTGAATAAATACTGTAGAGTAAAACAAATTATATGAAGGCATATATAAAATAATTACTAGTATCTAATAAAAGATACTACTATCTAAAAATTTACTAGTACCTAAGTAACTTTATTATATAATCACATTGGAATACGTTTTAGTCATAAATAAAAAGCTGATATCTTAGCGACAGAAGTCCAGAGTCAATGTCATATAAGATTTGCCATTAGTAACATTACAAACAAAAACACATTTAAAAAGGTACAACAATCTGTTCAATTGGTAGTTGTTGCTTAACTAAAAAATTACTTTTATTGGAATTAATAATAGTATTAAATGAAGAAGTACAATTATCTGTTTTATATGTGCTAGAGTCTATTGATGTACTAGTATGTTATGAATATTTACTATCTAATAGGCCTCATAAATGTTAACTTGTAGTATCATATTAGTATTAATAAATAAATAGCCAATGAGAACCTAAGAAGTGAGCATTAGTAGCTAATAAATAAGTACTTTTAATTGAAAAGATACTATCATCTAATACAAGTAGGTTTTCTTTTGATTACACTGAAAAAAAAATATTCAAAGATGATTCTGTGAATTTAATAAAAAGAATTAAGTGGTTGTTATAAATTTTTTGGTCTAAATTTAAAAAAAAAATTAATTAAGTTGAACATTACTACATTTAATTAGTTTGATTAAATTTAACACATTTAAATAGTTTGCAACAATTTTGCAGACATTTTTTTCAGTGTATGAAAAATACCAGTAGTTTTAAAGTGAACTCTTTATATAACCTGTAGAGGGCAGTGCAACGCCAGCAATTCATACTCCAGATTTGCTTCAAAGTCATTTTGATCAGGCCAAAAGATAAGTAAATTAAGGCATGACTATTCAGAATTTTATACACCAAGTGATTTATGATTTTGTCCAAGGGTACGTGGCGTGCGTTTTATAGAGTAATTTATTGACAGTTCTAACAAAGCTGGCATTAAAAGAAAATAACTTATTTAATATTAAACATAAACTATTGCTAAAAATAGGATGTTTTGCTAACAATTTGTGTCATTTGCTGTTTTGGCTGATAAGCATGAGAAATATGCAGGAGATGCAGCACAGAAAGATATGTGTGAGTCAATGTGCTGTGTGACGACCGTGAAATCTCACTCTCTTTGATTAGAAATTACTAACCATTTTTCAAAGGAACAGTCCGTCTTGGCACACAGTGTGCTTCACCGCTTCAGTCGGCAATATACTTTCCTCTGTGGTGCTCATAATCACTTAAAATGGGGTTTTTCAATCTTGACAATGGCGTTATGTGACCGAAATACCAAGTGGTCTATTTAAAACCCTCGAGGTGGCGACAGCGTCGTATCTCAGTAAGAAATGTCTGCTAGACTGCTGAGTAACTACATGTTTGTCCACAGATATGGTAATGTTTTTAAGTATTCCCACGTTTATATGCAAAACGTGTTGTCGTCTTCATAATTTTAGGAATGAGATTGCTTCAACTTTTACTTCCCTTGTACTGTAGGTCAGTTATTAATATGCAAGGCTGGTGCTGGATTAGAGCAGGTCAGTGCTCTTCCCAGTGTGTTTAGGTTAGCGGGGTCTGGAGGGGATAAAAGTCTTTAATCTGAGTTGAATTAGAGCGATCCTGGATTAAATCTAAAGGTCAGTGCCTAACGCCGTGTTCCACTGGTCAGCAGAATATCAGCGTTTACCTGGATTCAACATTTACTTTTCATTTTTACTGATAATATTGCAACAAAATATAGATCGTTGGATTTTTTTCCCATTTAAAAGCAAATTAACGCTTAAATCCAGTCATATACATCATGCAAATAGGCATATTATGCGATTTGTCCATTATTGATCCAGGATGGAGAGAAAAGTTTGTTTTATTAAGCTGTCTAACACTTTACAATAACAGTACATGGACAATGATGTATTAATGATACATGTCATAGCTATAAACATTACTTAATCATGAGTACATTATAAGTTAAGGGATGTGTTAATCGTGAACTAATTTTAACCACAACATGAGTCACAAGAGTTCATCAATAAGCAATGGTTACCTAAATTACTTGTTATTACATGTTGTTAATTAATGTATTAATTAACATTTAAGTTTAAGCTAAATGTAACCAACATGAACTCATGAGCTGTTAATGCATAACAATATCATGACTTTACTTGGAGGGGCACATCATGTTTAACTCATCCTTATAAACTTCTTTGTTTAACCTTTTGATGTTGACAGAACACTTTTCTATTGTTATTCAGTGTAAACGCACTAGACAGATGTGCATATGGAGTTCATGAGTTGTTGGATTAATGATGATGTGCACCTCCAAGCAAAGTCATGATATAATATACAATAACAGCTCATGATTTCATTATGGTTTAATTAAGCATAAACCAATGTGATATTTAATACATTAATTAACAAACAATCATGTACTAACAATTAATTAAGGTAGCCACACATTAACTAATGTGACATCATGTTGTAGTTAAAGTTAGTACATAATTAGCTCATGCATTAACTGGAGGACCACCAGCACTAAATGTTTTGTATGTCTACTTTGTCTGTCACACCTTATTACAGTCTCTGCTAATGAGCTGATGATCTGAATCCGGTGTGTTTGGTTAAGGAGACATGGAAAATCTGCAGAGCTGGTGGTCCTCCAGGAACGTGGTTGAGAATTACTGCATTACTCATCATTAGTTCATAATAAAGTAATGTTTATTTAACATATTAAAACATCATTATTCAGGCACTATTATTGTAAAGTGTTACCAACCTGTCTATAATTATTTATATTAAATATTACTTAATATTAATTAACATGTTGATTTGCATTAATCTACTTTTGTTGCATGTTTATTAAATATATAATAAATATTTAATTGCATTTAACTGAATTGATAAACACCAATTTACTATAGTTTCAGTAGCTAACAGAAGTTGACGATTCTTCGCATGGGAGTCGGTTGCTCTAACGCGGAGGTTAAAAGCCTCTAGTGTTTGTCACTAGAGTACATTTAGAGGTCAGAGGAATGAGGTTTACCTGCATAGTACTTCGCTGGCTGGCCTTTGGTACACTCACTGCCTAAACATCACTCCCATCTCGGACGAGCCCCCATGTGTAACCCACCAGTCTTAATGCACCCAACACAGTCTGAGCTCAGATCGAACTGGCGATTCTTTGCATGGGAGACAGTTGCTCTAATAAGGAGGCTAAAGACCATGACCTCTAGCGTCTGTCGCTAGAGCACCTTCAGAAGTCACAGGAGTGAGGTTTACCTGCATAGCACTTCACTAGCTGGCCTCTATTACAGTTCTATTGCTTTACCATCATATATGCTTCACTCTCCAGGACAGCCATTTCAGTGACTTTGTGGACAACTTGACAGAGTACGAGACCAAGAATGTGCTTGCGACCCCTATCATGAATGGCAAGGACATGGTGGCTGTCATGATGGCAGTCAACAAGATCGGGGCTCCTCATTTCACTGCTCAGGATGAAGAGGTACCGTTCACTCATACCATACTCAACACTAACTTCGAGCCTTGGTGTGATGATGTCAATTTGAAACGTAAACACTGCAGAAAAAATTAATTATATGCATTGTGCGACCTACGCATTTCTAATCTCCAAAAGTTTCACTGAATATTAAAACTGTTTAAGCATTCTGATTAAACTGACTTTAACAGAACAGATTAAACACTCTGCTGAACTGAATCCAATGTTCTGTCTTGTAGACACTGAAGAAATATCTCAACTTTGCTAATCTTGTGCTCCGAGTGTTTCACCTGAGCTACCTGCACAACTGTGAAACCAGAAGAGGACAAGTGAGATTTCTATAAGACTGAGATTTCAAACGTGTTCACATTCACTGTCATTCCATGATCTTTTTCATGTCATTTTTTCCAAATCCACTTTGAAGGTATTGCTCTGGTCTGCCAGCAAAGTGTTTGAAGAGCTGACTGACATTGAGAGACAGTTCCACAAGGCTCTTTATACAGTCCGAGCTTTTCTCAACTGTGACCGCTACTCTGTTGGCCTTCTCGACATGACCAAAACTAAAGTGACTATCTTTCTATCTTTTTATCTGTCTAGCACTAGCACAACAACTAGCCAAGCTATACTAACAAGATGTTAAATGCTAGCAACATGATAAAATGCTAGCTACATGCTAAAAGTAGGCTAGCAATGTACTAAACATGTTAATGTGAATTTGTGCTAACATAATTAGAATATGTCTGTGTCTGGCTGTCTGTCTGTTTGTCTGTCACTAGCAATATGTTTAAATAAACCTCTTTCTAACAAAAAAAATTTTTAAATAAACATCTTATAAGCTTGTTTACTGCTGTTACACTTGCAAAATTTAGTACTTTGATATGTCATTTGAACCATATTTGAATCAGTTGAATTTATAATGAATATATGGCACTTGTGCCTATTTAAACATATGTTTGCCTTAAAATATTTTGTTTTTGTGTATTTGTAGGAGTTCTTTGACCTTTGGCCCGTACTGATGGGAGAAGTACCTCCATATAGCGGACCAAAGACCCCTGATGGCAGAGTGAGTGATATGCAGGATAAATAGGAAACATAATTGCTAATGTAATTGTTAATCATGTCAGAGAAACAGAACTGCTCTGAATTAATCTTCATACAACTTTTGCATACTCTGTGTTTTACTTACAATATTATTTCTTCTTCAGGAAGTGATATTCTACAAAGTGATTGATTACATATTGCATGGAAAGGAGGACATCAAAGTCATTCCGTAAGTGAAGGCATTTTATTGGATGGTAAATGTTAATATGTGTTAACATTTGTTGTGTTATTAAGCTAGTTCCATACATTTTAATAACTGCACCTTCAAACATATGAAGAAATAGCAATGGCCAGTTTTTTAAGAATAAAATCGATGTTGGCAAGATTATTATTTTTTTTTTGCAGTGGTTAGACAAACTTGACACACCATTTATTGTCTGCAATAAAAAATATATATCTTTTTTAATGTGGTTGAGAAGAAATAATATAAAGATGCATTCACCAGTCAAAATTGACACAAACCTGACAAAGCTTTTCTATTTTAGTAACAATTTACGATAAGGTTTCGTTAGATACTGTTAGTTAATGTATTTACTAACATGAACTTTACATGTATTAAAGTATTTATACATCTTTGCTAAAATTATTTAAAGAAGATAAAGTAGTTTTCTGTTAGTTCTTGTTAATTCACAGTGTATTAGCTAATGTTAACCAGCACAGCTTTGGATTTTAATATTCCATTAGTCAAAGTTGAACAAGATCAATAAATACAAATATTCATTCTTAGTACATGTTAGTAAATACAACAATGCAACCTTATTGTAAAGTGTGATCTCAGTTATAAATAAATGGTTAAAATAGAACCATCTCATTCATTCATTTTCCTTTCATCATAGTCCCTTTATTTATCAGGGGTCGCCACAGCACAATGGACCACCAACTTACCGAGCAAATGTTTTACGTAGCAGATGCCCTTCCAGCCGCAACCCATCACTGGGAAAATAGAACCATCTGTTTATCTTTATATAAATGTATTACCATTTACACCAAAATATAAAGGAACACTGTCATTTTCAGATTGATAACTGAAATAAATGTTCCTTGAACACCAGCTCAGAAAAAAGCTGATTTGTATCATCAGAAGGATAATAGGACACTTAAAATAGGAGTGTCAATTAAATGTTATAACATTTCACAATATTGCTGTTGTTACTGTATTTTTGATTACATACATGGAGGGTTGTTGTACCTTAGATAATTTTCCCAAAAATATGTTAAAAGCCTTACCCTTACTTTACCACCTATAAAATAAAAGCTTAATTAAAGAGAGGTACTGTACAGTTTGTTCTCCTCTGATGCATATGCATTGTCTTTACAGTAACCCTCCTGCTGACCACTGGGCTTTAGTAAGTGGGCTTCCCACCTACGTTGCAGAGAATGGCCTGGTAAGAGTCTAGACCTCCATCCTCCTCCACTGACGCCACAGTAGTCAGACGAGTTGAGAGCTATTATGGTTTATATTGCTCCTGTCATGTGCACAGTGAGGGGGAATAGAATGTGCTCCCACACTAAAATGATGGATAATTGTAATTTTGTGGGCTGTAATTAATCTACAAGCAATGCCCATTCTCAGTGAGCATGACTGCTGCTTTCCATTCACTCCTATAGATCTGTAATATCATGAATGCTGCTCAAGACGAATTCTTCGAATTTCAAGTGAGCTCACCTTAACTTATGCTTCTGTAAAATCAAAGTGAATGAAATGAAATTGACAGTATTACAAAAAGAAAAGCTGTTAAACTTCATTCAAATATTCCTGAGATGTATTTTTTTGATAAGTTTATTTTTGTTCTGCTAGAAAGAACCTCTGGATGAATCTGGATGGATGATAAAGAATGTGCTCTCCTTGCCTATCGTGAACAAGAAAGAGGAAATCGTTGGCGTGGCCACGTTCTATAACAGGAAAGATGGAAAGCCTTTCGATGAAATGGACGAAACGCTAATGGAGGTATTTGAGGCCACAGTATAGACCAGTAGTGTGTCATGGCTAAATTTACAGTAATGGATGGATCGGCAGACACTGCATTATTCATTCACGGTGTGTTTGCCCCTTGAAAGTTTGCAATGTTCTTAGTCTATTATGCTTAGCTTGGTAGGATTGAATTAAATCACTAAACCAAAGTTTTAAAACTCAAAAAAGTGCCCAGTTTTTCTGAGGGCGTTTGAGTTGGAAAAAAACATTTGGACGTGTGTAATTTTATCTCAGTGTCAATTGGAACAGTTTGAAAATACATCTTATATTTAATTGAAATGAATCAGAACCTGAATCAACTTTTTTCTGAATCTAAATCCATAAACCTCAACCAGAAAATAAACATTAATATATGTATGATTCTAAAATGGGAACGAAATTTAGATCTAAACCTGCATGTCTAGTAAATGTGAACCTGAATTCATCCTAAATGTGAACCTAAGCGTAAATATGAAACTTAATACGTATTTGAACCTGAATCTTAATCTACAGTTTATTTGAACCTGAATGCAAATCTTAATCTAAACATAAGTTTAAATGTTTGAGTTTGAATCTCAATCTTAAAGTGAGATGTAATCTGAAATTCAATCTGAAATTTAATCTGATTAATTTAATCTGAATTTTAAACTGAATTTAAAACTAAACCTGAATATCGATTTTATTATCAGCCTGAACTCTATTTTGAATGGCATCTAAATCTAACTCTAAATCTCAACCAAAGAATAAATATGAATTCTAAACCTGCATCTGAATTAACATCTGGACCTGTGGCCAATTGCACCAGCAGTGCGTGAGTTAAAACGTAGCCTAGTTGTGACTTAAAGGGACGCTAAGTTATAACTTACATACACCTAAATATTTTTGTGGCACTACTGAACTTAGTTTAAACGTAACGCTACGTTCCAACTAAATATTTAGCAGCCTCCCCCATGTATAATGGTGGAAAAGAGACGACAGCCAGATTAGTTTACTTTGAGGAGCTTGCGATATGATAATGAAGAATGATCTCCTTCTACTCAAAACTTTAATTTCCTCCTAAATCTTGCATTGTTTTAGTTTGTGAAAGAAGAGTTTAATTTTCTTTCAAGGAGTGTTTTCTGTTAATTGTATCCATCAATTAAAACAAGAATTTTTTTTATGACTGAGTTCTTCTCCCTGCTCTTTTCTCTTTCATGATATATAAATAAAATCTAGTTTAAAGTTTTCATAACTTCATGTGTATTTTGCGTGCATTCGTGGCTCACAATGCTGGTATGTGCGTCATCTGCTAAAGTGACAGACTATAATGTAATCATGTTCTATAAAAATGTAATTTGTCATTTCCTTTTTTTTTAAAGGAAAATTATGTATAGACACATTAGTTACAGAATATTAAAGCAGTTTAATGATTTAAATGCTTCTTATTGGATATTACGTCATTCAATGTGACTACACATGACTTTACAGAGAGCTTACGGCCCACTAACTACAGTTTGCCCTAAGAATATGTGGTGCATCCAAAGTAAAAACTAATTTAGTTACAAACTAGCTAATAGTTAACTTTACATGGACTTTATGTGGACTTTATGCCGTAACCTCAATCTCAATTTAAATGTAAACCTGAGTGTAAATATGAATCTGAACTTAAGATGTTTGTTTAAATGTGAATTTTAAATCCTGATATGAATCTTAACCTAATTGTAAACATTATTTTTAACATTTTGTAAATCTAAATTGAATCTAAATAAGATTCTCAGTCTACAGTAAATGTGAATCTGAAACTCATCTTAAATTTGAACGTGAATATAAATGTGAAGTCAAACCTGAATTTGAATGTGAATTTAAACCAGAATCTTAACCTAAATGAGAACATAAATGTAAAGAAAATTGTTTTATCAAATTTGAATCTGAAATTAAATCTCAACTTAAAGGTGAATCTAAACCCGAATCCTTATTTATTTCAGTCTCTCACTCAGTTCCTGGGATGGTCAGTGCTGAATACAGACACATACGATAAGATGAACAAGCTAGAAAATCGTAAGGACATCTTTCAGGACATGGTCATGTACCACGTCAAATGCAGGAAGGATGAGATTCAGAATATCTTGGTGGGTTGACATGTTTTAATCTCTAGTGTGCACTAATTAAAATAAATTACAGTACATTGGTAATGCTGGTAATGGCAGGACATCCTATTTGTACGACATGAAGAATCCTGATCATGTGGAAGAGCAGTGCTGTCCTATATGTCTCTGTGATTGATAGCCTGATTAAAAGTGGTTGTATGAACATTGAATGAGAATCTAAGTGCATCAGCAATGGGAAACTGTGTTTTTGTTCAGAACACACGTGAGATGTATGATAAAGAGCCTGACGAATGTGAAGAGGACGAGCTGGAAGATATTCTGGTAAAGCACACACAAACACGCGCTAATGATGTTTGGTTTATAGTCTTGTTGTTTTATTGCTGTTTTCATGCTGTTTTTTTCTCTATAGAATGAAGTGCTGCCAGACTCTGAAGAATCTGAGATCTTTGAGTTTCACTTCTGTGACTTTGAATTCAGTGAACTGGACCTCGTGAAGTGTGGCATCAAGATGTACTATGAGCTGGGAGTGGTAGACAAGTTCCATATTCCACGGGAGGTGAGCAACAATATTTTTTAAAGATTATGAGAGATCTTACTTGCTACCAAATCCCCTGGTGCCATTTTATTTATTTATTTACTTACTTACTTACTTAAATATATATATTTAGAATAGCCAAAACTTAATTTTAATGATTTTTTCTTTTTTAAGGCACTTTTTTTTAGGGATTTGTTTTCATTAAAATATCCAAAAACCATTATAATATTCATTCATTCATTATTTTACTTTGGCTTAGTCCCTTATTTATCAGGGGTCACCACAGCAGAATGAACCGCCACCTATTCCAGCATATCTTTTATGCAGTGAATACCCTTCCTTCTTGCTGTGAAGTGGCAGTGTTAACCATTGAGCCACCGTTCCACCCACCATTAGAACTGTGTTATATAATTTGCTGACTTGTGTACTTACCCAAAAATCTGAGAAATAAGCCATTTTAAAAATAGACCGGGAACACAAACGCCAATGGCACTTTACTATTTTGTGTGTTTTAATAAATTTCATAAAGCAGCATTATAACAAAAACCTAAAAAAGATTACTTTTATAAAACAACGACACACAACTGGAAAAACCGGATGTGGTCAACTGTGGCATAATAACAGCTTTTCTGTTTTTGTGGCACTCGTCTCTCTTGAGCAATTACCTCGGCAGTCTCATTGCACTTCGACAGCTTTCAGCCTTACTCTGCTTAATACTACCATGTGATAATGATTATCATAATTGAATACTTGTCATCCATGAACATGATTTTCAGCAGGATTCACATGGGATGTGATAAACTCCCATGATTCCTCGCTCAGTCACGGCATCATCAAATTACACCTTTGTTTGCTGCTTTCTAAAACTGCATACTGTGCCCTTATATAAAACATAATAAAGTAACGCTTTACTTGAAGGGGTGTTCATAAGACTCTCGTGAACGTTTTATAATCATGACATGAATGGGAATGAGATTGTATGCATGCTTATGACTGTTTTTAAGTGTCACTTGCTCAATTGTCATTTTAAATGCAAAAATGTCATTGTTTTTGTATAACAACTTGACATAAACCATAGATATTTGGACATCAACAATCACAACCACAAGAAGTCTTCATCATTGTCATGACAACTTGACTTTACCAAGACATCATAACTTGTCATAAGTCTGTCATGAACATGATTTTCATGAGGCATCATAGGGTTATTTATAGTGGTTTTATTCTAATCATGTTTATGACAGATTTATGACAAATTTTGTTGTCTTGGTAATGTGAATGTGTCATGACAGACAAAAACGGGTATGTTGTGTGATTTGTTTGTCAAATTGTCATGACAAACAATAGCTACATTTCCAACCACCTTTTTTTATGTGCATTTTGGATATGCACATAAAAAAACGGTTGATGGAAACGGCAAGATGCGCATAAACTTTGAAAATGCACATAAAAAACGTGTATAACTGAGAAGGATAACATTTTTGTTCAAAAAGAAAAGATGTGCATAAACTACGATTTAAACTATGTTGGACTATTTCTCACTTCCCTTAGTCCACCCCAATTCAGTAATCGGTCAGGTGTCAATGAATCAAAAGCGAATGTGTATGAATGTATAAATGAATGTATAAAGCGAAGATCAGGATCCTGGGCTTTTGAAGAATTGTCAACCAAGCAGTCTGGATGTCCAAAAGCTCTCGAACTCTTTGGCCTCCGTGCTTTTATCCATCAGCAGTGTCAGATCTCCTTTGCCACTCCTCCGAGCAGTTAATCCCAATCTCTGTTGTTGCCATCAGCTGTTCTCAGGCAGAATCATCTCTTAAAGGTCTATGTGGTCTGCACACAGAGATACATACACACAACAGTACAAAAGATGATGCAACTCGGTGCTGCATCTACCCACATCTGCTTTTCCTCCTAGCCCTGTCTATAAACTCTTGACCTGTGTATGCACCCGTCTAGAGGAAGCCCCTCTGCAGCTCTGTCTCCAGCCAACACCTACACATAGCTCTTGTGGTTTTAGCAGTTAGTTAGAAACACATTATAACAGGGGTTAAGTAAAAATACTCTGTATCAGGAAAAATGGTTAGACATCATCATATCTGACAAAAACACATATAGTAAAGAATGAACAGTGAGGCAAATGGGAGTATATTCCTCTAATAACAAAAATACATAAAAAAAAAAGATTGATTAGTAAGACAATAAAACAATATTTTTCTCATCTGCTCCAGTTCTCCTTTCTGTATAGAAAAGTCACACATCACAGCTGCAACCCAGACAGGGACTTTCTGCAGGACTTCTTTGTTATAGATTTAGTTATTTAACATTATAGGGGTGGAAAGTTCATGTCTCATTCTAAGGTCAAACAGAATGTCTCATCATATCACTGCATGGACTCATTAGATTATTATGGTTCAAGCAAACACATATACATATGCATAATAAGCATGAGCATGCATATATAAAACAAACGAAGCATTAGACTGTAATTTTATTCCTTCAAAACACTTTAACTGAACAAATTCCTGAAC
This sequence comes from Danio rerio, assembly GCF_052040795.2. Taxonomy (NCBI): domain Eukaryota; kingdom Metazoa; phylum Chordata; class Actinopteri; order Cypriniformes; family Danionidae; genus Danio; species Danio rerio. The sequence goes on along the minus strand of NC_141034.1, from coordinate 29,126,084 downwards.
GTGTATTAACAAGGGTCATGTGATTTTGTTATAAAAGATCATGTGATGGTGAAAATTTATGTGAATAAACAAACCAGCAGGCTGAGCACATTGTAAAACATCTGAAATGTTGTTTTGATCATTCTAAAATGCCTTAACCATTTCAGTATTAGTATTATAATATTAATGACCTCCAGAATCAAGAGCGTCTGTGCTTCCCGTCTCATGACTTCAAACGCCACACCGCATTTACTACGTGTCAGGATTGCCTTCTGAGTCGCAAGTTATCTATTAAAAGAGAAAAAGATTCATGCAGCTTCTACTGCAGCACATTCTGTTTTTACAGTTGATATTTAGCGCCAGATAATCAGGAAATTGTGATTTTTTTCGGTTTGACTCATTGGATGGAAACGCTGCTTGATTTGCACCTTTTACGTGATAATCCAGTTTGGCACATTAAGTTAATTTGCATTTTTGCATGGAAACATAGCTGATGTCACTTTTGTTTTTAAAATGTCATAAGCGTCAAGGTTTTAGGAAGGATGAGGGAGCGAGGACTTAATTGCAACAAATAATGGGTTTTATTAATATTAAAGTACAAATAAAGCAAAAAGGCAAAACAAACTACCCCGAGGGGGAAAACACAAATAATACAAATAAACAAACCAACTTGACTGGGCAGGCAAGACAAGGCAGGGCTGGACATAGCAGGACAGGGAAAGATCGACGACGAACTGGCACAGGACAGCAGACATGAGGGGGTTATAAACTGTAGGAAATTAACACACAAACAGATGAACATAATTAACTAATAATAGGTTAACAAGGAGGGTGGGACTATACAATAGACGGGAGAGCACATGACACAAAGAGACAACACAAGCCATGCGCTCACATAAAACAAGACTAGAACATGCAGCCAATGAGATAAATCATTAACTGCGTGTTCATAACAACACAAGCACGCGGTGCATGTAAACACGCACCACGTGCTAAACACAACACCAACAGAAGACTGAACGCAAGACACGAGTACACGATGAATGAAAACACTCACCGTGCACTCACAAATGCAGCGTGCATGTTTCATCCCAGCGCCGACCAAAACCAAAAACAACTACACTGAGACGCTGGGAATGAAACACCACGCTGCAGATAGACGAAAACACAAACACGAGTACAAAATCGTGCGCGTCCGAGGTACGCAGAGCCGACGTGGCCGCATCAAGCGGGAGCGCGCACACTCTGCATACACCCATGACGGCGCACGCGCACACAGAGACACACAATGACAGAAACAGGACAAGACAGAACTAGTGTTCGAGCTCTGCCACCAAAACAAGAACTTACAAGACCAGAGTGGCAGAACCCTGACAATAAGTGACCGAATGACACTTAATGACTGTTATAAGCATGTATAAAATCTCATTCGCATTTATGACGTGTCAAGTCATGATTATAAATGTTTAATGTCTTATGAACACCCCCCTTCAAATAAAGTGTTACTTTAATAATATGTTAAATTCTAAAGCCTATGATGATTTGAAGTCTTTAAATGTATTTTGCATTATAAATAAACTTTCATCATGATTTCCACAGTGCCTTTTATGAAAACATGAAACAATTTGTTTTTCTAGACTCTGGTGCGTTTTGTGTATTCTGTCAGCAAAGGCTACAGGAAGATTACCTACCACAACTGGAGGCATGGCTTCAACGTTGGCCAGACCATGTTTACACTGCTTATGGTAGGAGAAAACCCTTACACAATGACATTACAAACGTTTCCATTCTAGACTCTATTAAGGCAGCTCTCAAAAAAACTCCTCATCTCAGCTATGAGGCTTCATCTTGCTCATCATTGACTAGTCAGACCTTGCCATTTACACTAACAAACATGAAAAATGTTTGAACAAGCTTGTTAGCCTTGTAACTGGGCATTTGATAAATTTACCCTAATGGTTGGTTGTGTGCTGGATTCATGGATCTTTATAAGAAAACTTGTTTAATGATACAGCCCACCTCTAGCACATATTCTCTGAAATGGCAGACGGCCCCTTCAAATTAATCAGTGAAGTGTAAACCTGCTCCTGGTTAAGTCATGTGTAATCACAGTGATCTGGCCGTTCGTCAGGAAGGAAGGAGTGTTGGAAGGCCGCAAGAAACGCAAGCCAGGCTGCTAATGAGCCTTTCTCAGCACTACTCCCATGCTTCACAGAGTCTAATGAGCCCTCACTAGTCAGCATTAAGCTCTACAAGAGCAGGGTGTGTGTGTTGAGGATGCTCCAACTTGAAGCCTATTAAACCAGTTGTAATGTTATTTCAGACAGGTGACCTGAAGCGTTACTATACGGACCTGGAGGCGATGGCGATGGTGACCGCTGGACTCTGTCATGATATTGACCACCGTGGCACTAACAACCTCTACCAGATGAAGTATGCACTCATTACTGTCAATGTCCTACTGTTCTTAGTATTGAAAAATGTATATGTGTAACATAGTTCAGAAATACTGGGTGAAGGCATTCGCACTTTTAAATCACCACCAGGGGTGTCACACACATATTTTTGGAGGCTGCCTCACATCTGTAAAGTAAAAAAGCCTTTCTAACAACTGGTAAATGAATCATTCATACATTTCAATGTAAACTATTTATTTATTAATTTATATAGATGTACAGCAAGTTTTGTGAGGGCATTTTAGTTTACCGTGCAGACAGACAGGAGTTTCAATCTTAGCTGAATTGTAAATTATATAATGGATTATATTTATATTTGCTTAAGGATAACAATAATTGAAATGATAATTTGCTTAATGTTTTTGTACCTTGGTGGTTTCTCTTGTGGATCAAATAAATATGAACACTACTACCAGCAGTAGGGGGTGACAAGTCGCTGGCTCACTAAATCAGGGCCCTATCATACACTCAGCGCAATAAGACGCAAAACATGTTCGGCGCAATTCGTTGCTATTTTCAAACCAGCGCAACAATAATTTTCATGTTTTGCACCTACATAAATATAAAAACCACTGCTTCAATGCCTTCTTCGTCTTTGAGGGCTTTTTTCAGTTTATTCATGACAATTTGCATTTGTATAATGTTATTATTATAAGTAGTAGTAATAGTAGTATTTATTATATGCATATTTATATTTGCTCAGGTTTTTGAGCACACTTAATTATTGTTGTTCATTTATTAGTTTGCTGAAAATTCGAACAAAATTTTGAAATATTTTTCAAACAAATCTTTGTACTCAACAAAAAAAAAAAATATGTAGGCTGATGGATGTCTTCAGTGGAGTGCGTATAACACTATTTTCTTATCCATGAAGGTAAAGGAGTAAAGTAAAGAGTAAGTGAAGAGAAAGAAAAAGTAAAGAGGCCGAATGGAGGAGGCTTATTCTTTATCCTCGTACTGCAGATGGTCTATTTAACTGTTTTCTCACTAGCGAAGCATTCAGTTTTTCCATTTACAAAGTCCAGCATGTAAATTGCAAATGCACTATGGTGCGACACAACTGACTTTTAAAAGGAATGGAAGGTGAGACTCTGAATGGTTTAATGCATGTTATGCACAAAACACACCCAGAACTCATTAAGAAAATAAGCACAACCCTGTTAGACCATGCCTCCTAAAAATAGCAAAAGTAGATTCAGGCATGCCCTTAATACTTTTGAACCACACGCTTTACACTTTGCACCTAGATCTTTAAAATAGAGCCCTTTATGATTCAAACATATGCCGGCATAGTTGATGGTTCATTCCACTGTGGCAACCTCTGATAAATCAGGGACTAAGCTGAAAGAAAATAAATGAATGAATGAAACACAAATGGCTCTTTGTAAATGGATCATTCACTCATTTATATCATTCAAAACACAATTGGCTCTTTGACAATAGATAATTGGATCATTGATTCAAAAAAGAAAAAAGATTAATTCTGGAATGAAACATTGTGGTGTTGCTGTGAGATGCACAATTTTTTTACAAACAGTACAATGTTCTGATCTGCCAACAAAAAATTTTCTAAACAAAGCCAGAGCAGAAAATTGCACAATATTGTGTGTAAAGTGATAATCACATAATATTAAGTTGACAATTAGTTTGATTTCTTTTTAAAATCAGTATTACATTTCTATCATGCACACTTACTTGCATTCAGGAAAATTGCATTCTTGCTTGTGAGATGATGTCACTTTCAAATGCTTTTTCACCTAATAATGCCAGCTTGCACATTGATGAAAAGTTTGTCCACCTCAACCAAATATGCATTTGTTTTATTAACCTATCAAAATTATTGTATGGTCATCTTTGTAAAAGTGACATGTATAGAATGAAATGAGAGTTGGTAGAGGATGGCTGTAAAAATACACTTTTCAAACTCAGCACTTACATTTGAGTAATTTTTCATGTTAAATGACCATGTTAAATTCATGCAAAATAATGTATTAGATTGCAGTTTGCTTATTTGAATATATATTTTATGGGAAGTGTGACCTTCTGGGTTTTGAGAATTGCTTTCTCTGATTATTTTGACAGATCTGGGAATCCACTAGCAAAGCTGCATGGTTCCTCCATTCTCGAGAGGCACCATCTGGAATTTGGAAAAACTCTGCTTAGAGACGAGGTAATGCCAAAATTAATTACATTTTAGGGATTTTTCAAACGGTGTCAGCTATGATTATCTTTTTGAACTCTGCAGACTATTGAGAATGTGCATCTAGTTGATAAGCTCCATAAATAACTGCCTCCTCACTCACAGCCAGCATTTTCCTCACGGAAATAATTTGTTTTCCAAGGCCTTAAATATCTACCAGAATCTGAACAGAAGACAGCACGAAACCGTCATCCATTTGATGGACATTGCTATCATCGCAACAGACTTGGCCTTGTATTTCAAGTAAGAAATTTATTTTTCAACCCTGTGGGATGTACTTTGATTTCGTGAATCATTTATTCAGAGTTAGCCTTGCAGTTAGAGGCGGTTAGAGCTGCATAATGATTAAGACCCTGTTTACACCTTGTATTAAGATGCATTTTGTTCAGTTGGCTCACCAGTAGATGAGAGAACCACATTCCTATTAACACCTACTGTTTTAATCCATCACATTAGTGCACTTTTTCCAATTTCCTGATATTTTAAAAGGGTACGTGGGTGTGTAAATAGTATTTTTCACATTTTTCTATAGTGTATTTTGAAATGACCTTGCACAGTCTTTTAGAAATGCAAAAGAAAAACAAGAGAAAAAAAGATATGAAGTGCAGCATCTTTCAATTACTAGCATTTTCATTCAACACCAAGAGATTCACTTGAGCAGATACCTTGTATATTAAATATTTAATGAGAAATGTGACAAAATGGCAGCAGGATTCTTTGTGTTCCCTCTTGAATTCATTGTTTGCTTGTTTTCACCACTTCAGTTTTTCTCGTCATGCTCTAATTTGCTTGCTGAACTGAAGCTTAATGGGAAATCACACCTAACTAATTAGCCAAACAAATCCTCGCTGATGACCTGACATTGGCTGATAGCCCACTGACAGCTTGGTGTGTCAAGGTCTTTAGAATCCGGACTGTTCAGAGATTATTGTGATTTTTGTATATATTTTTCACCTTCAAATAGACCTGTCACAAAATCTATTTTTGTTGTGCGAGATATGTCGCCAAAATGTATTGCAATAAACAATATTATTGTCATTTTAAGTCCACTTTGACACTGTAATAGCATCATGCATGTACACTCTTCAAAAGAACACTCATTTTATTTTTAAGAATATTTCATTTAATCATAGTAATTTTGACAATTTCATAATTAGGCATTGAAAACAGAATGTGAAAACCTATTTTCTAAACAAATAAACAATAAACATAAATGTTAAGAAAAATGTCCAACATAAAAAAATCATCTAGAAAAAAAAGTAATAGATCCTTTTGTACTAAAGTGTTTTTAACCATACTGATACTGACACCTCCAATAGAGATAGAGAGGCTGTGAAATCAGTAAAATTGTGGCTAGAGTTGTTTTTTATGTATGGGCAATTTATATTGCATCACCAACAATTATTGAGGACATTTATATGTGTTGTGTGATAAGTCGATAAATTGATTATTGTGACAGGACTATCTACTCTAGAAATCCACTCTAACTAGCATGCCTTAACGACATGCCCCATGATGTTTGCGAGAAATTGGGTCAGTAAGCAGAGAGTATATTTTTTGTAGTTTTTACTTTTATATTTTAGATTATGCTGGGTTCAAGGGTGCTAGAACTTCTTGAAAATGCTTTGTGTTGCTTTTGTAATAATTTGTCTTGCCTAATAATAATAATAATAATAATAATAATTAAGGATTTAAATACAATAAAAGTATATGCTTTTACTTAAATTGAAAACACTGGAGTCTGTGCAAGTGCCTATAGCGCATGTTTTTATCTGTGCCCTTTATGATTAAAATTAAAATACATTTAAGATCAAAGGTGATATTTTTAAGATGCAAGTAAATTATATTTAAGAGAATAAATGATTATTCAATGTTGTGTTTGTGGCCAACATACCATCAACATTTTTCTTAGAATACTACACTCACCAGCCACTTTATTAGGTACACTCGTCTAGCTGCTCATTAACGCATATGTCTAATTGCATGGTAGCAACTGAATGCATTTAGGTGTGTTGACATGTTCAAGACGATCTGCTGCAGTTCAATTCAAGCATCAGAATGGGGGTGAAATGTGATTTAAGTGACTTTGAGCGTGGCATGGTTGTTTGTGCCAGAAGGGCTGGGCTGAGTATTTGAGAAACTACTGATCTACTGCAATTTTCATGCACAACCATCTCTAGAGTTTACTCAGAATTGTTCGAAAAACAGAAAATATCCAGTGAGCGGCAGTTCTGGGGGCGCAAATACATTGTTGATGCTAGAGGTCAGAGAAGAATGGCCAGACTGGTTCAGCATAATAGATAGGCAACAGTAGTTCAAATAACCACTTGTTTCAACCGAGTTATGCAATAAAGCATCTCTTAACGCAAAACACGTCAAACCTTGAGGTGGATGTGTTACTGCAGCAAAAGACCACACCGAGTGCCACTCCTGTCAGCTAAGAACAGGAAACTGAGGCTAAAATTCACACAGGCTCACCAATATTGGACAATAGAATATTGGAAAATCGTTGCCTGGTCTCATAAGTCTTGATTTTTGCAGAATTTGGCATCAACAACATGAAAGCATGGATCCATCCTGCCTTGTATCAACGGTTCAGACTGCTGGTGGTGGTGTAATGGTGTGGGGGATATTTTTTTTTTGACCATTTATTTGACCATTTATGTGAAGCTGCTTTGACACAATCTACATTGTAAAAGCGCTATACAAATAAAGCTGAATTGAATTGAATTGAATTGAATATTTTCTTGGTACATTAGTTGAGCATCATGTCAACACCACAGCCTTCCTGAGTATTGTTGCTGACCCTGTCCATCCCATTATGACCACAGTGTACCCATTTTCTGATGGCTACTTCAAGCAGGAGAATGTGCCATGTCATAAAGCCTGATTTAATTAATTAAAATAAGTTTAATCTACTCAAATGGCCTCCACAGTCACCAGAACTCAATCCAATAGAGCATCCTTGGGATGTAGTGGAACGGGAGATTCACATCATGGATGTGCAGCCAACAAATCTGCAGCAACTGTATGATGCTATCATGTCAATATGGACCAAAATCTCTGAGAAATATTTCCAGTACCTTGTTGAATCTATGCCATGAAGGATTAAGGCAGTTCTGAAGGCAAAAGGGACTCAACCTGGTACTAGTAAGGTGTACCCAAATTGTGGCCGGTGATTGTATTATATACTATAGAATAAATAACAACTAGCATCACATATAATGGGATGAAAAATGTATATGTATTAGCCATAGTTTTCCAAATTTGACTTTGGTAAAGGTGTAAGAACCCTGATTATAAAAGCAATCTGGTCAAATGGATTTTCAGTTACCTCTGGACGTGGTCAGAAGTAGTTATTATTCTCAAAAACCCATTTGTCCCTATATTTAGTGTTGTCCATTTGTGATTACGTTGCCAAAAAACACCTAAAACCAAATCTCACAGGCCCTAACATTAAGTATCTACTTGTGATGTTCTTCCACAGGAAAAGGACCATGTTTCAGAAGATTGTGGATCAGTCTAAGACCTACGACAGCTGGGACAGTTGGACCAAATACATGATGTTGGAAACCACTCGGAAAGAGATTGTCATGTGAGAAAAGAACCTAATATTACCCATAAAATCTGTTGGGCCAATAAGCTGATTTATATACCTGCAAAAGATAATATGCGGCGACCAGCATTTGGTGCCATTTAGGGTTCATAAATATGAATTGACTGCATGGTGTTTTGGTTTTCCTCACCGCAGGGCTATGATGATGACTGCCTGTGATTTGTCAGCCATCGCCAAGCCATGGGAGATTCAGAGCAAGGTTAGATATTCCTAATGCATAATGCAGTGTCACACACACAAGGCCTGATACTACAGCAATATATTCAAACATGTAGGGTAGCCAAGGGTGTGACTGCATAGGAAAATGAAATCGCTGGGCTCTCAAGCCGGCATAATGAGTTTGAAGCCCTATTCATATGGTAATGTAGCCATGGATGGGTTGTTTACATTCATTGTTTAACACTCATTATTATATGCATTTCACAGCAGACGGCACTGTAGATCATTTCACATACCTGGTGCTGGATGCCATGCATTTTTAAAAAACGAACAGTGCTTGAGCAATTTTTTTGGTAATGATATTATTATATTCATGGAAGTAGATCTAAGAACAATGGCGGTTGAGCCAAATTTCATAGCTGCAAATGGGACGTGTGCCAGATCTCTCTCAGAGGAAATTATGTAGCGATTTCTGCTTCTTGTTTAAGGCAAGACACTGCTTGTGAAAAGGGTAATACAATTATCTAATAGTATTGCAATACTTCCTCAATTTATTGATTACATTAGGAATGGAAAAAAACATATATGTATTAATGAGATAGTTCACCCAAAAATGTAATTATGTTATCTTTTACAAGTCCCTCCACTTGTTCCAAACTTGTTTGAGTTCACATTTGTTTTGCTGAGCACAGAAGATATTTTAAAGAAAGCTGAACACATGTAGCCATTGATATTATTTTATATTATTAGCTGAGGTTTTCAGCTTTCTTCAATATATCTTCTTTTGTGTTAAACACAAAAAAGAAACTCATAAAAGTTTAAAACCATTTAAGGGTGCATAAATATTGTGTACATTTTAATTTTAGGTGAACTGTCCCATTAAGTTCTAAATCTAAAATGTTTTTTAAATATGCTAATGATTATTTTCTGGTATATGTGATAGTAATTAGTGTTCACAGACTGAGCACTGAATAAATAAACTGTTGCAAGCTATTAGATAAAATATGGATGAACATATATAAACATATCCCTCTATAAAAACCTTGTTGAATAAAACAATTGCTAAACGCTGAATTTGAGGAAAAGAACTGCCTTGTTGTTTTTGATCAAATTTGACAATGGAAACATTTATAATTGTATTCCTGGTGTCTGTTTTTTGTACCCTACTTAAATGCTCTAAGATAATTTGGCAGATCCTGGATCTTTTAATCTTGATAACTGATTTTTGGCTAATTTGGTTTTTAATACAAGTTTGTGAATCAGATTGAAATGTCTGGATGAATTGATCTGAGATCGCAGAGTGTGGTATGAAGGACAGATCTCTCAATCCTCAAAATCACGATCAGCATTGCAACAATTGGCTGACGGCACAGCAGCGAAATGACATCATCTGATTAATATTCAATTATCCCTGTTAGCAAAATTATATAAAACGCTTAGTAAACTGTTTATTAAAGCGGTGGAATGTAATTTTAAGGCCTGGTTGTGTTAATAAGATGCAAAGAAATGTGTGCTCATGTTTCACTTAAAGGAAATGTGTTATTTTTTCATTAATCTCACTTTGATTATGAACAGCTACTCAACTAACATGAAAACGACTGTTATATTTCCTAGTTCCTCTAAAAGGCCCGTCCTAAAGTGACTCTGTTTGGTCATGTGTCATAATGTGCTGCGATTCGTGGATCAGCTCCATTAAGTCAGTCAACCTCATGCCCGCTCTCTAAAATAAAATCTGACAAGTGTCTGCAACGAGTGAAAATGGGGTGCGGCTCCTTTAAGAGAGTTTGCCATTGTGTGTGTGTGTTTATCTGTGTGCGTGTGTATACTATGAACTAAAACAGAGCTAAAATATCAATGGAGTGGCTTCACAACAACTTGGGGAATGTCCTTGAGTGGCCCAGCAAGAACCCAGATCTCAGTCATCTCTGGAGAGATCTGAAAATGGCTGTACACCGTCGCTTACCATCCAACCTGGTAGAGCTTGAGAGGTACTGGGCAAAAATTCCCAAAGACAGGTGTGCCAAGCTTATTCAAAAAGACTTGAGGCTGTAATTGCTGCCAAAGGTGCATCAACAAAATATTGAGCGAAGGCTGTATTACTTATGTATATGTGATTTTTCAGGTTTTTTTTATTTTTAATAAATTCATATTGTCATTATTTTGTATGGTATGTAGAATGTTGAGGAAATAAATAAATTTAATTAATTTTGGAATAAGGCTGTAACATAAAAAAAATGTGGAACAAGTGAAGCACTATGAATACTTTCTGGATGCACTGTATATATACAGTTTTTTTTTTTTTTTTTACCATTTTACAATTTTCCCCAGTGTATGTAATCTATAGGTGACTACTTTGAGGAAACATCAGCATTCAGTACATACTTTCAGTATTACCATTGCCTGAAAAGACCCAACCTAATCCTGTTTATATGAAATAAGCCTGCTCCCACACAGGTTTGAGCTACTAAACCTGTAGCTATAACAACAACTCTTGGATAAGTTTTGAAGAAGCTAATTCAGCTAATGAAGCAATCCACTTCTGAAGAACAGACCACAGATGTTTTGTTTACATCAGACTGAAAAAAATACTCTTTTTGAAAAGCCCAGAATCTCTGGCAGTTGCATGGAAGGTTTACCTGCAGTGTCTCATCTATAATACATATTTGAAATCTTGTTCCACATAAAATCCATGTTCACATCTCTCCAAATGCATCTATAAAGATCATAACCATAAATCTAAGCTTATTATTGACTGAGGCTACTTTTTGCTCTATCCTCTAGGTGGCGCTGTCTGTTGCTGCTGAATTCTGGGAACAGGGTGACCTGGAGAGGACAGTGCTGGAGCAGCAGCCCATTGTGAGAGATTGCATGGAATGAAGGGGGGGTAGGAGGGAACAAAAAAAAAGGAGTAAGAATGAAAAGTTCCCATGGGTCATGTCGTGATGTACTGCCTATTATGCGGTGCAGTGAATCAGAAAGAGCGGTCACAATGGCCCAGTCAAACAGACCACTTCCAAGCCCTCAGTTTTCCTCATTCATGATAGGAATTGTGAAATATCAACTATTGAAGAAAAAAGCCAACCAAATGCTAAAACATAACATAAATATTTCTACTTTATTCGAAATTGATCTTCAGAACTCCTATGTGTAATGGTGGTTTTTTGCATTGGTAGCTAGTGTGTTTTCATATTGATACAGAATTAAGTACACGATGTTTCTTCTCCAGCCCATGATGGACCGGAACAAGGCGGAGGAACTTCCCAAACTGCAGTGTGGTTTTATTGATTTCGTCTGTTCTTTCGTTTACAAGGTGAGGTCCTCCATTTCGATTAGCAAACAAAACGACATATGAGGCTTCATTGATCTACCCTTCTAAATGTTCACAGGATCCAGACGAGAGTCCATCAGGAAGCAGATACATAATCATGAGCAGAAAAAAAACAGTGCTGGTCTTGATCAGTTGTCGGTGTACTTGAATTTTATTGACTGAGAATGTCAGAATGCGTCAGATGAGTAGGGATGGATTAGGGAAATTTTTTCAAGCATAAAAAAACAACTATTATTTTATTTGAAATATTTACATACCATTCAAAGCATTCACAAATTTGAGTTTTTCAATATTAGCCTATAATATAATGATAGGATGTGCAAGGGATGTGCAAACATCTATGCTAACAGATAAATCATTCCTAGAATTTCCTAGATTTTTTGATCGAATATGGATCTGGACATTCTACAACTTTCTTGCAGCTGTAGATTAATATTTGAAGGTTAATTTTATTATAAAGTCATATTTCTTTTTTTATTATTATTTTTTTATTTTATTTGTAAAATATGAATCTCACAGTGTTTTTCATGCAATTGTTCTATCAGTGTAAATACATTCATGTCACCTCTAAGCTGCATTAAAAGTTCTAGATCCAGAAAGTATTGTTATATTGTAACTATATTGAAATGTAAACCTAAGGATCAACTTGATTGATTTTCTCTCCTACTATACAGTATTGCTAAGTTTTGTTGTGGTTTGATAAATGTAATTAAAGGGTCAGTTCACCTTAAAATAAAAATTGTCATAATTTTCCCTCATGTTATTCCGAGCTTTAATAATTTCTTTCATATTTGTGACAGAATCTTTTTTTATATAAGATCTGGAATATACACATATGTTTTTTTTTACTAAATGTCATTTTGAAAGTCATTAAGTAGGTTCATTTTGACTTTATTTACGTATAAACATTGAACTTCAAACTCAAACAAAAGCTTAACATTGGTTCTTGTAGAAATCCTTCAAAAACATTTTGAAGTGTCAAAGTTTTGGGTGAGTAGACTTTCAAATGTGCACCATAAATCCCTCTGATTGATGAAAAAAATCTACATTTGTAGTTTGAAGATACATTTCATTTAGATTTTAAATGTAATGGTAAATAAAAAGTAACAGAATTTTCATTTTGAGGTGAACTAGCCCTTTAAATGAGTTGTTTACATTAAAATTGATCTTATGACCACTAAAAATGCTTAGACTAGCCTTTAAAATGTAATAACATCTAGTATGTCTGAAATTCCTCAACGTTTGAACCCACCAACATGACTCCCTCTTGACTGACTGCTCATCCCTCTTGCAGGAGTTTTCTCGCTTCCATGTGGAGATCACACCAATGCTGGAGCGTCTGCTGAACAACAGAAAAGAATGGAACGCACTGAAGGAAATACATGAGGCCAAAGTAGCCAAGCTGGATGAGGCCAAAAAGGCTAAAGAAGAAGCACATGCTAACTCAGATCATAAACAAGGTAAAGGATCAATCAAGCAGTGTTTCATTGTCTGTTGAAGGAATAGTTCACCACTAAATAACATTTAATTAATTATTTACAAGTTGTATATTAAGAGATATTCTGTGGAACACAAAAGAAGATGCTTTGAACAATATTCACGCTGCTCTTTTACAGCATGATAAAAAAGACTTTTGGGAAATTACTATGGTGGCTAAGAGAACTTAATGTGCTTCAATTTAGGAAAACACATGCAATTGCAAAAAACGCCAGCAAACTAAGAAAAGATCTTCATCTGTTTGACAACACATATTTAAAAAACATGCAGAATTTTCCCACAAAACAAACAAATGAATAAAATGCGCTACGCTTTCTCACAACACAAACAGTTCGTGATGGGAAGTTTGGATCATTTTACTGACTTAGATCTTTGAGTCTTGTTAATTGAGATGAATGAATCTTTATTTCATTCATTTCACCACAATATTATTAAAATGTTACGAGTTGCTTCCAAGCTCATCTACAACTAGCCCAAACGTTGATCACACTACAGTCAAGTCGTAACTAAAATGCTGGAAGAAAGAGAAAATAATAATTTATTATTTACCTGGTCTTTAGTCTATGAATTTATCAGCTCACCTCTTCTGGCAGGTCTTTAAAATTAAGTAGTTCGTTCAGGTCACACTGATAGAGCCATAAACCTAACCAATGCACACAGTCTGAGTTGAAAAGAGCCATGATTAGTTCAAATTTAGTTCACAATTAGTGTCTTTTGGTTTTTGAGTCATTTGTTCATCATTTGACCACATGTAAAGGAAGAGAGATGACTCAAACCCGAGGACTCAAAAAAATGAACCGATCAAATATTTTTCTAGCTGTAAATGCATGATTGGCCACTGTCTTTTAAGTGATAAATGAACGACTCAAACCGAGGACTCGAGTGATGAACAAATCAGATCTTTTTCTGGCTCTGACTGCATGTGATTGGCTACTGTCTTTTTCGTGATGATCAAAGGATTCAAACCCTATCAAGGAATTGAGAAAGAAACTAGTCCTCTCCACCTGTACAAATGTGCGAATGCACAAATAAACAAATCACTCCCTGAGAGGACTCATTGTTCTTGACTCTTACAAAAGATTCATTCAAAATGAATGAATCATTCAAGAATGACTCATCACAGCTCGGAAACACCGCAGAAATCTTTCTAGAGAACCCTAAACCGTGACAGACTCGTCTATTTAGGTTATGGTTATTTAGGCAAATAAAATACAAATGACAAGGGAACCAGGATGTTTAAATAAACAAACTAAAAACTCACCTTTCAAAGATCACCCTCTACTTTACTGAGCAATAGGCTGCGTTCAAAACAGCCTACTACTCAGTAGGTACTGAATTTGAATCAAACGTACTACTCGGTGGTTAGAAAAGTGCCTTCTATTTAGTAAGAATGTGAGCAGTATGACTGGAATTCGGACGTACTACATCCACCATGATCACGTGACCTATCCTCATGAGTTGTGTAGCTTCACTCACAATTATGAATTCTCTCTCGTGTCTCATGGGAAAGCGCTGCGTGCATGGGATGCGCACTTTAGAATCTTGCCGGAAGTAGTAGGTCAACCGGGTTCTTCTCGCATACTGATTTTTGAATTTTATGAATTCGGGCATACTGCTGGGCTCGCATACTGATTTTAGCATATTTTATAGTATGGAATTATGCGGTTTTGGACGCAGCCATAGGCATAGCATTGCGGCATCCTTCACATTTTTGTGTTCTCTTGAAACATTTCCGTTGTGTTTTGATGTTTTTGAAAGTGTGAGAAAATGCAGCACAATTTCCTAATAGTTTGCATTGTCAGAAAATGTAGCGCGTTTTAATAATTTGTTTACGTTGTGTGAAAATGCAGAGTGTTTTTTACAGATGTGTTTGCATTCAAAACGTTTTGCTGTCAAACGGATGAAGATCTTTTCATAATTTGCTGGCGTTTTTTGTAATTGCACTCTCGGCCACCATAAATTACACAAACTTCAGTTTGTTTCTTGCACAAAACTATTGTATGATTTTACTTGTTTTGCGTAGTTATCCTTTTGTGTTTAATGCTGTTTCTCAACCACTTTCCTTGAGGATCACCAGCACTGCATGTTTTGGATGTCTCCTTTGTTTGGCACACCCATTACAGTTGTTTCAGTCTCTGCTAATGAGCTGATGATCTGAATCAGGTGTGTTTGGTTAGGGAGACACTGAAAATGTGCAGAGCTGGTGGTCCTCCAGGATCGTGGTTGAGAAACACTGATTTAATGTATGAAAAAGAGCTGCATGGACATTCTTCAAAATGTCTCCTTTTTTATTCCACAGAATATAGTTTTGTACACAATAAATAAATATTGTTTCTTTAATTTGTAAACCGTTCCGTTAGAAATATATATGCATGTTTACAACTGTGCTTCTCCCACAGGAAACTCTGTCCAACCCGCAGCTCAGTCCAAGACCTGTGTCATTTCCTAGACGTCAAGCAGCACAAAAACACATCGTAAGAATGTACGACAGTGTACCCATAATTTGGACCGCTTTTATTATTTCTCTCAGCAGGATGTCCTGTTAAATCGTTTTGTACTAGTCTTGAGCTTGTAAGTAAAGACATCCCTTTAGTGTTAGAAACAAACTATTACAATGTCTCTTTGACTTTTACAACAATAGCCATGACTGTCAATAGAAAGGTATTTTTAAAGCATTTAAGTACTTTATGGCTGAAACTGTACAGACTAGAGCATTCTTACGAAATAAAACATACATGGGAGTATATTGTGAATACATTTGCTAATTCTATATTGTATTTTTCCATTAATATTTATATGTAGAAATCTAAAAATAAACTGAAAAACTGCTAAGCATAGTCTCTTTCTATTTTCTTGTTTTAAAAAAAGCTTCTTAACTCTGTTGCTGTGCAAAAGAAGACTTCTGCCCTAGGATGCAGTTGTACGCGTGTATGTGTGCTAGTACTAACTGTCCCACTGGGACATACATAACAGTCTTACAAAAGCATTGGATAACACCTAGGGGGTGTTGGCCAAATCGACTGGGAAGGATGAAAGCCGATTGGCAGGACAGCAAAAATAGGCGGACTCAGTGCTAGCATTTACGTCATGTCACAGACGCAGTCACTGCACGTCAATGACTATGATGTCACGTCTTCTGCTACATTTTCCTCACTCTCACAGCAGAGGTGGAGTCAAAATCTGCAACCACCGCAAAAACCAAAATAAGATCTGACGTGATGGCAAATACGCATTCTTACTCTGATAGCTGTGCATTCCTCTCCTTCTCTCTCTCACACACACACACGCACACACAGTGCCGTAGGGAATGATTATTCTGACATCTGAATCACAAACCAACAGAGCGGCAAATTGCCACCAGCCCTCCGAATGGCTGCATTAACAGTGGTTTCATTCAGCATGTTCTGCTACATAACCTCAGTGAAAGAAACTGGCACAATTAGCTGCACATTCTAAAATTGTAGACGGTCTGCATGGATACAACAGAGCAAGCCATTTGCAATTGGCTGGCATTTCAGTGCAGTAACCAATCAGACAGTTTCCGGTTGAGCTATTCTGTTTGTACAATGAAATAGTCATGCGGAACATCAGGGAAAAAAAGTGGCGGCCTTAAAGCAAGTGCTGCTTGGTTTCAAGCATCTTCCGTGCTCTGAAACAGAAAAGTGTTAATTTCTGTGGAAGATATTCTCGCTGTTTACTTGATTGTAAAGTGAAGGTCAGAATTAGACAGCCTACAATTTTCTATATTTCGAGGTTACCGCTTAGTCCTGTTTGAGGTTTCCCAAGAGCAATGAAGGAGCAGTTCGTCACTCTGGAATTATAAGGTTTCTATCTGCATTCTGAATGATTTTGAGATAATGAGCTTCAAAGTTTTTGCATTCCATAGCAAACAGTATGTATGTAACATTTTTTTTAATAAAAAGTCTTAAAATTTAAATAAATGACGAGTTTTTAAAGCATATGCCATGAGCAGGGCCAGACGAAATCTGCGGACGTTTTTTGCCATTTCTGCTGAGAATTTTGGTAAAAATCTGCAGATTTCTGCGGAATTATTTTGGGAGTATCCAGCAGAGTATCATAACTAAACCCTTAATATAATAAATAAAAAGTAATAAATTACTGAATAAAAACTGAATAAATTCAGATTTACACATTTACTCAAGTTAAAAAACAGAGTTAATAATGGGCTAAAATCTGCGGAATTCTGCAGAAATTCTGCGGAATTCTGTGCGCACATATTCCGTGTGGGCCTACGAGTTTCAAAATTATTACCTTACAGAAAAAGAAGAAATAAATAAAACAAAAAAAAGACCACTATACGATACTTCTCGTTTATTAGTGTAAATCTGGCTCTTGGTGATAATTATCTTGCAAACCTTATTTAACTGGCAGATTATCTTAACAGTTTTTACTGACTTTCCAAGATGTTAGGCCTTTTTTAAAGTGACTGGAACTCTCCAAAAGCAGGTTGTCCAGTTGAACGCCAAAGGGACGACCTTTCAGCCACATCTCAAGAAGGTAGTCATTTCATATTTGTGATTTCCAGATTATTGCATCTTTACAATGTCACTAACTCATTCAAGTCCCACAAAAAGACTGGTCGTCCACCAAAGACAAATGCACGAGAGAACAGGATAATATGGAGAATCTCAATGATCAATCAGGTCAACACTGCAGCTGGAATTGCTCAGCGATTCAGGATAAGGATTTGTCTTGGCATATTGTTTTAACATTTGGGAGAATTTGGACTATAATAAGCAGTGACCAAACATCTCATCAGCAGAAAGAAGCCTAGATTAACCTTTAATCAAAAGGCCAGATTAAATACAGAAGTCATTGGGTCTATGTATACTTATGCAAATGTGTTTAAATCTACATTTACTCAGTTTTTACATTAATTCCAGTAATATTATTGAATAATATGCAAATGTTTAATTGATTTATGTTCAATACAGTTTGAAAAGTAAAAGTTTCTGTCTTTTAGTAGCTATATGAGACTTACTTTGTTTACCAAATAAGTGATTCTGATTGGATTTGTGTTAAAAAGCAAATTTTTCATATCATGTTAAGTTTTTATTTACTACGCTCTCATTATTTATTTATTTGACAAAATTCTGTGCAGAAATAGCAAATAATTCTGTCTGGCCTTTTATAAGTGCCCTTTTAAGGGTCCTTTATAGCTCTGAAAGCGTTCACTAGATTGTTTGAAATCCACACCTATCAGCTGATCCATCAGCGGATCTGTGGGCAGTTCAGCTGATAGACTTAGCCTCCATTTATGTTGCTCAGTGAAGAACATGGTTTAATATTACCAATATGCCAATAACAGACATTTAAGTTGAGTAATGTGAGAACAATGGTCAAATTTAATATAACGATTTAACCTGCATGGAAACGTTGTCATATTAAATTTGTTTTTGAGAGCTAAAGTGGCAGTGTTCTTGCTTTTTCAATTGTGTCTGCCTTAATCAAGCTCCTGCCTTTTAGTATTATTTGGACGTGTGCACACTGATGTTTTTCTTGTTGTAGAACAATAGTCAACCCATAACTACTCTTTCATTAGCTGCTCCTGACATAACATGATATCAAGTCAGCCGACTGATCCAGATATTCGGCATGCTAGATATTTGTTTGTTTTTTTTGCCAGCGAACCTCTTTGATACATTGTTAAGTAGTTCGCACATAAGTATTGCAGAGAGCAGATCACCCGCTGATTTTTTACTCTATCACAGCCAGACTTGTCAACGAGTTCCTTAATCTGCAAACCATGCTAAAATGAGCTTGGCATAAGGTAGGATGTTGTTCTGATGTATACTTGTGTATATATAATTTGCTGATGTGAGTACAAAGAGACACACCTGCCCATTTCAATGATGAAAGCAATTTTAAAGGGTTAGTTCACTATAAAAAGTAAATGATGTTATTAATTGCTCACCCTTGTTTCGTTCTAATCTCTCGAGACCTTCATTCATTTTCGGAAAGCAAATTAAGATATTTTAGATGAAACCCAAGAGCTCTCTCTCATCCTCCGTGGAGAGCAGAGGTCCTGAGATGTTCAAAGTCCAGAAAAGGAACCAAAAATGTGTGCACTTTTTTAGCACTTTTACTATGAGCAAAACAACGCTTCCTTTCTGGACTTCTCGTGAACATTATTGTCTTTGGAGAATGGGAGAGCTTTCGGATTTCATCTAAAATATCTCAGTTCCTATGATGTAAAAGTCTCAGAGGATTGGAACGAGGGTTAGTAATAACGTCTATTTCTTTAATCTGTTTAGGACTGAGGGAATACATCATGTTTATCATCAAACTAGTGGAACGCTGAACCCTTAAAAGGCCCATATGCTTTTAACCACATTGGTACATCTGTAACCTTAATATATTTTAGCATATTTCAAATACAATAATTCCATCAGAGTTTTAACTTGATTGCATTACTAATGAAAAATGCTGATCAAAAGCTTCTCTAGATTTGATCTCCACTGTATATTTATATTTACAATATTTTTATTTACTATTATTTACTATGATCTTCTATAGTATGTGAAGCTCCTTTGACACAATCTACATTGTAAAAGTGCTGTACAAATAAAGGTGAATTGAATTGAATATTTCTGGTCAGTAATGCAAACACATGAATTCAATACAAAGTTGAATATTGTTCATTATGGATTTTATTTTTTTTTGGAGGCAAAACAATGAATATATGTACTTTTTTGTTGTTGTTTTTTTTTTTTACAGTATAGGAGGATCAGTTTCTACAGTTTAATAATGTAAACAATCTCAGAAGAGAAATGTGTTCAGTTTAAAAGGAAGCCATCATCTTTTTTTAAAACTATTTACATGAATTAAAATATAATTTATGACATCAAATAATTTCCACTATATAGATTTGATCTAGGAAACTAGATTTTAACAATTTAAAAATACTGAAATGCATTTGTCTCCACATTCTCATGATGTATGAAAATCACACGATACAGAGAAAAAGAAATGAAAATAAAACCAACACCATTTCAAGACATCCAAACTAAGTGGCATATAAATAAAAAAAAAACAACTCAAAACCAATATATGTAAAAATATAAAATCTTACTATCAGTATTTACCAAAAAAAACTACGTTAAAAAAAGGAAAATCATAGCGAATTTGATAGTCATTAGATGTAAATAGTCAAAAAACGAAATCAATAAAAACAAGTCAATGAAGAAAACAATGTATGCCCTTTGACTCAGATTTTGTTTCCACAAAAGACAAGGTCTTAAAGCAGCAAAACAATGCGACATAGATGTGCGATTCATTAACTGATGCTCTGGCACCATAATGACACAAATGCTAGATCCGCTTCTTGATAAAAAAAAAAGGATCCAAGGTTTAGCACAGACGATATAAACTTTCCCAGAATCTGATTCGAGCAGAAAACTCTCTTCAATCTTGAAAGAGCGTGTACTGTGTTAACAACAAACTTCAGGGCTGTATATGTAGTGAAATAGAAGTGACATTTTGTATGAACTAAAATAAAAAAGGAAGAAATCACATGCGCTCCTTTACTCAATCTCTCTCTCACACACAGGATCAAGCCAAACAATCATGACATTCGTGAAATGGATTTGATGTTATACCACACGCTTCTCCGGTATCCAAACATCAAATGTACTTTTTGGTCAACTTGTCTAGCGATTGCTAAAATGAGGGCTGGAAAAATGTATTGCATTGAAGAAGGTTCCCTTTGGAAGTTTTTTTTATTTTTTTTTTATTTTTTTATTATTATTTTTAATTTGGATCTGTACATTCTAGATTGACAGTGCTGAAATGTATTGAAGTGTTCTGAAACACTGAATAAAATGGTCTATAACAAATTATATCATCTATATATTTATCTACACAAACACACAAATATATATGTATATATATATAATCATATATATATGTATATACCTTTTATAATATGGCTGTATTGAAAAAAGTTTACTCACTTCAGTAAAGAAAACACATTGGATTGTAAAGGAGATCAGATAGGATTGATAGCTTTGTTTTCCCCTAGGGTTTAAGGCTCTCCTTGTGAGATTGGGCTGTCTGTGTATTTTCCTAATGAAAGCCAGCGGTTTTTAACCGTCAACCTTCGTTTTTTTCCCGAACCATCTGAGCTGTCTACAACACCGTACAGTACAGGATCCAATTTCCCCTAAAACGACCAATCTCTCCAGTGAGAAAGGCTCACTCTGATCTCTTAAGCGGTATTGCATCTCAATTGCATAAAACGAAAACACATTAAAGTCATTAAAAAGAACCATTTCTAAAGAGACACTTCATATATATATATATATAACTGTGTTTGACTTATGAAGCCATTTCAACAAAAGTTCCCTTCTGGATTTCCCTGTATTGCTTAACGCTGCATCATGGGGTTCACCAACAAACCAATCAGATCCACCCTTTAAAACCACACGTTACCACGTCGCTGTACAGCACATAACCATACATCTCATGATTACACAAGACACAGTGCTATATACACATTATATACGTCTCTCTCTCTATATATATATATATATAATCATGTAAACCAGCACATCTCTTGCTTGTTTAGTAGTAGACATACTAAGCACAAACACTCATTCAGCTTGTTTTCTCAAGATGGGCAAATTGGTCAGTGTTCAGAGGCCGTGTCAAGGTAACAGCTCGGTACCGTAAAAGGGAAACGTCCTGATAGGGTACTTTAACACTGAATAAGGCGTTCTGTACTTAGTGTGCGCTCTAGTAAAAGTCGAAAGAGAATTCAGTCATGTAAACATTCAGGTTAGGGGTGTGTGTTTCTGGATAAAGGGGAGAGTAAAGAGAGACCCGGCGGCCTACTCCAAACCATACATGCGCACACTCTCGCTCACAACTGCACTAGATCCACAAGGAAACCCTGTAGAATAAAAGCAACGGTCCCAGCGTATAATAACAATAATAATAAGGGACGGACCCATCCCTAGACCCCGTAAAAGACACAGATGACACGCAGTTATACACTGGTACATGTTTAGACTTCAAAAAACACACACACAAAAGACAAATAGAGCAGTAGCCACAAGGTAAGAGCTAGAAAAAACCCGCAGATCTTCATCCCCCGTCAGAAAGGAGAGAGTAAAAAAAGAGTGTTTGAGCTTAGAGAGAGAGAAAGAGGATGAGAGAGTGACATGTAAACAAAGTAGAAACGCGACTGCGTCTCTAATGAGATTGAGCTCTGGAAAGATCTTCCTCCTAGTTTACCGCCACCCTTCTCTCAACCGCCGATAGGAGTGCTTCAGTGCGGGACCACCTAGAGCTGTGCGAGGGCAATGCTACTGGAGGAGTCCAACCACATGACTGTGCTTTTAAGTCTAAACCAATTGGCTGAGAAGTAAAGTGCGGTCACGCTAGTGGGAATTTTGGTGAGATTTAATTGTTGTGAACTGACTTTCTGTCTTTCTGAGCTTATTTTGAATATTATTTATAACGACTTGATTAAACAAGTTTACTTAATTTAACAAGTAACAAGCTATCATTGGTCCTGGGCGATGGGACTGAAGGTGTGCTTTGGGGCAACAAAATCTGTGAGGGAAAAATGGTCGATGATTAAATAACAAAAAGTTTTTTTTTGTTTGAAGCAGCTTGGCAATGCTAACCTTGCTTCAATTGGTAAACTATAAATTACCACTGGACTGGGCCAATGACACCAAAAGGGGAATTAAATCTATGCAAAGAAACGGCAAAATTAAAAAACAAACTAATTTGAACAAAATCAGGTAAAAATGAAGTAGATTTGATGAGTTTGAGGCAGTTCGCTAAAGTGAACTTTCCTGAAGACAACTAGCATTGGATCAATATGTGCAATACATGGCTATGATGGCTCCGCCTCCTTTGGCATGAATTTTGGATAGTGTTTATTATGTTAATGGATGGAAAATGTAGCACCAATAACATTAAAGTCGCTTTAAGCAGTGTGGGGGTCACTTGGGGAGGTTTACTAACAGCAAATCATTGCTCGGATGACATTTTTACACCTAAATGAATAACAGAGAAGAACTTTTGGAGTAAATATATCAGGGCTTTAAGTTTTTCCTTAGGCAAAATGACAGCAATTTGTGGAAAGAAATTTCATCAAGCAATTGTTAATATGACTACACTTACATCTGATGGGCATATTCTACCAGTTTTGAAGTTTGATGATTATTTGACATTGGATTGGGTTGCTTTCGCTCCTTCCAAAAAATGAGTTAAAGGTGAAATGTGCTTTTCTGCACCACAAACTCTTTTCTGATAGGTCAGCCTAAAAAAGCCCCACTCTATACTCTTACAACTGGTTTAGTCAGGCTGCTCAATAGAACAGAGCAATGTTTTAGTAAAGAATTTCAACAGTTGTCGCCCCAATTTAAGCTGGAATATGAGAAAAATATTACACACATCGACTTCAAAGTAGCACAGTCTGGGTTGGACTTGTTTGTGTCTGACAACCCAGCAGCAAAAGCCCCTTCAACATACCAGAGGAAGGCAGAAGCCAGACCAAAGAAGCACTACCTCGTTTGAGTGCATAGATGAAATTAAGGAAGCACTAAAATTACAAAAAGACTACTTTTTTTTCTTGACTTTTTGATTTGTAAACTCTACCTTGTAGGATTTTTTTGTTTGTTGTTTTTCTTTTAAACCCACTTTTCATCGCAACACACACGCACACACAGAGTTGAACATCCACAAAGTTTCGCTAATACAAAGCAGTTATTGTTTATATATCTGTACGACAAAATGGTGAAAGCACCTTGCGGGTCTATGAAGAGTGACAAAGGGGTACAAATAAAAAAAAGAACACACACGTCACAACAACCAATGGAAAAGAGTGCGGTTTGCTACGAAGCCCGAGCCGCTCGCAACGTCATGAATGGCATCAAACACACAAGAAAAGCAGCACTTGTGTCCGGTGTCTCAGAGCTGTTCGTTTGTAATCCTCCTGCCCCCCAAATGTCCTCCAATCCTCAGTTAGAAGTGACAAGGTCTATATATATCTTTTTTTATTCCAATGTTCAAAATGTAAACATGAAGAAGTGCCTTGGTTGAGGTGCTGAGGCGAGTCCCGGACGGGGCGTGAAACTGGAGGCGTGGTAAGGCGAGTCAGCGATGCAGGCTCCTCTGAGCTTCTTTCAGCAGAGCATCAAAGTCCAGTGCATCATACTTGCTCTTCACTGGACCTGGACCTGCCTCATCTGAACACACACATAGACATGCTTAGATTAAAACTATAAAAGAAATCAAATAGGTACAGTTGAAGTCAGAGTTATTAAACCCCCTAAATTATTAGCCCCCCTGTTTATTTTTTCCCACCAATTTCCGTTTAACAGAGAGAAGATTTTTCAACACATTTCTAAACATAATAGTTTTAATAACTCATCTCTAATAACTAATTTATTTTCTCTTTCCATGATGGCAGTTCAAATATTTTACTAGATATGTTTCAAGATAAGGTAATTAGGCAAGTCATTGTATAACGATGGTTTGTTCAGTAGACTATCAAAAAATATACATAGCTTAAAGGGGCTAATAATTTTGACCTTAAAATGGTGTTTAAAAAAATTAAATACTGTTTTTATTCAAGCCGAAATAAAACAAACGAGACTTTCTCCAGAAGAAAAAAATATTATTAGACATACTGTGAAAATTTCCTTGCTCTGTAAACATCATTTGGGAAATATTTAAAAAAGAAAAAAACATTCAAAGGGGGTTTAATAATTCTGACTTCAACTGTACACAATAAATAAATTATAATAGAATTGTTAAGTTTACTGATGATGGACATAACTGCATATAAATTCATGTTATTAAAATTATTCATTTTCTTTTGGGCTTAGTCCCTCATTAATAACGGGTCGCCTCAGCAGGATGAACCACAAACTTATAGCAGCAGATGCACTTCCCAACACTGGGAAACACCCATACACTCTTGCATTCACACACACACGGCCAATTTAGCTTACTCCATGCACCTATACTGCATTTCTTTGATCTGTTGGGAAAACCAGAGCACCTGAAGGTGAATTATTATTTTAATTCAGCATTTTATTATTATATTATGTCATATAAATAAATAAGTAAATATAGAAATACTATATGCATAGACAGTAAAATAATACTTCATTAATAAATCAAATATATAATATATTTAAATAATACATTTCTGTACAGGCACAAGCAAAAAATATATATTTGTTTTTACTTTGGAATTTTTTTGTTTTTTGCCACAGGAAAAATAAAAGCATTTTCTAAGTGAATATTGTTTCTGCATCTTTTTATTAGCATATTATTATTATTTATATTATTTTAAAGTTCTTTGATATTTTCAATAAACGTTTAGTTTAATATTTGCTCTTATTTTTTGTCATTTTAATTTACATATTTTTAGTGAGTACTTCAATTTAAGTTTTGCATCTAAGATGTATAATATGTAGATTTTTTAATTTACATTGTATGTTTAATATCAGATTTATTAATTTTTTTAATTTATGGCAATTTTTTATCAGCTATGAATAGCAACACTGCTTAATAACATAATTACTAATTCAATATTTTACACAAAGTATCTTACTACATAACTCAGAACTGTATTTCACGGTTTGCTTTTACTTTTTATGCATTTATTTGGCTTAGTCTCTATTTCAGAGGTCGCCACAGCCGAATGAATCTGGGAAACATTTCACACACACACTTAAGCCCTGCTCACGCTGTGAGAGTTCAGCCTCGATTTTGCAAACTCCACACAGAATCGCCAACTGACCCAGCTGAGGCTCGAACCAGCAACCTTCTTGCTGTGAGGCCACAGCACTATCTACTGCGTCACCTCCCTCAATCAAGTTTGTTTTTTTGCCCTTCATAAGAAAAGGTTTGTGCACCCCTGATCACCCCAGAGCCGTTAATAAACATATTGTTAGTTTCACCACTCATGTGGGCAGCAGTTTTTTTTTGTTTGCATCCTATCTGCTATATGTAATATAATCTGACTCAGCACATTCGATTAGACAGTGAGTCTGGTATAAAAATGAACAAATTATGAGGCGAGCAGCTTTTTCATTATCGTCGTCTGGAACTGACTTCACACATTGTTTAGACCATCGCCTTGAAGTAATAGCAAAGCACTGCGGTGTACCGGCCTGAATATAATTAAAACTGCAGCCTGCTTCTTCAAGTGGGTCAACCAAGAATCAAAAAGTCTTTTTTTTCCTATTTAAATGCAAATGAAGTTGAATTAGGCCGTTTATTAGCTTAGAAAGGAGAAGACACTTTCCTCTGACTCAGAGAAGCAGACGACTGATGCAAAGAGAAGATCAAAGACATGGAAAACTCTCTGTTCTCTTACCCAGATCTATGTAACGCTTTCTGCCAAACCGCCGACTGCCGTTTCCGCCACTCGGACCGAGCAAATCCCACCTGTGCCGTGAGGTCTGGCCGTTCTGAGTGTGCCTCAGTGTGATCACTCCACAACGCTCCCTAAACAAACACATGGAAACATCAGGAGTCCGCTCTCCCACTCATCATCAAGTCAGGCAAGTAGACAAAAATGAAACCCACTCTTTTTTGATGACCACTTTACAATCCTCTGGATGGCCGAAGGCCTCGAAGCGCTTGCGCAGCATGGTCTGAGTCACGCTGCTTGGAAGGTTGTGAATGTAGATCACTTGGCACTTGTTCTGAAAATGCACATGCAATATGATAAATATGTTTAACAATGCTTTTAAACAAATAAATTATCTGAATAGAGATGTGCTGCACACTGCTACTGGAAAAATTGTGGTATGAACAGTATATTTCCAACGGTTTGATATCACAATTTTGCTCACTTCGATATTGCTTCAAAATCTGTGGCTGAAACCAGTAATCTTAACAACAGAACGATACAATATGACTCGAATCAGCGTACTTGAAACTGGTAAATAAGGACTGTACTAGAAGTGAAAACTGGCATTACTTTGAATATGAAACAGATGGTAAAGGTGAACCAACTGACCTTATGCACCTGTGTGCAAGCACTGCTATTAATCATGTGTTGCTACAGGAGACACATCCAATCTTTTAATCTTGCAGTTCCACAAATTTAGAGATGGACAGGTGAGTGCATTATTCAACTTTCATAAATTAAGATTAAGACACCTGATCAATTGTATATATATATATATATATATATATATATATATATATATATATATATATATATATATATGTAACATCACTATGTAACATCAAAGCTCAAATGTGCATGTTACATACTAGTTTTGGTCTTGAAATAGTTATATTAAGCACTTGCGCTTAAATCTATCAGATATTATTTGAATATGAATGAGGGAAGAGTTTTGCTATATTCATTTTTAGTTTCAATAACATGAAGAAATAATATAATATGATATAATATAATATAATATAATATAATATAATATAATATAATATAATATAATATAATATAATATAATATAATATAATATAATATAATATGGCAATGGTTTTGCTGTGCTGCCCACTGCCAATATGCAGCAGCCGAGAGAGATTTAATGTTTTTTTTTCTTCAGTTATTTAAATGGGATCTAAAAATAATCTGATAAAGCACGAAACTTAAATAATATAATTTTGCGCTTTTTATGCATTTGCTTTGATTCGCAGTAAATAAAAGTTTAATAAATCAGAATTAATGAGATGAGAAATGCACTCACCTGTCAGTCTCTAAATTCACTGAAAAATAAAAATCTTGACTTAACGAATAATACTGTACATTAAAGTAAGCTTTGTTATCATTTATTACGTAACCTGACCTAACAGTGATAGAGAAATATTTTATATATTTTAAATGAATTATTGATGATAAATAAACTAATACATACAGTTGAAATCAGAATTATTAATCCCCCTTTGATTTTTTTTCTTTTTTAAATATTTCCCAAATTATGTTTAGCAGAGCAAGGAAATTTTCAAAATATACCTGATAATATTTTTCCTTCTGGAGAAAGTCTTATTTGTTTTATTTCGGCTAGAATAAAAGCAGTTATACATTTTTTCAAAACCATTTTAAGGTCAAAACTATTAGCCCCTTTAAGCTATATTTGTTTTCGATAGTCTACAGAACAGACCATCGTTATACAATAACTTGCCTGATTACCCTAACCTGCCTAGTTAACCTAATTAACCAAGTGAAGCCTTTAAATGTCACTTTAAGTTGTATTGAAGTATCTTGAAAAATATCTAGTCAAATATTATTTACTGTCATCATGGCACAGATAAAATAAATCAGTTATTAGAAATGAGTTATTAAAACTATTATGTTTAGAAATGTGCTGAACAAATCTTCGTTAAACAGAAACCTAACAAAGTTTTATTAAAATGTAATACATTTTTGTTACATGGGTATTAATATGTATGGTATTGTTTTATTATCGATACTGAGACATTACATTCTGTAATTGTACCAAATCCAAAATAATGGTATTAACCCAGCCCTAGTGGTGACAGGAAGAACAAAACATTCATCTTTGGCATTTTATAATGGGTTTTTCAATGCTACAATGACTAAAACTGGTTTGAAAAAACAACCTACCCCATCATTTTCCTGTCCACACTTTGTCTTGCTCCTTTTTTCATTTGCTCCATGACACGTCTCTGAGCTTTCATCGCTGTAAGAAGGAGGACAGGTTTGCATTACAAAAACTGAATAATAAATGCAAATGAATCTTGATGATGAAGATCTTGTTAACACGATACTGGTACTGTATTTAATTGAAAGACAGATATCAAATATTACTCGTATATCTCTGAGATGTAAATGTAAAAGTGTTCTATTGCTTGACAATGACAACAGCTATGCTAACAGCATAGGCATATAGCCTAACAGGCAAAGGACAATTGCATGTGAGCTGCAGGCTTTTTATCATTGCTGAACACGACTTCATTAACAGTTATATGTATTATCATATGCCAAACTACAAACAGAATTCCGAAATCTATAAACTAAAAACATCTAATCATCATTAAGTGAAGTGTAATTATGTAATACAAAAAAGGATCAGCAATCTGTTTAGCTTTTTAAAAAGTAAAATAATTACTGTATCGTTGGAACATTATTAGAAACTCCAGACAATGTGTAATTAGTTACTACACAGCACTGATGGGGAGTACTTTTTTAGGGGGTGAACTATTTCTTTAAGGTGACAAAACTGCACACTAATACTGCTACATATTGCTAATTTTGACATTTTGGGCTTTTTGTTTGTTTTGTTTAGACTATAAAATAATTTGTTTTTGTTTAAAGTATAATAAAAAAAACCTCCAAAACATTTTTATGTGCTTCTTTTATCACATCATCAATTTGTGTCTACAGATTTTAAATGGCTTTTTTCCCTCAAAAATATATATTTTTCATCTGTTTGAGCCAAACCCCAGCAGTACATACTATACATACACAAAACTTCAGTTTTATTCATATCTATTTGGAAGGATTTTATAGAAGCATCTGTTCATAAATAATTTAGCTGATAATATTTTATTCTACCAAAATAATGAAAATAAAGTTTTCTGACTATCTGACTGATATACTGCTGGTTAAGAGCTCGACTACAGTGCCAATTTGGATTGGTCAATTCACCTATGGACTGTGAGAGGAAACTGGGGAGCCTGGGGGAAACTCACACAAGCAAGGAATCATCCAATTATTAAATCATGCGTTAGCTAATGTGGGACCAGCCGTGATCAATCATAAGCACGTGCTCCTCTTGAAATTAGTTTATAAATAAACTTCACTTGATTAAATTATGCCTCAATGGCAAATTTAAACATAACATTCTGCTAAAATTGTAATACAAAAAAACCCTGCCATTATTATTCTTATTTTTTTTAATTCCCAGGTTCTGTTGGTTGCATTTTCCAAATTTCCATTGTCAATCTAATCAAGCCAATTGTACTCATTTGTTTTGACTCAATTTGGAATTTCCTCAACCATTGCAGATCCAGGGGGGATCAGAGTGGGCGCTCCAGCTTGGCCTCACCCTGAACTTCTTAATGCAATCAATCAGCTGAGGAAGTATGGTAATAACTCGGTGTTGTTTTCATTACTTCAGTATTTACTCTATTAACCTGCAGTGTCTTAAAGAGCTATTTTAGTGTCACTATATGTGTGTGACATTATACATGCGTTTAAGCTGACAAATGTCCTGTATCACTTTTCAAAGTTATTTGTTAATTAAACTCATTGAACTCAAAATGTTCAGATTTCTGAGTTCACCAAAATGCAGCTTATTCAAACTGAATGGCAAACTCAGTACCTGAAGGAGAGTTTGCAGCTGGGGGAAGGAGGTGAACAGGACACTGGCGACTGGGCGTCCAGCTCTGGGCTTGGAGATCGGACAGGTGAGTGTTCACTGGTCTCCTCTGGACTGGGCAGCTCAACCAGAGAATTAACCTCAGTCCTTTGCTGGCAGTCTGTTAATACCCTCTCCTCCTCCTTTTCTTCCATCTCTTCTTTCTCCACATCCATCTCCATTTCTTCCTCTTCATCTTTCTCTTTCACTTCCACATGGCACTGAGAGCCATTTAGCACTGCTGTTGTCTTACGACTCTCTCCCAGCCCCATCAGGCAGTAATCATGGTCCCCATAAGCACGTTGCGTCCCACCCTTAGAGTCTATATCCCCCGTTTGACCCATGCGGCGCAGCTGGGCATACAGTTCTGTCTGTTCAGGGAGTTTGCGCATATTAGCCCGCATCAGGCATGAGCTTTTGGTGCTGAGATCCGCTTTTGCGTCGGGTTTGAAGAGCTCATCTTCCACTGGTTTATGGGGAGGTGTGGTGGGGGGAGTCAGGCCTGCAAAACACACACACACACTCGCTCATTAATCACTGCGACAGGCACAACCAAATGCACTGTAATAACACCCAGTATTCTGTTATTAGTCATGGTGTACAAGAGCTATGAAATGAACATAATTAATGACGCTTACGAAAGAAGTCATACATAATATTATGCGTGTGTAATATATAATAATGAAGGATAATCTTGAATCGGTTATTATTAGTGGCTGTTGCTAAGGCAATTATCTATATTGGTATTGCTGAAACGCTTTTAAGCATTCATTATGAAATGAAAAATATTTATGAAACTGTAATAATATTGCCATATATATATATATATATATATATATATATATATATATATATATATAAATATATACATACATACATACATACATATATATATATATGTGTGTGTGTGTGTGTGTGTGTGTGTGTGTGTGTGTGTGTGTGTGTGTGTGTGTGTGTGTGTGTGTGTGTGTGTGTGTGTGTGTGTGTGTGTGTGTATGTACATTATTCAATTATTTGACAGAATATTGACACTTTTAATGAAAGCCAAATTCAATTACTTGCACTGAAAAAGTAGTCACAAAAACATTCGGGACACAATAATAATGGCCTCATGACAATAATGGTTATGACAGATTTATGACAAATTATGCTGTATTGGTAATGCCAAGTTGTCAAGACAAAGATAGGTTGGGATGTATTTGTTTATGTCAAGTTATCTCAAACTATGTTATATTTGCATTTAATATGACATAACTGAGTGAATGACACTTAAAGATAATTGTTATAAGCACGCTTAAAAATATCATTCATGACATGCAAATTTTTCATGAAAGTCTTTTGAACGCCCCTTAGAGTAAAGTGTTCCCATTACATTTAAAGTAAATAATAGTTTTCAATTTTAATATATTTTAAAATACAATGCATTCTTGTCATGGTAAGGCAAAATTTTCAGAAATGTTACTCCAGTCTTCAATGTCACACACAATCAATCACATGATTAAAGGTGCTGTATGTAAGCTTTTGACTCTTCTTAAGCATAACAATACCAGTTTGTTTTTCAGAATACTTTGATTAATTCAAAAGTTTAAAAGATCAGAATTTACCTGAAAAAGAAACCCTTTTGTAACATTATACAGTTTAAATGTTCTGTAAGGATTTTACTTTGTAATTTTATAATACTCTTATGTAGCAAGGATGAATTAAATTAAGCAAAATGAAAGTGAATTACAAAAGCTTTCTATTTCAGAAATAATATTGAATTTGCTAAAAATGTAAGACCCCAAACCTTCTGAATTCAGTCAACTAATTAAAAGTGACGACAAGGACATTCATACAATTAATAACATTTCAATTCCAATTAAAATCTGATCTTTTAAAAACAAATATATCCATCAAAATATTCATCACACTAATACACAACATTTCTAAATTGCATTGACAGTTCATTTTAAATTACTCTTTTCTTTTGTTTCTTTTCATAAGTGAAGGCCACAAACTTTTATTTGACAGGATGCAGTAACAAGCCGTTTACCATTCAGCTTATTTAGACATTCACTAGCCTAATCTACACGCGTCATTCGCAACAGTCTAAATCCTGTGCAAATACTGGCAAGCTATCAGCATGTGTGAGAACATATGAGGTGAATCAAGTGCTAATAGCTTACACAATGCCCCAAAAATGACACGCTTATAAAAATACCACCGACTAAGTGCGTAATAATACCTGCTGTGCCACACAGTTCCATACAGAGAGTCTGCTCAAAGGGCTTGTTGGCGTACTGCGTGTCTCTGATCAGGAAAACACAAAGAAGAAACAGCAGAATCCATTAAACTCTTAGTCGGACAAGAAAAACAGGATACAGTTTCAACAACAAAATGCATCAGATTTACTGCTTCAGGGGGTTATATTTGTCCTCTAATGACATTTGAAGCAGGGTTTGATCGATCTGGGTCTCTTTACTTCAGAGCATATGTATATGCTTGGAAAAACAAATACTTGATGGTGCATTATGGGTTCTTCAGAGGTCCTTTTGGGTTTTTAAAAGCATGAAAAAAAGACAGACTAGAAAACATAAGTAACACTTTATTTTGGTCAATTTGAGGATTAGTAGACTGTCTGCTTAATATCTGTTGATACTGTTCCTTCAACAGACAATTAGCTGACTATAAGTAACTTTGCAAGTACATCAACTTACACTAACCCTAACCCTGACCTAACAGTGTATTTATAATTTAATGAGAATTAGTTGGCATGTAGATGCAATGCAACTTAAATGCAACAAACAGACCATCAAAATAAAGTGACCAAAAGTGATTTCAAAATCAAGACCTTTTCAAGACCTTCCAAACTTCATTTTCCTTTTCATCACATATGTTTTTCTGTTTGTGCAGCAACAAAATGCATCCGGTTTACTGCTTCAGAGATTTCTATTTTTCTTTTAACGACATTTATAGCAGGGTTTGATTGATCTGGGTTTCTTTATCTGCACCGCGTCTGAGCTATGTATATGCATGGAACAACAAATGACTGTAATTGGTAGTAGGACCTCTGGCTATTTATAGCAATACTTCACTTTGAGAGACGCCGTGTTTTGTGGTAAAATAGCTACAAAACAAGCCTTCTCTAGGCAATTCTCAAGATGGACAAGAGTCTTAAACTTTTGGCCTGGAAGTGTTCCAGGGCTCTAGAATAGATTAGGAATGAATTGAACACGCACCCGTTGGATTTGGTTGCCAGCGGCAGACAGAGGCAGGAGCGTTTCTCTGCAATCACAACAACAGACAGAGGCATTGTTAGAGATCTCAATAGCAGATGCTGTGAGCTCTTCAACTGGCTCTATGAAGATTAAAAACATGCTTGATGGTGCATTATAGATTCTTTAGAACATTGTTTGGCTTTTGGATTCTTTAAAGCAGCAACAAATAGAAGTCTTTTCAAAGAATGCTGAATAATAGAAAAAGATCAAGGACTTTCAAGTCAAAATAAACATGTAATCTTATTATATTTTTTATTTTATCACCATGTTCACCATATTTAAGTATAGCTATTTTAAAAATGTTTTTAAATATCTTTTTTCAATATTGCAATTTGATCTACAAAGTATATAAATGTTGCTATAAAAATAAAATTGTTTAAAAAAGTTTAAGTTTAAAACATTGATTAATATTTCTGTTTTCTCTTTCTCGCTTAATCCATTTATCATATTTAATTCAAAATATGCAAAATGCCTTAAAGGTTTTGTCATGATTCTGGTCAAAACTCAAAAATCTAGAAGCATTTTTAACACAGGCATAACAATATATAGTTTTGTTTTTAGAAATAATAAGTCATATAAGTTATAGTATATAAGTTTTGCTATACAAATATATATTTTTAAGTTTAAGTTAAAGTAAAAAACATTGATCAATTTTTCTGTTTACTCTCTTTCTCTTCCCATCCATCCATCCATCCATCCATCAATCCATCCATCCATCCACCCATCCATCCATCCATCCATCCATCCATCCATCTATCATATTATATTTTATTCACCATATGCACTGCAAAAATGCCTTTACTTAGACCTTTTGTTATGATTCCTGTCAAAATTATTAAATCAAGAAGCATTTTTAACACAGGTATAAAACTTTATAGTCTTATTTTCAAAAATAATACACTACCGGTAAAAAGTTTGTTGTCAATAGGATTTTTAAATGTTTTAAAATAAGCTTCTCCCGCTCACCAAGGCTGCATTTATGTGATCAAAAATACAGTACAAATTGTGAAATGTTATTGCACGATAAAATAACTGCTCAAAATAGTTTTTAATGTAATTTAAAAAATTATTCCAGTGATTTAAAGACGAATTTTATGCTTCATTACTCCAGTCTTCAGAATAGAATGATCCTTCAGAAATCACTGTAATATTAATTATTATTATTTTTAATATTACTATTATGAATGGTAATAGTAATATTTTTATTTGAAACATACATACAATAATAAATAAATATATATTTAATATATAAATATTTAACAATTTTTAAAAAATTGTACATTTAATAAATGCCGCCATGATGAACAGAATAACTTTCTTCAAAAAACAAACATGAAAACTGACCCCAAACTTTTGACCGGTAGTGTAAGTCAAAATGAAGTGAGTTTTTACTTAAAACAAGCTAAATAATCTCCTAGAGGGGTAAGCATAATAATCTTGTTTTCAGATGGAAAAAGGATTATGTTGCTTACCCCAAGAGTTTGTAGATATTTTGACTAAAAACAAGACAAAATCTCTAGGTAAGATAGACATATTTTGCAGTGTGAAGAGGCAAACACCACTGCATTTCATCTAGAATGAGCTTCATATATGTAAGTTAATTTATTTTACATTAAAGGAAATGAAAAGAACCTGTTCACCACCATTAAAGTGAAATTACAAAACCTACACTTAGAAACCTGAGAGAAACATTGATCATTTTAAAAGAAATTTAAAGTAATTGGTAAACTACTCACAAATAAAATTGATTTTAAATAAATGAATAGCATTCGAGACTCCCAAAAAACAAATCTCAGTCTGTAATGTGTCTAAACTATAGTACTGTTTTAATAGTAAACCTGCGATGTGTTCTTGAATTCTTACCGTCACTGCAGCATGGGTTATTATGGGTCTCAGAAGGCTTGTAGGAGCTGCTCTTCTGGCTGCTTTCAGTGTCAGTGGGAGGATGTTTGACCGTAATCTCCTCTTCGCTGCATTGCTCCGTCCGGCCACAGTTAACACGAACCCTCTTAGCAAACCGGCTAGGAAAAGAAGCCAGTCGTCGTGAGCGTCTGACAGAAAATGACCCTTCCTCTGGCTCTGGGCTCTTAGGCCTCTTTGCAGCCTTTTGCCAACTCTCACAGTCTGAGTCTTTAGGTTCAGCTTTGGGCTGCCGTGGAGGAGAAGAAGAAACGTCAACAGCGGGCCGAATGGCAGCTCCTCTGCTGTGAATATAAGGAGGGCTGTGCATCCTATAAGGCTTACTAACATCAAACGAGCTGACGGCCTCTAAAAGCTCCTTAAGCAGTGAATGAGCCTTGATTTCCCTTCGTCGACAGAACGGCATCCTGGGCCTGGTCTGAGAAGCAGGTTTCTGAGAGGTCGGAGGGGGTCGAGGGATCTGTGAGTGCTCAGGTTTGGCTTTCCGTGCTAATGCCTCGCGTTCTTTGCGATCCCAGCTAGCCTGTTTGCGTACAGGCAGGCAGTACGTGTGCATGTATTTGATGAGCTCGACTACAGAGTGCAGTTCTTTCTCAGAGGAGAACTGAGGCTTTGCTGGCTCAATGCAGACCACGCTTTCCCCCTCGCTGCTGGATGACTCTTCTTCCTCTTCTTCTTCTGACTCGCTGTCCTCTTCCTCTTCTTCTTCCTCAGTGTCGGCTGACGGTGTGTCCTCATTGTCCCGTGCTGTGGTGAGGTGACGGTGGAGTTCAGTGCAAAGACGACCGCTGGGCCTCACTGGCCGCGGCTTACGCTCCTGTGTGCTTGATTTGTCCTTCTGTGAAGAGAGAAGATGGTTTATTTAATTTTTTTGATGTATATGAAATAGATTTACATAACAAAAAAAGTCTAAAAAACATTTATGATTATATTATAGTTAATAGATGTAAGTAAATTAACGATTTTCCAAAGCGCCATTATCAACAGCAGTAATATAAAGGACAAAACATGTCATTAAAGAGCCACTATTTGAAAATGTTTTTGAAAACCATCATCCACGCAGTTTGTACCACAGCTCTAAGTGAATGGAAACATCCAGCTGAAGTTTAAATCTGAAAGTGCACCATGTTTAAAACTATTGATTCTTTAATGAAATAGTCGACTCAAAGTCGAATAAATGAATCAAGTTGGGTTCGGATCTTTGCCAGAGCGCATCGACATCGACACGGTACATCACCAAATATGTAGTACCGCATCCTGTAATTTTTCTGATGATTGATACAATAACCTACGCTGCAACGCGGGATTAGTTGCTCATTCGCTATTGAAGGAGCAGCAGAGACTATTAAGTATAGAACTTTGTCAGACTTTGAAAGAAACTTCGTCAGTAACAGTTACAGTTTATATGGACCAGTTTCTTCCTTCTCCGCATCATAACATGTAAGTGTGGTTAAAATTGTTGCCTCGTTTTGTGTAGTTTGCGAAATAAGTGTTTAAATGTGTGTTGTAACTTGTTATCGCTCCACGCAGCTTGCAAACACATCTATTAATGATCAGTGCTTGTATTGTATCTCTCAGGTTTAATCTGTTTGGGCTACTTATATATCACGTTCAAAACTCCATTGAAAAGCAATGTGTGTTTATTCCTTGACTGATTTAAATGCACTTCTGAATTCACGATCCTCTGCCATGTGTCTTTGTTATGGTCACCATCAGCTGTTCCACACACAGCGCGGTCAATTTTCAAAATAGTTCAACCTTTTCCACTGTATATATTAATACTAAATGTGTGTCGTTGTTATTACATGGGGTTAGCATTAGGAGTAGAGTAATATGCTGGTGTTTAACTGCATTGCATTATTGCATTCCTGCATTGGCCTCTGACATATTCTCTGATACTCCATACGCCGGGGTGGGCTTTTTTTAATCTGTCTCTTGCTGAAAGCAGTCAACCAATCACAACAGACTGGGTCATCAGACCAATCAGCGCAGATTAGCCTCACACAAATGGGTGGTTTGGGAACAAATGAATCGCTGACCAAATCATATGGGAGTCTTTGGCATAATTAGGTAAAAATAAATGCATATCATAAGACAACGAAAGTGTTTTTTTTTACCTTGCTTGCATATCAGAATGTTGATGGAGACCCCCAAAACCAAAATATGACATTTTATAATGCATAATAGGGGCTCTTTAAAATACGTATAAACAAATACTTATAACTGTATGTACCGATTGAAACTCTGGAGACTGCAAGTATAATATTTCATTTAGGAAAGAAGATGCATTACCATAATAAATGTAAAAAAATACAAATGTTTTGAATGCTACAAACAATTCTGTTTTTAAAAAAAAGAGTTAAACTTTCTTTTTTTTAAAACTTTCTATCCATCGTATTTTTCACATAAGAGAGGGTGTGACACGTCATTTAATTGCATTGAGACTTACAGTGTCATTCACTTTCATTCATTTTTGGCTTTTTATGCTGATTGAAAACAAAATTGCAAACAAAATTTTCTTACCATAATATTTAAATTTTAATTTATTGTTATAAAATTACTGCTTTGTAGTGAAAGCATTTGTCAGACTCAAATGGCTTACACATTCAAAGAAAAATGCTAATTTCCACACTGCAAAATAAAGTGGATAAATCAAAGTATCTTAAAAAATAACATGCATAGCAGGTCTGAAGGATCTCTGGATTTCTGAAGAATTTTGTGACAACAAAGATGATGAGAATTAGGTGAGAAAAAATCTGCTTTGAAGACAGCGATAAATTACCGTTTAAAACATATTTGACTGTAAAAAATTTACTTTTTATAATAGTAGCATGCATTTTCCTTTGAAATTGAATTTGAACTGCCTAATGTTTTCCATTAAAATATTAATATGTAATCAAATTATATTCAATGTATCAATACTTAAATATATTTTCGATAATAAAAATAATAAATAATAATAATAATAATAATGACAAGAAAAATTTAATTGATTTTTTTTATAATCAATCATTAAACTGATAAATTTTTGTTCACATAATTCTGTTACTTTAAAAAACAAGTAACAATTTCTTCTTTTCTTGGGTATTTCTTAATTTAACAATATTTCAATTTTTGTTCAAGAAAACCAAAGCAATATAATTTTTTTTTGCAATTTGAGCATTATTTATTGCAAGATTTTGAATTTAAGCTCTGAATTAAGATGTTTTTAGGGTTTTAAATTAAGAAAGAGTTATTAAGACTTTTTTAATACAACCATGTAAATCTAAAAAATAAAATCAGCTCAAAGCAGATTTGAATCTGTTTATGGTTTAGTCTATTATAATAAAACAATCTTATCTAAGCCACAATGAAAGTTTAAGCATTATAATGACAGAAGTAACAAATATAAGCTTTTTGAAACTATTCTAGTGATGAGCATTTGCTTTTGGCATTCATCCTAAATGTAGCCGGCCATCTTTTGTAACCCCCTTATGAAATGAGCAAGCATGTGAACTATGCGGGCAGCTGAAACCCCTGGAGTCTATTTCAGAGTGTACTTTGCTCTAAGGTTACGGTGACAAATGTGCCAAGGTTGGTTGTGAGATATTCTTCTAGTATCTGAGGAACTACTGCTTGTTCTTTGAAGTAATCTCTAACTCAGTGAACATTGCCCTTTAGGCTGGGTAGAGGCTGTGGCTTTGGCATGACAGATGGCTGCACTCAACTCTAATGCGTCGACAGTCTTAGCCGTGGTGCGATGTGCCAAAGCGCAGAGAGTGAATGAGGAACCACAGGCTTCACAGGCTTTAGAACTTTGAAGCGCAAATCCTCGGTGTGGCTTCTAAAGGCTGGCATAAGCTAATTGGGCATTAGCGTTGCAGTGGGAACACACTGTGGTGTAAACGGTAATAAATGGTGTACAATGGAAAGTCTTCTTTGCCCTCTTGAATCCTGTTTTGAGTTTAAAGCACCACTACACTTTTTCTTTTTCAACTTTTACAACTCCCTGAGACTTAAACAGTTTAGTTTTACCATTTCTGAGTACACTCAGCTAATCTCTGGGTCTGGCGGGAGCACTTTTAGCTTAGCTTAGCTTAGCATACATCTTTCAATCTGGTAAGACCATTTAAAACTTGCTCAAAAAATTAAAAAAAAAAGTTTAGATAATTTTCCTATTAAAGCATGACTCTTCTATAGTTACATCATGTACTCATTGCTATTTGAAAAGTTTCTATTTTCTAGATCGGCTAGCTCAAACATTCTGGCATAATAATCTAGGAACTTTGCTGCTGTAGCATGGCTGCAGCAGGTGCAATGACATTACACAAAGCTGTTACCTAGTAACCTAGCTAAACTTTTTTCATGTGCGAAATAGCCTATTATGTTCAATTCGTTCATTGGTCTTAGTACGTGAAGTAGGAAAAGTCAAGCTTTAAATAAGAAAATTATCAAAACTCTTTAAAAAATTTTTGAGGGAGATACTAATGGTCTATTCAACGATTTATGCCAAACTACGTCAAAAGCCCCTTTCACACATACAGACCTTTCTGGAAAATTACTTGCAAATGTCTGGAAAGGGATCATGTGTGAACAGGCCCTTTTTATAAAATACCGGTAAATTTGTTCCCGGCAATTTTCCGGAAAGAGAAGTTGTAACATTAACGGTAATTTGCTGGAATGCTGCTCTGTGTGAGCGCGTGCATGTCTAGAACATGCTGACGTGAGACATCTATTTTAGCTAATCAGAACGTTCAGATGCATCCACATCTGCGCTGTTTTTGAAAATAATATCCTTTTCAAGAGTTCACACTTAGATATTGCTTGACAACTGTTAGCAGGTTTGGCATGCTGTACTGGGAGAGAACCCTGAGCTCGGAGATAGTTAAGCCCAGGGCCCCCGCCAGATCCATAGAGCATGAGAGGGGAGTACGAGATCAGGTGGTTCTCGAGAGCTCCCCTTTTTTTAAAGGAGGAAAGGAGGAGAAAGGGGTGGATGGGGGGTTTCTTGGGAAAATGAAGATAAGGGAGTAAATCTAGCTAGGCTACTTATAGTGAGTTAGGACAGATGTGCTGCAGTCAATCATATCACGTGCTCCTCTCGAAATTAGTTTAAAAAACTTCACTTAATATTTTTTCAGACACATTTAGCTGCTAGATGTTAGCAAGATACTGTTTCTATTTTCTTTCTTAATGCCAACTGTGTAAAAATTTATCGATAAAATGCTTATGATATACTGCTGTTTGTTTACCTTCAAGCTCTGCCGCTTGTGCACGTGAAGCAGCTGGTAAACGCCAACACAAACACACATCTTATGTACCATCAACCATCAACAAAAGCCCGACCCCTTCAGCTGTTTAGAGATCATTTTGGTTAGTGATGACAGAATTTACTGGCATTTTAAAATGGATGTGCGAATGCTCTTTTCTGGAAAAATTCCGTAAAGTTTTTGCCTGTGTAAACACCGCTTTTTTGAATTACCGTAAAGTCGTTCCCATAATTTTCCAGATATTTACCGGTATCACTGTTTGAAAGTGGCTAAAGACTGTAGAGTACACAAGACATGTCATTTGTATAGTTTTGAATGGGAAAAGTCTATTAATCAATATGGTGAATGAAGCCCCGCGTACTAGTACAGAAGCCAATCATTAATTGCTTTAGACAAGGGGTCACCAATCTCGTTCCTGGAGGTCTGGTGCCCTGCAGGCTTTAGCTCCAACTTCAACACATCTGCCTGGGTGTTTCAAGTATACCCAGTGAGACCTTGATTAGCTTGTTAAAATGTGTTTGATTAGGGTTGGAGCTAAAATCCGCAGGACACCGGATCTCCAGGAAGAAGTTTGGTGACCCCTGCTTTAGACTGACGTTTCTCCGAGGAAAAAGCTCGGACCAGACGTGTACTTTTACAATTTGTTGTTCAACAAACACACTAGAATCTCTGCCAATTTTCGCTTCACAGACATAAGAAATATAACCACATAAAGCTTGAAATCTGTACTTTTAAATGAACCAAGTATTTTTTTGCACTTAAAACCAAACTTATTTTGGTTTCGTAATCTATATGAAACGTACATAAAG
Organism: Danio rerio; assembly: GCF_052040795.2. Taxonomy (NCBI): domain Eukaryota; kingdom Metazoa; phylum Chordata; class Actinopteri; order Cypriniformes; family Danionidae; genus Danio; species Danio rerio. The sequence continues at coordinate 29,084,269 of NC_141034.1, read as the reverse complement.
TACAGTCTGTCCTGTCAAATGCACATCACATGACAGTAACTACTCAAACGCCAACAAACTTCTAAACAAACAGTCTCTGTTATTTCTGGAGGAGATTCGCCATAAAGACAAAGTAGTGGATTACTGCAGAAGAGCTATATGATCAGACAGCCATTATCCAGAGGATGATAATGTCTAACAGTTTTAAATAAGGTTGGTGTCGTGATCTTGTGTGTATGTGTATTAGCTCGGGCAACCAGAAAATATGTTGATTTTGTTTGATTCGTACGTTAAGAAACAAAACTAAAGAGACAGCTGTTGTTTAATTTTATTGGTGGTTCCAAGTATGTAATGTAATTGTAAACTTGCCAAACAGTTTTGAGTTTAATGTGTGCCCATTCAGAAAGAGCATACTGCCGAGAGGCATTTCAGAGATGGCCGCCGAGTTAAATGGTTTGCCTTAAAGGGACTTTGACTGAGCTAAGATGATGCTAACATATGCTAGGCTAAATATGCTCCTGTCAGAACTGGAGATCAGCTAAATGGTAAAATTAGCCTATTTCCAAAATATGTGCTGTTGCTTAAAGCTAGAGTCATAATGAATGGATTTCCTCTCACCTTTAGCACGGGCCTCACAGGCTTGACATGCTGGTTCCTACTGCTATGACGATGAACGCCACTGTCTTTGTGCGACTCGAGGCCCACAGGCACATTAGGGGGTGTCAACAGGAGCTTTTTCAGCTGTGGAGGGAACGAGAGGTGAGGGATTAAAATTTGATCTCACATGGCGCATTTAAAACAGAGACCTTACACAAACACAGAATCTCTCAATCTCTGACGTCTGTTTATCAAGACTGTCAGTACATCTACAAAAACATTGTAAAATAAACAATACTATAGTAATTTATAGTAAGTTTTCAACCATAATACAGTAAAAAGTATTGCACTGTATAAAATACTGCATTTATAACTTCCTGTTAATTAATGCTACAAAGCACTGTAGTATTTCATATAGTAAACGTATAAACTAATAAATTCTGTACTTTTACTACAGTAAACTGTGGTGTATTGTACTTTAATACATGTTATAGTAGAAGAAAACTAAAATATTGGGTCATTTGTTTATATTACTAGTTGTTGTGTAATCATAGCAACTATAGCATTACTGCAACTTCACTATAGCACGATTCAAATATCCTTATGTTGTTTACTATAAATTACTATAGCATTACTTCAAGTTTCCTGCTGAAGGAACAAGACATTAAAATAACTGAAAGTGCGAGTCCTAAATGATCAGCGCAACTAAAGAAAGCAAAGTAAGAAGCAGAGATGTGTTGCTGAGTCCCTTAAGCGATTGTTAATGTGCCAACTTGGCAGGTCTGTCCATGTCTCTCAGTGTCCATTGAGGAAACTGAAGGGGCGCTGAGGGTTTCAGCTTCTGTGTACCAAGCCATTTTGGCATGCACCAGCCATCTATGCCATGAAAACATGTGCTCTGCTTTCTCTTTTCCTGGTGCTTCAATGCACCCCTTGTTCAGCACACAGGCTGGCCTCATTTAGGGGTTGAGGTGTAACTGTAGCCATTGCCAGCAGAGGGGGCTCTCAGCTCTTGGGTATGACAGTAATGCCCAGACTAAACTATACTGGAACAATTCCATTGTTACTCAATGATTTAACATGGTAGTGCATCTGTCTAGACTTGTAACTTCCAGGCACTTTGTTTAGAAAAATGCTGGAGTCAAAAGTGTCTGGAAATGTTTTAAAAATACAGTATATTTATGATGTATTCTAAATGTTCAATAGGTTTTTTTGTTTGTTTATTGAAAAATACTTTGATAAATAAATATACAGGTACATACACTTATATATTCCTATATCCCCTATGGTTTTAACATGTGTTAAGTGTTTTAAATGCTTTTATTTATGGTCATTAATAATATTGAATATATTTTAGTCTGAAATTTTAGTCTTCTGTGTCACATGATCCTTCATGATTTTCTGCTTAAGAAACATTTCTTAATATATTCAATATTGTCAATGTTTAAAATAGCAGTTCAGTAATTATTTTGTAGACTGTGATACATTTTAGCAGGATAACATCTTAAAAATGTTAACGTCATTTATTTCAAACATTTTGTAATGATGTAAAAGTTGTCACTGTTACATTTGATCAAATTGATTATAATTACTTTTATATAACTATGCTTTTCATATTTTTAATAAACACCTCTGGCATTGTTTTGTATAAGTCATTTATGCATTGATATAAATAAATAAATAAATAAATAAATAAATAAATAAATAAATAAATAAATAAACAAACAAATAAATAAATAAATAAATAAATAAATAAATAAATAAATAAATAAATGAATGAATAAATTCTAATTATAACGTTCATTTCTTTAAAAAATAAAAAATCTTATTGGTCCCAAATTACTGAGCTGCAGTTTCTAAATATTACATTATCAGCATATCAAGTTGTATCAATTAATTTAATTACTGTATTATGAACAAACTCCTAAATAATAATAAATATATATTACTAAATAGGCTAATTAAAATTGGTGTTTATTTTTAGTTCAAAATATGTAAATCTGTTCATATTAACCAATCAAAGTATCTTGGTATGTAGTACATTTAACAAGTGATAGCTCTGTAAATTGTTTTGTTCAGAACATTGCTCTATGCTGCATGATTGTGCACTATAGTTTGAATGAGAAAAATAAACATTGTTTACAATTTACTCTACTGGTAATGTCAGCCCCACTGGCACCTTAAAAGTACTAGTCTCATTCTCTGAGAAATCTTCATAATTGTCCTCAATTTAAAAGGGATTTGTCTCTCTTTCGCATATATCTTCTATAATTTGTCTCTAAACACTGTAAGTTATAGCCTTTTTTGGTAACACTGCAGCAACACCAAAAGAAGACAGCGATTATCTCAGTAATCAGACGGTTCCCTTTCATGGGCAATAAACAATGCATTTCTAGAACAATGTGAATTGTTAAGCTATTGAATGAAATGTGAGACATTACTGTAAGTGCTACCAATCTCTATGGAAAAAATTAAATCACAAAACACACATCACAAACTGGAAAAACAGCAACAACACACTACAGCTTATGCCAACCAATTGTTCAGCATTAAACAAGAAAGCAGTGGGAAAAAAGGGGGGAAAAGACAAGAGTAGAATAGGAAAGCTGTCCAACGGGTAATAACTGTTATAACTGGTTTCACAACATACACAGATTAAATTGTTGGGGTTTGTGAGCTGAAAGGGACAGATAACAACAGCATTTTGTTCCAGGAAGTGGCGTTTTAGGAAAGAGATGAGCAAGAGAGAGTAGGGTTCTCCCATAAAAGGTGGGAAAAGGGAGCAAAAAGCAATTCTGCAGAGGTCCGTTTTGTCACCTGGAGGATTCAGAAATCTGGGAAGTAGATAAAAGCATTCCCTTAAAAAAGTACCATGGTATAACCATGTTTGCTGGACACTAATATGCTGGTAATGCCATGGAAACAACTAGTGTTCAAATTTTTAATTCAAGTTGGCAAGATTTGTAATATTTCATTGACACTAATGCCAAATTTAGCTGATAAAATTAAAAAATATCTCATTTTAATTTTTAAAATGTTATTTATTCGATGTCACATGATCATAAAAATCATTCTAATATGCAGATATGGTCCACAGGAAACATTTTTAAATAACTATCAATGTTAAATAAAAAATAAAAAAACATTATGCTACTTGTAGGCATGGGACGATAACCAGTTTCAGTATCTCCAGCAAAAAATATTTCCATGATGACTTTTAATTTAAAAAGAAATCAGTGTTTTTGAAACTAACAAAGACAGCAGAGGTCAATGATTTATTTGAATTATTTAGTCAGACATGTTTCCTGCTCCAAAATATCTCAAAATAAAATGTATTGTGTTCAGAGGGGAAAACGTTTTGGTTTTTATTACCCAGACATTTAAAAAGAACTTATTTTAGAGCAGTAATCACAATACCCTAATATATTGATATAATATATTGATACCCTAATATAGTGATATTATTATCCAAGGTTTTCATACCCTCAAAATCTTATACCGGCCCATGCCTTGCTACTTAATATTCTTGTGTTAGCCATTTTTCAGGATTATTTGATTATCTATTGCCATGGAATATACCAAAGTGTCCATTTTTTGCCATCTGAAGACATCACTGTGCCATGGTACCGCCACAGTACTTTCTTATAAGGCTGAGAGAAAGATAAGAGGAGTGGGATGAGTTGGAAAATGAAAAGCTAGAAAAAAGCCGAAGCAAAAAGATCCACATAAAGTGTGTCCACGTTCTCCACATCCTTGCCTGTGGAGAGGATTCTTGTTAGATCGGTTGCTTAAAAAAGAAACAAAAAAAGCCCAAAATGAGAAAAATTCAGACCTGTGTTGCCTATCATACCCATGCTGTGGGGTAGTCAGAGGCCCATCCATATCCACCTTAAACAGGAAGGAAGGGTTCTTACTAGAGATGGGTCTTCTGTCTCTGGGCTCATTGAGCCAGGGAGGGGCTCACTCTCCATAGGGAGGTCATCTTCCTCCTCTTCGCCCTCCTCAGGTTCGTCCCCCAGGGAAGGGAACACAGACAGACCCCCGACTCCGTCCTCAACAATGCCGTCCAGGCTGTCTGTGAGGGCAGCGAGCAGGGCCGCATTTTCTTCCTACAACAGCAAGAAACAAATAAAGGTAAATCTGCTGTGAAGCAAAATCAAGAAACTTGCCCTTAGAACATGTGTCTGAATATGTTTTTCATCTGTTTTTGAGGCAGAAACATTAAAGAATGGCAATTCAATTAAAAAGTTTCAGCTTAAACGAATCTGCAACACCCATGCAAACATCATTTACACTGACACAATCTACATTGTGAAAAGCACTATAGAAATAAACATAAATTGAATAGAATTGAATCATAAATCCAAACCCTAGCAATGAAATTTAGTCATACAGTCAAATCAGTCAATCATTCAGTAACATATCTACTGGAATAAACCAAACAATGCTTTAACCAAACAATACAATTCTGATATCACTTAGGGGCAGATCACACCAAACGTGGTTTTTGCGTTGACAGGTGCATCATTTGAATGATTTACTAATGGTCGAGAGCGTTTGCGCACAGCTTATGCTGCACACCTCACATTTTAACCATTTGCTGCGCCTCACACTTTTGCTGTTGCGCACTGTGTTTGTTGTTGAAAAAGTCAACTTTGAGCGGAAAAAGTGTGTTACTGCAGTCGAATCTTTTTATTTTCCAATCAAATAAAAGCAGAGGTGGTGTTTGTGTTGTCAAGATGACTACGGAGACTTTTGAAGATAGAGGAGAGACTAGTAGATACTGTTTTGAGTTATCTGGAGCTGTATGACTTCACAAATCTTGAATATCACAATATTATTAAATATTAAAATTATACCAATATGAACAGCAACACTCGCGCACAGTAGGCAGCTGATTCAGTTGTTGCCTAAGGACAAAAAAAGTGTATGCAGTGCGCCTCACTTTTTTTTTTTTCGCATGTTCGGTGTGATCGGCTTCTTACTCTACTTCTACTTTAAACCTCAAATGAATATCAGTGCCCCCTTCTTAAGTCATAAGTAATAAAAAAGATAAAAGATAATTTGTCTAAAATTTGTCTTGATCTGTTCATAAGGATTACGATAAGGATGTCTGTTTGTACTTTTTGATCCATAAAATTGTTAAATGGAAATGCAATTAATAAACAAAATGATTAAATAATATTTAAAATATCTTCATATACTAATTTGCACTTCAAAAATTAAAGAACATCTGGAATGAAGGATTGTACTGTACACAGTAAGAGAATTACATTTTTGATGAATTATCCATTTAAGGCTACCATTTTTCCAAGAACCTAAGGCCCTTTTTCATATTGCCCTCTTAATCCACTCAGGCTGTCCCCAAGTCCAAACATTGCATAATACTGAATAGTTTGTTGGGTAGTGAAAGCACAAAGGTTGTGCTGCAACATGTGGTTGTGCCGAGACTGCAACATCAAGGGTACCATTTGGGACGAGGATCTACAAAGGGCTAACACGATTACGGTCAATGTAAAAACAATAAAATAGTAGGATCAGAAACTTTAACTATAAGTAACAGTAATAGAGATGATTTCCTAACCTATACCACTAATCAGCTCAAGATTAAGCAATGAGTGTGAGCTTTCCCACCTCGAATAGCTCTGGGTCTCCAGCGCTGTACTGTATGGAGGCAGGGGAGTGATCTGATTGCTCATTGCACCAATGCAGCTCACTGAGGCAGTTCACTGAGTCAAAATCACTGGCGTCCAGCTGCGAGAGGTCAAAGTCAGGGAAGTCAGCATCCAGGCGGTCTGAGCAGACCTCCTCTTCCCCATACTGAGAACGACAGAAAGAAAAAAAAATGACAGGTCAGGAGGCCAACATCAGAGGACACATCTGAAAAGAATGCACTCCGCTGTAAACGCTGGGAAATCAATAGACATGCCGTGACTGTGGAGATCCTGAGCTTGTAACAGTCATCTGAATTAGTACTAACTCTCAGCACAACTTCATTAGGACTAATGAACTGAGAGTCGAAAGAAGATGAAAAGCTAAGCTAGGATTTAGCGATGGTTGCACATCCTTAAATAAATAAAAAACAAAAAACAAAGCTATGGGTTTTGGGGTTTGCTGTGGGAGTGATATACTAAAAAGTATCATTCTAATATGCATATATCAAGAATAAGGCACAGAGGTTAACTATTTATGCAAAAATCGACTAGTTTTATGTCAATGTTTTCAGCCAGAAATCTCATATCAACATTTCCATTTTTTTTGTTCACAGACTAAAGCAAATAGTCACTCTATGTATCTGTCTGTGGGTTTTAAAATATTTAACCAATGTAAGATATCAACAAAGAATGTGTGACTAAACGTAACATCCCTGGAACCTTAGATGAAATCTTGAATTTAACCACCAAAACCTTAAAACTCCATTCTGCCTTCATTTTGAAAGAAATGCCACACATAAGCCCTGAAATGTTGGCAAAAAAAGTTGTTTTTAAAATTTCACTATTGACTGGTACCAAAATTCGATACTTTTGACAACTCTATTAAATACTGACACTGATTATTTCATCTACATGATGTTTGTCCATCAGTATTGTGAACTCCGCCCATCCCTTGTCTGATTGGTCTTTCGCAAGGACTTCAGAGTTGTATGTTGTTTAGACCCTGCATCACACTACTGAGCGTAAAAATGACACATGGGACCTCCTACGAACTTCTACACTACGCAAGCATTTCAGACAGGGCCACTAGTAAAGGTAGTGTAAATAGGTTTGAAACTTAGTCCACTGTTGATCGGTTTTAGAGTTGCTTTTATAATGTAAACATGCATTATGGTCAAATGTGGTCCAATTTGACACACGTGAACACATTTTCATTGTGATTTAAACTTTGTACTCTGAAATAATTTGATTTGAAAGAAAAAAAATGTAAAAAGCACATTGTGTATTTCCCAATATTACATAAGAAGATCAGAAAAAGCTATACAAAGTCCCAGTTCAGAATACCAGGTGTTAGACTACCATTGACATCTTGTCATAGCCAATATACTGTCTTTTATGGATTATCTATTGCGCTTCAACTTTTCTAACATGACATTTAGCCCATATGTTTTTAAAAACAGAAAAGGTACATGAAGCTACTATGCAGCTAAAATATGCTTTATAGTCTGTATGCAAATGAAAATGGCAACATTTTTGCTCCTAATTCCAATTTATTAACACATCCAATTGTCAGACCATGCACTACATAAAGCCACACTAACAACTCAATTCTAACCGATATTTTAAACAATTTCTTCATATTCTGAAAAGAAAATATAGGATTTGGATGTAGAGTTTTTGTCTGAAGTTTGATATTGAGAGCGGCTGCACTTTATTTAACCAGCTGACAGTCCGCACACTTTAGCTTTTAGACTGTTTTCAAGGTAAAACCCTCTTGCAGGGTTTTGTGCCTTTAAAGCAGCACTGCTATAGCCTGCTCTGAGTGTTTCATGCTAAAATTAGTTTCAAAAACACTTTTCTCAAGACCCCTGCTTTCTGTTCAACTCCATCTAACCACTTCTGAACAGGCGTCTTACATAAAGTTCCCTGCATCTGATTGTGGTTAGGTGAATGCAAATCAGTTTCATTTTATAGGGCTTCCTTAAAAGAGATCAGTTATGACTTGCTGTTCATGCAACCAACAGATTGGTTGATTTTGAAAACATGAAGTTTATCACATCTTTGCATGTGTGATAGGGAAGAGAGACAAAGTGTATGCGTGTGAGCGATACAAAGAACCCATGCGTGTGTGTCTGTGTCAATAAGTACTGTGAGAAGGGAAGTGGTCTAAACCCCAGGGGTACAGTAGAAAACCACACATGCCTTAATATCTCCATGTGACCGATGGAGCTTTGCATTTTGCACTCAGATCATTTGGCTAGCGCCTGTCTGCTTGTGGAGATGATACCTGGAGGACACCAGGTGCAATGCTGCCTCGGTTTACAGGAGGTCGTATAATGAATATTCTACAGGGCTACTGTGATGCATTTTTGATGACTGCGTGCACGAATTCTGCCCTCTCTGTTTCACAAAGCTGATGATTGCGCTTATTCAGTTCCCTTTCTTTTCTTACACTGGGCCTGCTCAAGTCAGTGCAAAATAAGCAGGGCGCCATTTATGTCAGCTCGCCGAACTGCTGTTTTAAAATGCAGCAAACCACATGAATCAAATAGCAAAGATTTTACAAAGAGAGTCACTAAAGCACCTATTACCAGCTGCTGAGCTCTGATGAAATGAGGTCACATACTGTAGCCTATACCTCTGCACCGTTTTAGCCCAATCTTATTATATCTGCAGCATTTTAATCTGCCTCACTAAGCTATTGTTGAAAAATTCTTCAGATGAAATCTAGTGCTGAAAACTGTGAGACTAGAGAATATATATATATATATATATATATATATATATATATATATATATCAATCTATCGATCTGTATATTATATACACTCACCGCCCATTTTATTGGATACAATTGCTCGTTAACGCAAATTTCTAATCAGCCAATCACATAGCAGCAACTCAATGCACTCCAGCATGTAGACATGGTCAAGATGGAAGAAAGGATATTTAAGTGACTTTGAATGAGGCTTGGTTGTTGGCTGTATTTCAGAAACTGCTGATCTACGGGCTTTTTCATGCACAATCTTCTCTAGAGTATACAGAGAATGGTCCAAAAAAGAAAATATCCAGTAAGTGGCAGGTCTGTGGGCCCAAATGCCTTGTTGATGCCAGAGGTCAGAGGAGTATGGCCAGGCTATAAATAACCACTACAACCGAGGCATGCAGCAGAGCATCTCTGAATGTACAACCCGTCCAACCATGAGGCGGATGGGCTACAACAGCAAAAGACGACAGTGGGTGCAACTCCTGTCAGTCAAAAACAGGAAACCGAGGCTACAGCTCGCACAGGCTCACCAAAATTGGACAATAGAAGATTGGAAAAAACTTTGCCTGGTCTGATGAGTCTGCTGCGACATTTAGATGGTAGGGTCAGAATTTGGAACACAAAAGCATGGATCCACCCTGCCTTGTATCAACGGTTAAGGCCGCACTTTAGTCCCATTAGTACCAATCGAGCATCAAGTCAATGCCACAGTCTACCTAAATATTGTTGCTGATCATGTCCATCTCTTTTTTTTACCACAGTTTACCTATCATGTCAAAAAGCGTGAATCATCTCAGACTGGTTTTTTCAACATGACAATGAGTTCACTGTACTAAAATGGCCTGCACAGTCACCAGTTCTCAATCCAATAGTGCAGCTTTGGGATGTGGTGGAATGGGAGATTCACATCCTGGATGTTCAGCCGACAAATCTGCAGCAACTGTGTGATGCTATCATGCCAATATGGGCTAAAATCTCTGAATAATATTTCCAGTACCTTGTTGAATCTATGCCATGAAGGATTAAAGCAGTTTTGAAGGCAAAAAATGGGTCCAACCTGGTACTAGTAAGGTGTCCCTAATAAATTGGTCAATGAGTGTACAATTTCTACATATCTATTATCTATTATTATTAATGTTTAGCATGTATACCATGTTATTAAAGACGCAAATGTTTTCCAACGTTTTATATACAATGAAACATTTCATGTTATTCAAAATCTAGCCAGAAAAATGTGAAATTTGCACCATTTACAAAAACACTGTGAGATGTGGTTGTGAAATTAATGCACATTTAAAATCACCATCAAAAGGATTCAAAGCAGTACAGTTTGTGCAAATGTGAAAATGTAACTGGAAATCTATTCCTGCCTGCAGCGTTTTAAAGGAACTACTTAAGATGCTCTGAAGGTGCTGTGCATGTGCAAGTGTAATGAAGGTGTTTGCCTATCATCCAACATGCACACAGAGCAAGCAAACACACACATACACACACACACTTAGCACTCTCCTCGCATCCTACTCACACACCACTGACTCATCTCCATCCTCCGAGACCCCTTCCCCAGGAGCACAAGAGCTGCGGCTAATCAATCTTTTTATTCTCTCGCTCTCTTTTTTTCTGTGTTATGGAGAGTCTCAATTTCAATCAATAAAAAGCTCCTTGGGCTCTGAAGGTTTAAGGTCACAAGCGCGAGTGTGTGTGTGCGTGTGTGTGCTGCAATTGTAGGGCTGGGCATCATGACAGTATGACGAAAAAGCAAAAGTGACTTTGCTGTTCCGGTTATACTGTCAGTACATTGGTATGACAATCAATATATACACGTTACATCACTAAATATCAATTGCCATAACAAAAAACATCATACAGCAGAGATGCCGTGTTAGATTATTATAAAGTATCTCATAAAATGAACGTAAAAATCTGGGTCATACCGCCCAACCTCAATGCAAATGCAAACAGAATCCATGCAGCTCCACTGCTGCTGATGTGACCTCTTATCTGGTGCACACGTTTCGTGAAAGAGAGCAGCAGTGGTGCTGTTCACACGTGCTGGAATCGTCTGCATAACTCACACGCTGATAAAACCCACCCGTTCACCCCATTAACAGTCGAGTCGGCTGTACCCAGACCTCTCTGCATGAACATGCTATTAGGAGGGAGCCAAATTCAGTCACATTTAATGCAGAAAAAAAGACATGTCCCACCAGTTAGCGCTAGACTGATGCTATTAAATGAGCAAAAGTTAATGAGCGTAGCTGACCTACTCAAGGCAAAAACGGTAAAGACTAATCAGTGATCTGTGTAGTAAAGAATGACCTTTCCATTCACTCTCCATTAAAAAAAAAAAACTGTTCCATGAATCTCTCAAAACAAGAAAGGTCATTACACATGAAAACAGGGGAGTGAGGGGTGATTTGCGTATATAACTGACGTATAAGAGTGTGTACAGCAAGAATAAGTCCAAGGGCACACTGAGATAACAGCATATAGGTTTACTGCATCAGCGTTAATGTATTCTGCATGTTACAAAAAGCATGTGGTGCCAGAGGATCTGAACTTCAAAACACAACGAAACAAGGTTGACCCACTGTTGACAGTGTACTGTCAGTCCCTGGGCATACTTTTAAGGCATCTAGGGAGTTTTATGAATACGTTTAAGGATAATTAGAGGGAAAGCATGTAAAAAGCAAAAGAAAAGACACAAAGTGTGACCTTTCTGAGATTTTTTGTCATTTCTACTATAGGGCAATCAAACGCAGCTTTTGATAAATAACAAGACTAGGCATGGGTTAACTGTTTTCAAGGCATACCGCGGTTTCTTCAGCAGAAAGGTTATCCAAGACGCCGTTTTAAATTGTTAGGTTTTAGACGTAACGAAAACAGCAGAAGTCAATGAGTCATTTTAATTATTTAACCTGACGTGTTTACTGCTCCAAAATATTTTAAAAGTTTCTCAAAACAAAATATATTGTGTTCAAAGGGGAAAAAGTTTTAGCTTTTTATCCAGACATTTAAAATATAGTAAAACCGTGAAACCGTGATATTTTTTACCAAGGTTATCATACTATCAGAATCTTACACCGGCCCAGGACCTCACCACCTAATCTCACAGGAACATATAACTACTTGATGTTTTTTGGAAAATGACTTGAAAATTTGTTTAGATTTATATGAACTAATCCATTTCTACCAAATTATGAAGTTTGATTTTCTTGCCATTGTCTTCCTTGTCCAGCTCAGTTGGGGTCAGTAAAGCAGCCCTACAGTTAAATTGTCTTAAACAAAAAGTTCCAAAGTGAGAAACAACTTTTTACTATCGTTCTTGATCTTCTGAACTTACTTCACGTTTCATGTTGCATGTTATAGCCAATACATACAATAACATACAATGAGCTCACTTTCGTTCTGCCCAATCAGAATAGTGCAACAGAACTATGCAGAATTCTATATGGAAATAAATAAAAATAAGAAAGTGCGAACGAGTGGGATGATGGCGTCTGCTGCTTCAAAAGCATTAATAGACATATTAATATTAAAGAAAAACAGAACGTTGGTAATATGGAAATTTATTTATTTTCAAAGTCACAGACATCGAACAAAAACAGGTAATTTTTAAGAGCTGTCGTAGAATTGTTGCCAGCACAAAAAAATACAGCAACAAGCACCTAACAAAGCACCACAGGCAGCTATATGAGTGTGATTGAGCTGAAGCTTAACAAAAAAATTAAATCGCAAATCAAATCGAAATCATAATGTCTGTCAAAGAAAATCGCAATTAGATATTTCCCCCAAATCCGCAAATGAACATAGTCTCCTTGATAGTCTCCAAGTGGCGATCTACAAAACAAAAAACAAAAACAAAAAACAATGAATAGACTTGAGCCTATTGATATGTGGTTGTTGTTGTTTGCAAGGTTTATATAGTCATAACCACTTCAGAAAATATTGGGGGTCTCAAATCACTGGCATTGTTATTTTGGGGGTCGTGGCCTGAAAATTTTGGGAACCCCTAATCTATACCACTGTTATCTTAGATGCTTGTTTGCACTGATAGAGAGAGAATGACTGACTGATTGATCCGAGCACAATTCACTTAGTATTCTAGTAAACTTGCAGGTTACTCATTCATTCCTTGCATTTACAAGCTAATAGGTTCTTATCTGGTGCCCTGTCCCTTTTGAGCCTACTGCTATCTAAGATATGTTATATATAGCTGTTATCCTCAGTCTCATGACTGGCTCTTACACAAGCTGCTTGTGACGGGCCAGGCTTTAAATGCTGCCCATGCCAAACGCAGATGGAACTAGTGGCTCTCTTCTAAGCCTCCCTACCCAGAAACAAAGACACAGACATGCACACATGCGGCCCTTTGAGACACATCCTGCCTGGGCTGTTAAATGGATTCTCTCACAACTCAATCCATAAAATAAATTTGGGCGTAGTAGCAACAGTAGCTGGCTTCAAACAGGAAGGATTTTGTTGTACTGTTTCTCCAGTAGGAACTGTTTTACAAAGTGCAACGTGCATCCTGTTGACCTCCATTGACTGCTTGACCCTTTACCCACATGACAGAAAATTAAATAAAGATGTTAGTCCGTAGTAAACAGTAACAACCGACTGCAACAAAACGCCAATTTGGTGGCTAACTGAAGACGAAACAAATAAATTAGCTCTTTGTATCTTTAGAGGAGATTCCACCAAGGCCCTAACTGCAAACCTAAATTAACAGCAGGCCAATAGAAGTAGGGCAGTTAAAGGAAGATCTGGGCCACTCATGTACAGTTTCAATGAGACCAATAAAAGCTAGATTCATGATCCTTCATTGGCCATGAACCTTTTTTACTCTACTACCCTACTAGAAATTAACCGTCAGAGGTGCCAAAAACCATGCTATCCCAGCAGGCCACCTTTATCTTACCCATTCAGAAAACTGCCTAGCCCTTTAGGTTTAGTGCTTATTGAACCCATTCATCCTTTAGACATTTGTTTACAATTCCCATGTAGTAAATTTCTCTACTTTCTTAAGACATCCTAATCAAAGTTTCACAATCACCCATTGAGACAGTGTTTGATGCAATCAAAAATGACAAACAATCAGTGCACTCCTCAGTTTTCTCACAGTTTCACTGGGTTATAAAGACCCTGAACCTCATTGAGTCAGTATAAGATTTGGATTTAGACAATTCATTGCCATTTAAATTTTTCAATAATCAGATATTAACCACTTAAAATCATTAACTATCTACATATGCAGCAAATTTGCTTCAACGCTCGCTGTATAGCTTTCATTAGGAAATCATAAAGCACATTGAGTTGTAATTCAATTAAAACACTTTGACAAGTCTGTGTATTGGATGTTTTCTAAGAGGCAAGCTAACAGCCACTGAGCCCAATTTTAATCCTGCTTAATTGTTTCCAGATTAGCCGTCAAACTCAGTCTACATCTTGTAGGCTGAGACGAGTATCAAGTGCAAACCAAGGACAGCGTCGCTGGTCCAAGTGAGATGCTATTATACGGGATGTCTGGGAGCTAGTGCCCTCAAACCCGACCCCACTATAGCCAGGTAGGACAGTAATGAGATCTGATTAGAAAGAGGATTCTGTGCTTAGAGACAGGACTTTGATAGACTGCCAGTTCAGTTGTGACTTTGGATTCACACGGGAAATGGAAAATAGGCTTAAATGTTTAAAGACTCCATGTCCAAAACTCAAATGGACTTCGGAAGCATTACTATAAATGAACGAGAAAATAACCTTAAAGAACCGGACGATGCTGAGACTTTTAATTCGGTATGTTCATTTGATTTCAACTGTAACTGAATAATTAGTAGTGGGAGAGGCTTTTTTTTTTTTTAGCGCAATTCCCTTGTAGATAAACAATGTTAAGTGGGACGTGGTTGAAAATATTATGGATGAAGCCACCAAACTGACCTCAATAGAGATGGATTGCCACTCCGAAAGCAGAAACAATTGGTCAGACATTGATTGAAGATTACAAAAACAAACTTTTTTTTTTTAGGGGACAAACTTGCACAGATTGATTGCTCATTTTACAAAATGCCCTAGCAAAATAAACATTGTAAATTTTGATTTCAAACTGACAGTAAAACACATTTTTTAACCAATGGTTTGTGGAACTATGTACTCTTTTACTATTTATTCATTCATTGATGTATTTTCTACCACTTTTCTGGGGCCGGGTCGTGGGGGCAGCAGTCTTAGGAGAGAACCCTAGACTTCCCTCTCCCTAGACACTTCATCTAGCTTCTCCAGGGGGATACCCAGGGGTTCCCAGGCCAACCGAGAGACATAGTCCCTCCAGCGTGTCCTGGGTCTTCCCAGAGGCCACCTCCCGATAGGACATGCCTGGAATACCTCCCTAGTTAGGCGTCCAGGAGGCATCCGAAACAGATGCCTGAGCCACCTCAGCTGACTTCTCTCGGTGTGGAGGAGCAGCGGCTCTACTCCGAGCTGCTCACAGGTGACAGAGCTCCTCACCATATCCATAAGGGGGCGCCCTGTCACCCATCCGAGATCTTGTCTTTTCGGTCATGACCCAAAGCTAATGACCATAGGAGAGTGTAGGAACCAGATTTACCAGTAAATCGAGAACTTCGCCTTTCGGCGCAGCTCCTTTTTTACCACAACAGACCAGTACATCGACCGAAGTACTGCTGCCACTGCACCAATCTGCCTATCAATCTCACGTTCCATCCTTCTCTCACTTATAAACAAAACTTCAAGATACTTGACACTCCTCCACTACTCTAAAATTCTGTCCATAAAATTATAAACAGAATTGGTGACAAAGGGCAGTCCTGCCGGAGTCCAACATGCACTTGGAACAAGTCTGACTTATTGCCGGCAATGCGAACCAGTCTATTTAATTAACTATTTAACAATAACTAATTCAGGGTATATCTATTGAATGTCCTCCTTTATATTTTCTTCATCAGACGCACACTTATGTTCTTCCTGTCACATGTCATGTCTAAGGCATGACGGTCATTATTTCAGCCTAATCATTCTTAACTGACATCACATGATAATCCATAGACACACAATGTTTGTAAGTCCTTAACAAGATTTAGAGGTGTTGTAAGGAACCTACAAGTTAGGAGAGGCTAAACATCACAATGGTTAATTAAAAGAAAAACAAACGGTCACTGGACAGTAGGGGGTTTGGCTGCACTACAAAAAGCAATTCTTTAAAAATATTTAATAAGGTCATTATGGCACACAGATTTTAAAGTTGCTGAAGATTAGTGTTCAAGAAAAATATGTTGTGACACTTATTTGATCTTTCTGAGCGATCCTTCCTAATAGTCTTTTAGATATGGCTCATTATAATGCTGAATAAATCCTTAGTTCAAACCACATAAGTAGTCTCTTGACGTAGATTCACGAGGGCCCCAGGTGTTATGCACTTCAGCTGAATGACAGGGCTACATTAATCAAAAATTGATAACATAATATTCATAACATCCTTAATTAATATGATCCTCTGAGAAGGGCTAGAAGAGGTATTTAAAATCACCACTGTCTTTTGGACATTAAATATGATGATGCTGCACCACACCAATCAAATTGCTGGAAAATTGTGCTAAATTTCTGGAAAATGCATGAATTGCATAATGCATGGGGTGAAACCTGTGAGAAGATGATGAGAATGTTAGTGCGGGGCCATAAGTGCATGATAACTTATTGGCATTTTTCTGCATGAGTATCAGCGTTGATGTCTAATTCATTCAAGCTCACTGATCTAAAAATAGGTGTTTTGGTTAGAAGACGATTCTAATAGGACAGTCTGCCAGCATCCGTTCTTCCATAAAGTCATCTAGGAGAGTGGGCGACCAAAGGGAGGGGTAAAGAGATGCTTGAGCACTTAATAGAAAATCACAGCAACTGTTATTAATTTGCAGCTACTTCCCATGCACAGGAAATTTGCTATTCTTATCATGTTACATCAACACTGTGTCTGTCAGTGTCCAATAATTATCTAGTCTCTACTACTGCATTCCAAAAACAGGCAATGTAAGGGATGTGAGAAAAGCAACAAGTTGAGTAAATGTCAAGGTGAATAACTGCTTAGATGAGTTTTAATAGTAAGAAAAAAAAGAAATGTAACAATAACCAAAAACATGACTATGCTAAATGAGGGCATACTCTTACAAGGCACTGTTGCCTTGAACCATGCCAAAGCACAGTTGTCCCCTTCCCCTCTCCCATGATGGCTCGCACTCACACTGGATCTTTACTTTCAGAACCTGAGCACGCTTACGTTAGCGATGATGTGACTGTTCAGTTTAACAGGAAATGAAGTACTCTTGCTTAGCACGGTGAAGATTTCTTTAGTTATATTGCTTTAGCCATTTGGTATGCAGTGATAGGTTATCATAAAAGTCCTCGTGCTGCACGTATTAGGAGGTTTGCTAAAGGTTTGCTTGACATGCAGCAAGGGGTTTGTGTCTTTAATAAACTATGACAGTTCGCATTTATTGAAAAGTAAGAATCATTAATAAATCCATATGTAACAGTCCCTTAAAAGTGAAAGTGACATTGCGTCTTCGGTTTCTGGTTCAGGCGGGCGCTTTGCACTCACACTACAAGTGTACTGCTTCAAAGCCCAACCGAACTGCGCTCTGGCACATCTTCCAACCAGGCCAGAGTTGGCCCGAAACTGATCACTCACATTTATCAAACAAACTGGAAAAAGCGCATAGTTTGAGTGCAACCTAATACAGGAAAGGATATAGGAAACCCTTGGACTGGATGCAGAAAAAAAGCATTGACAAGTCAAGAGTACAAGACAAGAGTATGTTTTTAAAGATCTTATCACTCATAATATATATTTTATATTATATCACCATCAAAGTGCTGCTAATAGCGCAAAACACATGCTTGAAAATCCACTTGTAAGCCCCAATTGATGTAAAATAATTATCCATGTAATTGCATATCATTATTCACCGTTGCTTGTTTACACATAATATTCTTATCTGGTCTAAGGCGGCTAATAGGGACATAATCTCCAGTTTAAATATATGACATTAAGTCACTCTGAAACCAAAGCTCTCAAGGTCACCAACAGTTCAATATGCACACCAAAGCAAACATGAAAGCATACTCAACAGCACTGGAGTAAATATAGGCACAGGCGCCTACATTAATAGTCTGCAGTACACATAACAACTAAGAAATCATATAGAGATCCAGAAGGTAGTCAGCAATTCCCTTCTCTGCTTCTAACCTGGATCAATTTCACTGACACAATGAGAGCACTAGTCTCAGGTTTCAGAGACGTGTATAAGGTTGTTGACTGGTGTCACATTTTCCCGCACAACTGTATAACGCAATGCAGAGACTTTGTCACAAGACTGTATGAGCGCAACCCCTCATTATCTCCAATGGGGGTCCGCCATTCCTCAGACTGAGGTAATTTTACCTGCAGTCACGACTGCGCGTGAGGGAGGCTGCAGGACAATACAAGCACTGTTTCCAGGCAGAAACCAGACGGCAGTATCTTAGGTAACTCAAACAGCCGAAGAGGAACATCAAACTCACCTTGATTACTAAGTACCAACTGACATTGATAAAGACGTAAAGGTGAAATAATGCAAAACGCTTCAGATTATAGGTACAGCTGCTCTTATTGTGTCTAATGTGTTCAATCTGTCCAGCTGACACAGCCGGGATAAAGGGAATATGTTCAATTACACCTGAGAGACAAAGTTAAAAGGAAAAGGCAGAGAGACGAAGATGCAAAATGAGTCTTTTTAGACTTGAGTGGCCACAAACACAGATCACAATGCCTGAGGAAGATGGCATCTACCCAACTTGTTTCTAATTCACTGAGAGCAGTCAGTGTCTGAGCTCTTAGTAGACGTCCATGACTGTAATTAAATAAAAATGCTTTTCCTGCTCACTCTGTTGGAGCGTGAGGGCAGAAGACACTGTTTGCAATATTGGGAGAATGTTTAGAGTGACCGTTATTTTCTGCAAGCTCGAAATAAGGTTGACCTGTGGCTGTGATGTCCTTGGTGTTATTCTCGTTACTCACTGGACAGACACAAGCTTAATGCTGTTGTCCTAGACTGGTTTGTTCTAGAAACCATACACAAAGCAAGATACTAATACATGTTGAATCAATAGGTGTTTTAAAGTTATATTGGGGTTAATAGGATTTCAACTCCATGTTTCCATCTGTTGAAAAGGTCATGAGTCTAGGTCAAACAATAAGAGCTCACACTAACCACTAGGGGCCGGTCGAAACCCCAGAATCCTCTGTAAACTATCCCTTCACATAACCATGTGGACAACATGTGACTTGACATGATGGGAGAACATTTTATAGTAGTTATATATAGATGCCTGGTATCGGTTTCAGGATATGCACATAAAACTGTGTGCAGTGTCAAGGAAGGAACCATAGCTTATATTAAGTAGCACTCTCGTGTAGATCTTTGTCTCTGATAAAGAATAGTCAATTCTTCATCCGACTGCACCAACAATGGAGTGTGCATCTCTAAGACTAAATATGGGAAAAAATTTTCACTGCAGTGGTCCAGTGGTTGCTCTCCAGCGGTCCCTTAGGAGAATGTTCTAATGCAGTGAAGTGAAAAAAGGCGAGAGTTAAACATTAGTTCCTGAATTCAACCATGCTAAGCGCAGCATGCCAGGTATCCAAAAGAGAACAAAAGAACAAGGCTGAGAGCGTTGGTGCTAAAAACACTGTCATGCATAATGTCATGGCTACCACCATTAATCTTGATCTCCAGTTTCTCTCAATGCTGGCCAAGATATCGAGGTAAAGAATATTCCCATATCTATTTTAGGGGGTCACTCCGCAAGCACAGGGTTTGTTTTGAAATCTAAGAATAGACCTTTGCTTCTTGCATCCAATGGTTTAAAGGACAGTGTTACGACAGCTGTTCGAGTTGCATGTGGAAGTGTGGTGGAAGTGAAGTATTATAGAAAAGATATGCAAAACTACATAAAGACCTAGGTGCACGTAAAATTTACCTTATACTGTACTGTATACCAGACAGTCTGTTGTATTGAAGTCAACAAAGTCTAAACAGCCCTGATATATACAAGCTAAACAAAACCACAAACAATTGACCTTAAGAAAAGTCAACCCATAGAAAACCTGCCTGGCAACTGCTTCCATGCTCGTAATTGTTTATCCATTGAGGCATTGGCTAAAGTGAGTAAGCTTCTTCAACAAAAAAAATTCTGATATTCGAGTCAGCACTGCTGCATGTGGTCTTCAGGAAAATTGTGAGTGGTCCACAGGACATCTCTACACTGGCTTTCTGGGTGAGCTCTGAAGCGGCAAGATGACTCACCCTGAATTCCTAATGCTCAAACAGAAGGCAAAGCCATCTGCCAGCCCTCATCTTTAAGCCATTGCTTTAGAAGCAAGCAGTTTGTTACAGTGTGATGTTCAGACAAGAATTGTAAGCAAAATGTGTCATGTCCTGGCCTTCACGTGCTGCTCATCTCTGAATGGGAGCAAATAATAAACAGTGCTGTTGCTTACATAGTCTTGGTTGATTTTATTAAAGACTACCAATCAATCTTTCCAGGAATTTAGGAACAAGCTAAATTCAGACCTTAATATATTACAATAATTATGGACAATTATGTTAGGGTTAATCTACCACTTCAGTTTCCCTCTGTGATAATGTAAGGGAGCTGTCATGACAAGGACATTACACCAGCATATCACATGCGTTAGGTTCAACCCCCAAACAGAGGGGGGACTGATGGCTGTGACAGATTGGCTGCAGTGCTATGAACCAGACCATAGAAATTTTACTGTCTTCTTATTTTTAACTGCATTCTTAGTAGGTAAAATTGCAATTTCACTATCCATATGCCTTTGGTGGTGCAAAGTTATTCAGCTTCCCAAAGGCTTTCAAAACCCTATATTGCACAGCACAGGGTACAAAGGACCATTAACTACAGTGAAATCTTTATCTGACAGTTAGAGCCAGGAGAGATTCAGGGGAGCCGTTCAATCACATTCAATGTATTCTTTCTTGAAGACTTTAGGAATCAAGTAAAAATGTCTGTGACCCAAAATTCCACACTTTTTTGTTTCTGCTATGACTGCCAGAAAATGAATAATGTGACCAACATCTTTTAACAGAATCACCTTCTACAAAAACAACAACTTTATTATCAAGGTGTGACCTATATATGAAATGCATTGGCATTGTTTCCTTGCATTCCTTAATTCTGTAATCTTTCCAATCATTGCCACAGCCATATCATCCTGCAGCCCAAGACCAGTTACTCACTGTAACTAAGCAGGGCTGAGCCTGGTCATTACTTTGATGGGAGACCACATGGAAAAACTAGGCTGCTGTTTGAAGTGGCATTAGTGAGGGCAAAAAAGGCATTCAACCAATGGTCTGTGTGAGTCCTAATGCCCCTGTGAAGTGAAGGGGACACTACTGTCAGCGAGCGCCGTCATTCGGATGAGATGTTAAACCGAGGTCCTGACTCTCTGTGGTCACAAAAAAATCCTATGACACTTTTTTGTAAAGGGTAGGGGTGTAACCCCGTGTCCTGGCCAAATTCCCTCCATCAGCTCTTACCCATCATGACCTCCCAATCATGCCTATCCACTAAATTGGCTCTAGCACTTTCTCTCCACTCCACCAGTAGCTGGTGTGTTGTGAGCGCACTGGCGCCTTTGTCCTGTGGCTGCCGTCGCATCCATGTGGAGAGACCCATCCTTATGATTGTGAAGCACTTTGAGTATATGGCCATACACAATAACTAAGCTATATAAATACACATAACACTACTTTACATTACATTACAAAAATGCGCTATTTGGCAGAGCATCTCTGTGAATAGTGCAAGGTCTAGGCCCCTTCATAGCATTTACACTATGCATACTAAACCATACAGTTTAAAGCCACATTAGTTCCAAGTGAATATATTGCTCCTTCCTTTGACAATATTTTAATAAAGTCTCCTTTTGGCAGCCCACCAAGACAAAACCTTCCACCATAATTCCAGGGACATTTGTGTACTATTGAGCAGTTTACATTATCTTTCAAAGTGACTAAATGTTTCAAATCAGAAAGCCAACTTCATTTGGGTTGACATGCTGTATCAACAAGAAAAAATGTTACTGAATATATATTTTCTATATTTATCTGTGCTTCTGAGACTCTGATTCATGTCCTAAAACTGTTTGTTAGTCTATCAAGAGCTGCCAGGTATCATTCTAAAGCCAGACTGCCGGGCTGCCACCTGCACTCTTTCCTCAGTGTGGGTGCGAGTACATTGGATTTGTACTCCATATCCCTTGACAACCTGCAGTGTTAGTCTCAGCATTCCTCCTGCATAAGGTCAGGTCCTTTTGGTGCAAATATCAGGATCTCCGGCTTGTGACTACATGGGTAACAGATCTCTCCAAATCTGTTGGCACGGCAAGAGGAAAGATTCCAGTATTAGAGTAACAATACCAGACTTCAAGAACAAAATCCCACCAACCACATCTTAGAGTCCACCCTGGGCAGTATCAGATTAGCGTGATCTCTTCCTCTGGCAGTACCCATTAATAATAAAGACTAGAGAAGAAGGGAGCATGAATGCATGTTTCATTTCAAACAGCACAACCTTTGCTATATTGTGCTCCACTCGGGACACATTATAAAAGCCTTTAATAGCCCCTAATGCTCAGCTGATCTCAGACTGGGCTCTCAATTGTAAAACAAAGAGCTTTAATTCAGCATGGGCTAGTTTGTACAGTGTAATCCATTGACCTCACCCCCCTTTTTTGTTGTGCTGCTGTGATAAGAAACATGAATTTGTTCATCTTTTAAGATATAACATAAGTAAAATCAGGGAGCAAAGCATTTAAAGACTGCCAAATGAAACAGGAAAACCCTTTAATTGACTTTGATTGAGGGCTCTGAACTTTGTTGGCAGCTTTTCAGTTTGGATGGCTTAACCATGTTGTAGAGACTGTCTGTGAGATATAACCATCGTGCCAAAATGTTCTAACCCATTCATTGTCTGCTAGTAATTAAATGAGGTTTGGTGCTTTTAGTAGCTTATGCCTAAACTTGTTGCTGAAAAATTTAAGTGGAATGTGGCTAAGTCTTGTAAAGAATTTACAAACAAATCCACAATGGTTTCTGAAGGCAAATAATCTCAACCCATTTACTCGTTCGTCATTCAGTTCACATTAGACCAGATTGAACTTGGTTTTACAATTTAAAAAAAATCATTTTTACCTGTTCCAAATGTGCATGTTCTGTTATTTGAAAAAATCTAAATCACCCCGGTTATTATACACACAACAAATATACTATAATAAACACTAAAAAAAGTTCTGTTGAGTACACACTAAGTAAAACATTATTTGCCTAAATTCGGTCCATCTCTTTGCAGCTTTTCAGTCCCAGATGGAGGAAGGGACCAAGTTCTTCTCGCTGGTAGCAAGCTCTCTGCTACTTTTACATGGTCACCCACTGAATCTAAGCAGTGATGTACCTGGGTACTACTAGGTTGTGAGACCACATGGGAAAGCTAGGTTGCTGCTTGAAGTTGTGTTAGAGAGACCAGTAGGGGGCGCTTAACTTGCGGCATGTGTGGGTCCTAACATCTCTTTTGAATGAGATGTTTAACCAAGGTCCTGACTCTGACTGTGGTCATCAAAAATCCCAGGATGTCCTTCGAAAAAGAGTAGGGTTTTAACCATCCCCATTTCATAATTGTCTTCACCCCACTGTCTCCTCTCCACCATACAGCTGGTGTGTGGTGGCCGGCCTGGTGCAATATGGCTACCATCACGTCATCCAGGTGGATGCTGCACACTGGCGGTGGACGAAGTGATTGCCCCAAAAATGTGTAAAGCGCTTTAAGGTGTACAGAAAATGTTAGGAATCATTATTATTATAATTCTACTGCCATGTGATTAGCACAGCTGTACAATGACTATTTCCTTTAGTGGTCAGTCATTAGCTTTGAATCTTACTAGGGCCCCTTGATTCAGCAATTTTGATATCAGTACGTGAGACCGAAAAGCTAAAGGCGGTGGTAGTGTCCTTAGTCGACCCACTTACACGTGACTGAAGAGAGAGCTGCATGAAGCAGAGGTACAAGGGAATGAGGGGCAGAGGGATTTGGTGAAAGAGCAAATACTAAAAGGAAAGAGAGATCAGAGAACCAGTAAACAGAGAAGCAAGCAGGCCAAAGCAAAGGCTGGATGCTTTTTTATGGACAGTTTTTTCCTTCCCTTTCTAAGTCTCTATATATCTCAGCACCATTACAAGGTGCATCACGTTTGTTCTTTCACAGCTCACTGCTCCCATTCTCTTGCTTTTCCTTTTTGCCCCACATCTCAAATCCTCTTCGCTCTCTTTGGCATCACAAGAGCAGACTGTGTGCTTCTATCTGTGGTGTTTGTGCCTTACAGACAGCTGTCGCCTGAGGTGAATCCAGATTCCCTTTTGGGCTCACAGCCAAAAGTGGGACATCACCTACTGAAATTTTGCTGATGAACACAAAGCGATAAGGGCAAACTTAGTGCAAGGACAATGTGTGCTCTATTGTGTGACAGCCATATCTGCATTACCTGTCCTTCCACACCGTCTGGCAAAAGTCTTAAGAAAGTGTCCCTCTTCCCCGAAAAGTTATTAAACTTGTACGACCCAGATTCACTGTATGAAGATCTCACAAGCATGTCCTCTGAACTTCCCACTGAAGCTTCTCTGGCTAAAACAAATCCTTTGTTGATGGCATTCCTAAATCTCATCTTCCATCATGATTATCAATTACTCCACTGGAAACCACTTAATGAATATTAACACATCGTTACACCTGTTAATTGAACAGTGAAATGGATGGAGAGTGCCTAAAGAGCCCTTAATAGACAAAAACAGAACTTAAAGCCAGAATATACATTACAGCAGCTGGTAATGCACCAAATGACTCTGTAATTATGTAACCATAAATGACTGAAATGTAGAACTATGAACTGCATAAAACATTAAGCTATGTTCAAATTACTCAACATTTCCTTTTGTGTTGGTTCGAACACCCATCATAGTTGTAATGTTGAATGGTCATTTCATTATAGATGCATTTAATTAAACAAAGTGCCTTTCCAGGCATCTGAGGCCTGCCGCTATCCCCTTGCAGCAATACTACCCTTTCCCTTAAAAAGCCACTGGTGATCTTCATTACTTCATCAGTTCCCAAGCTGTAATTCACCCAGTTAAGTGATGGCACTGTCAACAGTCATCTGAAAAGGCTCCCATCTTTTAAAAGAATTTAGAAATCAGCAACATTAGCACAGAGTATTCATTTGCTTTCACTTTCCAAACACTGTACATGTTATCTCAATGAACCTTTGGTCACTATTATAACCATATAATCAAAGAAGGAAGCAACGATTCTGAAATAAGCCAGTAGTTTATACTAACAATAAAAGGATGGCACTGACACCTTTGATGCAAATGCAGATGACACAGACTGTAACAAGACATAAATGTAGGGATAGGAAAGAATGGAAATTGTTCCAGTTAATTCAAGGGTCCATTTGAAATTCCATTGTCATGAGCCATTCTTGTTTTTTATAATTATGATTTTATGAATTTAGATTTTTGATTTAATTGTATTTTAAAGAGTAGCAATCTAATAACTGATCATAATTATTTATGTAAGCAAAAATTGTATGTTTAAGTGAAAATTATTTTAAACTAATTTCGAGAGGATCACATGCTTATGATTGCTTGCGGCTGGTCCTGCATTATTCAATTTATGATTCACCAATCAGATGATTTCTCAGCCACTACAAATACCATAATTTCCATTTAACAGCCATCTTAATTTTGAAGAATTCCCCCTTCCATCTCTACTTCTCCTCCGTTCCTAGATGGGTGGCTCAGTGGCCCAGTGGATAGCACTGTTGCCTTAAAGCAGGAACGTCACTGGTTCTAGTCCTTAACAAGCCAGCCAACGTTTCTATGTGGAGTTTACACGTTCTCCCCATGCTCACGTAGGTTTCACCCGGGTTCCCCGCTTACCTCCCACCATCCAAAAACATGCAGCTCAAGTTAATTGACTAATCCAAATTGGCACCGTAGACATGCTCTTAGTAAGTAGTTATCTCTTAGAAGCAATTACTATCTATTCATTAGCTACTACAGCAGAGGAGTACTCGAGATCTACCTGAGCTCAGACTCCCTTCTCGCCTTGCAAACGAGAGGGAGCCCTGGGCTCGAGGATTTTATGAGCTCAGGGCTCTCTCCCAGGACAGCATGCCAAACAAGCTTTATAATCAAATATCAACTAAGTGTGAACTCTTGAAATTATATTTAAACTTCTGAGAAGGAATAATTCTGTCTCAACTCTAGACAAAAGACCATGTTTTGTGAATGCCACAAGGTCATAATTGATGCTGTGCTTTTCTCCTGAGCACATGCTATTTATGCTCGTCAAGGTCTAGTTTATTTACACGCAACAGAATCTATGACTCTGCCCACACTACGACTCCCTGCTTACAACGAAATTGTGTCACTTACGTACTATGGCAGACCTATAGCTAATCCTTTACAACCTGTAAATGCCATTTTGGAAGATCCTAACATATGAATAATAAAAGAAATCATTAACATAGATCTGTATTTACTGTAGCTTATGGACAGCAATACACAAAATCTTTATCTGATTAGGCATTGATGACAAGTTCTCAAAGATACATGTTATCACTTAAATCCAAGCTGGTTGCAAACATGAATCACAATGTTCCGTTGTGTCATCTGAGCTTGAATTTGCACACAGCAGGAGAGATTTCAATTGAAAGTGTACTCAAATGACAAGCCCTCAAACACAAGCCCCCCAGCTACTTGCCAACGTCTAGCTGGGCTTCTGCCAGCACAATCAGCAAAGATGTCCTTGGGAGCCAAACACAACTTGAGGAATGCCTCTGTGACACATCATCGCCAAGCCGCCAAGTCATTACTCACCTCTGCTAGTACTGCACTCATCATCTCAACCTGGTAAATCATCACCTGCCCGCAATACAGCCCACCCATACAGCTTTCCTCCTGCTCTCTAAGACCCTAAACGGCCAAGCTATGTGGTCAACAAATAAACAGATTCACACATAATTTACACACTTGCAACTTGAGTTACAGGTCTAAGATTCCCGTCTCAGCCACAATGATTCCTGGTCACAGATTGTGGTGTCTGTATATAAGTGATAACGGATGAAATGAAGCACGCTGGTTGACAATCTGCCTGTTTCAGAAGGCCGTTGTGCCATTCTTGATGGCGATCGGCCTGCATTCGTTCATTTTCAGTGGCTGCAACTGACATTTGGGTGCTTTTCATTACCAATTGATGTAGAGAGATGCGCTCCCAGAGGTTTGCTGCACCACAGATGCCTGGGGGAAGGAAAGAGAAGGGGGGGCTGCCAAGCCCATCTTCACCTTAAACGACACCCACACCAAGGAAGATTCTCAAAATTACAACATAAGCCTCAAGAACTGAATGTAATGAAATTAATGTACGAAAACAAACTGGACAGATTTAGGTACTAGAATTTGTCTTACTTTGCAAAGTGTGCAAAGGGTCAAGAAGAATTAATCAAAATAGAAGTTGTAAATGAAGATTAACCAAATGTGAGGAGATAACTAGTGCTTAGTTGTTAAGCTCTGACCTAAGAACTAAGAGGTTAGGAAGCCCTAGGTCTTATTCTAGTCTTTCCCTAACTTGGCCTCTCCAGGGCCATTATCCTTTCTGAACAGGTGCAAACTCATTCCCAATAATTATTTACATTCCTTGCCAACATTACTACAAAAGGCTAAAGGTTAATTCAGCAAAAATATCTTTCTCTCTCACTTTACAGCAGCAAACAATACATTTGGTTAGTGTTAAAACTAGGTGAAAAAAGACCTAATTAGAAATTATCAGTGCAGAAAACTTGTTTGTACAGTTAAACAGTCCTGTTGACACAGCCGTGTCACTGATCTGTGTGGTCACCAATGCACGTGACTTTGCAGTTCACACAGAACCCTATTTAGAATAAGTGCTAGATTGAGTCAAATAAGAACAAAGGGCATTCATTTCTTAAAGCAACAATTCCAAAGCCTCTCGGGAGAATGTGAAATCCAAGAAATATTGCCTCAATAGACTTGAAAACAGACGCCAACGATAAGCTTTATGTTCTGATGATGCATCTGCTATCTAATCGTGTGCAAAAGCACATGTGCTCTTCCGTACAAGCAGGGGTACTTTGAACTTCACAGCTGTCTGATCAAAGAGGACTGTCTTTTGAGTTTCCACAAACAACCAATTCCCTGCTCTGTTGTCCCAATCCGTGCCTTCAAATTCAATCACGCCAGATTACATCCTGCTATAGGGAGCCATAACACATGTAAATATAATCTGCCAGACAAAGTCTAAGGGCTATGAAACACCTGTTCTTTTTGATGGATCTGCCCCCGTCATTCAGTGACAGTGCTTTTCATCCCAGGCTTGGATCTGAAAACTGATGATAATTTGGCCTCGAAAAGAACCTGACCCTGGCGAGGATAGAAAATGTCCATCTTCATTTTCTTGTGACCACAAAACTGTGCAAAACCCTACTGTGTTTAAGAGCTTGGTAGTAAATCTCTGACTGGCAGGTCAAAACTGGATCAGGCTTTGCAGCGAAAGCTGCAGATGCCCCTAAAGCTCAAAGTAAATAATACAAGATGTCTGTGAGGTGCAACCCTTATATCCAATGACTGATATGACCCCACGTACACCTGATTGGACCTCCATTTTTATTGCTATCATTTCTATACAAGCCTAGTTCTGTGGTTGTCTGGATTGCTCATGTTGGGGTAAACAGAGCAAGGGCGAGCATCATCATATACATGACCTAAGGAAATTTAATTTGACTTGAAACTACCTTGACCACAAAGGTCTTACATTACATCTACTTCACACTGTTTACAGCTCACAGATTGCATTTGAACATGTAGTAACAATATGGACTCTTTCCCGTGTCCATATAAGAGATAAGAGGGGTTGCAAAGCAGTGCCATGTTGTGAAAGCCTTATGGGACTTTGTGCCATGCAAACAGAAATTGCTTGTGAGTAATTCATCTCGAAGGCCTCTTTACTATATCACCCCACTCATCAACAGATTACCACACCCCACCATAGGTACCATTGTCACTACACATACTAGCTGTTTTCTGCATATAACCCACGTTTCAGTCAGCATACCTGAGAGGGACCCCAGGGGCACATCCTTTCTGCCACTAGGAGCCCAGCCATTCTACTAATGGCTCCCACATACACCTTCCACTGATAGCAGTGAACTGTATATGCCTATTCTCTGATCCCTATGTGCTTTTAATGCAAGAAAAGCAGTGTCTAATACCAAACCACTGCATGAGGCTTTACATATTAATGTGTGTTAGACACTGTAATGAAAGCAAAACACCCCCTCCAGCACTATGGATGCAACACTGAAAGGTGACGCTTAAATCGGGAAAGCTCTGTGTCACCTTAAGAGCAACTTGATGTATTTGTGGAAGTGAGTGGGAGTTTACATCTTTAGGCTTTCTGTCATTGTGAATTAGTGGGCGTCAGGAATTGTAGGATACACTTATACAAGTCAAGAGCTCTGCAATTGGAAAACAGGGTGGCGTTTTTAGCATTCATTTGCACACAGACACTTCCTGTCTATGCAATTAGAACTAAACTTTAATACCTTAGGTATTTTTAAACAGACAGCCATTAGTATTATTTTAGTGTTGTCTTTAGGTTTGTAAAGACACCCAGTGTTGATGTGTGGGCAACTGTCTAACAGCTTTGTGAAGGTGTGAATGAAAACTACTTAAGGTCCTAAACAATCCTAGCTTTATTGGGTTTATGTGCAAACCTCAAGAAACAAACACTCCAGTGTAACTCACCCATTCTAACGATTGTTCCGTAAGGGACACCCCCAAAAACATTCCGGTCACTCCAAGAGCAAAAGACCATTCTGTTGTGACGCTAGCAAAACAAAGCCATACACTTCACATGAAAGACCATCTCTACAACCCCTCCATGACCCGACTTCTAAGTAGGAAGGATTATATGAGCTACCACAAGTTGGCAACTGTTTCTAGTCATGTGACCAGTCTTTTGTATGCCATCATGCTTGCTGCCAGAGTCTGTGGGCATTTATAAACTCGGATGTCTGTTTTAAACTGGGAACTTGAAGTTTCATTAAAATCAGGTAGTAGTTTGTTTAAGAAGATCTGCAATGCATGATTTACAATGTGAAATCTGGTGAAAAATTCCAACACAGGTCAGCTTGAAGACTGAAAGTACACAAAAAGAAGAAAACACATTTCTTGAGACATGTCATGAAAAAAATGGTGTCTGAGGGCGAATGGTTTTCTTTGGGTGAAATAACCTGTGGGAAATGCATTCAAGGAAATCAATAACCCATCACAGGTAGGTTAACTTCCTTCATGAACCTCCAGCAATGTTTGTCTTCCTCGTGTGGCTCTTTTCCTGAGAAGAACTGAGACTTCCTTGTTCATTCACGATCAGCAAATATTACACATAAACTGAATTTATATACTTGATATTTAATGACTAGGGCCCAAAATAACATGGGTTTGACCTGCTATTGATGTTCATTCCTGTTAGATGTCTCCTAATCAAATCTGGAGCAGTGATATCATAAAGCAAGGCAGATTTGAAAATGAAATAACGAAAATGCTAATGTAACCCATTGAGACTACTGCTCTCGTCCAGGCATCAAGTCTAGAAATAGGGTCACACACAGCTGTGCTGCATCAGGGGAGAGTCTGAAAAGCACATAGAGTACTGCGAAAGTACATAAAAGGGCTAAAGGAAGAGAGGAGAAACACATTCTGTATAGTGGCTAGATTTCAAGTGTCTGACACAGAATAATACTGACTGGAATTTTCTCTAGTGATTGCTGAAATTTTGCCCTGTGGCAATGAACAACTACTGTATCCAGAGCTTGTCTCAGTTTAACTCACACTGTGAAAGCCTGACTGAGCCATAGATGGACAGCACTGTTGCTTAGACAAATACAATATAACTAACTATGCAAGCAAATGTGGAGAAATTTGTTTATAATTCATATCAGAGAATCATGCTGCAAGCCAACATTTAAGGAAAACTGTCAGTCCTGACTAATCTACAACATAGTGGATGAAGTGCTTCATAAATGTACATACATGGTAATCATTCATTGGCAGATTTACCATAGTCAACATTAATTGTAGATTTTTAGATATTTTAAAGGGATATTTCTTCCAAAAAAGAAAAATTTACTCATTATTTATGGCCCACTTCCACTGAGTGGTAAAATACGGTACGATTCAGCACCATATCACTTTTTGGGTACCTTTTTGAAAGAGGAAGCTAGCACAACAAAAGGATACCAAAAGGCGAGCAAAACATGCAGCTGAACACTACTGGTTTACAGAGATACGTCACTGGCTTGTGCACAAGCCAGGAGAATTAAAACAAAGGAAGCACTATTTTTAAATACACGCCGAGACATTACACTATAATAATATTTACATATATCGAGCCACGGTCAACACGAGCTCAAACAAACCTTTTTGTCGTCTTGATGATCCACAAAAGCCAAGAAGAAGAGCAGAATCTACCCAGTGCCCCTTAGTTCTTTACAAGGCTGTCTACCGCAAGCGGTTTCACTTTCACCAGAGAGCTCGTGTGCATGTCTATATTTGAAATAACAAACTTCTTGAGCTGATAATATTAATGTGTGCATGATTATTGAAGTGCTTTGACATCCAATCCTTTCAGAAACATAGAAAAAGAAGACTGAAGTGCGAAAACACAAAGAAGAAGCCCGAAAAAACTAACGAGCAAATTAATTTTTCAGCAACCTAAAACTGTTTAACTATTATCATCACCTTTTGGACTATTAAGAACTTGGAATAACAGAATTACTTTTAAAACAGAGGTTACATGTGCTGCTGGAGATTAAAGACACAGATGAGAGGTTTGCTCTGACTGTGGACTATATGTTGTGTGTTGTTTTTGAACCCAAAAAAAGATTAAAGGTATGGTGTGTGTAGTTTTTTTCTGTAATTTGTAACATATATTGGAGACTGTAAGGGTCTGTATGCGTTCATATATGTTGCATTTATTTATTTGATACAGTTGCAGATGTTACAGTAGGCTAATTTGCACTTACATCACTGATCTGCAGTTATAATGAAATCATGTTCATAGAAAGGTTAGTAATGAACATTTATATACAAGTATTTATGTGTATAAAACATCTGTTTTGTAAGAAGTGCTTCTCAAGATATGTGGATGACCCGTACAGCTTTACTTTAACATTTCCTTGAGCGAGAATGATGTCGAATGAAACTTTCTGTCATTCACCATGCCATTGGTACCCTTTTGGCAGTGGAAATGCAAGCCTGATGAGGGTGACCAGTACCGACCTGTACTGTACTGTACCACTCAGTAGAAACGGGCCATGAGGACTTCATGTGTGAACATGGTAATAATTTATTAGCAGACTTACCATAGCCAGCATTAATTGGAGATTTTTAGATATTTTAAAGGGATATTTCTCCCAGAAATGCAAATTTACTCACTATTAACTCACCATCAAGTGGTTATAAACCTTAATGATGTTTTATCCTTCTTTTGGACCCACGTTTTGGGGGGGAAAAAAGTTTAAAACCTGTAACCAATGACATCCATAGTCAGAAAAACTAAATTAAATAGGCTTTGAACGAGTGAAAGGTGAGAAAATGATAACAGAATTTAAAATTTGAACTATTAACTATCCCTCTAATGGCAAAATAACACAAAACAAACTGTTAAGAAAAGCTATTTTTTTATTTTACATATATTTCCCAGATTGCATCATAACACTACTTCCTTATTAAGAAATTTCCGGCACCTTTATGGGAGTGTCTACAATCCAATCATTTACAAGCCCTCACTAGTGAAAGGAATGCTGGTGTTTCAAAATGTCTTTGTACCCACGTTTAACACGTTCAAAACAAACCGGAATGTGATGGAGGATGGGTTCAGGCTCTTGAACAACAATGAAACTAACAATTACTGCAGAATCAAAAATGACAGTCAGTTCAAGTTCAATTCATAGTTAAATTAAAAGTGGACGAAATAGAATGGATGTGGAAAGGGCGTTCAGTCCAAGAGCAAACTACTAACACAGCCAGCTGAAATTGCCCAAGACT
Source organism: Danio rerio (assembly GCF_052040795.2). Lineage (NCBI taxonomy): Eukaryota > Metazoa > Chordata > Actinopteri > Cypriniformes > Danionidae > Danio > Danio rerio. Next base: position 29,051,025 of record NC_141034.1, on the reverse strand, counting down.
GACAAACTCCAGAGTGGCAGACAAAAATTGGCAAAGCATACCAAGCCAAAGGTTCATTGTTGAATTAGGCCAAAGTCAAAGAGACTCCGGTTTTCCTATGGTGTTTTCAGAGTCAGGTGCTCAATAAATTACAAGAGGGATAGAGAGCCAAAGCCTTTTTCGGTGGTTGCTGTCACGAGCCAGAACATTCTGTGAAGGAACACATTGTATTGTCTTAGCTCTCATGGAAGGCAATAGTCCCCTTAAATGTCCATAGCATTTGTTTTTCCTATTATGAAAATCAACGGCTATAGGTATTTTTCAGCTTTCTTTAAAACATTTTCATTTGTGTTTAACAAAATATATAAACTCATAAAGGTTTATAACCACTTGAGGATGAGTAAAAGATGTTCATTTCTGAGTGAACTATCATTTAACTTCCATCTATTACTCCTATTTTTTAAATTATGAGAATTTTCTACAGAAGCTGTTATGTAAAATCCTTTTTCACACACAACACCGCAACAATGCAACTCAAAGTTAGTTTGAATCCAGCCATACATGTTTATCCTGTAATCCAATTCATGCAACTACAGTATGACATAGCAAAAAATCTAAATTCAGTTACTCAATCATCACATCAATGCATAATTTTGAGTGTAATCAGAGACATCTGTTATCCCAGATTATATACACAGGGATCTAGGATTTCCATTATGTGAAGAACATGGAAGAAACCCAAAATACATTAATAATTACTCTCATTCATACACATAAACTACAGACATTTTAGCTTACCCAATTCACTAATACCACATGTTTTTGGACACGTGGGGAAACGGAGCACCCGGACAAAAACCCAGCAGCGGATGCCCTTGCAGCTGTTCTGCGATTATATATTGCGAATACAATTTTATCAAATGAGTTTAATAACTTTGTTAAGTTTTTTTAGATGGATTGGGATGATTGTGTAGGGAAGTGCATACAATAGGTATGGGATGACAACAGGTTTTAAGGTTTACCGTGGTTGTGAAAAGTCATTTAATGACGGTTTTAAAACAGTTACAATTTTCTGTTATACCCTACCTAAGGTATTTTGTACTTTTTCAAAAAAAAAATTTACAACTATTTTATTGTGTGTTTTTTTTCAGTCTCTCCAGCAGAAAAGGACCCTCCACATCAAAAGCTACTGTTCAGTCCATGATACAGGAAACATTGGAAAAACAAGTCGCTTATAAACCAACAAACAGCATGCTATAGACCTTAAGAGTGCAGTGACTTACTTTATATCCAAAGAAAAAAAAATATTCAAAGATGGCTTTTAAGTTGAAAAAAAACTGTTTTTGAAACAAATGAAAACAGCAAAAGTCAATGACTTATTTTAATTATTTAGCCTGACATGTTTACTGTTTCAAAATAGTAATTACAATTCAGTGAAACCGTGATATATTTATCCAAGGTTATCATAAAGTCAGAATCTTATACAGGCCCATGCCTAGCATACAGTATAATAAACAATCTACAAGCACAGAAAAATTAAATTTAAGAAAAAATAAAAATAAAAAAAGTAAAAGATACAAATGAAACAAACAGTGTCTTATTGTTTCCAGAGAAGTTGAGATGTATTCAAGCATACAGTGATTAAATAATTTAAAGTAAAATAATAGTTTTATAAACAATTTATTAATAATTATTTTTTTATTTTAAGTGTATTTTTTTTATTTTACCAGTACAGGGTTGCAGCTGGAAGGGCATCGGCTGTGTAAAACATATGCTGGATAAGTTGGCGGTACATTCGGCTGTGACGACCCCAGATTAATAAAAGGACTAAGCCGAAAAGAAAATGAATGAATGAATAAAAACATTTTATTTATATTATGACAGTATGTAATTTTCTGTGTTTTTCATGATATAACAATATCCTCTATGGTCCTTATTGTGATTTGATTAAGAGTAAAAGACTAATTATTCGAATAATACATTATTTATATTAAATAAGTAGAAAAGATAATGTAAATAAATTTTTTAATAAATTTTTGAAATAATATATTAAGTACATTTTTTAAGTTACGAACAGTGCAATTTCCTATACCTGAATGCTTTTTAAATGCTTTTGAGTCACAGGCCTCAAAAAAACAAAATGATAAACTAAATGTAAAATGATAAATATAATTCCGACTCAACATTGCCTATACTGCCTGTGACTGTTCCAAATGATAACATTGCGATATCGATGCTGAAACGATATATTGTGCAGCCCTAATGAAAGCAAGTAAATTATTTTAATGACACTTAAAACCATTGAAACTCATTAATCACATGAACGAGTGAGGGCATCATAAAATGTCTTCGTTAAAAAAAAAATATATAAATATAGCATATATATATATATATATGCTAATAATTACGTTCGATGCTATTGAGGTGTTTCTGAACCCCAGCAAAGCAAATTAAAAATGCACAAGATAAGCTTCTAAGCCACAATACAAACAGATTTTGCTCAGGACATTCAAGAGTAAAAAACAAGCCTTAAAAACACAAATGGGTGTAGAGCTAATCTAAAGATAGAGCACTAGTTTTCTCCTGGGTCAGTCTAATCCTGCTGATTCTTTTGTATACCGGTATCATTAGGTGCTGCTTGGTAACAGTTCTTGATTATAGTTATTAACAGGAAAACTAATTAGGAATCACCAATTAATTATTAATATTACGCTAGTTTAAACAAATCATAATAAAAATGGAAAACAACATTTATGCCATATTTCAAATGTAGGTCAGAAGCTAGAAGACAATCCTACAGTTGGTTTATAACTTAGTTACACCATAAATTTGCATCCTATGACGGTTTATGTTCCTATTTGCCCACTATGAGTCCCTGCCAGTCTGAGCTTGCCCTCCCCTGATGTCATGTTGCTATGGTAAGGCTGGTGCTCTCCCTCCCCTACAAAACATGCGGAAATCTCCTTACCTTTACCTAACTTTCACTGCTGCATCTGATGTAAGACAAACAATTTCACACTTAGTTTTATAAGAAAAATGTGTCTGAATATAGGAGAGGAATCACAGTTCTTGCATTAGCTGACATTCACAAACATAGCTCAAAAATGTAGCCAAAGATACTAAATATAGAACAATAATAATAAATATTTTTGGGACAGGACTCAATTATATCATATATGATGAATTAAGCGACACTGTAGATATCTCAATGAATTTAATATGTTATCTGTAGTCTGAAAGTCAGTGTTCTGAGTTTGTAGGTTTAATTCATTTATGTAAATCTCCTGAAACATTTGAGTGGATTAAATGGTGAACTGATGAAAAACTTGGTTTGATTTCAGGGCACTCAAATAAATCAGAATGCCAAATATTATCGAAAGGCTGAAAAACATTGAGATATAATTGTTAGTCAAATCAGTCAGTCCCAATTAGCATGCGTGTCTCTCATCCACAAGATCTAAAATCCGAGACCAGATAATAAGGAACATCCAGAGCCTCATAGTCAGGTACATTTGATCTGAAGTACATTGTGTGCGTTATATAATCCTCAAATGCACTCACCAGAGGTGAGGCTGAATCCAACACAAAAAGCTTTCTGCGCTTTTATTTTTCTCACAATATACAGGGGGGTGATCAGATATTAGAAACCACACCTGCAACTTTGTTTAGCTTGCAAATTCACAAACCAACCTGCATCCATGCAAATGGTTCCTACAGTTGCCCTAGTAAATTCATGAGTACTCGATTGATTTATACGACATTAATTGAGACCAAACAAACAGCATATCACACTATCCAATGACATGTGAGTGCTTCAGAGATAAAGATACAACTTGCGCTCAAGAATACAAAGGTTGCATCAATTTATTTTATCAAATGAGGTCAAATTAGGACATCTGTGCTTTAATAAGTGCGTGCAACTGCTGAGATTTGATGACGATAATGCTGGCGGGGTAAAAATTCTCCAGAATACTCTATGATAATACAGTTAAGGCTTTATTCTGTTTCTAAATGCTGAAAGCAATTAACAAAGTTGTTTTAGGAGAGCTGTATTAGAGGAGTGAAAATACAGCAACCTAAATGACTGCTTCCATAGTTATTGCAAAAATACATTTAATAAAAAATGTTTCAAATCCATGTGCATTATTTTTTTTTATTTTAAAAAAGTCGAAATGATTCCACTTTATATTAAGTGTCCTTAATTACTACGTACTTACATGGAAAAAATAAGAACAATGTGCTTATTGTGTTCAAACTATATTGCACAACACTTATGGTGTGACTGAGGTGGGAATGGGGTAAGATTATGGACAGGTTTAGTGATATGAGTAGGTTTTTTTAGGTAAGTGATTGCAGCTAATATTTTAAGTACAATGTAAAAGCATTTATGTACATTTACAAGTACACTGTAGCAAATGATTCATTTAAATGTAAGTACATAACAATTAAGGTCACAATACAGTATAAACTGGCCAATCTGTATGACAATTTTCAGATCTCTTAATGGCAGTTCACATTCAATAGCTATAATAAAAATGAAAAGTGAAGAGATATTGATGCAATGAATATCATTTTTAAGTAAAAAGGATAATCGCAGGGCGTAATAATAATGAACGATGCTTGCATAGTTATATAGCTAAAGTATAATAGTTATTAGGGCTGCATGATTAATCAAAAAAAGATTGCGATCTCGATTTGACCCCCCACACGATCTTAATCTAGCATCTCTATGATTCAGCAAATTATATTTTCGAATAAGCATAAAGGCGGTCGTACAAGTCTTCACATTGTTTTATATGTTCCTCAGCAACATGAACACCTCCAAATAGTGTTAAAAGTGACACATACTGTATTTAAAAGGTATAATTCACCCAAGAAAAAGTTATTTCTCTCTTAATGCAATGATGCATTCACGGCCACAAAATAACACATTAACTGATACACTGTTTGTTTACAACCAAGACATGCGCCAGTGATGTCTACTTTAGTGAACAGAACCTGCATAGGCTGTGAATAACAGGTAATAAAACTGTAAATAACATTCAGTTAGTTAAACAGAGTGATCTTTTGGGAGCCGCGAGAGAAGTATGATTTGCATGTATGCTTTTTTTCTCAAAGTGATGGCAGCCATGACATGAGCGCACTCGACGAGCACATCATTTAAACCAGTGGTTCTCAAAGTGTGGGTCGGGACCTACAACCTACAAAAGAAAAAAATGTGGGAAATACTTACATTAAAAAAATAACATGCAAATAAAAAGCCATGATTTTTGAGGCTTTTGATTTTTTTTTTTTTTTGTGACTCCTGGGGTGATTACGTTATATTAAAGACAAAGCAACAGCGCCAGATGCAGCAGGTTGATTTTATGGCACTATGATAAACTTTGACACCTTTAGGACACTCATGTACATTAAAAATAATTACAGGCCACAGCTGAACATGAAGGATGATCTTCAAAATTAAACAAAAAAATAGACTTGGGTCAATTGTGTGCGGCGTTGTGCGTAAGGTTTATATATTTATAACCATCTCAGAGGATATTGGGGGTCGCAAATTACTTGCATTCTTATTTTGGGGGTCTCAGGCTGAAAAGTTTAGGAAGTCCTGATTTAAACGATCATATCACATTTTAGAGTAATGATTACAACAAGTATTTGATGTTTTTTCATTCATACTGTTGCAAACACAAAGTGTTGTGCATGAAAATAAATGATTACGGGGTCAGTATAACCACACTAGCCTGATGTTAAATATCAAGCAAGAGGAAATCTGATCATGACAAATGTCTCGCTTAACCAGTAAAAAAAAAGGTCTAATAATATTGTCAATGACAAATAGCAAGCATATGTCTCAAACATAATAATTCAACATCAGAATTATGAATAGTTGTCTTCTGATGTCATCACTTTATTAGCATTAACGACCAGGACAAATTTAAAGTCTATTCAAGTCTATAGTCTGTGCCAAATTTAGCATTTTAACCAACAGTAGGCCTACACAAATAGGCCTGATATTCCGGTTGTTGTTTTACCATATAATTGAGAAATAAGAATAATAATAGCCTACTCATATTAACCTTTATTTTTACGATTCTCATTTTAGCCAGAATCACGTAGCCCTCGTAGTTATATTTTTATAGCTATATAGGTCTCTACTGTCTTATGACTAAGGTAATGATTTAGCATAGTAAAAAAAACATAGCTGTTTTTAAATGCCATGAGGCTCTTCAAATATTGTTGTCAAATGCTTGACTGCAATTCACGATGAGTTTGCCTTATAGTCCTGTTCCACAAGATTCTCTTCCAGAGCAGTTTTAATGATCCACAAAACATGCAATTACACTATGACACAACCAAAACATCTAAATTCCAACAGTTGCTTAATCCTCTCGTTTAAAATACCAGGAATTGGGTCAATAATGAAAACTACAGGTTCCTTTGTAACGCCATAGAAAAAAAAAATGCCATGCATTTCTACTATTTTGAAAGTCATGCTAGATTTTTTTATTTCTGAGAGACTACCTCTTTTAACCATCATTACTACAAGAAGGTGCAAATAAATGCTGATGTAATGAACATGGGCATAATTTAAAGTGAATGTACATCTATAGATGTTTAAGCAGAATCTTTAAGAGTGCATGTTCCAGCAGTTTGAGGACTATAGTTACAGAAAACAAGACTCTCCGCACATCCTATTGGTCCTATATTACCAGACAACTCAATAAAGGGGTTTTTAACCTTTGATACCAGCCGAGCTCTTAGCTGATGATGGATCAGTAAGGGTACATTATTGATATCAAGGTACCTTCTTTCCACAGTCTATTCCTTTCAGTCTGAAATTGACATTGATCTGTTACAGAGCATTCCCAGACTTCCTCACGTCCCCAAAGAGAGATGGAGGAGCCTGATGATGGACCTCTGGGGCATCAGGAGAGGAAACAGCCCTTCTAATAAATACAAGTATGCCCTGAGCAAGGCAAGAGACAGCGCTGTAAAGTAATTGGAGTGAAAAGAGCAAAATATAAACTGACGATCTAGTGGCTGCAGCCAATTTATCGCACCACATTCAGAGCTCAAGCCTTTCTGTGAAAACCAAATCAAATTATATTCCTGTGATGTTTTACGGTATCTCGTTCTACTGTTGCTCTCAGTGGATTTCAAATGAATAGACTAAAAATGTGCAATTTCTTCAAATCTGATGTCAAGTGAATTCAAACCAGTGAACTACCAGAACATCTAAAACATCATTTGAGTGCCGCTGATTCGATTTTATGGTTCAACTTCACAGCGATAAGGCAAATGATAGGGAAAATGCTCCAGTAAACAAGCAGACACAGAGTCAATTGTCTGAACTCGCTTTAAAGACCATGTCAACCCTGCATATTTATGATTTCAAATGAGCATAAAATTAGGAGGGGAAATGAGGGGAGGCACAGCTGACTGACACAAGCTTGGGGTAGCAGGGGGGGAGGTAGTCATTTCATGGTGTAAATACATTTGCCTGACTCTGTCAAGTTAGGTGACTCAGCCCATATCACGGAAGCTGAACACATAGTACTGCAGTGCCGCACATCACGACAACTGCGAGCTTGCTTGAAAAATGGTGCAGTACAATGAATTTCAAAATCTCCAAATGTTCAGATTTAGTGCAGTGAATATGCAAATATCAACAGCACAATAGAAGCGTGCAGTGAGGGGAGAAACTAAGACTGCAATAGACTAAAGGTGCAATGAAAAATCGTCTAACTTTAGGCCGTTTTGATCCTGATAAAAATGTCTGATTTAAAAAAATTATTATATTTTATTATTTGAGTTCATTTCAAGTAAATACTAATGGTAATAAAATGTATTTGTGCTCATTTATTATTATGTTAGCCTTTGAGTAGCCAATCACAGCATTCCATAAATACTAACATGTTTAAACCACTCCCATAAAACCTATTAATGGCAATACACACAATGTTAGTGCATTAATGTGATAATTATTAATGTGTTATCTGTATAGACATACAGAGATTAACTTTATTTAGAATGCAATGATATTCTAATGATTGCAATGACTATTTACATGTCTGCCAGTGTGCATTACAAAATAAGTCACAAAAAGCAAGATATCTGATGTTTGTTTAGATACAAATGTACCCCGATATGCAAATATGGTCTCCAAAAACTGTATTATTATTGGTTGTTTTGGCTGTTAAACTGTGAATGTTTCTTTTACTCAAAATAGTTTATTTATTTATGTTTTGCTTGTTCAAACTACTTATTTAAAATGAGCTGAAACAACATAATTCTTTAGATTTAATTGGGACAACTTAATTTTTTTATGTTTAATCCATATAAATTTAACCTAATCAATTTTTGGTCAGTCAACATGAATGAATTGTTTGTAACCCTGCATTTTTTACAGTGTAACTAATATTTTATTCTGTTTCCAGAAACAAATCTGTTGGTTAGCTAGGACTTTTTTTTTGAGAACACATATCATACCCTATAAGTAGGGCCAGACAGAATCTGCAGACAGTTTTTGATATTTCAGCGCAGAATTTTGCTAAAAATATGCGGATTTATGTGGAAGGATTTTGATAGTATCATAACTAAAAAATTTATATATAAAATAAAAAATAATACCTTTTAACATGATATTTAATAATACAATGTAAATCCAATTATATCGACTTTTTTGGTAAACAAAGCAAGTCTCTCATATATCTACTAAAATACAAAATATATGACTTAACAAATTGTATTGTAAATAAATCAAATGAATATTTTTATATTGGTCAATAATATTACTGGAATCAATTTAAAAACTGAATAACTACAAATTTACGCACAGTTACACAAGTAAATAAACAGAATTTATGATGGGCTAAATATTTGCGAATATCTGCAGAATTCTGCGTACACAGATTTGGTGTGGGTCTACCGATATATTAGGAGAACATCACTGCACATTTAAGTTATCTTTAGATTATCTTGCAGAGATTGTTTACAGAAAGTTCTTATTTAGTTCCCCAAAAAAATTACCAAAAGGGAGCAGGAAACATATGGGACCCTAAGGGACCATTCTCTGTTTGCTGGGTTTTGGCTATGAGTATCTTAATGTCCATGTGAACACTTGAAAATCCAATCGGTTAACTATATCAGTCATATTAATCACAATAAATTATCCCAGATCAATTATTTGGCTCTCTGGAAAAAAAACTGTTCTGTAAAAACCCTATGGAATAATTTAAATTGAATATATTCTATGTAACTCTCTATCTCTCTCTCTCTCTCTCTCTCTCTCTCTCTCTCTCTCTCTCTGTCTATCTGTGTTTTCTAACTATTAACGTAACAACCAATTTTAACATTTCTCCACATGCAAAATATGATAATATATGTACTGGAAATTCCTTGGATTTAATATATTCACAGTCTAAAATATCCAGTTGGTTAATTCCTCGAAGGCGTTCCAGAATGACTCCAAATTCTTCATGAATATAAATACCGTGTATAAATCAAAAAGGGCGCGAAGCTAACGCTGTTTGGATGCTCGTAGAGTGGATGGATGGTGAATTATTAGTCGTGATCTGAACTGCTCCACTTTGCGCAGCGGCAGCAGTCAGTCAGTCAGTCAGTCACATGCACGCCCGGAGGAGGGAGTGTGTGGCTGTCGTGAACGCTCGTCAGTGTAGCCCCGCCCCCCGCTCTCTTTCTACTACGTCTAACGGCAGCGAGCACATGACTGCAGCAACTGTGTTCTGTAACTCCAGTCACGAGGATGGAGTACTATTACACTGACCAGACAGCGCGTTCAACCCAATAACCCGAAACAAGCACATTTACAACACTCACAATATTCCCGCTGACACAAGGACAAAGGACAAACACCACCGAACGTTTGCTCACAGCGTTCATGCGTTTTAAGGAGCCGTTTAAAGCGACTCATCGCCTTTCAGTGACACCTGACACAGTATAGTGAGCGCGCGATTTGTAAACATACATGATTTAATTTGCGATGCGAGAAGGCATATTTTAATAGCAAGTGCCATTATATGAATTCACAGTACATTAATAACCATGTTATTCACCCCATGCTCGTGTAATCATCTTCAAAGCGGATTTCGCTTCCGTGTAACGTTAGCCTAAAAAGTGTTTCAAAGTAAGTATCCTAAGCTTTTCTCTTTGTATTGTATCTATAAATAAACACTTGCAGTGCGAACAGCCTGTTTGACATGACAAGCACGAAAGTGCAAAATGCTCAACGTTTATTTATTGATATCAACAGCACACTCAGGCACAAGCTGCAGGGATCGTTTGACTACTCATAATCAGAGCGTCAAGCGGTTTTGTAACAGTTACGCAAACGATTACGAAAACAATGCATTTCGTCAATTTAGCTAAAAGTTCTCTGGGCTATTGAGCAAATTCGCACCGATGTGTATACATTTTCCATAGGCCCACAAGGCTATCACACTCTCAACTGTATATTGCATTCGTTCTCCAGCTTATAGATAAGCACAAACAAATCACGCAATTTCTGAATATTAGTTATGCAACTATAGGAATACTGCTCGCCAGCTTCAAAATTAGAATTATCTGCATCGACTAATAATCCAATGTGATGCTCCATTAGACAACAAGACCTGAGATTAGAGGAAAAAGAGAATAAATGTAATACTTTTCGTCATCCTCACGAACTCTGTACAGAATGTACAGACTAGTGCGCTTTATAGTGCAACATTAAAACTACAAAATCGCATCAAGCCACTTAAACTCAAGTTTACCAGAGCACCCACGTGTCACACACTCACACACACACAGACCGGGAAATTGGTGTGATTTTTGGCAAACTGATGAACACATTTGAACTTATTCTGTCGCACTTGCGAAATAATTAACCTTCGCCTAACAGCGAGCTCTCGAAAGAGCAAATAATTAAAGAACGATTATCTGTTCGTTAATCTTCCGTAAGCCACTTTTCGCATATATGCATTATTTCCTGTGAACTCCACGTGAAGCACAGACGTCAGGGACTCCAGACGCCGGCTGAGACGCTCTGACAGCATCGATGAATTAAGGCAAGAATATCGCGCCACAGACAGTAACGTGCAAAAATACAGCCGAGGAAAAGTAGCCAAGACTCTGCTCTATCGGAAATGGTGCCTCACTTACCTGGCTTCCAGAGTTTTCAGTCAAGTAATTGAAGACAAATGAAGAGAGCTCCTCATCTAACAGTGAAGCGCAGTCCGCCATCTTCTAGAGAATGAGATGAGAGGAGCCAGAGAGCGCTGCTTTACTGCTCTACCCGCATGCAGTGAAAATCTCAACCGACCGAGGGCAGTGTGCTCAGGTCCTCAGAGCCCTAATCATTGCTGGGTTAAATAAAACAGCAGAAAGTTGAATTATTTGAAGGTGCATGCTTGTTAAACATAGATGCAGAAGGATGCACGGATCAGTATAGGATGCATGTTCCTAATTGTAACTGAAACTACTTGTGCAGTCTACATTACACTGTCTATGACTCATTTATGATGCTAGTTCATTAAGTCTAAAGTCCATGCCTGCTTTGTGCAGATAATATATACACCAATCATAAACTACCGAAGGAAGTGGTCACATCCTTTTTGCACCATATGTAGTATACACATAATGCAGTATAACTATTATTTCATTGTAACTAATTGTGCATATGGAGTCAAAAAATTGCATCAACCAGCATTAACTTTGGCTGGTCCATTAACAGAAGCAGAGCTTGGGTCAGCTACAAATTTATTTATTTATTTATTTTAATATAATTCTTTTTAGAGTCCATGCTTAATTTCACATCATTTCCATTTTTGGATAGAATATCACTTCAACATTTGTCATATTTTCTGCCTTCCGCTATAAATATTTGCAAATCATTATTTAATTTAATTTATTTATTTTATTTATTTTTTATTACTCTGTTATTTATGTTATATTTATTTATTTATTTTTAGAGGAAATTATTATTATTATTATTATTATTATTATTAGGTCTGAAGAAAGCCTTCTTTATTCATGATTTTCTAGATTGACATGCTGTCTAAAATGGTCCGATAAAGTTTGCTGATATTGGTGCTTTTTTGATCCAAATTTTCTGTTGGAAATATAAATTAACCGAAAACACATTAAAATGAAATAAATCCATTATTTTTTTAGATTTTTAAAGTGAGTAAATACACTGAAACTACAACATTTATGTAAGAAATAATTAACAATGAGCGGTTGAATTATTCCAAAAATATTGCATAAGTGGGTGTTTATTTTCTTTTCTTCCACGTATACCACAATACCACACCTGACACTGTTCAGATGTTTTATTTCAAAACATTTGCCAGTTTTTTTGTCCTCTAACTACTTGTTCAGTACTAGTTTCTTAACACTGTAATGGCAAGAATTTTAGCGTTCAAGTCTTCACCACACAGAATTATTGTAGTGTAATTTTTACATTTGAAGTTTAATTGAGAGAACAAAAAAAAAACATTTTAACAATAATTCAATTAAAACATGTGACCCTCATGGACCACAATATTTTATATTTAATTATTTAGCAGAAATACAAGTGTTTTAGTATCTGGAAATGGAGGGTAAACAAATCATAATTCTGAGAAAATCATGTTTTAAGTTATCTAAATTAAGTTCTCGTGTTTACAGTAGGTTGTTTACAAAATATTTTAAATAGAAGATTATCTTTTTTATTATTCTAAATGATGAAAAATCTTTGAACAATACAGTGTATTTTTGGAAATTGTCAAAAGTATACTGTACAGCATAAGACTGGTTTAGTGGTCCAGGATCACATAAATTATATAAGATAGACCTGGCTCTATATCAAAATGAAAGCTTATGATAATAGTTTAATGCATTAAAATATATCTAAACAATTAGTGTGATTACCCTGCAACAGTAGACTCATTGATTGGCTGCTCTTGTCAACTGCAGTTTTACTAGTCACTCCGGTTTTTAATAGTTTCAAGTAACCTACTCAGTATCATGAATCAAAATGTATTACCAATCAAGTCATTTTATTCAGACTGACACCCAGCAAGCCTGCTTAAGAAACTGATTAACACCAAAGACATAAATCTTATTGCCATTAAGAGTTAAACTGTCTGAATTGCATGTAAATGAATGCATTAGAATTGACAAGTCCTCGAAGGACTATAAAAACTTCTCAATCAAATCAGAAATCACCCCAAGGCCCAATCAGTCTATTGAACTGTGTGCTGACTAGCCGGCTATCGACCAAACACATGCTGTTTGAAGGTTTGAGGTCAAAGCGAAAGTTTGATTTCAACTATGCCTCCTTGACAACACTCATAAACAAATAAAATCACACATATGCACTTAGACACTTAATCGATAAAACAGATCATGCTAATACGTAGAGCAAACTAATGAACAAATACATGTAGTAAGTGAAAGAAAGCAACAGATGCAATGCAAACAAACATCCAGTGACATTCAGGCTTTTTTATAGTGGGGAACATCAAGAGTGTTACTTAAGCCAAACAAGCCCACCTTCTATAAGAGCGTGAAAGGTCACGGGAGGGATTTGACAGCACAGAGCGTCTGGTGGGTGTCTCTGACAGCTGTCACACTGGAGGAGTTTGGTCTGTGTTGGAGTTTTCAGTCAAGAGAAGAGTCCATTTCATCAGTTGTATCATTTCATTGATTATGCCCTGATGTATGGAGGTCAACAGCATTGTGCCTTTAGCTGCAGTTGTCCAAGGACAGCAATCAATAGAATTCACACATTGTTTTCCGACATTAAGGCATGCATGGTTTTTTTTGGTGTGTGTTTTGTGGTGATCAATAGAGTAGCATGTTGCTTATGCTAGAGTCTTTGGACACTGCATCTTTCACCATGCTTTATGACATGAAGGTGATTTAATGGGGGCTTCCATGTGAATAGACAGAGCACTGACAGGAGACAAATCACAGAGCACACTTGCTTATGCACTGAGGGCTGTGGCAAAGAATTTATGAAGATTGTCATGTTGGAACATTGGGTTCAGTTTCAGAATGACACTTTCAGAGTCCCAAAGTTGTGAAATGCCCTGTTGTGGTATTCATTCTAGAAAGGCTGATTTGCAATTTTAACTACTTAACAGTGGCCTTCATTTGGCCAATCTCATTATGTTCACTCAAATAGAATAGGAAAACTGCATTGCAGTGGTAAATTATTTGTTTTAATCCCAACAAATCCTTTGAGAAACCTTGGGGGGAAAAATACTGGCAACCAAAGTCAGCATGTTTCCTGACAGCATGTAATTTCTGGAGACAACATCAGACACACTCAATATTGATCAGACTGAGCTATTTTAGCATCTTAGTCTTAGTTGTGTCCATGTAAACAAATCCTTACACACTGCATATGGAGCGATGTCAAAGTCAATTCACATCAAGAACTATAATTATAAAGATTACCTTAGCATCCAACAAGAAATGTGATTTATTATAAGTGCATGCAGAGCTTTGTTGTCCCTCACTTTTACATGTATTCTGAATGGCTTGCTGTCAATGTTATTATTTAGCTAAAGTATATAATAGATTTATTTAAAATGAAATCAATTAAGTACGTCATTTATTTTTTTTATTTTTTACACACTCTGAATAAATGATCAGTTTATCTGGAATTACATATTTAAATTTTTTTAATTATTTGCGTAGAATGTAGACCTGAAATAACAATGTTGTCTTTTTTCCATGAAATACGTGTCTCAATACATCTTTTTACACATATAGTCATGTTAGACAACACAATATCAATGATTTAAATTAAGAAGTTACCCAGCAAGCATTTTTTGTTTTTTAAAAGATGTCTAATAGATGTCTAATAAACGTCTAAACATAGTTGTCTTGGCTAAAACAAGGTTAAATTTGGTCTGTCAGTGAAGATCTAATATAGGCCAAAACTTGACTAGTCATCAAATAAACAGAAATGAATGACTACACATATAAAGTCTGTCTAATCTGTCTATTTGACGACTAGTCTAGTTTTGGGCTATTCTTAGATATTAGATTTCCACTGACAGCCCACGTTTAGCCTTGATTTAGCTAAGCTCTCTACGCTTAGATGTCTATTAGACGTACTTTAAACACAAAATTCATTCACAGCAATGGAAAACATTTGTTATTTTGACCAGCTGTCAATTTCCAGATATAAATACTAAATATTTTAAAAGAAATGTTACCAGACCGTTATATTACAGAATAAATCATTTTTCTCAAACTTATACTTTATCATATAACTAAAATAAATCAGAAAATCAAGTGGTTTGTTTATTTAATTATGTATTTAGCTGTAAATAGTACTAATTAGCATTTTGCATATTTTTAATATTGGCAGATATTCACTTTCTTGCTGATTGTTCACTTTGCTGAATGTTCACTTTAACCTTCAAGACCAAGCTGATCCTGCTTCAGAACTACTGAAGCATTTAACTACAGAAATATGTGACTTCATTATATCCTGAAGGCTAAAGTCTAACTCTCTGAACAACTGTGTCACAATGTGCAACTGAGTATGCAGCAGTTCCGAGCAATCTGAACTACAAGGCATAGTTCAAAAAAAAGCAGTGTTGTGATTGGATGAAATGCCCGGGACACTACAGATATGCAAAGCATGCAAGCAGATCATGCTGTGATTGGCCGGGGCGCCTCCTGTCTCTGTGCATAGTAGGAGAAGGAGTGAGTGGAGTAAAGCAGGCTGCATTAGAGCCTCGCTTCCCCAAGCAAACACGTGCAAGCTCGTCACATGACTCTCTGGGCGCCTGACTATGCATAGTGCTTACGCTTGCCTTGTCGGTTAGATGAAAAGACAGGGATGATTGCATAGGTGAAAGTTGAAAGGAAAATTGCCTAATCTTATACAAACACTCATTGAGCAAAGGTTATGATTTGAGTTGGCTGATGTTTACATATGCATTTTAAAATATATAAAGAATAGGAAAATATCCTAAAATAAAGTTTAAAATACCTGTGTGTTCACTGTATGTATATTAATTTTATACACATATATTTAATCTAATATACAAACACCCTATGAGTAAAGATTATGATTTGAGTTTGCTGGCTGTATGTACATGAGATAAATATACTGTATAGAGAAATGTAGATAGTGGGGTTTGGTAGTACTTTCTCTTAACTGGTAAACATTTTTAGCATATTCTTAATGGAACATAAACCGTTTTCCATTTATTAGTGTAGTGCTTTAATCTGAAGTATTACCAAACACATGTTATCTGTTATTGGATTAACCATACCTGAGTGATATACGTCTGAAATATTGATTGAGAGCATCTCTGTTGTTGCATACATTGATCTAGGACACACAGACACGCACACACATACACGGAAACACATACACACACACGCACGCACGCATGCACACACACGCATACACGCACACACAAACACACACAAACACACACACACACAAAACCAGAAAGAATGTGTTATCTTTCCTTGGCAGAATTAAAATGTAGAGTTTCAACAAGATGCTTGACAGGAACAAGATAAAAGGCCAAAATAAGATTTGACAATCCAAATGCTTCAGTTTTATCTATTAACTGGAATTCCCCATATGAAAACAAGGGGTTGCTTTGGACAAAGGATAGAGGCCTTTTCTTTCTGGGGTCTGTGGGCGATTGACCTGCGGGGCAATGTGCACTGGTTTGAGTATGTCTGAGCCTTAGTCATCACCACACGTGTGTACACTGCTGCATGTGTGGCATTCCATCACTAAACCTACTAGAGTCTTTAAAGACACACCCATCAATGCCTTCACAACCCCAACAACTTATTATTTTGCTATTCTGTTGCATTGTGTTTGTGAACTAGGCTATGGAAAATACCTAGCAACTGGCTTCTTTCCATTTGCATGCTTTACACTTGTCCATGTGCAAGACATACAGTGCATCTGGAAAGTATTCATAGCGCTTCACTTTCTCCGCATTTTTTCTGTTACAGCCTTATTTCAAATAGGATTAAATACATTTTTTTCCTCAAAATTCTTCACACAATACCCCATAATGACAATGTAAAAAATATATTTTTTAATTGTTGCAAATTTATTAAAAAAAAAAAAAAATGAAAATAATAAGTATTTACAGCCTTTGCTCAATACAGTACTTTGTTGAAGCACCTTTGGCAGTAATTACAGCCTCAAGTTTTTGTGAAGCCACTCCATTGATATTTTGGCGGTGTGCTTTGGGTCACTGTCCTGATGGAAGATGAAACATCGCCCCAGTCTGAGGTCAAGAGCACTGTGAAGCAGGTTTTCATTTAGGATGTCTCTTTACATTGCTGCATTTATCTTTCCCTCTATCCTGACTAGTCTTCCAGTTCCTGCTGCTGAAAAACATCCCCACAGCATGATGCTGCCACCACCATGCTTCACTATAGTGATGGTATTAGCCTGGTGATGTGTGGTGCCTGGTTTTCTCCAAACGTAATGCCTGGCATTTACTCTAAAGAGTTCAATCTTAGTCTCATCATACCAGAGAATTTTGTTTCTGATGGTCTGAGAGTCCTTCAGATGCCTTTTAAAAATTCCAGGTAGGGAGTGGCTTCCGTCTGGTCACTCTGCCATAAAGACTTGATTGGTGGATTACTGCACAAGTGGTTGTCCTTCTGTAAGGTTTTACTCTCTCCACAGACAGAGTGTCCTTCGGGTTATTGATCACCTCTCTGACTAAGGCCCTTCTCCCTGATCACTCAGCTTAGATGGCCGGCCAGCTCTAGGAAGAGTCCTCCATCATCACTTATGGATGATGGAGGCCACTATACTTATTGTAACTTTCAGAGCAGCATTTTTCTGTAACCTTCCCCAGCCCTGTGCCTCTCCAACGTCTACAGACAATTCCTTTGTCTTCATGCTTGGTTTGTACTTTGACATGCCTTGTCAACCCTGGGACCTTATATACAGTAGACAGGTGTGTGCCTTTTCAAATCATGTCCACCGAGCTGAATTTACCACAGGTGAACTCTAAGTAAGCTTCTGAAATATCTCAAGAATGATCAGTGGTAACAGAAAGTACCTGAGGTCAATTTAGAGATGTGATTATTCAGGTTTTTTATTTTTAATAATTTTGCAACAACAAAAAAAAAATAATCACATTGTCATTATGGGGTATTGCGTGTAGAATTTTGAGAAAATAAATTAATCCATTTTGGAATAAGGCTGTAACATAAACGAATGTTGAAAAAGTGAAGCACTATGAATACTCTCCGGATGCACTGTATGTCTTGCCCATGAACAAGTGTAAAGCATGCAGATGGAAAGAAGCCAGTTGCTAGGGATTGTAACTGATCATTATGACTTTCATTGAAAAACTGAACAACCATGACTTGTAACAATGTACTATGGTAACAATTTTATAAAATGTAATGTTTGTAAAATGTTACAAACCATTGGAAGCAGCATGCTACATGTTTTGTAGTACCACTGCTATGCTGATTTCAGTCTTGGGGTTCTTTTAAGAGTTGTTGGCATGAGACTGTTTAAGTGACTGTTTAAGAGAACGAGATGCCTATCATGGTCTGCCAAGATCTAAAAGACTCGCTGTTCCAGCACACCAAGAGAAGATGCCAGCTGAGTTTGCTGCATGCTACAATCTAGTAAGGTCACCCCAGTCAGTCATCCCTTGGGTCTCTTGTCCACCCAAGCATTTAATAATAAATGAGTATGAAGAAGAGTTTCCTTTTTAATGGATTTAAGTGACTGGAACAGCTTTATTCGAACAGCTAACAATCTTTTAACGGGCCATATGCACAGCTAGTTTTTTTCAGCCAATGATAAACTTCCCGTGAAAGCTGTATGTGACTATTTTCAATTTCATAAGGATCCTTTTACAGCATCGATGTTGTAATGTAATTAAAATATAATTCTTTGAATAGACTTAAAAGTTAACATTTTGGTTGTTAAAGCATAAAAAGGGACGAAAGATCATTTAAACGCAGGCGCCGTCATTAGCAGTAGGCTAGTGCAGAAATGTAATTAAACATGGGGTTAAAATTAATTTCCATATTTTAAAGACATGGTGTGGAAAAATATAATTTAATGCAGTGCTTCTTATTTAGTCTGACACCACCTTTATATCATATCTCAGCCAGGCAGTGAAGATCGCTGTTTGTTTAAAGAAATCAGATCTTAAACACTGCGATTTTGTACGGGATGACAATTAGCTGACTGTGTGCATATACCAAATTGTATACATTTTATTATTATACTGTAGCTGATCCCAGGGACTTCTCCCAATAGCTGCCTGCCATTTTGAAATAGTCACATCAGACAGAGTTGATTTGGGTCTCAGCTGGGTCTTTGTTTTGTGGAGGATCTAGTGTTATCAGGGCATGAGAGAGGTTGAGCTATAGTCTGTGCTGATAGCCCACCTGCTGAAACGCTGAGTGCAGAGCCAGATGCCGCCCAGCCAAAGTAGGCCAGATTTGTATTGGAACCAATGTGCAGTCGTATGTTCCTCCATTCTCACTCTGTACAGCCCAGCACTATGTTACTTGGCCTCCCCCGAGACACCTTGATTTATGGCCATAAGCACCAAGAGGGACAAATAGCTCTAATCTCAACAGCACCGTTTCACAAGCTCAGTGACAAACACATTTAGAAATATTGGGAAAATGCTTAACAATCAGAGTCATAAACATTGATCTAGTTCAATGTGATGAAAGACCTTGAATTGCAAGCGGTTGAAGACAAGCTTACAAACACTTGTTCGCATGTATAAGTGCACCACATGATAGAGCCCACAGAGGATGCAATAATGTGCATTTTGTAGGACATTATATGAGTTCAACAGACCATCACCTTAGAAAGAGAACAGACGGTGAAACATGGCAAGAGCGGGGAAAGGGTTTTTTTTTTTTTTTTTTTTTTACATTTCAGCAATCTTTGGAAGCCCGGGGGCATATCTGGAGATATCATGGGCATATCTTGACATTTACACGATGGAAAATTATCAACAGACAGAGCTTGAAGGAAGGCTAAACAGTGCAAAGGGAGTCTCTCTCCACATGTGACACTCACACCAATTCCGCTTTGCTCACAACCAAGCAGTAGGATCACATCAGTCACAGTCTTCCAGTATCCACCATCACACTTTCAAACACATTTAGCTCAAATGGACTATGTAAATGAATTTCACACAATAGCCAGTGATTACCCATTTGCTTGGTCGCTTTGAGCCAGTTCTAACAGGATGACTGCAGACTGATGGAAGGCACTGACCCCTAGCCTTTTTCTTTCTCTTCACCTCTCGGCACTTCTCTGCCACACTGGAGCCAAGAGACGTGGGATTCGATAACCTTACCGCCTTATCGCAGAAGCACACTCCCCTGGTGCTGAATCCGAAGGTAATTGAATCATGCACAGGGTTATTTGTCTGATTGTGAATGGCATTTAAAAGGGGACAGTCAGGTGATGACTAGGTGTGCGGGCTTTCTCTCTCTCAAAGATGCTCTTGGTCCAATCTCTGCTGCAGTGGTTAGTCATATGGGGATTATACAACAGCAACAACTCACTTCATTCCACCTTGTGCTCACCAAGCAGAAAAATGGAGCTAAATATAAATGCAGACGGCAGCATCAGAAAGGTCAACAATAGATTGAATGTAATGAAGATTATCACATGTGACTTACGTGAACGTGACTAACTTGCAACGTTTAACGCAGACGAAGGATGGGAATCATGGATTCTTTCATAACTCTGTTACGTAAGAGGCTTCACAGCTTAGTTTTTCCCTAAAGATGATCTTTCTTCCCATTCGCTTCAAAGCAAAATTTCCAACTGCTACAACTCCCTCCTTCGTAACCCATTTCACTGTGACTGAAAATACACAAGGGTTTGTTACCTGCATCACGCCATTTGGTTAACTCCACAAGATAACGTTTGAAATATCTTATAGATTTAATCTCTGCATTATGATCCCATGTGACCCGTATAATCCTTAACAACCAAAACAAAGCCGTTCATCCTTTTTTCAGCATGGCACTCTCACATGCTGTCACTGTTTTCACTAAATGTCTAAACCCTAGCAACTTTATCAACAGAACAATATTGCAGCTGCTAGACTTGCTCATCGGGGCACAAGGTTATTGTAGTTAATAAAAACGAAAACTAGAATTGAAAAAACATTTTCGTTAACTGAATTAAAAATAAAATTGAGTTTTTTTTAAAAACTGAAACTACCTGAAACTGTATTGTATACATACAAAACCAACTGAAGCTAACTAAAACCAAAGCAAAAATATCATTCGTTTATATCTTTGTAAATGTATTTAATACACACTGTAAGCCTTTTAGAAGTAAATCTATTTACTTCACGCTGCCAGGTGTTTGACCGTACAGTACCTCAGAGTCTGTGATGCCATTGGCCAGATCAAGCCTGGCCTCCTCCAGTCATCCTCATTGTTGCTCTCATGACAAATACAATGGCTGGACATGACAGCAGCACGGTGACAATATTAAAACACAACCCAAGCAGACCATTAAAAGCATCAATTTAGCACATTTGTGCCCAATAATGGGTTTTATTTCTGTATTTGTGATTGCGATCTTGAACTAATCGTTCTTTTTTACCAGACCAGAATCATTTGAGGCAAATCGCGTCTCTAGTAGCGTTAAACACTTATCCACAAACTACTTACTTTTACATGCCTGATACCCCCTTCTGACTCGAAAACAACCAATAAATACTGAGTTATTCAGTAGTTAGAACAATAAATTGAGATGACTGATAATACTGTGCATGCGTGATTCAATCAAACACAAACAGTACATGACTGCCTGCTAAGACTGAACTAAACGAGAGGATCTGGCAAAAACATAAGTTTATTTCATAACAGAAATTCGTAGTGGAATTTAAATAAGTGAATCATGCTTCAGTTGAGTTGCAAAACATTATTGTTAAAAAAATTTCAGATCATGGTTATGTTTTAACTGACTAAAATTATGATTGCTGACTACATATTTTTGATATGTTGTGCCCAAACTTGGGAGGATTGTCACAAAAGATCTGGTTATTTTACTACTGGCTGCTATCCTGTGGGCTGTTGTATTTAAATTTGAGGAGATGGTATCTTTGGTTTTATACAATATTTATTCTGCTGATTTTGAATCTTAAACCTAACAAATATCCTAATTTCCAAAAAAAAAAAAAAAAAAACACGACAAAAAAAAAACTAAAACTAATACTGAAACTACTATTACTAAACTAAAACGAGGCAATTTCCAAATATAAAAACGAGTAAATCTACCTCTAAAAACTAATTACAACAAACTGAATTCGAAAACAAAAAAAAAGTCCAAATGAAATAAATCTGAAACTACTAAAAAATCCAAAACTATTACAACCTTGCCAGGGCACTTATTGAGCAGAACTGATCAGCATGTTGAAATGACAAACTGATGGGCATCCTTTGGGACTAGTATATACTAACGCCTGGGACGTAGATGTTTCGCTTCATTGACAAAACCAATGCAATTAAGAATGGGTCACTGTTCTTGTTTCTCCATATGGGGAAAGACATCTCATGCAATGTCAGTGTCTTTGATTTCCTCTGATGTCCCTCTCTCTCAACAGCTGTTGTTGGATGTGGACCAGAACACCAGCTTACTAAGTCTGCTTAATGTAAGCACAGCTCCGCAGGGTAGGGGGAGGATCTTCGGATTCAACCATAGATTCATCCAGCCCAGAGGATGTCAGTCATCACAACATAATTAATGTGTATTTGCTCATCTGTTAATGTACATTTGGTGACCTCTCGCTGTTCTCTCTTTAAATTTGCCAGAGAGGATGGATTGGTGGCTAGTGGATGATGGGAGAGAAAGAAGTAGAGGCAATAGAAAGATGCTAATAAAACATACAGCAAACAGATAAGGATTAGTGGTACACCATATTACTGGATTTTGTATATTCGCAATTCAGACAAAGCTTTGCCCAGCAGAACTCTTTGTGACCTGCTGCTATGAGATGAGAGCTTTTGCAATTACACAAAGATTATACAGCACATGAACCACTGAGAAATCCCCAACCACTTACAATGCTTGCACAAAAAAAAAATGATATTACAAAAAAAAGGAGTTTTGGTTTGGACATTTCATAAAAAGCAAAGCCAAAGTGATCGAGAAGAGAAGTAGGAGTTTCCCTCTTGAGGGAAGTGTGAGAATCAATCAAGCTGAGACAGGTCTATGACAACACATTCCCACAAGACAAGGAAATGAATCCTGATTCATCAGTGGAGGAGGAAGTGCAGCAGGTTCAGGCAAGATCATCCCTGCAACGCAGACATGGTTGTCTAATACTTTAGTAGATACATTCATCTTCCTGTCTCTTCCTTTTGGTCAAGAATAACACTGAAAGAAGGAACATAATTCTACAGTCTTTTTTTCTGGTTTTGTAAAACAGGATGGAGACAATACACATGGAAAACTTCCAGTGGTGGAAAGAGTACTGAAAAAATCATACTCATGTAAAAGTACTATTACTTGCCCAAAATATAGTGCAAGTAAATTTATCTGTTGTAAATGTTGCTCAAAGTAGGAGTAAAAAGTAGCCCTTTCAAAAATATAGAGTAGTGAGTATTACGCTGTCTTTGGGTCAATGCATTTAAAGATTTTGGATATCTTCTTGGATAGTTTTTAAGGCTTTTAAAACATTTTGCTGCCTTTATAAAGCGCCCATGTCCTGAGGTTGTTCAGTATGATGTGATTAACGTAATATGTGCAAGTTGATTGGACAGGAATCACAGGACCGATTTTTCTTCTCAGCCAATCCCCATAGACAAGAAAAAACAAAGTAGTGACTGCAGTTTGGAGGAAAATAGCAGAAGTAAAAGTACAAATACTGCAGTAAAATATACTCAAATGAAAGTAAAACTACACATTTTTACCACTACTTAGTAAATTACAATTGCTACTCAAAGTAATTTGAGTGTTTGTAATTTGTAACTTCACATCACTGCAGACTTAACAGAAATTATAGTTTTTTTTTTTTTTTTACTAAAGCAGATCTTGACATGCATTTAAGTTAGCTTTGACCTCTAGTCACTGTGATAGAGACTGAGGCCCAACCTTTTTCAAGAACTGTAAAGCCAGAGTTTATCCTCAATATAACTGAATACTTATCACAGTTCAAAGGACTACACATTCTTAGTAATGATAAAATAAGTATAAATAGTTATTGTTAAAGACCAAAGGGTAGATTATTGTGCCAATAAAGACTTTTTACATCACCTTTAACTAGCTATCTGATGTTCACAATATCTACAGTAATAAAAAAGAAACCAAAGTGAGAATCGAACTAATCGCGCAATAATCTAACCTTAATATTATATACTAAGCTTAAAAGGGATAGCGTGAAGATGGACTGGATGAGCAAATATTTGGTAAAACAAACATTTTGTAACTTCATTTTTCTGCATTGATTGAATGACAATTTGTACTGTGTGTACTATGAACATATGAAGAGTTTAAATGCAAAACCTCTAAATGCCGCCTAAAGTTTTCCTCTCAAACTAGAATTTTTAATCAAGCTTCTGTGTGTATGTTAAGTAATATCACAATTATGTCAAAGTATAAGACCTTTTCATGGTCTTAAAAGTGAAATATCTCAACATAAACAAAGGAGGTTGAGAAAACTTTTCATTTTTAATGGCACTTAGAGGTCTTTGCATCTGAACTCTTCATCAGTAGTCATCATTTAATGTGGAACAAAAAAAAAAATTCAAAGTCCTAAAACAAGATTGGGTTTTGTTCAATAGTTTTAGGACAACTTATAAACAATGTACTTTTTCTCCACTGAAATTTTCTGTGCTCGTTTATAATTTGTCCAGGTGAAGGTATCTAGTTTTGGAACTGCCTGTTGAACAAATTGGCTTGTAATTCTAATAATTGTACTGCATGTATTACAGGTTATTTGTAATTGAATTGTTGCTGTCTTCATCCTATTTTTTTTTGCACCTTGTTCTTATTTGAATTATCTCTGAGGTGGCATCGACATTGTGGTGTGTATTTATTTATTCTCTGAGGGGATCCAAGGACAGTGTCAGTTTGGCCATGTTCTGCAGTTTTCAAGACTGCCAAGTTCTCTGCTGCCCTCCACACCTTGCAACCTCGTTGACTCGAAATGTTTGCATACATTATCTTATCTATCCTGACTAAATCAATCTGGTGATAAGTGCTAAGGCATTGAGGAAATGCTGCACACATCACAAGCAAAAACAAGTCATAAAAAAGCTTTTGGTTATCGTGTACAAAGAAATTGGAGCGAACGAAATGCATCCAAGACGCTGATCTAATTCCTTTTCATCTGCAGATCATTATTCACTAATGCTTCACTGCTTTCTGGATGAATACTTTGCTGAATGTCTAATTAAGAAATCATTTCACATGGAAGTCTGGAACTAATGGACACTTGTGAAGGTAGTGACAGGAAACGTGGATTGTTTGAAACTCTGTTGACCTCAGAGTTCAGGGATTGGGTGTCACAGGAACTGCACTTGCATTTTTTACGACAGCTCCAAACCACAACTGTCAGATTCTTTCAGTTCAAAAAGGATCAAATTGAGATTTAAGAAAGCTCTTGTAGGCTTTTTGTTCATTTAGTAATCCTCCCTGGCTGAGGTAGGTCAAAGGTCAGCTGGCTTGGTCATGCTGCACAAGAAAAAAAAAGCATCTGTCAGCAACCCATGCTCAAAACACTCTCATTACTCAAGGACAACTGCCACAAGTGGAAGGTTAGTTCCACACGAATGGCCCAACATTCCAGTAGTGTCGCTCCGTGTCTGAGAGTCAGCTGCTCGGCCAGGGTGACCTCCAAGCACCATTTCCATCAGAGCACCGCCCGTTTCCTGGGTCACATGTGGCTGTCCTTTTTCAGCAGCGTCTACATTCAGGATCTCGGTTTCGGAACAACCCTCTTCTTCCCCCGAAGTGCCATCTCTGTTTCTCCCCAAGGAAAAGCCTTGAGAAAGACTCTCGTTTAGGTCAATGAAGGAGCAGCCCACAGATCAATGGCTATGTTCAGTCACATGGGGAGGGGAATACCGGTGGAGATGATAAGTTTCCATGTAATTACATGGCAAGGCCGTTTCAAGGCCACTTAGACCCTTTTTCACTGCGCCTCTGAAGGAATCAGCATGCATTCTGATGCTCTAAAGCAGGTGCTTTATCAGGACACTGCTGTATGCTGCACAAACACATGATGCAGAATGCAGCAGAAGAACACTGCATCATTTTCTCACACGCATTTTGCTAGGGTGCACATATGAAAAGGATTAATATGAAATCTTTTTGTAATCAATTATTATTTACAGAGAATACATGTAGAATTAGGCAGCATGGTGGCACAGCAGGTAGTGCTGCAAAAAGGTAGCTGATTCGAGCCCTAGCTGGGTCAGTTGGCATTTCTGTGAGGAGTTTGATGTTCTCCGCATGTTCGCGTGGGTTTTCTCTGGGTGCCCTGGTTTCCCCCATAAGACCAAAGGCATGACCTATAGGAAAATTTTGTGAGCTGAATTATCCGTAGTGTATGTGTCTATGTCCAGGTCCAGGTTGTAGGTTGAGCTTTGGGTTAACCAACATGGTGCAGCTAAATATTAGTTTCGATATAAATGGCCCTGGGAGTAAGTATAATTCAGAAACCTTGATGTTACAGAAATTAGTGGCATTAAAGTAATAGTTTACCTAAAAATGCTGTCATTTACTAACCCACCTCCTGTTCCTAACTTGTTTGAGTTTCTTTCTTCTGTTAAACACAATATATTTTTAAAAGATTGTTGGTTAACCGGTATCCCATAGTACTATGAAAGTCAGTGGTTACCAGTATTCTTCAAATTAAAATGTATTTTTTAAAGTGAAGATTTGTAACACATTCAGGTTGAATTGTTAGTAAATTTTCATTTTGGGTAAACTATTCATTTAAACGACACCTATTTTACCCATTTTTCAAGCTTTAAGAAAAGTTGTTTGTGTCTCCAAAGTGTGTCTGTAAAGTTTCAGCTCAAAACATCCGTCAGATTATTTATAATACATTTCAGAAGCCTGTAGATTTCAGCTCTGAGCATCTTGTAGCTGTTTTTGTTGCCTTTGCCTTTAATGCTGGTTTTCTGAGTGTACCTCAGTCTCTGGCTATGTCAGAACATTTGTGAGAAATACTACAGTAAGAACTTTCCCAATGATTATTTGATGTATTTGTTATAGGGTTTTTAAGCCCTTTCGATAAGTCACACACAATTTTGTTACAAAGTTCATGCACACACTGGATTCACATTTATCTTTGCACTTATTTTGCATGGCAATTGTGACAGGACACACATTAATATCCACTGCTGTATGGATATCCATTATGTTAATGTACAAAATAAACCTGATTTAACATCCACAAACCGGGATTTAAGCATCTTCTTATAATCTTAGTGACATGTGCCTGTGGTAATAACAAAGTAAAATAGCTGTAATTCATTACAAACATGCACTGTTTTAAAAAGGTTGTAAAGTTGTGAAACTTATTCTTGATCACATTTAATGATGATCGATGATCACAGAGAGCTGAACAGTCTTATTGATATGATATGATTACTACATTTTACTATGGAGACATGTTATTACAGGCGAGGCAGTGGCGCAGTAGGTAGTGCTGTGGCCTCACAGCAAGAAGGTCGCTGGTTTGAGCCTCGGCTCAGTTGGCATTTCTGTGTGGAGTTTGCATGTTCTCCGTGCATTCGCGTGGGTTTCCTCTGGGTGCTCCGGTTTCCCCCACAGTCCAAAGACATGCTGTACAGGTAAATTGGGTAGGCTAAAGTGTATGTGTGTGTGGATGTTTCCTAGAGATGGGTTGTGGCTGGAAGGGCATCCACTGCGTAAAAACTTGCTGGATAAGTTTGCGGTTAATTCTGCTGTGGCGACCCCGGATGAATGACATGTTCTTACTCTGCTGTCAATTAAACCGGTGGGCAGAAAAACGACACTTTTACGTGTTGTTGCAGTGGGCTTTAAAATGGGATGGGATTTGTATTCTTTTTTTCAACATCAGGAAATAAAAAAAGAGATTTATTGTCGTTCTATCACCCCACTATAACCTTGGCTCACATTTGAATTCACGCATATGTAGCATACAATAATGTGATTTAATTAATCATTTAATTAATCTTTTGAGCAACATACTCACAACAAATGTCTTTTCTGTTCTGTGTCATAAGTAGGTTTGCAAATACCTTTGCAATGTAATGCTGTTAATAAACATTGTGACAACATCCATCTTGCTAAGAATGCCATTTATATGAATATGCTAAGACAGTATTGGTGAAATGTTATGTCTGGGTTGGACCTGGTAAAATGTGTGCTTTTAACAACCCTGCAAGTTGAATTAAAGCATCAATAAATGATAAACTTGTCATGATGGAAATTAGAAATACACGAAGGCAATGATTTATTTTGATGGTTTGAGTATTGAGTCTGCTTAATATCTGTTGATACTGCTGCTTCAACAGACATTTACCTGACCATAAGAAACATTGCAAGAACATGTCAACTTACACTAACCCTAACCCCAATCCCAATCCCAACCCAACAGTCTACTTATATTTATAAAAGTCTTATCCAATGATCAAGAGTATAATTATAAATTTACCATCCACATAATAAATTATATAAAATGCTAACTAATGATATCTAATGCATCAACCTCTGCGAACAAGCCATAATTATGAGTTTTAGACCATCAGATTATTATGAAACACCAAATTCTACATGCCTTACAGCTGTACTTTTCCAACCAACCATGTGACTAACCAGAACCACTCGCCAACTTTCCGGAATATTTGGACAGTTGGAGTGCAGGAATTCAAAACAAGAGCGTGGAATCCTCACAGCCACGCCCCCAAGCCACTCCCCCTCCACTCTCCCATGTTATCATAACACCACGCAAAGATTAAATCCAACTCTGTTTGTTTAAAATATACACACAGATGAGTGGAAAACAGACCTCACATGATCTGTAATCCTCCGCAGGTGTAACAGACCCATGCTGGTGTGCGGGTAAAGCCCACTTGAAGCAGCTGTGCTTGTGTTGGTTTGATGCGAGGACCTTACGGGGGTCCCATCTTGGTGCAAGAATGATCTGACGTGGACAGTTGAACCCATTCGCCAGAGATTTCAGTTGTTGACTTTGGCCTGTCTCAAACTGCGAGCGTAGCCGTGAACTATGAACCAAGCCGAACAGAAAAACATAGAACATGGAAAACACATGGAGTTGTACACACATGCACACAGCAGGTGGAACCAACAGATGCAGCTACATAAGATTAGCTCATAAAGTGGTGCTCTGGCAGTAACATGAGGAGATCAGAGCGTTAATGCGACTCATGCATCTCTCCGTCGCACGCATGCGGAGGGTGGAAAACACTCAGTGCATTTAACACAACAAGAATAGAGTGGTCTGAGCAGCTGGGTGTTTGGTGAGCAAGAGCGCCTCACGCTTCAGGTTCTGTTTAAAGTTTAAACACATCCAAGTGCCTGCAGTTTGGCTCCAGTCTGGCTGTTAATACACAGAGAACAGGACGGGGGTGGTTTCAGTAGGGATGTGCATGCGTGCCCATTGTCATGTCATGTGATCTGCTCTAGAAATAGCCGCCTGTCACAAAGGAGGAATGGATCCGTGTGCCCTCTCCGGTATGGTGGAAATACAACTCTCAAAGGTGAACCTCCACCAGCCCACCCCCCGCCCGTTCCCGAAATAACCCATGTAATATCAATGTCCCACAAACACTGCAAGACAGAAAAGAAAATGAGAGAGTGAGTGACGTGCCAGGAAAGAGCAGGAGGAGAGCCAATTTTGACCGGCTGATACGGTTTGAGACAGTAGATTCAGGCCTTGAAT
Source organism: Danio rerio (assembly GCF_052040795.2). Classification (NCBI taxonomy): domain Eukaryota; kingdom Metazoa; phylum Chordata; class Actinopteri; order Cypriniformes; family Danionidae; genus Danio; species Danio rerio. The sequence continues at coordinate 29,021,137 of NC_141034.1, read as the reverse complement.
CATTTAGTACTGAAGTGGCGGATCAGGGAATGTGGTGTGTCTCTGCTGCATGTATGTTTGCAGTGTAGACCTGCAAACATGCGTGCAGCTGTGAATGTTTTATATGATCGGAGGAAAAGGGCAAGAGATGATGGCAAACTTGAGGAGATCACCGGCTGCTCGGATGATTTTGCTTTTTAGATTATTAAAAAGCTCGCTTTCTATCAGAGATTGGTCTGAAAGTAGAAATTTGAAGTTATTAGAGGTTTTGAAATTCTGTTTTGGTGTTAACACACTTAACAAATGCTGGGTTGTTTCATTCCCAAGTTTTGATCAACAATATTTTATCCATTTTTTTAATTATTTGAAAATGCAAGGCGACACAGTGGCGCAGTAGGTAGTGCTGTCGCCTCACAGCTAGAAGGTTGCTGGTTTCGAAGTTTGGCTGGGTCAGTTGGCATCTCTGTGTAGAAATGTTCTCCCCGCGTTCGCATGGGTTTCCTCCGGGTGCTCCGGATTCCCCCACAGTCCAAAGACATGCGGTTCAGGTGAATTGGGTAAGCTAAAATTGTTCGTAGTGTAAGTGTGTGAATGAGAGTGTATGAGTGTATGAGTGTTTCCCAGTGATGGGTTGCAGCTGGAAGGGTATCTGCTGCGTAAAACATGTGCTGGATAAGTTAGCGGTTCATTCCACTGTGGACTAAGCCAAAAAGAAAATGAATGAATAAATGAAAAATGTAAAACATTTTGACCTAAAAGTTGCATTTGTCCACATTTAATCCAAATTTCAGTCTCACTCAACATTTCCAAGACAATAAAAATTCTAAATAGAATTAAATCTTGCTTTATATAGCACAAATAATTTTTTTCAGCCCAAATTTGATTCAAATATCTATAAACAAAACCACTTTGTTCAAATTATAAATTAATGTTTTACCCAAATAACATTTTTAAAAATGAAACCATCAAATGTATATTCTATTAAATAATTTATGATAATTACTATTTTAGGTGACACGGTGGCTCAGTGGTTAGCACTGTCGCCTCACAGCAGGAAGGTCGCTGGTTCGAGCCTCGGCTGGGTCGGTGGGCATTTCTGTGTGGAGTTTGCATGTTCTTCTCTTGTGGGTTTCCCCTGAGGGCTCAGGTTTCCCCCACAGTCCAAGGACAGTGGTACAGGTGAAATGAATAAACTAAATTGGTTGTAGTGTATGAGTGTGTATGGATGTTTTTCAGTATTGGGTTGCAGCTGTAAGGGCATCCGCTGTGTAAAACATTTGCTGGATAAGTTGGTAGTACCACATTCCTGATGAATAAAGAGACTAAGCTGAATAAAAATGAATGAATGAATGATGGCAAACCTGAGCATATCACCGGCTACTCTTTTTTTTTTTTTTTTTGCTTTCCAGATGATTAAATAGTTTGACTTCCCACAGAGATTGGCCTGAAAGTAAAAATTTTAAGTTATTACAGGTTTTAAAAAATGTGTTTTGGTGTTAACACACTTAAATGCTGGGTTGTTTCATTCCCAAGTTTGGGTCAAACATATTTCATTCATTTTTATAATTATATTTTTAAAAATGACCCAAAATTTGCATTTATTCACATTAGAGCCAAATTTTAGTTTCACCCAACATTTCCAAGACAATAAAAAATAAAAAATATAATAAAATCTTGCTTTATATTGCACAAATAATATTTTTCAGCCCAAATTTGTTTAAAATATGGATAAACTAAAGCACTGTGTTCAAATTATAAATTAATATTTTTACCAAATTGTGTAAAGCATCATATTTATATACTATTAAATAATTTATAAATATTTTGAAAAGATTATTTCTGTTTTAGGTGGCACGGACATGCAGGAATAGGTGAATTGAGTAACTTAACTAAATTGGCTGTAGTGTATGAGAGTATGTGTAAATGAGTGTGTATGGATGTTTCCCAGAACTGAGTTGCAGGTGGGCAGGTATCCGCTGTGTAAAACATATGTTGGATAAGTTGGCAGTTCATTTCGCCGTGGTGACCACTGATGAATAAAGACACTAGGCCAAGGGAAAATGAATGAATGAATGAATGAACGAATTTTAATTTTTTAATCTTACCTTTACACATTAATCTATTTATCTACTCATAATCTTACATTCTCCTTGTTTTTATCATTATTTTATTATTATTATTATTATTATTATATAATTTTAAAAGTTACACATTGTTGAATGATATATAGGCAGATAAATATAAATATTTCAAAATTTTATATTTTTATTTATTTTTATTTATTTATAATAGCGTACTCAAACAATAATATTAAAATTAAATTGCAAGGTGATTATTTAGGATTTCACATAAATCAGCATGCCAAAAATAAATAATTTCCATTTCTTCATAGCAAATTAACTTGCAACTTGTCTGTTGCATAAAAATAATAGGTTAAATAACAAATTTAATTAACAAAGAAGTTAGATAATTATATTTGAAATAAAATGAAACCGAAAATGAAAGAACTGAAACCAGCTCTAATGTTTTCAAATAAAACTTGTTACACAATTGTTAGTCGCCAGGTCATTTGACACTTTTATTACCACACTCCCGCAAGATTCTGTTGTCATTACACAAAAAAGTTATCTTTTATTTATACACATGTAATATTTTCCCTGAGGCAATTTAAACCAAAATACATGATGACTCTCGATTAAACATATCTACAATGATAAATACTTACTGAGACATCAATAAACAGCAATAACACACAAAATTTCTGGGAATATACTTTGACGAAATAAACAGTGTGAGAAAAGCTTATAGTGCACCAGAAATGTCTAAACAAGTTTGATCCATGCATGCTTGAGACAGGCAGTACATTTACATAATCTATCGGCTTAAAGATATCGGCCTAATTTTGATATCGACCCGATAACGATGACATTAAAAATAGCATTTATCGGCCGATATATTTTGCATCCCTACTAAAAAGTTTCTGCATTCACTTAGGGTTAAATAAATGCACATTTGGAGGGAAAAAAACCTTTGAATTTGAAAAAAAAGATGAAAACAATCATTTCACAATGAAAAAAACTAGCTACTGGGGGAATAAATAGCAAATGAAACCAAAGCCTATAGCAATTTTTCTTTGTGATATTGAGACTCATTGCAAGTGTCCAGCTGCTGAACAAAAACACCCAAAGGCAGCAGCTTGTTAACACTCCAGCAAGTTTTCAACCTGCTAGATTCAATACTTTGCCTTTGCAGGCGAGCAGAGGGAGCAATGATGAGCCAGACAGACTGTGGGTGCAAAGTATATTTTAGTAGACTGTGGATGAGAGAGAAAGAGAGGGAGGCGGTGTCTCCATCTTTCTCTTTGCCCTCCCAGTGGAACGGATTCTGTCGGAACAGACTGTCCCTGCATTAGCTCAGTGCTGAACACTTCCAGCGAGCTTAGTGAGGAGCACAGCACAGCCCAGGCAACCCCAGTCACCTCAACACCTGCTGAAGGCTTCTCATTACACACAGCACACCTGCAAATCAGAAGGGAGTGCTTGCTGGAGGCCCAGAAGTTAGCATACACACAGAAGGCCACTTAGACAGTGCTTTGATTAACACTTCAATCACCGGAGAATAAAAATTAAGCTGTAATATGTAATTTTATATACTCTTCAATATTTTGGGTTCAGTAGTATCCATTTATTTATTATATATTAAAATAGAGCAATATACAGTTATTTGCCTTTCTGAGTTATTAGCCCCCTGGGGGCTCGTCCGGGATCTGAACCCAGGTCCTTTCGCATCCAAAGCAAAAATTATACTCCTAGCCCAAAGGTGTCAAAATCAGTTCCTGGAGGGCCACAGCTCTGCACAGTTTAGCTTTAACCCTAATTAAACTCACCTGATCAAACTAATTGAGTCCTTCAGGCTTGTTTTAAACCTCCAGGTAAATGTATTGAAACAGGGTTGAAACTAAACTGTGCAGGGCTGTGTTATGAATATGCAACTTTGCCCACACAACAATAGGCCTATATAAACACAACCATATTGACAACACTAAAAAGGTGCAACATACAAACAACCATATGATTTTTATAGTAATTTATTAATTTGTTTAATTTAATATTAACCTCAATTAATGAGGCTGGTGTTTTCAGACAAGTCCATTCCTGGGTTAATTTTAGAGACCGCCAATCAGCAATCATTCTCAATGTTTACTTGTGGTCTATATTTTTTCAATATTTTGGGTTCAGTGGTGTTCATCTATTTAATATATATTTAAAAAAAACAATATACAGTTATTTGCCTTTCTGAATTATTAGCCCCCTGTATATATTTTTGCAATATTTATGTTTAACGGAAAGATATTTTCAACACATTTCTAAACATAATAGTTTTAATAACTAATGTCTAATAACTGAGTTCTTTTATCTTTGCTATGACGCCAGTACATAATTGTTAGGTCCCTTGTTGGACCTGGTTTGCTGTGTCCTTATTCGCATACTATTCATTCTAAATAGTATTTGAAAATTAGAATATCCCAAATTGTAGTACGTTGAAAAGAGTATGCCAAAGGTACCCGGATGGTTTACTATCTCCATTTAAAATTCGAAGTGTAGAGGCGTCCATATTCTAACCGCTAATATTGCCCACAATACATTGTGTGTTGGACGTGAATTCGATTAGAACTACAAACACAAGTGGAAAGTGTAAATAAACTTCAAACATGATGGACGTGCGAGACCAACCGTCAAGTAGAGAGACTTCGGTAAAGATGATTGTATGAATGGTAACTAATATCTAGCCCACTGGAAAATAATGAAACAGTGTTTTCGGTGTTATATTTCATCTGCAACAACAACAATACAGAATTACCCAAAGACTTGAGGAGATTTCTCTGCATGAAAGACTTGCGCATAGAAGATTAACCTGCTGCTGCTTCTCAAATAAGGTAGGTAATTAGATATGAAAGAAATGTGGATGATGTGTGGATGATTGACAGGGCTTGCAACTAAGCAACATAATGATCTGACAACAAGGAAGTAGTATGTCCTAAAGCTTGCATACTCTTCTGTTACAGACTCAAACGTATATAATATTTTTTAGGGTGTAGAATGTGAATTGGGATGCAGCAGTTGTTTTTGTGAGCCTAGTAATCTGTGTGTTTGTCATCTCAACTGAGACCCATTATGTGCCAACTATAAAGAGCCCCACATTTGATGTGAGAAGGTAGTTCGATTAGCCAGACCCTCCTGTCTGTCATTGTGATTATTTTATTTTGTTTTGGATCATGAGCTCAGTTCACTATTATGCACACACTCTGCGCTCTGATATCCATTTGTACTTACTTTGGTTGCTTTTAATAGCCTTTGTTAATCAAGTCTTTTGTTGATAAATATTTTCTCTTTACAGTTTACCTGGTCCGCATTGTCTGTCTTATGTTACAATTTTGAACTGGTTGTAACATATGGGGGCTCATCAGGAATCTGAACCTGGGCCCTTTCGCATCCAAAGCAAGAATCATACTCCTAGCCCACAGGTGTCAAACTCAGTTTCTGGAGGGCCACAGCTCTGCACACTTTAGCTTTAAACCTAATTAACACACCTGATCAAACTAATTGAGTCCTTTAGGCTTGTTTTAAACCTCCAGGTAAATGTATTGAAACAGGGTTGAAACTAAACTGTGCAGGGATGCGGCCCTCCAGGAACTGAATTTGACACCCCTGCCCTAAACCAGAGGTTTCCAACTTTTTAGCCCATGACCTGTAAAAGAACAATGGCAGTGACTTGCGACCCCCAAATTCCTCTGATGTGGTTGTGAATATGAAAACTTTGCCTACACAACAATAGGCCTATATCATCACAAGTATATTGACCAATATATATAACACCAAAAAGTGCAACATTCTAACAACCATATGATTTTTATAGTAATTTATTAACAAGTTAAACTCTGCTGTTATTTCAGGATTTCTGCCTGGATTTTGCCTACCCAGATTTAAAAGCTTTCCAAATGCAAATGCAGAGGTTTAAATCGCAAAAAAAATTGGTATCATTTTAAAGAAAACCCTTTGAATTTTCATAAAACACTATTGAAAGGGTTTAAAATAACTGTATATGTTGTCTGTGTTATAATAAACACCTAAAAAAGAGGCTCCTTTTGTATTTTCTTTTTTATAAACTCAAAATGGAAAGTGTTCCTTTTAGGTTCTGTGTGGTCTGGCTTGCTGTAATTAATTTTGGTGGTTCCTGCACATGCCTGTAATCATAGGAAAAAAGAAAAATGTCTCTATTATAATCTATGCAAAAGTTATTGTATTCCAACTGACGAGAGGTGCTATACAAGCCACAGGGATTGATTGTTCTTTTATATTTCACTATTCTTTTGTTTGATCAAACATAATTCACTATGTTTGGACCATGTGAGACATATAAAAGGATTACTTATGCACATCACCTCAAAAACAGAGGAGAAATGGCCCTGAAGCACACAGCATAAGGTAAGAGATGACAGCTGTCTGTGCTATCTGGGGCTGCTTAGTGATCATAAATATTGTTTTCTTTTCTGCGCCATGGAACCGTATGAGCACCGGCAAGAGCTTTCATTTGAGCTATAACTTGCACATGTGTCATATGAAAAATATGAAAATGAACCAATGTAAAACACCTAGCTCTGGTTTCTAAAATACTGTGTATTTAGGTGTAAATAACTTTTGTACAGTAGCATAAAAACCAAAGTGATGCATATGTGCATAAAATATAGATTCTACACTTTCAAAGGAAACCACTTAAGGGGGTCTGGTGCAATGCTAGCCCTTTAAATCTGAAAGCGAAAGTCGATGACGTCACGTCAGTAACCAGTAATCAGGCAAGTCATTGTATGACAGTGGTGTGTTCTGTAGACAATCTGACAATTATTGACCTTAAAATGGTTTTAAAAAATGTAAAAACTGCTTTTATTCTAGCCGAAATAAAACAGATAAGACTTTCACCATAAGAAAAAATAGTATACAAATTTCTGTAAAAAAATCCTTTATCTGTTAAATATCACCTGACAAATATTTGAAGAAAACAAATCACAGGAGAGCAACTAATTTTGACTCCAACTGTATATATTTATTATTGTATCATTTTACAGTTGTACTGTATCTTTAGAGACTTAGTGAGATTACTAGACTTTTAATAACACAATGTCTAATGTGCTAATGACCACATGAATATCAGCACTGGCTTTAATCTGATTGAAAATGACTATTGGATTTTACAAGGTTCTATATGAGTACTGTCTGAGGTAATAATGCAACCACTACAGACCCCTAAACCTTGAGTGTGCATTGTTTTCTTATAAGTCCACAGACTGGAGACGGTTGAAGACTCACAACTTGTTTTTCAAGATATTTGTCAGGTATTTGTCCTTTACCCAGTACCTTTATTGAATCACTAGTGAGAAATCTCATGTAAATTGTTTTTATTGATTAAACAGCACAGCACTGACAACTTTTTCTGGTGTTTTTGACAGCATGAGGAAATCTGTGCTTTCCTTAAAAATATATAATTTGGAGTAAAAAAAAAAAAGTAATAATTTGTATTTTATATTTTTTGCATTATTAGTGTGATCTTAAGGTCTTTTGCTGTTTGCAACTGTAATGACCTTTGGAATACCTGAAATAATTAGGTAAAGAGATACTACATCCTTCTGGAATTACAGAACTTTTGCTCTGAGTTTCTGTAAAAGTAAATGAACACCTTAGAATGTTCATCAACCAATCAAATGAGGCATTCAATAGCACAGGCGTGTCACAATCTTAACATATTTACACACTTCTTCCTTTCAACTAAATGACGAAGACCAAACCCAACCTAACAGGAAAATCAAGGAAAATATCCCATTCGGTTAGTCTGCAGTAAGAATGATTTGTATGTAGGCAAACATTTCATGTGTATCTGGTGGATTTCATAGCGATCCATGTCACTACATCCAATAAAGGAGTGACTATGTCTTTGTCTCTGCCCTCCATAATGATTAAACGCGGATATGTGCATGAACGTGTGTGTTTTTTTTGGCGTGTGGGTGGTGCGGCTACACTGACTCACTACAGCAGAGACCAAGATCCGCCAAATCGCTGATGACTAATGGAGGAAAAGCTTGAGGCCTTAAAAAAAATAGAAGGCGGAAAGAAACAGAAGAAGAGGTGGGCTTTGAAAAATGCATGCACCCCAAACTCAACACTGCTGGTTTTACCTCAACTGCTGCATTTCTCATAAGAACATGCTGATGTATTATTGAGCAGCACAGTTCCGGCCCGGGACGTAGAGGTCACCGCATCAGTGCAGTCAGCTGAAATCGCCAGCAGTCAGAGAGCTCAAACATGCACGTGTGCAGCACACCATATGCACCGAGCTCACCAACAAATAATTAGCATAGCCCTAAAGAGTCGTAAAATATGTCCTCTAAATAAAAGCAGCATTACAGCATTAAATATGCATGTCCTGTCTGGACTCTTTTTAAGAATGTAAACAGGCATGGGGTTGTATTCTGATGAAATGTAAGGGCGGGGCAGCGTGGTGGTATCAAAACTGTATGACAAGGGTGTTTCCTCGAACAGTCAAAGATGGATTTTTTTTTTTACTGGAGCTCATTGCATTAATAGGGTTTGGCTTTGTTTGACGATATCTCTTTCAGCAACTTTGGAAAAATGTTGACTAAATAAAGAAGGCATCACACATTTTGGACCTTAAGTGAATGTTTCTAAATAAATGATTATTTAAATTTTTGGTGCAGATGCATATTTTAGCCTTGATGACACTGTAATCCACTGCTGGAATCAGCTTTCAGAAATGATCAGATGTGCTCCAACATTAGGCACATTCAAATCAAGACTGAAAACATATCTGTTTAGCTGTGCCTTTACTAAATGAGCACTGTGCTGCATCCGACAGTCTGCACTATCATGTCTTTCTTTTCTTCTTCATTCTTTTGAAAAGAACAGTTTCAAACATTTTTACTTCTTGTAATTATTTATTTCTTGTTTCTTTTATTCTTGTTTATGTAAAGCACTTTCATTACTATTGTGTATGAAATGGGCTATAATTAAACTTGCTTTGCCTTACCTAATTATCCTGGGTATAAAAAAATAAAAGATTTGTTCACCAAAAAGTATGCTATTTTTAACTCACACTCATGTTGTTTTTATAAGCACAAAGATTTTAGACTTACATACTTACAGAGAAATAAGCAATTTAAATTAGTGGCACGGACCATGTCTCCTTACAAATGACACCCTTGATTTTTGGTTAGATTTTTATTTTTTAAAAAAAATAAATAGGAAGACACTACAGCCACTTTAATATGTTCTGATTTATTAGACTGCACGGAGCAGAATTATAAAAGAACCTAAAAACGTACATAGCACAATAAAACTGTGCTGCTTCTTCCTCATATACACAACCGGAAACTAACAAAAACCTCAACTGGCTGTGTGTGGCATAATAAAAGCTCAGCTGCTTTACTGCTGTAACATGCTCGTCTCTAATCAGCAATTGCTTCAGTGGTCTTGATTTACTTTGATGAATTTCAGCCTTGCTTCATAGTCAGTTTTGAATAATTTAGCTCATCTGTGATCATGATTTCTGCTGGTGTCCCATTGGTTGTACAGGTAATAAAGACAACTACTCAAATGATCCACACTCAAGGCCTGAAATTTCATAATGTCTTACAAAATCTGGCCAAAACAGAGTTTTTTTTTTAAAGTTTGAGCTTGCGTTTGTTTCAACAGCTCACTAATGTCTCATTCACACGTGCAGCAAGTTTGGAGCTAACAGTCACTCTAGGTGGCGATCTGCTGCAAACGCAGGTCTGCACAGTTCTAATCACAAAGAATACAACCGGCCTCCGAGCGAACTGAGAGGGGATAATGTGAGCTCTACTGGTGCTCCTATTGGCTGCTGCTCAAGAAAGTCACTCTTTGTTTGCATAAAGTTGAAGGATTCTCAACTTTGTTGCATCGCTCAACACATCCACCTGGTCACCAATGGTCACTGTTGCTAGCATTGACGGAAGTTGCCAGAAGCTGCTCACTCTTTGTTGAAATGAACGGTCGCTTGTGGCTTTCCCGCTCCGAGTCGCTCGTAGTGTGAATGAGGCTCAATCCAAACCTTTAGGGGAGTTCATTTTTGTCTTTAACGCCTTTGAGCTTCCATTGTTGTGATTATGCAATCGGTGGTTGTGTTCTGGAACTCCAGCTTCTTTGAAGTGCTTTGTATCTATGCATTACAGAGTCAGACTGAGAAAAACTTTCAGCACAACAACACCAAGTTAGCAACATAAACACTGGAGGATCAAGTAGCAGAGCTGGTACAGATGTATTTGCACCAGAAGAGAAGCACAACCGTATTGCAGCACATTTGATCAAGTTCAAATCAAATATCTTTCTGTGTCTGTTCACAAATATAAAGCAATGTACCATCCTGTGGTGGTGCTTCTAATGGGAAAGGCTGTTTGACAGATATTTATGAAACTATTCTCTCTCAGCCACCATTGTTGTTGTCTTTAACAGTACACTCAAGCATCATGACACTATTAAAATCCGTTTAGCCCAGTTATTTATACTTCATTTCAATGAATTTACTGTGATTTACTATAATTAGATTTACAATTAATTTACTGTGATGTGCCTATTTAGAAAGCATGTTTTTCAAAGATTTTTTGGTTTGGTTCGGTTTCTTTGGTACCGCCACTCTACCTTATCGAACTTCTCTCAAACAAGAACTTTGTTTGAAGTATAGCCAGGGCCTTCATTAACTGCCTCAAAGTATGGCTTTATTGTGAATACATGCCCTCTAATGGCATAAATCACATACTGTCCCTGTAACCTTTGAAATACAAATTTAAATGTTTTTAATCAAACCTGAAAATGTTTACCCCTACAAATATCAAACTATTATTTGCCCCACAGACAATGCAGTATATGCATAAAATCATTGTCAATTCATTTTGATCACAGAATGAACAAAAAGACTTAATTTAACACCAAACTTAAATACTGAATCATTTGTGAAACTGGATTATAGACTCCAAATCTTATAGTGACTGATATACGTTCTAATCTTTTCTATAATCAACTCTACTACAGCACGTGAAAAATAACACTAACTTTCTAACTCCTAATCCTTGTGATCTCAATTTCTAGAGGTCGCAGCACAGTGATAATCATTTACAGACTGTGCTGGCATCAACAAGCTCACCTTTATCCTGATAACAGCATTGGCTGTTTTGTTAATAGTTTGCTTTGAATTAGCTACGAGGTCTGCTGGTTGACTGAAGGGCAAGCGGGTGATAAACAGGTCATGAAAGTGAGAGAGGCCAAAAAAACAAGACCTGTACACATTAACTCTGGTCCTTCCTGGAATTACAGACAACAAAGCAAATGGTCTCTGGATGGAGGCTGTGCTGCCATAACAACATTAGCAGCTACGCTAAAGCTACACTCACGAGATGGAAAATGAAAAACATCCTTGCTTTATCCTTGCATACGACGCATGACGTGCAACGGTGTCTGATGTCACAGCGGGATACGCTCTGTGGGATTACATCGTGCATCAGCTGGGAGGATGAATTAGGCAGGATAAACATCTGCCTGCTTGCTTATCAGATTAGAGTATAGAGATGGAGGTTTGGAAATATAAAGAAGGGGTATGGCATTATGATTATGATCAACTTACTGTAATACAGCATATTTGGCAATGATTTAAAATAAAACCCAAGATTTTCCAAGCACTGTAAGGAAATGCAATTTACAGAATACATTTTTGTAAAAATAGTTTACCAGTCGGTGCTAATAGCCTAGTGCTACTGTGCACTCACCTATAGCATAGAAGTGCTTACGGAGACATGAATTTGATTCTTAGTTTGAGGTCCTTTGCCGATCCACTCCACTGTCCTATATCAAAATAAAGGTAAAAACCTCTCAAAATAAATATAAAAATATAAAATAAAATATAAAAATAAAAAACTGCTTACTGTATATAGTACATATGTGAATAGCCCAATGCCATTTCCACCCCTTAACCCTTCCCTAAGTGAAGGGGTAGGGATAGCCTCAGACATTACACCAAGCACTGACCACAGATCACTGGCTAAAAGTCTGATGCATATGGCACTTCAGATGATTTGAAGTTGTCCTGTAGTATACGTATAAGATTTCCTGGAGTCGAATGTTTAACAATCTTCAGCAGTCTATCTGAACACAAGTCTAATGGAATAAAAAAGCTGTGCTGTTTACATCAGTGAATATGCTTATTAATAGATGCACAATTCTTAAAACTATGTGAGACTCACGTCATGATATTGTTTTAAGTGTTCAAACTTAAATATTGCTTGATAATGTTAGCAGGTTTGTCATGCTGTTCCAGGAGAGAACCTTGATCTCGGAAATAATTGAGCCCAAGGCTCTCGTCTGGTCAATGAGCATGTAAGGGTGTATGAGATCAGGTATAGTAGTTCTCGAGAGCTCCCGAATTCGTTCAGCCTCTTCCTTGATTATCAGGGGCAGCCCTAGAGGAATAGACCATCATTCACTTATGCCGCATGTCTTTGGACTGTGGGAGGAAACTGGAGTGTCCGGGAGAAACCCACGTGAGCATAGGGAGAACATTGCAACTTCGCACAGAAATACCAAATGGCCCAGCTGGGGTGCTAGCCACTGAGCTGCCGTGTCCCCCAATCCTAGATTATTTAAGAAAAGAGGAAGAGGGATATGGGATGGATGGGGGGCGTTCTTCAAAAAACGAAGATAAGGGAGTAAAGTTAGACAAGACATGTATGTTGTGTTTGGAATGATCCAATTGGCTTGCTAATAATTACAGACGGGGGACCAGCCATGATCAATTATATCACATGCTCCTCTCAAAATTAGTTTTTTGAAACTTCACTTATTAAAATACATGCAAAAGTTTTGTTTGAGTCAATTAAAGGGAATTTAACTGTAAGAATATCCTGACTGGTTATGATTTTTTTTGCCATCAGTATAAGATCTGGCTATGCAAGACAAGGGTAGAGGTGACTTGATTCTCTTTTGGTTGAAGGTATGGAGGTATGGGGATGTGCCAGATAGTCCTTCAAACAAAGATTTTTCTGCACCATAATACAAATGAAGGGTTATGAGAAATGTCATGAAAACACCAGCTACAACAGCAACATGGCTGGTAAAGCGAGCAAGGAGATGTAATGTAAAGATATTGGCATTATTAATAACTTTTACAAAAAACAACCACCTGTTTTGCTACATTTATGATGGTGTTCATGCTTTTATGGTCATGCTCTTTAAAAAGTTTCCCACAACATATTTTATATTCTGATACCCAATGACTTGACAGAATAAACAAGCAATTTTTTTTTTTTTATTTATTTATTTATTTTTTTTCAGCACACATGATATAACTTTGATGTTGTTGTCCTTTGGTTACATACATGAACACTGTAAATACCAAGTCCAGTTCCTGCTTCTTGTAACATGATCCACCAATCATAACAGGAATGCCTGATGTAACCCGGAGGCTCATGTGACTTTTGAGTTGAAAATGAAGACTGTTCAAATACAGCACGAATCTTTGCTAGTGAGTAATCTATTAAACGTTACTCGTAGAACTACTGCAGATGACATCTCACGTGATGTACAAGCTAGTGTCAACATATGATGACGTGTGTGGGTGTAGTGGTGTTCCATTTCTTAGGGGAATATTTTTATCCTGACCCCTTCACACTCAAGGGACATAGGGAAGGGATAGAACTGGGTTTGGGCCTAAGTATGGAGAGAAAATGTTAAAGTAAAAAAAGGTAGTCAACTAAAAAATTATTTTCAAGAAGAACACTTTTACACTGTTACTACATGAAACAAGAGAAAAAGAATTGTATTATACTGAAATATTACTTACACTATTAAAGAATAAGGCATTTGTAAAGTAAAAACATTGTTTAAAGGCATAGAATGGAAATTTAGATATACCTTAGCATAGCTGAATATTAAGTGTTCAGCACATGGAAGTGACATACCATAAACTGCAAACACAACTGTTTCCTCATTCTCATGTAAATCCAGTGAGTGTGAAATCCCAGTAAAAAAGAGGTCAATCAAAAAACAAAAGCAAATGTTACGTTGCACAAGAGATCATTAATATGTCTTGGCTGTGTTTAATTGGCCACAATGTTTCCTAGTGAGATTAGAACAATAGTAATTTTTTTTCCACTTGTTCTTAAGTTTATCTATTGTAAACTTGTAAAGCTTGTATTAAACATACTATATATGTGGGATTTGTATTTATCTTTTCTGAAAATAAGAGAGGCTTGAGGAAGAGTAAATGAGCTTCTGTGTAACAGGCAGCAATGCGTCTTATCAGATTACAAAGATCTTCAGAATGCAAAATGCAGGATATACAGATTATACATTCATTTATTGCCACACTGAATAGGCTTTCCTTAATATATACTTTGTTAGTTTAACATATATACTGTGTTGTTTGCAGATCATGTTTGTAATTAGGCAACAAACATATGGAAACTGCATAATATACAGTAAGTGCTTTAATCACATTTATGCATGGTGTCATATCTCTATGCTCTTACTCAGATTTTTCTTGAGTCAAGGAATGGCAATTTATAAAACTCATCTGTTGATGCAGAGGTAGTTTTTCCATTCTTGCTTTTTTTTATATACGTTAAAATTTCAAAATACAATTCTAAATATATCTCTGTCAGGATCTTGTGTTGAGAATATTTATAATTTAGTCAACTTTTTATTTACAACGCCTTACTCAGAAACAGTGACGGAGAAGCAGACTTAGCTACAGATAGCTTACTTGCTCCTAACATGAACCTTTACTCCACTTCAGCTAAATGATTGTCATTTGACGAGGCAACTACTCAGTTTGGTCAAATAAGGCCCCGTTTACACTGCCAGTTAAATGTGACCCAATTCCGATTTTTTGCACAAATGTGACACAGATCGGATCTGTTCTATGACGGTTTCAGGGCTCCTTCATATGTGGAAATAAATCAGATACAGATATGTGACAATGCGACTGTCATGTAAATGGGCAGATTGGATTTATTGAGGCATTTCGTTCTGTACATCATTAAACTTGCGACAATGGGGTGCTTCTCCGCGGTTTAATGACAGAAGGAAGAGCGTGTGTTGCGATGCCTACGCGGTAAACAACATCAGAGGATACATGGAGGAGGAAAGTGGTCAGTCGCCACAATTTGCTTCCACCAGACCTGAGACCTCTCTTGTACCCATACATTCCTCTGAATGGTGGAGGACATCATACAGCACATAAACCATAAGTGTAAGCTCCGATGACGGCCCTTTCCCACCTCCGCCTCAAAATTATTTTAAAGTTGGCCGAACTTCGTGTTATAACTTTTGCTTTTTGTCGCTTTTAATACACACGGCTTCACATAGAACAACTTTATTCTCTCCAACACCAGTGTGCAGCACTGCGCACACAGGCAAAAGCTACATCTTCAACTACACACACACACCAGGGCTATACCATTACATAAACTGAGTTGGGGTAATTCTGGACTGAACCATTCACTGCTTTTACTACACTTCGCACATTTCGCAGAGCTAAAAACAAGACTATTTCTTCCATCGTGGCTAGTCCTAGATAGCAGGTAGTAATCAGCTTGAGCTCGACTGCCCTTCGGCACCTCTGGCTTTGACTCGTCATCGGCAAGTGTTATCCGGCCCGAGTATGGCCCGCAGCCTGCTCGCGCGCATCCGTTTGTGATGATTCCTGTTAACCATATCCGGCCCGAGTCTGTGTGTAGAGTCCGGGCCGCTTCTGGCAAGGACTCGGCTTGTTTAACTGATGACAACCGATTAAATTCTTATTTTATCTAGTAATTTGTTAGCTCTACGTTTAATGAAAATTGGAAAACATATCCATGGTACGACAGTAACAAAATAATAAGAAAGTTTTTGTGTGGATGGTTAGACGCAAACAAAACAATATTATTTATAAATGGATTATACTTATCATCATGGCACAGATGCTAGAATCCGCCTTCATGCATGCACAACATCGTAAATTGTATGGCAAGTGTAAACGCATGAATTGGATATGGGTCACAATTAAAACAACGTGTAAACAGACAGGCAGACAAATCAGATTTAGGCAACAAATCGGAATTGGGCATCAAGACCTGACTGTGTAAACGGGGGCTAATTCTTCACATATTAAGTATGATTATTGTATAAGTGTGTATTTTAGAGTACATCATCCTGCACAACCCTTCCAAATATGGTCAAATTGTGCTTTTCATTCTAGTGTTAATTCCTCTGGTTATAAAAAAAACCCATAAAACTCTTTCTGGAAAATTACTTATGCCATAGATATCAGATAGCATTTAGGATTTTGAAACAATGCCCTCAATGGCACCTTTAAAACAACCATACTTTTGTACTAATAGCCAGTTATACAGTATATAAGTACTTTGATACAAGAGTAGTATTTTATATTGTGAGAAGTGCTTAAAAGACAGCTGCATTGCGCACTGATGCCACACAACACCATGCAAACTGAACCTCAGAACATGCTCTGAACATGACGGTGTTGTTGTGGAGTTGGCTTTGGTTACTTTCATAAGGTTGGTGACATATGTGCTTATTCTAAATGAAATCATAGTGAGCTGTAAATTAAAGTAGAGCCTGTTACGCTCTTGTTGTTACAATGTAAATATAACAATTGTGGGCCAAAAACTAAAGTGATACTTGGTACCCCCTTTGTTTCTTTGTTGTGACTGGGTAAATACGCCTTGCAGACCTCAAATTAAAGTGGTTCTGTAAATTTGGTTTATATAGGCCTACTGTGTAGTTACTGCATTTCTGTATCGTAGCAGCTAATTTAAATTCCAAAATAATGCATCTGTCTACTTAGTCCAGATCTGGAGGATATACAGTAGGTACATCCAGATAATCGCTGACTTGCACAGTCAGGGTTTTCCCTAGCTGTGACCTGTAGAACAGGAAGATGGTTCTGTCCCGTCCTGCCTTTGCTGAGCTGTAGATTGCTGGACCGCTGAAGCGGGCATCCATTATTCAGCTCGTAGGGATGGGCAGCTCCATCTCCTGGGATTAAGAACTCAGCTCTGATGAGCACATCACGCTCTCCGCTGACACACACACACATACACACCAGGGAGCCAGGAGGCAGGGACACAGAAAACACACCTCCTCCGCGCGAGTGCATCAATTCTGGAGTGAAAGCCTGGATATCTGGATCTAAACCTTGGCCATATCTTAAAGGCTGTTTCCTTTGTGTTATTGAATACATATAATTTAATATGTAAACTAATTCATGGATGCAAGACCACATATTGCTCAACATCCCAGGGTGCAGTGCATAAAATGTACCCTATGGTATATATTAGCTAAATATGTGCAATAGAAAATAAATTGTCTGTAATGGTATGATTGGACCTTCATGTGAAGCAAAAGTGTCCTTACTAGTTACATATGCAGGTTTTCAATCATTTAGTGTCATTTGAACCTGCAAACTGCAAGTGTCATTTGTTTTTTACAAGTTAGAGTACGAAAGTAAAGAACTTTCACTGCTTCTGTTTAATAGCAACTTTAGGTCTTAATCAAATTTTATGGTTTTCAAATGTTAACCAATTTCAGAACCATGGGAGACCACAGACATTAGGCCGATTTCATTTTTTTTAAACAATCCACTGAATGCACACATACAATTCAAGCAGACGGTAAGACAACACACCTGCCGTTTGTAGTAATGATTTCACAGTGGCAGTTCCACAGAAAAGAGATCTTACAGAAACTAACATGATCAAATGTGCTTTAGACTAAAAATAAATATGGAAGACATAAGTTGTGCCTTATTGTTTGCAGTGAACACAAAAAAAGGAATATGGGTGAAATCTGTTGCTACAGAGACATGTATGATATTTATGATTTGGAATCAGAGAGGAATTTTAATGACCCTACATGATTCACCAATAAGGATTTTTCAAATATTTCAAAAAGATATAAGGAAATCATTAAGGGATGCAAATTGCCCAAATCTGCCACCATTTGTTCACCCCTATTTCATTCTAAACTTTTACAACAGGCTATGTTCTATGAAAAATGGAGGTGATTTTGGCTTATATAATATGGATAAAGGGTCACGGTTTTTTGGGTCACACTTCATTAATTCAGTAATAATAAATCATTAACTTTGACTTTTGCCTCAATACAAAGCTTAATGTTTAATTGTGAGAATTGTAACTTAAACTGAAGCGTTACATACATATATATTGCAACTGGAGGACAATCTAATGTACTAGGCTAGAGAATCATTCAAATACCAGCTCTAAAGTGACGTTTGTGAAGTAGCAACTGTTTCAGGCGTAAGAAAGTAGTTCCTCTTACAAAAGGCTTTTGAGACTCTTTGTGTTTGATGTTTTTCATACATACGTGATTATGCAGTCGAACTGTTGTATAAACGCAGTATCATACTCGTGGCAGTGCGATATGGCTGTATGTCATCACTGGTGGGACACTAAGGCACGTTGAACGCCTCCCACCAGTGCCGATACAGACTTATCGCACTACTATACAATTCAATTCAATTCAGCTTTATTTGTATACCGCATTTTACAATGTAGACTGTGTCAAAGCAGCTTCACATACTACGAGTGTGATATTAAGGCTGCACGATATTGGAAATATCTAATGCGATATTTAAAATTTCTGCTATACAGTTTTAAAAGATAGTTTGAATATCACTATTTTATGTTTTTCTACACTCATTTCTTTAGTTGTTTAAACTGCTTGTTTAAAATCAGCTGAATCAACACAATTCTTGATATTTCCTTTGGACAACTTAATCGTTTTATGTTCAATCCACATACATTTGTTAAAAGTGTTAAGTTAAGTTAACTTAATCGATTTGTGTTTGGACAACATGAATTGTGTGGAAACCTGCATTTTTTACAATGTATGGAGTCCAACAGTATTCAGGAAGTAAAACTGAATCATCACAATACAAAAAAATGATCTTTTCTTTCTTTGCTTTGTCTGGTTTATAAGATCAAGTAAAATATTGTTTTGTTTTCAACTTTTCCTTTAAAGTTTTTTTCCTAAAACAATAAATTTTTCTTAAAACAGAACAAACAATCTGCCTATCTGCAATCTAACATCTATCTGCCTGTATTTATATATCTAAAATTTCTAAGTATGTTGTTGTATAAATTACATATAAATACAGTGATTAAATACATTTTCTGTAGCTCCTGATCAACTATAATTCAGACTCAAGATTGCATATTTTGCTACGTGATTATTGCGGATGCCCACATTGCGATATCTCAGTGATAAGCTGGAATGATATATTGTGCAGCCCTAATATAGTATTGTAATTTTATTATTAATGTTAATTTTAATATTATTGTTTACAGTTTATATACAGTAAAAATAGCTAGAAAAACACTAATTATTCCACTTTAAAAATACCTATAAACTAAAGCGTAGCATTATGCATGATGATCTCCAATATCTCCAATGTCCTGACAACACAATCCATTAACTTTTAAACTATTTGGCAAGTAAGAAGAGATTGTGTAAAGTCAGTAATTATTGTAAAATAACCCCCTCAGACTGACACTGATGTCCTGTGGTTCTGTCTGGATTTTTTGCCTTTACTTGAGTCCTGTATGAGGGGGTGGTTTTGAGCATCATATTACTTCCAAGAAGATATTGAGGAAATATTTTTTTCCACCATTATAATGTCAACATTGTACCACCTTCAATATAGTTTAATGAAGGTTTGGAGTGTAAGCAATCGATTGAGTTACGTGACATTATCAAACGGTTTCAGTTGCGCAATCAATAGTGAAAGCATGAGTCACAAATGCAGCACTAACTTTAGCCCAGAGACAGGTTAAACCTGTAGTGTATTCAACAGCATGGTCGATCAGAAGAGCCATCTGGTAGATTAGAGCCCAGCCTACAGGTGCTACAGGAAGATATTTCTATTCATGGCATCTCCACATCACTCATCACACACACACTTACACACAGATGTGGAGAGGGCTTTCAGAAATCCCAGACAGCAGCATATGTTATACGCCCAAGTTAAATTTAGATTGCTAGTTTGTCATTGTACAGAATGACAAACAGATATGCTTTTTGCCAAATCTAAAATATCTATTGTTATGTTCGGAAAAAAATGCTAGCATTTTATTTACTGCATAGCAAATTATTTAAATACATGTAAGCCAAAAGTGGTAGTATGTGCAGATGACGTTATGACAGTTTCCATGGTGTTATTTGTTATCATTCACCTAATGGGTATATTGTGGTCACATGATCTTGTTGAATCCACAGTAGTCTGTTTAATTTATAGTTTGCTTTTATTTGCAGTGTAATTATATGGAAAATATATACACTACCTGACAAAAAAACTTTGCAACAAATAATAAATGGAGTTTTAGTTGATTATTTGGAAAAGTGGCAGAAGGTAGATTGTTCAGATGAACCAACGGTTGAACTGCATCATAAATACTGCAGAAGACCTATTCAAACCTACATGAACCTAAGATTCTCAGAGAAATCAGTCAAGTTTGGTGAGGGAAAAAAAATCATGGTTTGGGGCTACAATCAGTATGGGGGCGTTTGAGAGATCTGCAGAGTGGATGGGAACATCAACAGCCTGAGGTATCAAGTCATTTGTGCTGCCCATTACATTACAAACCACAGGAGAGGACAAATTCTTTAGCAGGATGTCGCTCCTTCTAATACTTCAGCCTACACATCAAAATTCCTGAAAGCAAAGAAGGTCAAGGTGCTCCAGGATTGGCCAGTGCAGCCACCAGACATGAACATTACTGAGCATGTCTGGAGTAAAATGAAGGAGGAGGCATCGAAGATGAAGCCAAAGAATCTTGATGAACTTTGGGAGTCCTGCAAGAATGCTTTCTTTGCCATGCCAGATGACTTTAATAACAAGTTATTTGAGTCATCGCAGAGATGGATGTCGTTCACAATATTAATTCTTTTTCCACTGCACCATGGCTTTATATTCTATACTGTACATTATTTCTGTTAAGTGACAAGTCTTTTGTCTAAGCAAAGTCAGACCTTACTCTCGTTATTAAATAATTTAAAAATCAAGGGATAATCATATTTTATTTTGATAAAATAAGCGTAATCCAGTAGCATTTGCTTTTCATATAAGCCACTTTTGATACCAAATGATCATTTAGAAGTCAAGTTATTATTTTTTGTTCCTAAAACTTGGATAGGTGACAAGACTTTTGACAGAAAATGTACATTTTGGAAGTTTTTTTTTTTTAACAAGGTCTACTAAGTATACTAACAGAATACTTTTTGATGCACAAAAATGATCTTGGACTTTTGTACAATTACAACTGAACCACTGAAGTCACATGGACTTTTATTGTGTCAGGACAATTGCTGTCTATGGAGGGTCAGAGAGCTCTTGGATTTCATCTAAAATTACGTCTCTGGGGATGAGTATAGCTCAAGGGGAGTGTAATTAATAAAAGATCTTTCATTTTAGGTGAACTAGCCCTTTATTGCTTTGGTCAGACCCTTTTGAAAAGAACCATGAGGGTTTTCAACATTGATAAAACAATTTCTTGAGCACTAAATCAGAATATTAGTATGACTTCTTAAGAATCAAGTGACATTGAAGACTGGAGGATTGGCTACATTTCATAATGTATATAAAACACTTACAGTAAAACTATTGGTAACACTTTACAATAAGGTTCATTAGTTAATGCATTTTCTAACATGAACTAATCATGAACAACACATGTACAGCATTTATTAATCCCAATTGAACATTTACTAATGCATTATTAACATCCAAGCTCATGCTTCTTAACACTGGTTAATGCACCGTGAGTTAACATGAACTCACAATGAACAACTGTATTTTCATTAACTAATGTTAACTTACATGAACAAATACTGTAGTAAATGTATTGTTCATTGTTTGTTCATCTTAGTAAATGCATTAATTAACATTAACTAATGAACCTTATTGTAAAGTGTGATCAATCTATTTTACAATTAATTAAGACTGATTTATTGAAAATAGATACTATTTTAACACAAACATCTTCTAAATAAAAATTGTTTCAACAATAGTAGTGTAATATATTGCATGTGTATGCTAATAATATGAGCAAAGTCCATTAACTGTAAGAAAATTTTATGAATCCACAAGACGTCTAAAAGTGTTTTTACCTATGTCTCCGAAAGTGTCTACTTTGTACAAAATACACCCTCTGAAAATATAATAATTCTAGTGCTGTATAGTCTACAAGTATAAAATAGTAATACAAAAACTATGAATATATGTGTAGACAACATATGTGTCCATAGAGGGCAATGTCTTAATTAGTAATTTCCAAAAATATGTTTATAGTCATGGGACAAAATGATTATTGATAAAGATTTCATCATCTTTTTTCCACCATGTCAATGTTTCACTGGACTGTTTGAAACTGTGGATGGAAAAATCTCATCCGGCACTCTGTCAGACATGACTGCCGTCCGTCATGATGTAATCAAATTATGCTTAAGACTCTAACCGGAGGCTTTATAAGAGGGCTGGGTTTGCCATTGACAGAGCAAACCTGCGTGCATCTGCAGCAGGCAGTATGAGAAAAAAACAGAACAAAGAGAGACATATAAAGCAGTTTCTTTGCAAACCATAATCTCAGGCAAATCCCAGCAGGATACATAGGTCAAGCAACTGCTGGCACCGAGATGACCCCGTCTCAGATTATGAAAACTCACCACTGACCTGCCCCTCTGAATCCATATTGACAGCAATAACAGTAAACCAAAGCAGAGTGCCGCTTGATGTCGTTTCGCACTGATAAAATGACTTTTCCCCCCTCAAGTTCCTGCTTTCCACAAAAAAAGGAATAATTTCAGAGTTCTGCTCACGGATATCAACTCTGATATTTCATTTCTTTGGCCATTTAATATCAAGGAGCTGAAAAAAAAAGTAGACTGGTTAATTTAAATCTCTATTCGCCACAGGCAGGAAGTCGAGGACACCTTGACCTTCAGATATGACGCGCTCAGCAACTGTGTGGAGCGTTTTATTATTGCCACTATGGAAAAGCATTATCTGCTTGTTGTGATTTGCAGGCAGATTAATACAGATGAGACATATAAAAAGGGGGTTTATTTATTTGCTTTGCTGCAACGGAAGACAGAGCAGCACACAAGTCCCCCTAGTGGTCGCGTTTCACATTGGTAGACCATAAATACAGCTCCAGACAGCAATGGTAGCAATCATTCACTTGATGGAGGATGAGAATGTCGCCTGAGGGGATTTGCAGATCCTGCTTTGGCTCAAAGGCCGAGCAGATATTACACAAACTGCCTATTTTAATATACTACTATTATGTATTCAAGCACAATGAAATTCACATTTTCCGTCTGCTTGTGAAAGACGAGTGCTTTATAGGGAAAGTTAATTTTCCTTCTGAGCTTCTTGGGATTAGCTTATGTTTTAATCAACACCGGTTTAAACCGTGTTTTTGTTCCCAGTTATCACTGCAGATTATTTACACTGAAAACAGAGTGTTGTTGAGGGCTGTGTTTACACATAAATCATGTTCCAGTAGGGGCAAAACAATAAGTCCTCTGCTTGCAGGATGCTACACGTTTGTGCAAAGGGGACGATTTAAAAAAATAAATAAATCAGTAAATGCCAAGATTAGACTCCGAAATCCCTTCATCTGCAGTAAAGATTATGTTGGCGAATTGAAACAGGTGTTTCCCGGCAAGTGTGATTATGGTGCGATGAGCCAGAGGTGACCCCATTGGTGTTCAAGCATAAACGGAGAGACTTAAAAGAGCTTCGTTGCAGTTATCGCATGCAGAAGCATGTAATCTCTATGGGCTGCTGGCTGCATGGAGCTCTGCCCTCATGCTTGTGGCCAATGACATTTTTATGGCAGTTGCATTCCCGGATTGTCAGCGCTATTGAGTGCTTGACCTTCAGCTCTGGAGCAACCTTGACCATGAGGCAGCGGGGCAGCTGGTACACCGAGTGTGAAAATGAAAGGTTACTTAATGAGACGGACAGAAGACAGAAACCAGACCTACAGGGGTGAAATGAGATGATAAAATGCTTTAACAAACTCGTGAAATGAGGAAGCTGTTCTTGGAATGAAGAATGATTGGTGGTGCTTGCTAAGGCACGCTTCCCTTTAACCATTGCTCATACTTAAGTTTGAATGTCATCATGTAACTCGTTCTGCTCTGTTTGTGCTGCGGACATGGATGATACCTCAAATCATACAGTGTTCATGCTGTGGGCGTTTAAAAAAAGGGGAAGAAAAACACTTTCAATGACAAGGAACACAGGTGACACCCAAGCAACCACTTATCAACCACCTAGAACTTCTCAGCATTCACCAGTACACAGTAATGCTCAAGCAACCAAAAACCACTAATAAATACCAAATCACATGCCTACTAGAAACACCACTGCAATGCAGCAGCAACATTGCAATCAGGGAAAACCTTTTGCAATCACAGATCACGTTTGCAACACTTTGGCAACCACAGAACAGCACATTTTGAATATTTTAGAAATCTTAAACGCACAAACACGCCCTTTAGCAAGCACATATGAAATAAAATAGGCACTAAGTGGATGCACAATATTTACCAATCCAATCTAAAAATCCATAGTGAACATACAGAAACACCTCAAAACCAGTAAAAGAACATATAAACCTTTTAGCAAACACATGTAAATGTCCCAATAACCACTTAGAATGACCATTGCAATTTCCTAGCAACCAGTAAGTTAACGGAAAAAAAAATCAATGTTACAATTGCACAGAAACAATCTAAAAAAGCTCTAATATAAAGGTGCTAGGTATTTACTACAGTATTTTTGAAACGCCACAGGATTGCTCTAGAAACCACTAGTAACCACATGGCATCACATTAAATCCACCATACTGTGTTAACAACCCCAAAAACTGTTTATTAACCATCAGAATGTATCACTAACCACCTAGAATCCCCCTAGCACCTAGCTCACAGCATATTAGCAAATCACAATGACAATTTCCTGAACATAGCAACTCAAGAAACCTTTTGCAACTATAGATCATATTTGCAACACATCCATCCTACATAGCAAATTATCTCTGGCCCAGCTCTGGCCCATTCAATCAGCTCTTGCTTGGCCCACATGCTGCAGTAAATTATGGTAAATGACTGGACCAAGTCTGGCTTCCAGACAAGGGCCAAACATGGATCATATCTGGGCCAAATCTAAGCCAAGTTAATAACCTCTAACTCAGCCTGAACTGAGCTAGATATGTTGATGTGTCACGACTGCAATGAAATTGATAAATCCATGAATCATTGCACTTTAGGCACACTATGGGCGGGCTTTTTCTCGAAGTGACCTGGTTGGTAGATTTTTTTTCTTTATTTTAGTAATAAAAATATATATGCTTTTTCAATACTTACAACACCATATAGCCATAATTCTATATAGCTTTAAAATTGCACAAAAACAACCCAATAAAAGCTCTAATATGAAGGTGCTAGGTATTTGCTACAATATTGTAAACCCATAGAATCGCCCTAGAGACCATTAGCAACCACATGGCATCACATTAAGTCCACCATACTGTGCTAATATCCAAAACAACCCCCGCAACCAAAGAAACTGTTTATTAACCATCAAAGTGCATAACTAACCACTCACAAACCCCCTGGTAAACATATAAATGTCTTAATAACCTCCTAGAATGACCATCAAAATACCCTAGCAACTATAGCAAGTAAACTGCTCACAATCAACCTTACAATTGCACAGAAACAATCCGAAAAAGCTTTAATATGAAGGTATTTAAAGGGAAAGGGTATTTACAGTATTCCAATTCCCCAGAATTGCTCTAGAAACCACTAGCAACCACATGGCATCACCTTTAAACCACCATACTGTGGTAATATCCAGAACAACCCTCACAACCACAAAAACAGTTTATTAACCACCAGAGTGCATCACTAACCACTTAGAAACCCCCTAGCAACCAACTTAGAGCATATTAGCAAACCACAATGTGCATTTGAATTTCCCTTAAACATCCTGTGGCAGTGCTGTGGTGGCACGCATCATCTATATTTTCTTCAGAAATTATGAAGAAAATGAAAAAAATAAAATAAAATAAATGAAGTTTAGATTTACAATGCAAAGCAGATGCTTTAGGACTGGCAGGTTTACTGGTGCATAAAGAGAGCTGTAAAATGAGTGTGTTGCGAGCAGCTCCATGGAGTTTCCATGGCAGACAGTGAAGTGTTTACACTCTGCTCTTTGTTAATCTCTTGTACAGTTCCGCAGAACATTCACAAAGTTCCTTCGAGCAAGTTCTCAAAACATGGCCATGTGTGTATCTACACAAAACCCACAGTCTACCAACAACAGCGGAACCCAGATGACGTAGGTTCATTTCTCCCAGCAGGCCCATTAAAGTTGAGGATGGGAAAGCACAGGGATAAAGAGACGGTATTTGGAGGACAGGAGGTTAGCGCATGATCTCTATGTTTCAATACAAACAAACCGTGAGACGAGAATGGAGCAGGGTAAAAACATGGGATGAGTACAGAAGCGTTCCCTCCCCTTTCCCATCTCACATCTCCAGCCTGGACGCCTTTCCAGCAACCCCCCTTCAGGAAGGTGAACGACAGGGCTATTTTCCTCACACTTGTATGCAAAGATTGTGTGTGTCGGTTTTCTAAGAATATTGTCTGTTGCTGGTATTCAAATAACCAATGAAAACAACACTGAAGGGAAAAGCATGAAAACAACTTAAATAAGAAGAACATTAACAACTGCAGTTCTGCCGTTTTTTTCTTGTTGCAGTTGATTGCTGATGCTTTTATATATATGGCATGGTATTCACAATATCACAACAGGCCAGGAGGGTTTGGGTCGTTCGGAAGACCCACCCCTCACTGACAAAGGACCAGAATTTGTCCTAAATATGGGTTGATAAACAATATTATATCAAATTGTGATAAAATTTTTGATTTTTGTCAGTAACAATGATAAGCTCTGGACTTTTTTTACTCTACAATGATCCAAGAGCAAATTACAGAGCAGAAATGTGCAACGTTGATATTGATGAACCGAATTTTTGGCCACCAAAAATCAATGGGTTTAAAATAAATGTTATGACATTTAATGAACCCTCTTATTTTTGTGGCCTCAGTTGTTGTCGGTGTACACTTTTAAATCTGGAAGCATTAACATCTTATATTGAAATATATATTGTTATCGTTAAATATGGAAAATAATTATCAAGATTGCATTTTTGCCATATCGCCCAGCCCTAATTTGTCCCTTTCATGAGTTAATTTGTCCTATTCTGACAGTTATGCCACCACAAACTGTAAAATTAACCCATCGAAAGAGGCTTTAAGACTGAGTGGAATTCTGGTGTGACTTCAGTTAATCAGTTTTGGCCAATGCAAACAATTATTTTTCAAGAGTCTAACATCCAGCTGTGCAAGAAAAAATCTGACATAAGAGAGGTCTTCTTTCACTACTGTATTGTTTTTAAATAGAGAAATAGAAAAAAACATTTTGACATGTAACTTTTATTCTAAACCTTAGACCTTATTCTTGAAAGAAAAAATGACCAATAAAATAGTGTGAGGCACCAAAAGCAGCCCATATTAAAATCTCTTTGAATACTATTTTTGGTGTTGTTGTTATCCATACATTTTCAATTTTCAAAATTCTGAAGCCCTAAATTGTTAATTATTATTTATTTATTTTATTATTCAAATTACAAAACTCTGAAGGAGGAATGTTGAATGTGCTAGCCAGTTTGTTATTTGCCTAATAAATTGTTATTGTCTACAGTATTTTTTTTAAACTTTTTCTTTACTGATATATGATGTAATACATTAGTATTTTAAAACTAAACATTTGTCAATATTTCTTTATTCTAAATGGTTAACTATTTTTGGTACATTAAAAAGTGTGGTTATGATGGCCATCCGACAAGCTAATTCAGCAAACATGTTAATGCTTAAAATGTCTTCTAAATTCAGCATTTAAAGCTCATAATTAAATAGAAAATAAGGCGAATAGCTGCAAAAAGGTCCACCAGACTGACTACAGGCCTGCACAATGTTTACTTTAACAGGTATAATGGATGATAAAGGATAATAAAGTACACTGAAGTACAACAAAGTCCCATTAGTAAATTTCAGTTGATGCATTAAAGTCAATAGTGAAAAAAAAAAAAAACATGGCCAAGAGAGCTTAAGGATGCTGCAAGAAAACGCATGCAATTTAAGCTCTCTCTGCCACCGTACATACAAATGTTAAAGTTAATAAAAAAGATACAACTGTATATTATATTAGTTAATTACTTCATTTAATAAAAGAATTACAGCTTTTTAAGAAATTCTCTTTTGTATTGTAGTTGTCATTACATTGACTTTAGTTAAATTAGCTGATGTTAACAAATCGAGCCTTACTGTACTGATTAATGAACAAAAACCTGTAAATAGTCATGAAAATGTTAATCTTTGAAAATAGATGTCCTTAATCACTAATAATCTTACATGCAAAAAGTTAAAAAATAAACAATTATTCACTGTATTTTGCCAATATTGTTATGATCATCATCACGATATATTGAATAATTGAATATCAACATACAGTTGAAGTCAGAATTATTAGCCCCCCTGAATTATTAGCCCCTCTGTTTATTTTTTCAACAATTTATGTTTATTTGAGAAGAACACATTTCTAAACATAATAGTTTTAATAACTCATTTCTTATAACTAATTTATTTTATCTTTGCCGTGATGACAGTAAATAATATTTGACTAGATATTTTTTAAGACACTTCTAGCTTAAAGTGACATTTAAAGACTTAATTAGGTTAAGTAGGTTTACTAGGCAGGTTAGGGTAATTAGGCAAGTTATTGTATAACGATAGTTTTATAGACTATAAATATAAAATATAGCTTAAAGGGGTTAATAATTTTAACCTTAAATTTTATTTTATTTTTTAATTAAAACTGCTTTTATTCTAGCCAAAATGAAACAAATAAGACATTCTCTAGAAGAAAAATCTTTCATCAGACATACTGTGAACATTTCCTCGCTCTTTTAAACATCATTTGGGAAATATTTAATAAAGAAAAAAATGATACCTGATTCAATTCAGTAAGTAATCATTTAAAAATGCATGCGCGCACACACACACACACAAACACACACACAAAACAATTTAAATCTTAAATCCACACAGTACCAGAAAATCTGCTTAGTTGCTAAGGAAATGTAGGCCAAAAGTCTTCCGATCATGTAGAGGGTAGAGTTCCAGGGGGTCCACCTTGGGTGGAATGGCATTCCTTAGGATCTTCCTCTGACGAAATTATGTTCTAAGGGGCCCACATGGTTTAAACTGACTAGTTGTGTAACAAAATAATAATAATAACAAAAGTAATAAAATAAAATAGTTAGATCTAGGTATACTGCCCACTTTAAACCAAACGCATAGGGATAAAGCTTTACGATTTCCTTTATTTGATTAAATTAGATGGAGATTGTGTTTGAGAACACTGTACAGAATCTCTCTAATAATAGCTACAGTGTAATAAATTTACTTCCAACTATTAGCTGAGAAATGTAGCTTTTAAGTATCAAATATATGGTAATAATAGAACTCAGGGAAGTATGATGCATGATGCTCGAATGTCTGTGTGCGTGCTATGTACTCGGCACACTTGTATGCATGACCAAAATAAGACCTGCATTGGGTAATTAAGTTCAGACCTCTCCTTCACTCTTTTACATTGGCCATCTGTCCCAGGGAATGGGATAAAAACTGAAAGCGTAACTTCTAACCATGAGCTTTAATGTGAAATTGTGACAATCAGAAAGATTTATTTGGGAAGTGACCTAAATTTGAAAAGAATGTAAAATCAAAAAAGGTAAAATTATTAATATAGATTTTTTTAAAGATAAATATGACCTTTTATTTGACATAAACAATGAATCACCCTTATTTTTTTTATTAATTGATATTTAATAAACGATTCTACATGCAGGGTGAGCACCAAAGCAAAGCCAATGTGTCTCATGATAGCCTGGCTGAACATCTATCTACATTATGCATAGCCAGGAATGCACATATGAAGCCTGCCCTGTGATTGGCCAGTTTGTCGTAATTGAATTTGCCATTTTGTAGAATGTAATAAATTAATATTTAACAGTGCAAAGTTACAAGCGTGATTCCATTAAATCACAATAATTTCTATCAAATATTAAATGAACATAAAAGTATAGTAAAT
The DNA here is from genome assembly GCF_052040795.2 of Danio rerio. Taxonomy (NCBI): domain Eukaryota; kingdom Metazoa; phylum Chordata; class Actinopteri; order Cypriniformes; family Danionidae; genus Danio; species Danio rerio. The sequence continues at coordinate 28,990,774 of NC_141034.1, read as the reverse complement.
CGCCCAAACAAACAATAGTAACACTAGAATAATGGTCCATTTGTTAATGTTAGTTGATGTATTTACTAACATTAAATATGAATAATCTTGTACAGCATTTATCAATCATAGTTCAACATTTACTAATGCATGATTAAAATCCAAAGTTGTGCTTGTTGGCATTATTTAATGCACAGTGAGTTACATGAACTAATATGAACTAATGTTATTTATCTTAAACTAACATTACCAGCGATTCAATTCAATTCCCCTTTATTTGTATATCGCTTTTACAATGTAGATCGTGTCAAAGCAGATTCACATGAATAAATACCATAACAAATGTATAACTATCTGTTTAATAATGTTAGTAAATATATCAACTAACAGGCCATTATTTTAAAAAGTTTACCCAAACAATAAATCTTCAGAGCTTTGAAACAAATAATCATTTACATTTGTAAAGTATATATAATTGTTTCATAGACATATTTTAAAGAGCGTTTGGTCTGAGAAACATTCCAACTTTCTGACAAACGTCTTTAAAAGGTCTGCTATGTGAACGTTTTAATAGATAAACATCTTAAACACATATTTTAAACATTTACAGTATTTCATGCCTGAAAGGAGAAATCTAAAAGACATGCTCTCTGTGATGTACATGTGCTATCAGGGATCATCTCTTTCGAGTAGGCTTCTTATTTTGGATGTGTAATTCTGCTGCTGTACTACTTTTCCCATGCTGTTACGATCACATGACCTACTAGCATCAGTTACATCACTTCACCTTCATTCATAAATTATCTCCCTTGGCCTTGGGATAGTAGAGTGACCATCGACTGTGCATCTCAGAATCTCAACAAACATGTAGCTTTATTCGGTGCATGGTTGTGAATATTCTTAATGCTAAACATGTCTATTTTAGGAATAAATTCATGTAAATACATACACTACTGAAAGGACCTGATTTAAATAAAAAATTAATTGTACAGCGTAGAACTTTGAATAATAGTGATAAACTAAAATGTGTGCAGCTTTATAAGGGAATCCTGACAGCAGAAGTACACCACGGACACTTTTATTTGATGTTTGAACTTACATTTGGATGTTACGTCAGTTAGATGTCTCCTTTTGACATTTAATAGATGTTTAGAATGTCTTTAAGATGTTTTAAATTAAAAATATTAAAAAGCAGACATTTTAAAGACATTAATCAGACCGTTTGCTGAAAGTAGGGCGAGTCCAAATTAGAGTGACTGAGAGGAAAATACTAACTCGCATTAATCAGATCTGCTTATCCACCTTATTTTGATGAGGCTTCCAGATTTCCAGTCTCACCAAAGTCCCTTTAAGGTAAGTTATTTCACTCGGCGGCCATCTTTGAAATGGTTCTTTTGGGCAGTATGCTCGAACATTCTGTTTGAAAGTGGAAACATCAAATTTTACAAAACTGCTTGCCTAACTTACGATAAAATTTCATTTTAGGAGTCACCAATAACAATAAACAACAACTGTCTGTTTAGTATCATTTTTAAATGTTCGAATCACACAAAATCTGCGAAAACTCACATCTGGTCCGAGCCATTCCCAAAGAGAATTGTCAGTCTAGAGCGATCAATGCGTGGCTCTTGTACTAGAAAACGCGGTTTCATTCGCCAAATTGGCTGTTAGTCTTTTCCCCATTCAAACCACTGGAATACTGTTTCCAGGTTCAGGCCGAATGGAGAAAATATTAGTTTATGACCACTTTTTAGTGATAACAGTCTCTGAACTTGCTGCATCACAAATATTTTAACAGTTTATAAAATGAATCACTTTCTGGACATCAGGATATTAGATGTGTATACATAAAACATATAAAGTATTACAGCGCTTTGTTAACATTTATTATCACCATTTGTTGAGTCCTCCTATACAGTCTGACAGAGCAGTTAGACTCGGAAGCCGATTCGCATGACGTCACACTTAACAAGCGGATACAAGTATTGTGTTTAGTCTTTGGTCTTATTCACTTTCATTTACTTTTAGCCATTCAAACAGCTAGTTATGCTTATTGATGCTGCCCACAGTTTTAAATCATAATATTTTGATTTTACTGTTTTGTCATGCAAGCAGATTGACCATTTTCCGCCATTTCTTTTATTCCTATAGGCATTAACCCACAGTGGCAAATCAATAAGAAGTCTAGCACGCTCACAGAAAACAGCTTTCTTCCACATTGCACAACAAGGTGGATACTAAATGAGTTAAGCGTGTTGAGTTATATTCAATCCATTTTTAAGACATGAAGATGTTTTCATTAGGAAAAAAAATCATTGAAAATTCCTTGCAAGCATCTAAAATGCATCGACCCAATGAAATGGATATAATGGATTTCTTTTCAGTGATACTTCATATGTCCTTATGATGATCAGAGAAAGGACAGGCTTCAATATGACATGACAACACAAGAATGGCTAAAATGATGACATAAAATATAAAAGGGTCAAGCATTCACCTGAGTGGGCGAGTGGATGGAACACTTCATTCCTCCTGCCATTACGATCTCCATTTGTTGCTATAGCTTCCTTTATGGCTATAATCTGCATGCCATATGTGTTATCAGATAGATAGTAGAGGGTCTCTATACAAACTGCATTATCATGCTGCACTGATAGTGCCTGCAAAGCTGAGTGGTTCCTCAATCAATGCTATTGGCCTCGAAGATACATTGAGGCTCACCAAAGGTTCTTAAACTTGACAGGCTAAAAATATGACACAATATAAAGGTTTTATGATCATTACGGTTGTTCGCTATTAGAAAACAACCTTGAGTGGATTTTAACAATTCCTAATGTTTGTAATGAAGATGCTAGAATGAAGCCTGGCATTATTGAATGTGCAAATTGTTAAAAAAAAAAAAAAAAACATTAAATGCTGATGTGTGTTATTAAACGTTATGACAAAAAAACATGCATCAGAAAAACAAAAACTTTAAATTCAGAATTAACTTTCATAATTCAAATGTCAAATGATTAGCGTTCAAGACCACTGAAACTATTATTTGTTTCATTCATACTGGAAGCTGGAGAGCATCCTTGCACATAAGCTTCACATTTATGTTACTGAAGAAAAGATGTCAGCTAACCCTGTAGTAGGATAAAGATTATAAGATTGGACAAAAATGGATAAAACATGAGGACATTAAACAAAAGCTTGGGGCAGTATGGGAGTTATTTGTGTTGTTTAAACTATCCTGGATATTTTATGTAACACACTGGTCTTACTGCAACCAACCTGCAGTGAGGTGGGATCAAACCAGTGATTCTGTGCATGGGAGTCGGTTGCTTTAACAAGGAGGCTAAAGACCATTGCCTCTAGCATCTGTCGCTAGAGCACCTTTTGAGGTCGGATAAGTGATGTTTACCTGCATAGCACTTTGCTAGCGGGCCTCCGTTACACTCACTCCCCTAAACCTCACTCGCATCCCAGACAAACCCCCACGTCTAACCCACCCTTCCTACTGCACCCAACCTGTGCTGAGCTGGGATCGGCCAACGATTCTGTGCATGGAAGTCGGTTGCTCTAACAAGGTGGCTAATGTCCATGGCCTCTTGTGTCTGTCGCTAGAGCACCTTAGAGGTCAGAAAAGTGAGGTTTACCTGCATAGCACTTCTCAAGCTGGCCTTCGTTACACTCACCTCCCTAAACTCCACTTCCATCCCGGACGAGCCCCCACATGTAATCCACAGGTCCTATTGCACCCAACCTGCACTGTGCTGGTTGTATAAAGTATATTTATATTGCAATGCTAATTCCACTAGCCTTTACCACTGTATTGAATACAATAAAATTAGCACAATTTCTTCTTCATATTGTGATAATAAACATGCCTGAACACAAAAAAATCTTTTTTTTAACACTTGAGATTGGAGTAAAAGACTAACACGCAAAAGACTAACACGCAAAAGTATCACACATGAAATAACAATATTTTTATATATTTATAGTTGCTATTTTTTTCCTTGGGGGAGAGGGGGGGTAAATTATTGCAAATGACAAGATATCGCCCATCCCTAGAATGACGAAGAGGCTACTTTAACCCTTAAAGACCGAGACAGCCGCCCGCGGTTAAAAATAAGTATTGCTCTTAAATGTTCAATAACTTTTGATCCGCTGATCCGATTCATACAATTCAAAGATTGGCATAAAGAAGAGAATCTCAGCTTTCCAGTGCTGTATCACATAACATTCGCGGACTTTCAGAGGCTCCGGAATCAGTGCGGTTACGTCATCAAAATTTGACAACGCTGATTTGACAAAGAAACGCTCGTCACTGTGTCTCCGGACAAACCAGACATCATACATTGATGCATTGTCCCTCCTCCATGCCCAGATTGGTTCAAACTCGCTATATCACAACCAATAAGCATAGGTTTCGCTTTTGTTTGTGGATCAACAAGCTTTTTGAACAACACGGAATGAGAGATAGGCATACATTTATGCGCGGCTAAATAAAACGCAAAAAAACATGTTTTGCATGAAATAATTTTCATACTAAGTACTTTTGCATGCACAGCAGCACAGAAACATGACAAAACAGTGACACAGCAAAGACGAACTGCTGCTTTTGCTGTTTTCAAAAGACGCAAATGAAGGTGCAGCTGTTTGTCTGCATTGCAGACAACCATATCCAAATCCATATCCACAGACAACCATATCCATGCTGGCACATAAAACCTAAGGATGTTCCATATTGAATCTAGTTTCGTTATGTAACTATTTATGGTATAGTAAATATTTATATCTATTTTTTTACTGAGGATTTGCACCATGTTTATTTGGACTTTATTTGGACTTTGACACATTATTTATTATTTTCTTATTTTTTTATTTGTTCATTGTAAGTGGTGTTGTTTATAGTAACTGAAAATATATTATTTGGAAAAAGTCAAATTTGCTTCACTGTTCTATTATTTTGTAACATTTTTTTTTCTGTTTAGTTCATTCCCAGAACTTTTGGGCAAATACATTGTCAGTAAATAAATGCATTTTTTTCCCCCATAGAAAAACGCCTTGGAATAACATTGAAATAAATTGCTATAACTTGCTCAGGGAATTGTGGATGTAGACAAAATTTATTTTGGAAGTATAAAACATCATAGCATGTATTTCTAAAGAAAGAAAAACAAACTTCATAAGGTTTTGTTTGAAATAACTGGAAAATGCCACTTTTTTTAAAAATCGTTTCTGGAAAATTCTGGAATATTTTCTGTCTTTTCATATGTTTTTGGACCAAAAAATATTTTAGACTGGACCTTTAAATGATACAGATTGAAACTTCAGGTTCTCCTGTTTAAAATGATATATGACACTTGAGGCTGACTGCTAAAATAAAAATAAAACTGCTTTTTAAAAAAATAATAATATAGGCCCATTAGGTGCCCACAAAATACCTCTAGGTCTTTAAGGGTTAAGTGTGAAATGCTGCATGTAGATATATGTTCCAGATCAAAGCATTCAAGTTGAATGCATATGACCTTCACAATGTATAAATAAGTGGCAGCTTGTGCGTTGAGGATCGGATAGCAGCGATAAAGTAGATGATCGAATTTCCAAAGGGCACATGTGCCACAACTAGAGCACTTGTGAACATGACCCCATAGACATACATGTACACAAACCCTTTCCCACACTTTACTCCAATGCTCAAAGTTCTCCTCCCCCCTGTTGATGCCTGACATCATTGACATTCTAGGCCAGCAGTGTTTACAAGAGCTTGAACAGGATGAGCAAAGGGAGGTGGAGAGATCTGAGAGAGACAAGAACCTATAGAGTATGGTTAGGTCTGAATAAAAACAGAGGCAGAATGAAGCAGCAATAAACCGGGTTCTCTTACCTGGAACTCACACTTACAAAAAAGAAATTTTTAGGATTTATGGAAGTGAAAGATCAACAGTTTATGTAGGTCAACATGTAAACAGTTAACAGCAGCCCTAAAAATACACATTCATCTCTATATGCCAATATGATGTCCATTATACTTGGTCGTTTTATAACGCGACAAGATTTATAATTGAGAAATGCCAAGACTTTCCATGTCGTAACCTATAAATACGCATGTTCGTCTGGGCAAGAAATCTCAAACCTCAACCTTTGAACTTAATAAGCTTAGAGTTCAGTTCTATAAACAGCTGCGTGATCTGTTGAGTCTACATTCCCTCTTCACACCGATAGGCTTGGAGGTCACCGAAGGAGGTTTCTGAAAGTCACCGCCGCATTTTTGGAGTGGGAACGCACGAAACTTGCAGCTCACATGCAAACTTGTAGCATAAAATGCGAGCTATCTTGGGTCCCCCATAATGAGGGGCTCCTGCTGGGCCTCGAGTTCAAGCCAAGATCAGCTTCAGGTGAGGTTCAAGCTGGCTGTGCTAAAGATCAGCAGACTGCCATAACACAATCACGACACCCAGACCAAAAAGTTACTAAATACAGTCATGGTATTAAGCTGGACAAGGCCAGTCTATTTCTACACATTAACTTACATGACCTGCTTGATATTAGCCTGCAGGATGCTTTGCGGCAAGGATTCCTTGTTGTGTCTATGTATACAGTTGAGGTTACAATTATTAACCCTCCTGAGTAATTAACCCCGGTATATTTTTCCCCAATTTCTGTTTGAGGGAAAGAATTTTTTTTAACACATTTCTAAACATAATAGTTTTAACAATTTAACTTTTATCTTTGCCATGATGACAGTACTTAATATTTTACTAGATTTTTTCAAGATACTATTATTCAGCTTTAAGTGAAAATTAAAGCTTAACTAGATTAATTAGGGTAATAGGCAGGTTAGGGTAAATAATAAAATTAATAAAAAGACAATAAAATAAAATAAAAAATAAATACTAATAAATTTTTTTTTAAAACTGCTTTTACTCTAGCCGAAATAAAACAAATACAGGGTTTCAGCAGGTTTCACAAAGTTAAACGTAAGACGTTTTAGGACATTTTAAAGAACATTGTGATTGAAAGTTTAGACTTATACAGAGCTAAATGCTAAGGATTTTTTTGGGGGGAAATATCCCAGTAAGAAAATATTTTCACTTGACCTATCAAAAAAATATACAAATTTAATACATTTAATAAAACCATAATAATTTGGTTTGAATATTATTTTTATTCATTTTCAAGTATATCCACTCCCAAATCCTATAACCCTTACCAAGATTAGCACAAAACATAGCTTCCAATTACTTCAGTCCACAATAATAATAATAATAATTTAATATTAAAAAAATACATCTGGTCAGTATCCTCAGCAGTAAATAAATGGAGCACTTTTAAGCAAATGTTACTATATGGAAAGTAATTAAATGCTTTTTTTTTGATAAAAAGATACAAGTTTTATTGAGATTGGGATTGTTGGTGATTGTTTGATTGTTAATGGCCAGATTGAGCAGCTATGAACAAAGGACAATTAAGACCTGTTAAAAAAAAGATTTAAGACCTACAACACAATATTTCAGTAGATTTAAGACTTTTTAAGGTCTAAATTTAGGTTTTGAGATTTTAAACATTTAAAGACTTTTTAGGACCCTGTGGATACCATGAAATAAGGAAAATAATTAAATTACTATGAAAATTTCCTTGCTCAATTAGTTGAAAAAGAAAAAAAGCAGGGCTATAATAATTTTGACTTCAACTTTTCAACTTCAACAAAGTCACTTGCCGTTATATTGCCATATATAACAATTGTAATATACATTTAACAAATAATATGACATTTTATTATGCAGTTTTCTATAGTTGGGGTTCCCAAACATTTCAGCCCATGATCCTCAAAATCAAAATGCCAGTGACTCAAGACCCCCAATATCCTCTGAGGTGATTATAAATATATAAACCTTGCACACAATGGTGCACACATATCAATAGGCCCAAGTTTATTCATCATATACTTTTGAAGAACCCCAATTGCGCAGAATATCCTCCATGCTCATTTGTGGCCTTTATTTATTTTTTATGTATGTGAGTGCCGTAAAGGTGTCAGAAAGTTTAACCGGTGCCATAAAATCAATGTGTGGTGTCTTTAATATAACGTAATCACCCCAGGGGTCGCAAAGTAATTGAAGAGCAGACGGCTTTTCATTCACATGTTGTTGTTTTTAATGTAAAACTAGATTAATAAAATCAATTAGATTTTTGGATTTCACCAAGCGATCTCACCCATTTTGTTTTAAAGCCGTTTAGACATTTTGAACAATGAAGGTGATAAAATTGTAACAATATAATATTGTGTTATTAAAATATTCATTTAGGAATGTATACCACATATTTATAAATATATCTTATATGTCTTTATTAAATATTCTCACGGAGGCATAAATTAATTATTTTTCTATTAATTAGTAAAGCCTAAAACCATCTAATTGTAAAAATTTTACTACTTAAAATAAATTAATGTTATTTGAAAAAAAGCCAAAAAAACTGGTTAGCTTGCTGAAATAAATGTAAACATTAAACATGCAAAAAAAAAACACACATCATATTTTACACACCATATATTTATGCATTCAAAAATAAATATGCACCTGGAGCATTAAATGTCGCAAGTTTTACTTATGTACAGATATTCATTCTTAGAAAGCGAGTAACCAATATTCATTCAATTTCTTTTCGGCTTAGTCCCTTTATTAATCAGGAATCGCCACAGTGGTATGAACAATCTACTTTTCCAGCATATGTTTTACACAGCAAATGCCCTTCCAGCCGCAACCCAACACTGAGAAACACCCATACACTCTTGCAGTCACATAAATACATTATGGCCAATTTAGCTTATTAAATTCCCCTATACCGCATGTCTTTGGACTTATGGGGGAAACCGGAGCACCCGGAGGAAACCCACACGAACACGTGAAGAACATGCAAACTCCACACAGAAACACCAACTGACCCAGCTGGGGCTCGAACCAGCGACCTTCTTTCTGTGAGGCGATCGTGCAATTTAATATGAATTCAGTTCAATACCACCAAGACATTAACTCACAGAAATGAGGTTTACAGTAGACTTCCTGCATAACCCCCTGCTGCACAGCTTATCCTCCTTATACACACTCAAACAGACTAGATCTAACGCAGAAAGCCAGTATGCGACGATAGCTTTGCTTGTCCTTCAACTAGGAAATGTTTCAAACAATGTAATGTTGTGATAGCTAAATAATACATCTAATTACCACAGCATTTCCCCATGGCTCTTGTCCTGAGACAGCCAGCAGGGCCAGGACGCGATTTGATGTAATCTGAGAGACGCCACTTCCCTCCATCTGCAGTAACCAAAATCTCCGAAAGAGGGAGCCACAGAGGGATCCTGCCGACAAGAGAGCTATTTTTAGACCTTTGAATAGAGAAATGTATTTATAGAGCTTTGAGTTCTGTCGCATAGAGAGAGGAAGCGCTAGCTGTAGGGGTTCAGTGCATCAAAGCCGCGCTGACAAGCAGCTTTTAACGGAAACAGGAGCGATTGACAGGCGGCGCTCTTTCGGACGGAGAACCGCAGCATCTCTGCTCTGCCTGCAGCATGACAAAACACAGCCATCATCATCAGCCCCGCCGTGACATTTGCACACTCTCGGAGGAATAGATGCACTTGGGCTAAAAGCAGCCTCGAATCCAATGCATATCTCCGAAATAAACCTCCGCATGCAGGCAGCAGACAGAAATACTCCCTCAAACACGTCAGGGGTTTAATCTGCTGCTGCGTAAATAGAGCATTCAGAGGTCAATCAGAGAACTTCAGCCAAAGCTGCTTGCTGCTTTCCATGAATAACAACAGTATCTCATTTACACTTCTATAAACATGAAGATGGATAAAAGGTACGACGGTTCAATTTAATAAGAGATTGGACATTTAAATTAAATAAATATCTTTTCAAAGTGATACGTGCATGCTATATTTGGTTGGCTGTACACAAGCCGGAGGGGAAATGCCTCCCAATGGATCCCTGTTAAGGCAGTTATGAGGATCAAATGAATAATATATGATTCTGTTTGGAGGATTAAATCCAACACTGTAAGGTAACGTCTTTCACAGAGGGCGTTGGTGCCTCTTGTGGACAGCAGACGCAACTGCACGCACGTGAGTTTTTGACAGACACTGCAGTAAGTCATCTGCACTAGCTCTGTCTGGAATATTTCAATGTGGGTCGAGTCCTTCATCGCAGAGGTTACGAGGTCACCAACTGCAGAACAGTGGAGTTGGCAAAACTGAATGTGCACGTGAGCAATAACAATAGCTTAAAATTCAATGCGATTACAGTGTCTTCAATATCCACCATATGCAGCAGCTCTGAAAGAGTATTTGGACACTTAAAACACTATTTAAAGTGTGTGGATGACAAATTAAAATGCATGAATGCCATTACATAGCTGATTATTTATGTGTTAGATACAAACAAGCTGTGTATTTTTATTAGGCGTGAACTGCTAATGGTGGACAACTAGAAAGTTCCACAATTATTTTTAGTCATCATCAAATATAGATTCTCTTTTATTCCAGTAAGTAATAAAATAAAATTTGATATAAAAATAACATGTCATATCATTTAAAGAAGCTATATGTAAGAATGTATGCATTCATCAATTTTTATTGCAAAATTTGAACACGTTAAGGAATCATCATAAAAGTGATTGTCTAAAATCCTTTAGAGTGTTTATTTATATAAAGTGCTGGAGAATAGTTTGCAAATTCTTTTTTCTATTTGAATAAAATAACATTTCTGGGTGCATATAGAGCACAGGTCTCAAACTTGATTCCTGGACAGGCCGCGGCTCTGCACAGTTTTGCTCCAACCCTAATTAAACAGTTAATCCAACTAATCAAGGTGTTCAAGACTGTTAGAGACTAAGCAGGTGTGAGTTGGAGGTGGTTGGAGCTAAACTACGCAGAGTTGTGGCCCTCGAGGAATTGAGTTTGAGACCATTGATATAGAGGCTTAAATTGCATTTTCTCCCTTGTACAGCTGGCTGTAGTTCACTTTAAGGCCATCGGTGTCGCTAATAACAAAGCTTTAGTGGCCAACTGGATATAGTAAAGCAGTGTTTCTCAACCACGTTCACCAGCTCTGCACATTTTCCATAGATGTGTCCTAGATCACATACTTATGCACTATTCTACGCCATTTTGTAGTATACATAGTGTAAGTAGTGCATTCACACTGAAAACTCTGAAAAGAGTTTAATTGCAGTGTAGTTCATTTCAACATTTCATTTTAATGGTTGAAAAAGTTCATTGTCCGGGTAGGACAACCTAACCATTAAAATGAAATGTGTAATGTTGGCCACTTCTCGCACTCAACAGTCGCAGCTTTGCTAATGTAGCGGAAGCGGCGGAGCTTTCGGGCACTGATGTTGGATTACTTTATTTATTGTGGATTGTGAACGCAGTATTCTCCTACGAGAGTGATTATACCACCTTCCGATGGTGAATGCGGTTTGACAACAGTCATAATCATCTGGGAAATGATTTGAATTTCCGCTTAGTAAAAAACCCATTAGTGTTCCATTTGGGATGACATTACATATATTTTTACTATGCTGTTAAGTGTTAAATTGCCCAAGTAAATAGTGTGTTATTTGGGACGCAGCACTTGTCTCTTTAAACAAACACACCTGATTCAGATCACCAGCTCATTAGCAGAGACTGAAAGATCTATAAAGGGTGTGCCAGACAAAGGGAACATCTAAAACATGCAGTGTTGGTGGTCCTGCATAAACATGGTTGAGAAACACTATAGTGAAGCAGTTTAAAAAAATAAAATAAAATCGAAATTAATTGTTTCAGTAATCATTGGCAAAATAAAAGTCTGACACCTACCAGCCAAACAGAAAAAAAATGTATAGTTTAAAATGGCAGCAAATCAAAAATTTTGAAAAAAATGTCAATATACCTTTAACTACCCCACAAAGAATTATTTTTTGACTCCTAATGTTGCTAGTTAACACACTTAATGCATTTCTTTCAACACATTACATCATTTCTAAAATATCAACCTCCACCAAATGGTTGATATGTCAGTTTATGGTAAAAGTACCGGCATTAATACATATAATTTGAAAAATCAAAAAATATGGAATGTAAGGCCAATTTATTTAAAAAAAACATAATAAAAATAAAACAGTTCCAAATACTAAATCATCTTTATTTTTTAAAGTATGCCATAAAAATATTTCAAATTCTCATCTAGCATGTTTTCTTTTCTTTTTTTCTTTTTTTTTTTACATTAAAACCAAAATAAAGTGTAGTAGTGCAACAAGAAGTATATTTGTTTTTTTGTAAACCAACAATGCTATGTGTGTAAACCATTATTTAAAACAGTCATTCTGTAAATGACTTTAACAGTCATTAATTAAAACAGTAAAAATATAGTCAACCATTTGGTAGAGAGGACAGTCAAAGAGATATTGGTAAGCCTATTTTGGCCATAATTTAAATTAGTACACACATACATACATATACATACATACATATACATATACATATATATATATATATACATATACATATATATATATATATATATATATATATATATATATAATAGGGCTGTGCGATTAATCGAAAATCTGATTTCGATTTTGGCTTCAAACGTTTATGAAAAAGCATTAATCGAGATAAACGATTATTGCATCATATACCGCCCCCTTTCCAGCTGTTGCGCACACAGCCAGAAGCAAGCGGCCGATCAGCATTCGGTCTCATCAGCACACTGAAGCTGGAATTATACTTGTGCCTGGCGCCGCATCGCACACCTCCACTGACCGCACGCGCACCTCGCGAAACAGACGAGGCGCAGACATCTAAAGTCATCTTAATGTGATCGCTTTAATGGTCAAATAGGTGTCAAAACGCAGTGTTTAATGATTATTCATAATAACCCTCATTTGTGTAATAAACAAACGAGTTGAGGATCAAAAGACACGTGAAAGAGAAACCATCAAAGAGACAGCGCGCGATGTTGTTTTTATCATTAATCAAACGAAACGAGAAACTCACTCTGCTTTTGACTGAAGGATTTTTGTAGCTAAAGTTTTATTCTTACAGTGAAGATGCTTAAAGCACAGTTTGTTTCATATTTTTATTCTATTGTATTTATTTCTCTTTCCTTTGCAGGGAGGAAGATAACTGTATGTATACATTGAAGTCAGAATTATTAGCCCTCCTGAATATTAGCAGCCCTTTTCCTGCCCAATTTCTGTTTAATGGAAAAAAGTTGTTTTTTTTTTTAAAACTTATTTCTGAACATAGTAGTTTTGATATATCATTTCTGAATACTGATTGCTTTTATTTTTGCTATGATGACAGCACATAATATTTTTTTAGATATTTTTCTAAACACAAGCATTCAGATTAAAGTGCAATTCAAAGGCTTAATAAGGGTAATTAAGCAGTTCATTGTATAACAGTAGTTTCTTCTGCAGACAATCAAAAAAAATATTGCTTAAGGGGGCTAATAATATTGACCTTAATATTGGGTTTCAAAATATTTAAACCTGCTTTTATTCTAGCTAAAATAAAACAAATAAGCCTAGAAGAAAAAATATTATAGGAAATACTGTTAAAATTCCTTACTCTGTTAAACATAATTTGGGAAATATTTATAAAAAAAAAAATAAAAAAAATTCTCAGGAGCACTAATAAATTTGACTTCAACAGTAATCGTTTTAAATAATCGTGATTACAATTATGACCAAAATAATCGTGATTGATTTTTCCCAAAATCGAGCAGCCCTAATATATATATATATATTTATATATATATATATATATATATATATATATATATATATATATATATATATATATATATATATATATATATATATATATATATATATATCGTTCAATAATATTAAAAAAATTCTTAAGAAGGGTGTGTGTGCCATGTTGTTATGCATATATATATACTTGATGTATGGATCAATGACATGCATTAAATTTGTGTGTCCTAAGTGTCCAAATACGTTTTTACATCCACATTTAAATATCTAAAAACAGTTCATCAAGCATTATAACGCTTTAAAAAATCATGTATGCAAATTTGCGCATTAGTCATCTCAAGTGGGTTGGAAATCAGTGCAAAAGAGCTCTGACTCACAAAACAAAATCCATTCTCAAAAGTAAGCCGCAAATATTCTCCATTTCTCCGAGCAGTACCAGACAAGCGGTGCCAGGGCTGCTCAAAGCGTTGATCCAATAGACAGTGGAGGTGTGTTAATTGCAGGAAACAGCACACTCCACCACCACCCATGTGCCATAACAGTGTGTCTGCCCGCCCCTGCAGCTCTTCTCCAATTGGATAAAACAATCTCCACCAGTAACAGCCTCAGGGCGAAGCAAAGATCAAGTATATGGATGACCACTCCACAGCAGGGCTCCAAGCACCACTCCAATACATACACCAGTCAAATGACGCATCAAACAGCAGCCATCCGCCCCCTCGCGCATCAACAGCTCTTCAGGGAAAGTGCTTCTCATGGTCTGTGTGTGTTTGGAATAGCACTCATATCAGCAGCAGATGATGGCTATTCCCCATGTCTAGCGGTAAGGGAAGGTGGGTGAGGCGATTACAGAAGGTAGGAGGGTGAGGTAGTTGGAGGGGACGTAGCCTCTCTGGCCACGTGCCTCCACCAGACTCCATTCTTTGTTCCCACGTTTATCGTGAGGCTCCACCACTCGCACCGGCTCACCTGCTCTAAGAGAAAGCTCATGAGCGCTCCTTGCTGTGAAGTCATAGCCAGCGTACACCTGTTGATGGAGAATGTAGAGTTTCAGCCTGATTGGTAGTATGAAGAGTTTTCTTCTAATAGATTAGGTAGACTCGAGGACTATCATTAACGAACATAAACAGACAGTTTTGGCTAAATTAAGTTAATATATAACAATTGTAAGCCTATATCACTCTTAGAAAAATTAATCACAACATAAACTTACTTCAAAAAGTTACAAAGTTAGTTTAGTAACTTTAAAAAAAGTCACTTTAGATTGTAGTAATTACTTTTTCCCTCCAACACTGATAACAAACGACTTGAAACATGTAAAGAGAATGTTCTACAAAGTTAAGTGGAATTCAGTGCCATACAATGTGCACTTTTTGACCTTTGAGGGTTGGATTTTTGTTTTTATCATAAAGGAATAAAATATAATTTGTACTAGATGTTTGTGACCAAAAAAAAAGGCAAGAAAAACCAAAAGCTCTGAACAATTAGTTAAAGTGCTCCCCCTTGTGGCCAATCATGGTAACGTCACATGATGGAGGTGCTTGTGCTGTTTGCTAATAATTGCTTTAATAATAATACATTTTATGAATAATGCACTTTTCTCATACTTAAAGCACTTACAAAACAGTAAAAACCATCAAAGCCTAATGAAGACAAAGTGAAAAAAAAAAGATGTCACAAATTAAAAACAGTCCTAAAAAGGTAAGTTTTAAGTAGCTTCTTAAAATCAGTATAAGGAACCAGTATTCCTTATATTTGTAGGAAGAGCATTGCATAGTTTGGGTGCTCAGTAAGAATGCCCTACCTCCTATGGTGCTGAGTTCACAACAAGGCTGAACCAGTGTAAGACCCGAAGCAGAACGTAAACAGCGAGAAGCAGAAGAAATGGACATCAAAATACAAATGTAATTGCGAGCAGAATCATGAACTGCTTTATGTGTTAAAATCAATGTGTTTAATTGTTTTAAACAAACCAATAGTCCAAAAATAGAAGTGGCAACAGATATTGCGTTCACTATTGTGATCCGCTTCTAAAAAGCAACTGATTATACAAAAAAAAAATTGAGAACTAATTTGAACAGAAGAATAATTACATTAAGATAAACTTCATCTATAAAAGCGGAATTGTTATTTCACTGACTTCAGCACAATATTTTAGTTAACAAAAACCAAAACATTTTCATACAGAAATATAACTTTTAAACGAACATAAGTGAAAAACTGAAAGAGTATACATTTTAAACTAATCTAAATAATTATAGAAATACACCAGTATTTAACCAGGCCCGTAGCCAGCTTGGTGACCTTTTTGCAGTTATTTGCCTCATTTTCTTTTTAATAATAAGGTGTAAATACTCCATTTAGTGACATCTCAAGCACTATTTTGTTCTAGATTAACTTGGCGGATGGTCATCATAACCACACGTTTTGATGAGCCAAAAACATTTGCTAAATATTTAGAACAGGGGTGTCCAAACTCAGCCCTGTAGGGCTGGTGTCCTGCATATTTTAGTTCCAACCCCAATAAAACAAACCTGAACCAGCTAATCAAGCTCTTTCTAGGTATACTAGAAATTTCCATAGATATCTGCTGAAGGAATTTGGAGCTAAACTATATAGGACACCGGCCCTTCAGGGCCGAGTTTGGACACCCCTGATTTAACGGAAGAAAAATCAACAATACTTATTTTTAAATACAAATGTATCACATTATATATCATTAGAAACTAAATATGAATTCATCAGAAAGATAACAAACTGGCCAGCACATTCTTGACTTTCCTTAGTCAAAATTTGGGATGTCAATGAATTTAGCGCACTGAAGCAACAGCCGACACAGGATTCAACTTGGTCTTTATTGATGGGTTATTTTCGTGGTGTTTCTTACAATTTATTATGGTGTAGCAGTTCAAATACTTCTTTAGAACGACCTGAACCCCTGGCTACGGCCCTGTTAACTATTATTGTTATTATAATACTAGTGGTGTTAATTATACTATTAGAATTAGTATTATTTCTTACTATTTGTATTACTGCTGCTGCTCTGTTACTCCTATAGTTTTAAATCTAATAGCATTGTTATTATTGTACATAACATTACTACTAGCATACATACAGATTACATATATGTCCATTAATTCGAAAAGTAAAGCAAATACAAGTTTTGTAAGCTTGTTTGTTTGAATTACACTAATCATTACATTAATATAGCATGATGAGAAATACCAATTTGCAATATCAAGCAGTACAAGCTGCTTTGTACAGATTAAAATGTATAAGAGGTATTATTATTAGGATAGCTGCACACGCTCATACTAGGAATAAAAAGAAATACTAAAGAACATGACTTTAATAAATGTCTTATAATGAAAAATAATCTCTTTAAAAAGATCTGATTTCTACTAAAAAAATATTCTTTTGACTTGATCCATAAAGAAACCACTTGTCAGCATGCTAATGCCCATTCAGAACACCTTAGCAACTGCATAGCAACACTGTAACCATGAGATCTGCATGTTCAAATGCCACTTACATTCCCTTAAAAAATTATCTAAAAACAATGCTATGTAGATGCTAAATTAAATAAATCTCACTTCAGGCAACAGAAACTAGATATGTAATTCATCTGGGAATGGGAATGTTAGCCAGTGCCTGCACCATCACAATGACAAACTACCCATGAAGGTTGTTTAGCAAAATTAGTCACATTTTTACAGTCACACCAGCTGTGCATCTCCAACACCCAGTCAAAATCTGCCTCCGACATTTCCGCTTTCCCCAAACATGAAGCCACACTGATATGGAAGCATCTGACAGCGGGATCATGCAGATGAATGAATCAGTGTGTATGTGTGGGTGCCACATGCGTGTGTGTGTGTGTGTGTGTGTGTGTGTGTGTGTAGGTGGCTGTGATAGAGTATGTCACTTCTGCTGACGAGGAATGGCAGTTCATTTCTGTTCCTCCAACACTGAATTCACAAATGCTGAAGTATGTGTGATTGATGATCATGAGATACTGCAGACCTGCCATCAATCTCTAGAGGTCTCGTTCTGTTTGACACACGAATTAGACCGAGTAACTAGGCATCCGTATAAACCGTCAGTCAAAGTGCATGTCTGTGCCTACAGTGCCCTCCATTAGTATTGGCACCCTTATGAGCATAGAAAGCTGTGAAAAAAAATCTTTAGCCTGACATTAGTGAAAATGTTTAAAGGTGGGGCGGTGCGGCATGATGGCGCAGTGGGTAGCGATGTCGCCTCACAGCAGGAAGGTCGCTGATTCGAGCCTCGGCTGGCTCAGTTGGCATTTCTGTGCGGAGATTGCATGTTCTCCCATGGGTTCCCTCTGGGTGCTATGGTTTCCCCCACAAAGACATGTGCTATAGGTAAATTGGGTAAGCTAAATTGTCTGTAGTGTATGTGTGTGAATAAGTGTGTATGGGTGTTTCCCAGTGATGAGTTGCAGCTGGAAGGAAATCTGCTATGTAAAACATATGATGGATAAGTTGGAGGTTCATTCCGTGTGGCGCCTCCTGATTAATTTAGGGACTAAGCCAAAAAGAAAATGAATGAATGAATGTTTAAAGGTGCCCTATAAAGAAAATATGGGTATACCTAGGCATAGTTAAAGATGAAGTGGTTAATACATGGAAACAGCCATTCGTGAGTCTCAGACACCATTGTTTCCTCATTCTTATGTAAATTATGTGTGTAATACCGCAGTGAAAAGAAAATGATTTTACATGTGTTTATTTGAGAGTACATCATGTTGTGTTTCTATAAGATAGTTTAAGTGAGTCAGAGGTGAGCTATTGAGCCGAGCTGAGAATTAATATTCACGCCCTTTCCAAATATGGTCAATAAGGGCCTTCTGATTCTAGGTCTATTTTATTTGGTAATAAATAGCATATAAAATAATTTCTGGAGAATGGATTAACTTATCTAAGACACATACCTACTATGTGATATCAGAGAACAATTTGACAACCGAATCAATGTAGTATATGGCACCTCTGACATTTTGATCTTTTGGTTACATTTTCAGTAGAGGCTTTTTTTTCCTGAAACCCTTTCAAACTGTCTGTGTTGATGTGTGACATTTTTTGTAGAATTTCTGTACAATTCCCCAGTTGTAATTCTTGAACATTTTTGGCACTCAACCTATCCTCCTAACAGCACGTTTGTACAAGATAAACCCATCTTCCCTTCCAGGTGGATTCAGAACACTTACAGTTGACTTGAATTTCTTTATAACTGGCCTGGCCGTTTTATGTTTTTTTGTCAGATTTTTTGAAGCTCAGCAACCTCGTCATAAATGACATATGTGTGTTTTTTTTATCTTACATATTGTGATAAATGACTAAGTAAGTTTGTGAAGTATTAATGGGGAAATACTTCACAAATAGTTTTGCTCAAATCAATTCACAGTGATTCCAGTAATTGTGCCTAATCCACTAATATTGTCTGCAATGCATTGCATGTTGGCCATGAATTCAATTAGAACTACAAATGTGGGTAAAAAGTGTAAACAAAACACAAATTAATTAAAATTAATAAGGAAGTAGTTTGTCCCAATGCTTGCAAGCTCTTCTGTTACACACTCATAAGTATACTTTTAAGGCGTAGTATAAGTATGCAAATAGGACACTCAACTTTTCACATGCACGCCTTCTCTCTGTCTCCTTATGCCTAATTCAAAAGTGTTCAAGAGTTTAGAAGGCATAACTGACGTAAATTTAGTAAAATATTGGGTCCCACTTTATATTAAGTGGCCTTAACTACTATGTACTTACATCAAAAAATAAATACAATGTACTTACTGTGTTTATAATGTATTTGAGAACAATTGTGGTGCTTTTGAGTTGGGATAGAGGTTGGGTTATGGACAGGTTTGGTGGTATGGGTAGGTTTAAGGGTAGGTTAAGGTGTAAGGGATGGTCAACAGTGTATTTACAAATGTAATTACAAAAGTTAATTACAGATGTTGTTACATACTTGTACTTAATCAAGCATAAATACACAGTAAATACGTGAATTTACACAATAAGTACATTGTAACAAACTATTAAATTCTATGTAAGTACATATTAGTTAAGGCCACTTAATATAAAGTGGGACCAAATAGGGTGCTAAAAAGAGCAAAATTTAACTTGTCTATAACCAATAACCACAGAGTAAGTGGGATGACAATGAAATAAAATGGCTTGTTGTGTGTGAAAGTGTATTAAATGCCTGACACATAGTCAAAGAACCACCCAAAGATCATCTCCCTATGACTACGTATCTCTATCTATACATTTAACTTGTGTGTTCTCAATGAGAGCATTTGGTTATTATTTTTTTTTACCACAGTCTTCTTTGCTTAAGTTTACCAACAGAGGGCGCTAAATCTGTGCTCCTCACCTGAAAACATGGTGTGGTGATAGTGGTCAGGTGTGGCTGGGCTCCAGGTGTGTAGGAGTGTCTTCTGGGTCCTGGACCAGTAGGTGTGACGTTCAGATGAGGAGACTGTGGTGGGTCAATTGTCAGCTGGTGGTAACGTGCCAGTTTTGAGGCAGGCACGTATCCCCTTGGGCCTGAAGTAGATAAAAAGTAGAAATCATATTAAAATATTCAGATCTCCAAACTTCTGGTAAAAAGTTTGAATTTTTTTAACTGTACTTGACCAGCAGATGTCACTCATCTTATTATCAAAGGCCATCAATAGTAATTATTAATGCCAAAATTGTTCACAATTTGTTGTATTTTATATCATCATATTTAATCAACCACTATAAGGTTCAAACAGTGATCAAATCTAATTGTATCATTTCGAAGTTATTATAACTTACTGGAAACAAATCAATAAAATCTGGTAGGGTTTAAAAGATGAGTAAAATAATATAGAAACATTAAAATAACAATTCCCTATAATTTGGGACTGTGTTGTGATCCTTAAATAGTATTTTTATAAAAGTCTACAAATGATTTTTGTTTTAAATATGCCTGACAAGACGTTGATAACTACTGTTACATTCAATAATATTGTAGTCTGTTCCTTCTCTAAATCTACCCAAAAGGCCATAATTGTTTTACTCAGAATAAATTTGCTTTCATTTTGAAGTGTATACATGGATTAATATACAGTGTTGTGCAAGTAACTTCCAAACTGTAATACATTACTTATTACTGTTATTTAAATGTAATCCCTTACCTTACAATATTACTGTCTCAGAATTGTAATATGTTAAATTACTCTTATATTACTTTTTAGTTACTTTCACCAAAATAACTAAAGAATTAGAACTTAACATTATAAAATTCTATAATGTTCTATAATGAGCATTTTACATCCAGTAAAAAGTGATTTGATGTAGCAGAATGAGTGTAACCTCTCCAGGCTACTAACAATATAGTATATAATTGGCACTGTGAAGGCTCAAGACAATGCAAGAAAGGATGACAGCCAGAATTACAAAAGATCTGTTAAAAGTATGGTAGAGGTAAAGTGATTATCTGGCAATATCTGTGAATGGCTTGGCTATATTCATATTAGACACAACAGGCCGATATGTAAACTCCAATGCCATGACAAAATGCAGATTTTGTTTCTTTTCTTATTGTTGCCATTATTGTATTTACTTTACATTCAAGTGGTTTACAACACAAAACCGTTCCTGCACAAAGTGAGCATGATGAACAGCTTTCTCAGTATAATGTTTGTGCATCGATTTCCTGTTTGTGGACAAAACTGCTTGCGAGCTCTTAAATATGCACTGCTCACGCACAAGTTTTCTTGCTCTCAGTACACTGCTCTCTCAGTGAGATTATATGCAAACTCCCAATTTGTGTCTTGTGTTCCCTCTTCCTTTCAAGCTTTTTGATATGAATTATATTAGTACACTATTTATTAACAATAACCAAAATACTAAAATAGACTTTTTTTTAGAATAGAATTTTGAATATAATAAACCATATTATTGTTGGCTGTATGTTATATGACGAGATATTTCAAATAAAAAGCATTTAGACAAAAATAAAAACTAACGCAAGCAGAAATGCAACTAATAGAAACACTTGATATGGTATTATCCTACTGTACTATTCACTCTTCAAATAAATGTCATTATCAATCACAATTTTTTATGGCAACTAAAATAAAGTGAACTAGCGTCTGTTGTGTTCCACATTGTTGATGAGATTGTGGAGGACATATTCCCTGCCATCATCTTCATTTTGAGAAGAAGCTGTTCCACAGGGCCCCTTAACACACATATTGTCATTAAGTGCTTTAATTACTCTGTTGTGGTAATACTATAGTTGCTATAGTAACACAACAAGTGTAATATAAACAAATGATCCAGTGCTGTAGTTTTTTTACAATATGGGGTAGATTGTACTACAATTCACCACACTTTACTGTAGTAAAACTACACTTTATATTTAATTTTATGAGTTCAATATTCATAATACGACAGTATGCTTAAGCATTCATTGTAAATACTATAGCCTAAAACATAGGCAGTATACCTTATACTCAAAAACACTAGTATTTATTATAGAATTTATCTTAACCTGTAAGTAAATAGTGTAGCAATATATGAACCATATAAAAATTCTTGGGATAACAATTAAATAGGAGGATCTCTGGAGAGCAACAGAACAAAATGAAGAGGAAACACAAGGCACAGATTGTGAGTCTGCATCATCTGTCGGAGCGAGAGCAGGTCGTTAGCACGTGAGCAGCCCAGCCAGTGTTGAGTTAACGCGAGGAGTTTTGTCCACAGAGGAAACCGGCACGTTCACTCGCTCGTATTACATGAATGAGCTTACGACATTTGTTAGAGAAATAACGCCATATGCACTTACGTCCGTCTCGCGAATGCACTGTCTTATGCCATTTTCATCTATTTTCCGCTGTGCGTACTGCGAACCGGGTTGAGCCAATAGCCCCGGACCTTGAGCTCAGAAGCTGAAATCATTCCGCGTTCAAAGTAAAAAGGTCCCATAGCCAGAGGGAGATTAATGGCAGCACGCGCATATATTCTCTAGCCACGAACAGGAAATAGAACTGCGGTATTTTTTATTTGTTAACGTCTTGCGGGCGAAAAGTGTGTTGTAATGCATTACTGTAATACATTACTTTTGTAACGCATTACTTCCAACACTGTTAATATATAACCTAACGAAGAAAAAAAATACAGATGCATTTGAAAAGCTTGTCAATAGTTTGCTTAACTTCAGAAAGCTGGTGAAAATTAGCCCACCAAGTTGTCCACCAGATTTCTCCACCATTCTGGTCTTCGAGTACAAAAAAACCCCAAAACAATTCACTATAGTAATTACCAAGCAATGTAATAGATATGTAATGTTTTACAACTGTAGATTTCTAGGAGTACTTTATCAAAACAGCTGCACTATTGTAGCACACCTACATTATTGTCATTAAACTTCCCTTTTTCTCCATTTTGCATTAAAACAAGTGATATTAATAGTCATATGTGCTTTAATAAACATAAAAAGCAAGTGTAAATGACTTTACATTCATAAGGATCCATGCAATAAGAATCAGAATTGCAAGTTTTGTCTTGCCTTTAGGCCCATATGCACACCTTATATGAGAAGATGCTATTAATCAATTTTTATCCAAAAACACATTTTAAAGGCTGAAATCAGTTTATATTGTCAGCTTTATTAACTACATGAGGATTTATTTCTCAAATTTGCATGTGGCAATACCTCCTGCATCAACCAGCCAGCGGCGGCGGTCTCCTCGCGTGTCCATCTCACAGACGACAGCTACCAGCTCTCCCTTGTTGAGGGTCAGGTCCAGGTCACGAGTGCCCACCACAGGGCCTGTCAGCTGGTAGATCTTCTCTGAGCCATGGTTTGCATTCAGATACATGAGACGTTTCTTGCTGACAGTATTGAGTGCCTGTGATGTCATGGATAGAAAACAGAAAACTCAAATTTAGTATCTACTTAAATTTAATATGACATTACATTGAGTATTATTAAAGATAATTTAAGGCCAGCTTTACTAACAGCTTGCACCAGTACAAAAGCCTCCCTTGGTATTACAGTCTGCAGAATTACCTAAAGACCTGTAGTAAAATATTAACGATAATATTTGGACTAGGATTGCATGATATTGGAAAAATTGCAATATTTTGTTTTGC
This sequence comes from Danio rerio, assembly GCF_052040795.2. Classification (NCBI taxonomy): domain Eukaryota; kingdom Metazoa; phylum Chordata; class Actinopteri; order Cypriniformes; family Danionidae; genus Danio; species Danio rerio. Next base: position 28,966,877 of record NC_141034.1, on the reverse strand, counting down.
TGCGATACATATTGTGATATAAATATAATTTTACCAGATTATTTGAATAGCTCTATTTGAGACGCTTTTATTCACTTAGATAGAATGGGATGATAAAGACTATGCACAGTGTCTGCATAAATTAAAGTAAATTACAAGCAAAACTAAATAAATAAACAGTGCTTTATAGTTTTCTGAGGAGTCTAACAGTATTCAAGTGTAGAAATTGAACAATCAAATGTAAAATAACATAGTCTTCATTGTAAAAATGATTAAAAATATAAAAAGTAATAATATTATTATATTTTAATCTATAATAAATAATCTAATCCTGTTATGTGACAATTGCAAATAAAAATATTGCGGAATCAGTGCTCAAACAATATAATGTTCAGCCCTGGTTTGGACATCTAACCATGTTGCATATGCATATTTAGGATTTTCCCATTCCAATGCAAACATTTTTGTGAAAATAAAAATTAACCATAACATTTCATTTGATACTTTTTTTTACTGTTCAGTAACTATAGTTCGTAGTAATTAAATCTAAATTAGCTCAATTGAAATATAGTAAATAGTCCTAGGATTTCCATCATTGATTAACATTCTAATTCCTGTGAACAAACACACAGAACAGCTGAAGATTACGAAGCACCTCTCTGTTTGATCTTTCCGCCGTCTCTTTTAACTCATCAGGACTGATGTCTTTATGATGGCAGACATGATATCGATTAGAGCCTGTCACTGAGACTCTGGGTAATGACATCTGTTAGCTGATGGCTTAATGCTTATGGCATAACATCACAGACAGACAAATGATACTAATCTACAATATGAATATGGCTCTGAGATTTAGAACATGTCAAAGGTGTTAAAGCTGATGAGTTTTAACAAGTTGGCAAAGAAACTTTTAGGATGGCTTAAGAAAGCCTTGGCTGAATCTTTGAAACAGCTTTGTAACCTATAACCATTTAGCATATCAATTATTTTTAGAACAGTTATTGTCATTTGCATAAATAAACTGATTTAATTATTGAATTAAATTAATTTTGCAGGAATCATTCTAATGTTTAATATTATGCACAATTAAGCAGATTAAGTGCTCAAGAAGAAAAAATAAATATTGAACTCTATTGGACTGGAGAGACTAAGGGCATTTTTACACTATGTACAGTTGCCTTGAACCGGGCCGAAGCACGCTTGTCCCCTCTCCCGTCTCCCCCGACATCCAACACTCACATTACATTCGGGCCTGGGCACGCTTACGTCATCGATGCTGCGCTGTTCAGTAAGAGCTCTCGCTCAGCACAGTGGAGATTTCTTCAGTTATATCGTTTACGTCGTTTGATATGCGGTGACACGCAGTCAAATATTTCGCCGAACAGATCAGCCAATTTTAAGCTCATAAACAACCATAAAGTCCTCGTGCTGCAGAAATGATGAGGTTTGCTAAAAGGTAAGCTGTCGTGCAGTGAGGGGTATGCATCTTTAAGAAACTACGACAGTTTGTGTTCATTGACCAGTAAAAAATAATTAATAAATCCATATGAAACGGTCCCTTAAAAATCACGTCTCGCACTACAAGCGTACCACGACTGAGTCCAAATGAACCGCACTCTGGCACACCTCTTCCAACTGGGCCAGGGCCAGCCAAGTGCCTGATTCAGAGCACTCACACTTCTCAAACGATCCAGGAAACAGGCCTGGGCACGATTCGGATAGCATAGTTTGAGTACGCCCTAACTTAAATCATCAAAGGCAAGCAGAAGAACTTTGAATATCTTTGGGATCCATATATGAATATTATGTAAATTGTATGTTTGTAAACATACTTTTTTTTTTCATCTATTTTTTAAGGTTTCAATTCATTAATTTAATTTATTTATATTTACTTATTTTTATTCATTTGTTTATTATTTTTTTTTATGTCATTTGAATGTGTATATATGTATATACATGTATAAGAAGGGTGTGGATGTGTGCTGTTTTGTAGGCTTTATGCCTAGTTGATGGGGCAAAAGAAAAAAAAATCAATAAACATTTATTCATTCATTCATTCAATTTTTGTCTTAATCCCTTTATTAATCAGGGGTCGCCACATTGGAATGAACCGCCAACTTATCAAGCAAATGTTTTACAAAGCGGATGCCTTTCCAGCCATAACTCAACATTGGGAACCACCCATACACTCATATAAATACACTACAGCCAATTTAGTTTATTCAATTCACCTGTAGCGCATGTCTTTGGACTTTGGGGAAACCAGAGCACCCAAAGGAAACCCACGTGAACATGTGAAAAAATGCTCTAGAAGGAGATGCGTTTAGTAATTAAAAGCGGAAGCATGCTTAACAGATCAGTGTTTTTGGCTTTCTGAAGCGAACATAAATATTGACAAAATATTAAATCAAACCAAATCCTTTTTTTGCTCTGTTATATTTAATGCTTCTTGATTTTTATAAAATGTGAAAAGAAAAATGTTGTTTTAAATTGTAATATTTCGCAAAGGTCCCCTCTTTTAATGTATTTTTATAAAAAAAAAAAACCTGCTTTAAATGAAGCATTTTAAAGCAGAATATTTTGAAAAACAATCAAACAAAACACCTAAACACCCAAAATTATTTGAACATTAATGCCCTTATAAATCCATTCATGCAATATCTGAGAGATTAATTATTAGAATAATAGCAAAGATTGAACAACTATGGTTGTCATACGTAGTTGTAGTGTGTGTATGTGGTATTTCTCACTTTGTCTCTCATTCTTAATTATTCACAGGTGCAGCGGATTATGGCAGATTGTAATTAGCACTTGGAGTGGCAGCGGCCGTATTTAAACACAAGAGAACATGGGTTCCTCAGCTCCCCACTCTCTCTCGATTCCCCGCTCGTTATTCTTTGTGGAGATGTTGTTACTTGAACAATGAATGTTGCTGATGTCTGTTGTTGCCGTTTTGTGAGATGTCAATGTGAAGTTGTACATTCTAACCGGAAAAAACAAGTTTTCTTTCTACTTGTCTGGCTTGGAGCATGGTAGGGAGGTTTGGTGGCTTTTGTTTATTATTTTAATTTTGTCCTGTGTTGTTAGTAGGGAGGTAAGTTTTCTGTATTTTATCTTATTTATTTTTTCCAGGGCGATCTTCTCTAATTTAGTTAGTTTGGTTTTTTGTCATTTATTTTAGGTCAACCCCTCCCGATGTTATTTAGCTCCTTATTTTCTGTAAATGAATAATATTTTCTAGTTAATTCTTAGTGGTTTGTGTTTTGCTTTATGTTTGGTGGGGAGAGAGCACAGGGGCACCAGGGATTATGTTTTTGATCCTGGTTATCTTGTTACATTTTGGTTAAACTTCTTTTTGATTAAGGATTTAAAATTTAATTCATAACATGGTTGTTGATCAACTGTAATTTGCATTTAACTAAATGAAAAGCAGATTTTCAGAGAACAAATAACCACACAATAAAAAACTATAACCACAGGACCCAGCATATTTTTGCTAAGTGTTCATAATGGATAAACTGATGCATAACGTATGAGGGCTAATCCATACCAAGATTAATGAATGACATCAAGTTGCGGTTTCATTCCAGAACCGTCCACAGCCAATATTAAACCACAGTGAGGGGACAAACAATCTCTTATGAAGACATCTCCACCAGGCAACAGACAATAGTGCATCTCTGTTTAGGAACTGACCTGCACAATGGGAGCATTGAGCTCATCTTGAACACTCCGACACAGGCTCTCCATCCTCCACGAACCCTCCAGCACAGAGGTCTCTGCCCACTTCCAGAAGTCACCAGCCTCCAAATAACTGTGTGGGAGCTGTCAGCAGACAGAGAGCAATTCATAAACACTGCCAGCCTACAAAAAGCTAAATTCAATCACTTTTCCAACCACATGTTTGCTGCTGTCATTCAATGGTGGATTATTGCACAAAATGTGCAACAGTTAGAGAAACTGAAGGGTATTTAAGTGTAACTGAAGTCATGAGGATAACTAAACTAGATGACCTGGAAAGAAGAGTTCCAATCCCCAAAATCTAAAGACACAGACACAGATAAAACAAAGGTGCACTTCTTCTGTAATATTCCCATGCTAAAAAAAATACACAATGTCTTGTATACAGTGGGTACGAAAGGTGTTCAGACCCCCAGTCAATTGCTAAAGTCATTTAAGTTCATTTTTCCTTATTTATGCACACACAGCACACCATATTGACAGAAAAACACTGACTTGTTGAAATATTTGCAGATTTATTAAAAAAGAAAAACTGGAATATCTCATGGTCTTAAGTATTCAGGCCCTTTGTTGTGATGCTCATGTATTTAACTCAGGTGCTGCCCATTTCTTCTGATCATCCTTAAGATAGTTCTACAGCTTCTACTGAGTCCAGCTGTATTTGATTATAATGATTGGACTTGATTAGGAAAGCCACACACCAACTCATACCTGTCTATGTAAGACCTTACTGCTCACAATGAATGTCAAAGCAAATGAGAATCATGAGGTCAAAGGTACTGCCTGAAGAGCTCAAAGACAGAATTGTGGCAAGGAACAGATCTGGCCAAGGTTACAAAAAATATTGCTGCACCTAAGATTCCTAAGAGCACAGTGGCCTTCATAATCCTTAAATGAAAGAAGTTTGGGACGACCAGAACCCTTCCTAGAACTGGCCGTCCGGGCAAACTAAGCTATCAGGGTAGAAGAGCCATGGTGAGAGAGTTAAAGAAAAACCCAAAGGTCACTGTGGCTGAGCTCCAGAGATACAGTCGAGAGATGGGAGAACGTTGTAGAAAGCCAACCATCAATGCAGCCCTCCACCAGACAGGGCTTATGGCAGAGTGACCCGAAACACTTGAAAGCCTGCATGGAGTTTGCCAAAAAAAATAAACAACCTTACATTTAAAGGACTCCAAGGTGATGAGAACTAAGATTCTCTGGTCTGATGAGACAAAGATAGAACTTTTTGGCCTCAATTTTAAGTGGTATGTGTGGAGAAAACCAGGCACTGCTCATCACCTGTCCGATACTGCAGCAATTAAGCATGGCGGTGGCAGCATTATGCTGTGGAGGTGTTTGTCAGCTGCAGGGACAGGATGACTAGTAGCAATCGAGGGAAAGATAAATGCGGTTAAGTACAGGGATATCCTGGATGAAAACCTTCTCCAGAGTGCTCAGGACCTCAGACTGGGCCGAAGGTTTACCTTCCAACAAGACAATGACCCTTAGCACGCAGCTAAAATAACGAAGGAGTGACTTCACAACAACTCTGTGAATGTTCTTGAATGGCCCAGTCAGCACCCTGACTTAAACTCAATTGAGCAAACTAAAATATCCAAAAAACGGCTTTCCACAAACATTTACGATCCAACCTGACAGAACTGGAGAGGATCCTCAAGGAGGAACGCAGAGGATACCCAAATTTAGGTGTGAAAAACTTGCTGCATCTATCTCAAAACAACTTTATATTGGCTGTATTAGATCAAACGGGTGCTTCCACTAAATACTGAGCAAAGGCTCTGGATACACAATGTGATATTCCAGTTTTTTTCTTTTTTACAAAATCTGCAAAAATGTCAACAATTCTGTTTTTCTGTCAATATGGGGTGCTGTGTGTACATTGAAAAAATTGTTTAAAGTATTCTAGCAAATGTCTGAGATATAACAAAGAGGGAAAAATTAAAGGAGTCTGAATAATAAGCGTACCCACTGTATATATAACATTTATATAACATTTTATTTTTTTACTTTTAGGTTTTTCTACTAAAACTGACTAAATTTGCTTACCAAACTATTCGTTGAAAACTGCTGATTTTTTTAAATAATGCAGGTGACTGCCTTTATGAATTAATCATTAAGCATTTCTCTGAGATATGCATTTGTCCTGATTTAGTTTTAATGAAAGCCATTTTTTTGTGGCAAAAAACGTGTGTCTAAAATATACAGTGCTTGTCAGTAGCGGATGACAAGACACTTACAAAAATTATAGATTCGTTAAAAATGCTAACTCAAATTGCTAAGAGTAAGACACTAAATCATTAATTAAAACTGATTTTAAATAATTAATTAATATTATTTAAAAAAACTGCAGTAATTACCACTGTCAAACCAACACAAAGTCTAATAATTTGTTTAGTAGCCTTTTCAGAAACCAAATCACGAATCTTAATTTATCCTGAATTGAGGAGCTCTATTTTAAAAGTACTTCGGTTTACCTAAAATTAGTGATTTAATAATCTCTTGGTTTTCTCTAAACCTTACTGGAAATAATAAAAAAAGTAGTACCTGATGGGTGAAGCTGGTGGCCAGTTGCTCCATATCAGTTGCTAGGTCTCTTTGGAGGACGCTGAAGGCCTCTAAAGCGGCCCACATGAGCTGCAGGGCTTTTCCATTGAACTGCGGCAATTCGTTCAGCAGCAGAGTGTTCATGGTCTTATACGTGTTAGCTATGGCTTGCTCCTCAAAAGTCAGGTTACTCTTCTCCTCGATTGGCTCATAGTCCAGTAGCTTATCTTGACGTTTGCGAATCAGGTTACGCGGTCCTGCCATCAGTTCCCGAAGTGAGCTCAGCGGCTTAAAGACCAGAGTCTTCAAACGCTTCTCCTGAAAGGTGGAGATAGATGAATATACAAAGTAGGTTCAGACAGCGAATTAACTGATCAATTGTATACGACAAAGTGTTGCTTACAGAGCCTAATGATTAAACTAGTGTCTTCTTCTTAAACATGTAGCATTAAATATATTTGTGTGTGACTATTCCAGCTATAATTTCCATAGCTGGTAAACAGTTTAACAATCTTCGGAAGATTTGTAACCCGTGTGGTGTTTCTGTAGTGGTACTGGTTCCAGGAGAGTTAGACATTGATGAATGGAGGAATCTAGTGGTGAATGGAACCACAGTAAAGGAATATTGTAACATGACAAATGCTGTGACAAACACTGGTGTTCCTGATTTTAGTCAGCGACAGAATATTTAATTTGACATGCACAAAAATGAGGCAGTGAAAAATAGAGGTGCAGTTTGATTCAGAGTGCTGCAGGAATGAGTCCTAAAGCTCAAAAACAATAAGCACTTCTGTGTCACAAATTCAATGCTTTTTAACATATGTGTTTCTGGACCACACCACTAATCCTATGTTGCATATTTTGGCAACATAGGCAAAAATACATTGTATACGGATGTTTCTTTTATGCCAAAAATTATAGGATATCAAGTAAATATTAAGTAAATCAGAGTTTAGATTTTATTAACCCTCAGATTCTAGATTTTCTAATAGTCGTTTCTCTGCCAAATATTGCTCTATCCTGACTATACATCAATGGAAAGCTTATTTATCAGATTTCAACTAATGCATAAATCTTAATTTTAGAATAATCTCAGTTATAATTGGTACTGTGGCCCAGGGTTGTACACACAAACCTTTTTTTAATAGCTTTACATATGGTTTGCAAATCTTTGGTTGCCCTAAGCTGACTACATCAGTCATAACCCACTTATGATTTAGGGTTTTATGTGTCTAGACGGTTGATCACAAGAGGCTATAAGGGATTAAAGAAGCTAACAAGGAGACAAAATGTCATCAAATCAAACAGGAAAACCCACTTACCCAACAGTTTGCTTTCAAAGACTTGCTAAATTATGCTCAACTGTGTTCTTGCAAACTATTTTAACACATTTTCCAACTTTCAGAATTTAAATAAAGACTAAAAAGTTATAATGGAAATGTTGAAGTAATGTGACTGTAGTCTAGCCTAACTTTAGTCTTAGAACCTCAGTATTGAGTTGCAGGAGTATATTGTAGCATAGGCCAAAAATACATTGTATAGGCTAAAAATCATTCAAATATTAAGTAAAGATCATGCTTCATGAAGATATTTTGTAAATGTCATACTGTAAATATATCAAAGTTCATTATTATACATTATTTCATTAATAATATGCATAGCTAACCAATTCATTTAGACACATTAAAGGTGATTTTCTCAGTATTATTATTTTTTAAATTTCAAATTCTAGATTTCCTATTCTCAGAAGCCAAACATTAATTGAAAGCTTATTTTTTTAGAAATAAAAATAGCACACTTATGACCAGTATTGTGGCCCAGGGACACAAACTGTAATAATTATCTAAAAGTCTTACATATGAGGGGTATATCCACTGTCTGAGCGCCACTGTGATTTCTTTGGAGAACAAGGCGGTTTTCTCCCCTTCAAGATCAAGATCTGCTTCCTCTGGTCTGCAGCTGAGGAACCTCTGTATACAGAAACAGCTCAGGATGTTAAATAAATCTTTACAAACACTGCAAGCACACATAGCAAACATCTGAACTTCACAATCTCCAATAACCCCATCCATCAGCCCTGGGATCAACCCTTCTGTAGATTTTTTTCTTTTATTCACCAGCTGGAATAACAGTGAAAAACATTTCAGAAGTTTTCATGGGCGTACTGGGTTCATACTAAGGGAACACCAAAACAAATTAGACAGACTCTTTGTCTAGGTTTAGCTGCAGTCATTATGTGGAAGAAATGTAAATCCAAACCTGTAAATGGTGGAGATAAGTCAGCAGGTTATCATGAAGCTCTGAGACGCCCCTTTCCAGGACAAAGAAGAAGCCAGCTAGGGCATCAAATTCTTCATCCTTTAACTACAATGGGATTGAATTACAAAACATGAATTAAAGGGATAGCTCATCATTTATAGTTCCATACCATACTGTGTTTTTGGTCTATTTTGAAGAATGTTAGGGTGCTTTTACATCTGTGGTTCTGTTCATTTGGTCCAGACCAAGGGCAACAAAGACACATTGTAGCATTTTTTTTTGCTCTTTTTTTGGGTTCTTGTCACACCACAGTAATTGCTTCGGTCTGATCCAGTTGAAAAGAACCAAAATGCAGTCATATGACAAAATCCACATCACTCATTGCTTTTTGGTTGGTCAGAATTAACATGATGGAAAATGCTAATGGAACTCAGAACAAAGTGTTGCTTTTTTACTATGGAGGGACGACTGCGCTGGCTGATTGTATCCTTGGTCATAGTATACTATATAGCTTGTATACATCACTTTAGACAAACTATACATATCGAGAATGAAGCACGGCTGCAAACGTGGCTTTTAATGCATGGCGTGGCTTTTAATGCACTGCAAATGGCAAAGGCGCATTGTAAGTCACTTCAGGAGGAGGCGTGAATTCATTTTGCTGAACTGCGACATTGTCATATTAGGGAAATATTATCAATAATTCATCAGGTAATGTTTTTCCCTCTCTCTCTGTTTAAAATTATTGGTAAAGCGCTGTCAACAAATATTTTTCCTTCACATCCGATAAGGCACAGCACATCGGACTACAGCAACTAGATAAGTCCAAAAGGCTAGTACTTTTTGCGGTTGGATCTGTTCCAGTTTGGATCAGGTTCTCACAAAAAAAAAAAAAAAACACTCCTGGGTTTGTTTAAAAGCATAGCAAGACCACCTCTTCAAGGAGGTCTCAGTACACTTTTTGGTCCACTTTTGGTGTGCACTTGAGTGTGGTTGCTACATTTATACCTGCCCAAACCAACCACACCAATAGGGAAAACAAACTCTAGTTAAATTCAACCAAATTCAAAAAAGGCAGGTGTGAAAACACCCTTAGAAATCTATAGCCATTGACTCCCATACTACATGTTTATCCTAAAGGCTCGTACACACCGGGACGCTTTTCGTTTGCGTTAATCGTCAGCGTTTTGCAAGACATTTTTCAGTATTCAAACCCAATCGCTTCTCACTGGCGTCAAGCTGAAGAATATGCTAAATCACTCATTTGATGTTAGATGGTGCTGAGCAACAAGCTTCTGACACCCACTTATAATACAGTAGAAGAGGAGGAGAGGAAGCTCACACACTTGTTGTTAAAGTTACTGGTGACAGTAATATATACTATTTGGATAGTTCATCCAAAATGAAATTATTTATTAATCCTTTCCTAGTTACAAACTAGATTGAGAGTATTTTGGTTGTGTTGGACACAAAAGAAGATATATTGAAAAATATTGGATACCTGTAACCACTGACTTCCATATTATGATAAACATATAGTATGGAAGTCAATGGTTATAGGTTTCCAACATTTTTTAATATTTCTTCTTTTATGTCCAACACAACCAAGAAATACGTTCAATCTAATTTTAACTAGTAAAGAATGAGTAAATAATTTAATTTTGGGTGAACTATCCCTTTAACTTTTAAAATAGGCAATGGCGTCTTAGGTTTTAGGAAAACAATGTGGTTCTTTCAACAAGTTAAACATTTAAATGTCTGTGTGTACAGAAGGTATTGTTCTTCTATGTATAGCATAATTGTACAGCAGTTACCTTTGGCACCATTCCGGTCTCATGCTTTATATACTGGCTGAACCGGGCTGTCTTCTTAGCAATGCTGTGGCCACTCAACCGATTAAGCTTGTCCTTGATGGTCAGGTTTTCAGTCTTCTTGTACTTGTCAGCTGTGGTAGTCAAGAGAATGACAATAATTACTCATGTTTATGTGATGCCGTTCTGAATAAATTGGCGTACTTGTGTTCAGCCAGCTTTGCGTGATAAATTGCGAGCATGTTCTCTCACCCACTTCACGGAAGCGCTTGTATTCATTGATCCTGCAGTTGATCTGGATGGCCGTGTGAGCGGTGTGCTCCAGTTCAGGGTAGGCAGGGTGTTGGGGGTCTGTGTGTTTCTGAATGGTCTGGAAAAGTAGGGGGTAACGGGCGATTCTCTGGACCGGCATTACCAGGAAGAAGCTCAAAGTAGACGCGTTCACATCAGGACTGAAGACAGACAAGATCAGGGGTCAAAAATGAAAGGAATGCTGGGTAAAAGACTAGTGTGTTTTTCTAAGAAGTCATTCTACTCTCAACAGGGTTGAAGATGTATACATCCTCTGTTGGTTGTTGTTAGACTTACGCAGAGGATTTGATGATTCTGACCATCTCCATCCACAGGGCCTCTTTCTGTTTGTAGCTGTTTTCCAGAGCGGTGATGTTGTTGTAGTTGGCAAGATACTCCTTATAAGCCATTTCAATATCTTGAGACAGACTCAAGAAAGAGTCACCTGGGAAATAAAATAAGATACTTTAGAATTTAAATTTGAAAATTGACCATTTAATAGTTTAGGGGTCAGAAACCTTAGAGTTTGTTTATTTATTGCCATATCAGCAACTCATGACTATTTTATGGCAAAATAAATAATCTTATTAATTATTAAACTACAACAATATAATTTTAATATAACACAACCACCACTACCACAATAAACAACAATATAATTGTAATATAACAACACCACCACTACCACTATTTATCATTCTCTATAACTCCTGAATTGATGTGATGGTTAATATCATGTCGTAATAGTGTGCTGTTATTTATTTCCACCCATTAAATTGGCTTTCCTGCACCTCTACTATATATAGAAGTGATCACAATGTCCCAGCATAAATTTAACTGTATTGAAAACGGATTTCCCATGTTATATTTATGCTCTTTTATTTTTATTTTATTTTTTATATCAGTTTAAAGTTCAGTTCAAGTTTTAACTACTTTGATTCAGCAACTACTTTGATAAAAAAAAAAAACTCAAAATTTCACATTCTTATAAAATATGTTTTGTGGAAAAAGAGGCTTGACAGGGATTACACATTGGTGGTAAAATATTCCTCCGTAAATAAAAGTGTATCAACCTGGAGTGGCCAATTCAACATCTGGCATAAACCTGGTCTTATAGTCAGCATCTGGTATAAAAATGGTATAAAGTCTGGTTGTGCCTAGTCTCAAAAAATTTAATTTGAAAGTGTCTTTCATACAGTATACAGGGTTCTTATACCCTTTACAAAATTTAATTTCAGCACTTTTCAAGCACTTTCAAGGTGCATTTTTTTTGCTTTTCCAACACCTAACAACCACGGTAAATTCCGTCTATATTTGCTGTATGTACTTTTTCACATTTAAATCCCTTGTGCTATTTTAAAAACCAAAACATGACATAACATTTCAACTTAAATTGAATACTTTGGAGCATAGATTTATTATTTTAAAATGGTATTAAAAAAAAGGTAGTTATTAAATGAAGTATCTTTTTATGTTTTGTCTCTTTCTACCTAAAGTTGATATCTCAAAAAATAAAAAAACTGTCTGATTTTGTTTAGGTGTAGTACTAAACTTAAATGACCAGTCATTCATGATATTTCATGTTCATTCCTATTCAAAATTCATGTAACAAATTAAACTCTTATAAGTCTAAGAATATTCTCGAATGTTCACAATATTCATGTGTGAACATTCTGCAATGAAAACTGGTCGTAGAGAAACAATAATACGCACTCGCACAAATGCTCCCAAATATATATTTGAGATCACATCAATACAATTTCAGGCACATATGCAACCAAAACAGTAGCAATTTCGAGGCCTACAAATTTAAGCACTTTGTCCAAAATCTAAGCTCTTTTCTAACCTTGAAACACTATATTAAAGTCAAGCATTTTCCAGGATTTCCAGCACTCATTCAAACCCTGAGTAAAAACTTAAATTGCTCTCATGCATTTTAGGTCAGTAATATTTTTTGTTTATTTTATTTTTCAGTTTCAATTTCCTAAGCTGCTTTGACACAATCTACATTGTAAAAGTGCATTACAACAACAATTACAACAAACATTACAAGTCTTTCACACTTTTAAACAATAATAAAGTATAGAGAAATAATAATCTCCAAAAGCAACATTAGCTAATTTACACATAACATTCCTACCCTAAAACATCATTACTCTGATCTTGAAATACAAGTTCAGAAATTCTTCATCGGTGAGCTCAAGGGTGCAAAATATTTTCATTCGTGAGTAAGCAGAAAACGTGAACCAGAAATTCCAGTCTATCCGGATGTACTCACACAATGTTTCCAGATATTTTGGGTCACTGTGCTGCATTTGTGCCTGATCTAGAAGACTCAGGAGTCTACTGGAAACTTCCATAACTTCATCTATGTGCTGGAACATGTTCTCTAAGTTTGGTGGAGGAGGCTGCAAGGGACAGAGTAATACATGGTATTATTAAAGCTTGTTTACCTATTATGGCTTTACAACTCAAATATTAGAGACCCACAAACTGCTCCAAACGCACAGCAGCTAAATTAATGTTTGTTTTTTTGTTTTTTTCGTTTACATTACAGACTGCACGGCAATGTTTTTATAGTATGAATTTGAAGGCAAGGCAAGTATAATTTATATAGGACATTTCATACACAGTGGTAATTCAAAGTGCTTCACATAAACAGCAATAAAAGAGACAAGTGTATAAGAAAATACAAAAAAAAAGAATAAAAGTGATTAAAACAGATAAAAATTGTTGAAAATGTGTTAAAACAGCTTTTAAAATAATGAAAAAGAAAAGAAAGACAAAAGTGCAATCTGTCAGACGCAGCACAGTGCTCAATCCATAATGGCACAGCTAAACAGATGTGTTTTCAGTCTTGATTTGCATGTGCCTAATGTTGGAGCACATCTGATCATTTCTGAAAGTTGACTCCAGTAGCGGGGGGGTGTAGTAGCTGAAGGCCAATTCACCTCACTTTGACTGAACTTATAGAATTTCTAGTTTATTCGATTCTAATGATCTGAGTGATCTGTTTGATCGGTTTGTATTCAGTGAGCATATCTGTAATGTATTGAGGTCATCTAAATGGAGTGTAAGCAGAGGTCAGAGATGGAGCACTGATGTACCAACAAACATACTGAATTAGAATGGCCAAGCACCTAAGGAAGAACATGAGAAACACTGCATTCTTTTTAATAAAGTGAACAAATATTAAGCTTTTTTCATTCTATACTTCTGTGATTCTTTCGTGCATTCAGCACTGAACAGCTGCTTTGTTTACAGCCCTTACCAAAGAAAAGTACCATCTATAGACAGAGAGTGAACTTGCATATCTATAGGAAATTTTCACAGTAATTCCGATATTATTTTTTCTTCTGGAGAAAGTCTTTTTCTTTTAGTTTGGTTGAGATAAAAGCAGTTTTTTTTAAAAAGTTTTTTCAATTGGCTACAGAAAAAAACACTGTTGTTCAATGACTTGTCTAACATTCAAAATACTTGAATACCTAGGTACTGTAATTAACTAATCCTAGTTAAGCCTTTAATTTGTATTTTAGGCTGAATACTATCTTGCAAAACAACTAGTAACATATAATTTATTGTCATCATAGCAAAAACTATTTTTTTAAAATAATTAATTAGGGACCGAGCACCGAACGGTGCAAGGCCCTATTGGAATTGCTCCGTTTCTTATTTAGGGACCGAGCACCGAACGGTGCAAGGCCCTATTGGAATTGCTCCGTTTATTATTAGGGACCGAGCACCGAAACGGTGCGTAGGCCCTATTGGAATTGCTCTGTTTATTAGGGACCGAGCACCGAACGGTGCAAGGCCCTATTGGAATTGCTCCGTTTATTAGGGACCGAGCACCGAAACGGTGCGTAGGCCCTATTGGAATTGCTCTGTTTATTATTATTCTTCTTCTTCTTCTTCTTCCGCGGAATGAATCGCAGTTTTGAGGGGCTAAACATGCCCGAAAACTCACGCAACTTTGCACACGCCTCAGAAGTGGCGAAAATTTACGTTTGTTATGGGCTTCGGAAGTGGGCGTGGCAAAATGACTCGACAGCGCCACCTAGAAAAATTAAACGGACGAGCCCCCGATATACAAATCACGCACATGCATGAAAATTGGCACACACCTCAAACACACAAAAACATACGAAAAAGTCTCTTGGAGCCATATCTCAAACCCAACAGGAAGTCGGATATTTTTGACTTCCTGCGGCGAAAAAGTGGCGTTTTTGCCATTTCCAGGCGTTGTATTTTAACGAACTCCTCCAAGGGATTTTATCCGATCAACACCAAAATTGGCTTTTATCATCTAAAGGCATTGGCGATGTTAAATTGCGAAGCTTTAGAGTTTTCATCGATGGGCGTGTCCGTGGCGGCCTCGCAAACTTTGACGATTCGCCACAAAACAAGAAGTCGTTATAACTCAGGCATGCATTATCTGATCTGCCTCAAAATTCACACGCTTGATAAGCGTCCTGACCTGAACATGTTTACATGCTGATATCCAGATACAGTTACAGCGCCACCTGCTGGCCACAGGAAATGACATGATTTACGGAGTTATAAACTCCTCCCACAAATTTGATCGTATCAGCACCAAAATTAAGTGGTGTTATCTGAAAGCTCTAGTGATGATATATAGTGAAGATCTAGAGTTTTTACAAAGGGGCGTGTCCGTGGCAGCATGACAAACCTCAACGCTTCGCCATGGAACAGGAAGTCCTTATAACACAACCACACAATGTCTGATCTGCCTGAAACTTCACATGATTAATAAACGTCCTCTCCTGAACACATCCACATAACAATATTGAAGTGGGCGTGGCAAAATGACTCGACAGCGCCACCTAGAAAAATTAAACGGACGAGCCCCCGATCTACGAATCACGCACATGCACAAAAATTGGCACACACCTCAAACATGGCAAAACATACGAAAAAGTCTCTTGGAGCCATATCTCAAACCCAACAGGAAGTCGGATATTATTAACTTCCTGTGGCGAAAAAGTGGCGTTTTTGCCATTTTCAGGCGTTGTATTTTAATGAACTCCTTCTAGGGATTTTATCTGATAAACACCAAAATTGGGTTTTGTCAACTTAAAGCCTTGGTGATGTTAAATTGCGAAGCTTTAGAGTTTTCATCGATGCGCGTGTCCGTGGCGGCCTCGCAAACTTTGATGATTCGCCACAAAACAGGAAGTCTTTATAACTCTGGCATGCAATATTCGATCTGCCTCAAAATTCACACATTTCATAACAGTCCTGACCTGATCAGGTTTACGTGCCGATATCCAGTTACAGTTATAGCGCCACCTGCTGGCCACAGGAAATGACATGTTTGACACTGTAACAAACTCCTCCCACAAACTTTCCCGTATCAGCACCAAAATAGAGTGGTGTCATCTGAAAGCTCTATCGGTGATATATTGTGAAGATCTAGAGTTTTTGCAGAGGGGCGTGTCTGTGGCGGCATGACAAACCTCAACGCTTCGCCATGAAACAGGAATTTCTTATAACTCAACCACACAATGTCTGATCTGCCTGAAACTTCACATGATTGATAAAGGTCCTCTCCTGAACACATCCACATGACAATATTGAGTCAGTCATAGCGCCACCTGCTGGCAGAAGGTAGTTTGGCTTGTAACCCGGCCACACAATGTCCGATCTGCCTGAAACTTCACATGGTTGATGAAAGTCCTCTCTTGAGCACATCTACATAATAATATTGAGTCATAGTCATAGCGCCACCTGCTGGCAGAAGGAATTTTGGCTTGTAACTTGGCCACACAATGTCAGATCTGCCTAAAATGTCACATGGTTGATGAAAGTCCTCTCCTAAACAGATCTATATAATAATATTGAGTCTTTCATAGCGCCACCTGCTGGCAGAATGTAGTTTGTCTTATAACACAATCTCCATACAATCTCTGATCTGCCTGAAACTTCACATGGTTAATAAAAGTCCGCTCCTGAACACATCCACATAACAACATTGAGTCAGTCAAAACGCCACCTGCTGGCAGAAGGTAGTTTGGCTTATAACTCAGCCAAACAATGTCCCATGTGCCTGAAACTTCACATGGTTGATAAGATTCCTCTCCGGAAGACATCTACATGCCAATCTTAAGTCACAGTTATAGCGCCACCTGCTGACAGGAGGAAGTTTGGCATAAATCTGTGATTTTCTTAGATCATTTTTTATATATTGGCTTAAATTATTATTGTTCGCTGTTCTCTGTCATCGTAAGGTCACCGGGCGGCGGTGAGCCCGGGTGCGAGGTCCCTATCATCGCTGCTTGCAGCTTTAATTATTATTATTATTAGGGACCGAGCACCGAACGGTGCAAGGCCCTATTGGAATTGCTCCGTTTATTATTATTATTATTATTATTATTCTCCTGCGGAATGAATCGCGATTTTGAGGGGCTAAACATGCCCGAAAACTCACGCAACTTTGCACACGCCTCAGAAGTGGCGAAAATTTACGTTTGTTATGGCCTTCGGAAGTGGGCGTGGCAAAATGACTCGATAGCGCCACCTAGAAAAATTAAACGGACGAGCCCCCGATCCACGAATCATGCAGATGCACGAAAATTGGCACACACCTCAAACATGCCAAAACATACGAAAAAGTCTCTTGGAGCCATATCTCAAACCCAACAGGAAGTCGGATATTTTTAACTTCCTGCGGCGAAAAAGTGGCGTTTTTGCCATTTCCAGGCGTTGTATTTTAACGAACTCCTCCTAGGGATTTTATCCGATCGACACCAAAATTGGGTTTTGTCATCTAAAGGCCTTGGCGATGTTAAATTGCGAAGCTTTAGAGTTTTCGTCGATGGGCGTGTCCGTGGCGGCCTCGCAAACTTTGAAGATCGCCGCAAAAGAGGAAGTCGTTATAACTCAGGCATGCATTATCAGATCTGCCTCAAAATTCACAAGCTTGATAAGAGTCCTGACCTGAACACGTTTACATGCCAATATCCAGATACAGTTACAGCACCACCTGCTGGCCACAGGAAATGACATGATTTACGGAGTTATAAACTCCTCCCACAAATTTTATCGTATCAACACCAAAATTGAGTGGTGTTATCTGAAAGCTCTAGCGATGTTATATTGTGAAGATCTAGAGTTTTCGCAGAGGGGTGTGTCCGTGGCAGTATGACAAACCTCAACGCTTCGCCATGGAACAGGAAGTCCATATAACACAACCACACAATGTCCGATCTGCCTGAAACTTCACATGGTTGATAAACGTCATCTCTTGAACACATCCACATAACAATATTGAAGTGGGCATGGCAAAATGACTCGACAGCGCCACCTAGAAAAATTAAACGGACGAGCCCCCGATCTACGAATCACGCACATGCACAAAAATTGGCACACACCTCAAACATGGCAAAACATATGAAAAAGTCTCTTGGAGCCATATCTCAAACCCAACAGGAAGTCGGATATTTTTAACTTCCTGTGGCGAAAAAGTGGTGCTTTTGCCATTTTCAGGCGTTGTATTTTAACGAACTCCTCCTAGGGATTTTATCTGATAAACACCAAAATTGAGTTTTGTCATCTTAAAGCCTTGGTGATGTTAAATTGCGAAGCTTTAGAGTTTTCATTGATGGGCGTGTCCGTGGCGGCCTCGCAAACTTTGATGATTCGCCACAAAACAGGAAGTCTTTATAACTCTGGCATGCATTATCCGATCTGCCTCAAAATTCACACATTTAATAACAGTCCTGACCTGATCAGGTTTACGTGCCGATATCTAGTTACAGTTATAGCGCCACCTGCTGGCCACAAGAAATGACATGTTTGACACTGTAACAAACTCCTTCCACAAACTTTCCCGTATCAGCACCAAAATAGAGTGGTGTCATCTGAAAGCTCTATCGATGATATATTGTAAAGATCTAGAGTTTTTGCAGAAGGGCGTGTCCGTGGCGGCATGACAAACCTCAACGCTTCGTCATGAAAAAGGAAGTCCTTATAACTCAACCACACAATGTCTGATCTGCCTGAAACTTTACATGGTTGATTAAATTCCTCTCCTGAAGACATCTAAATGCCAATATTGAGTCAGTCATAGCGCCACCTAGTGACAGAAGGTAGTTTTGCTTATAACTCAGCCACACAATGTCCAATCAGCCTGAAACTTCACAGGGTTGATAAAAGTCCTTTCCTAAACACATCTACATGCCAATATTGAGTCACAGTCATAGCGCCACCTGCTGGCAACAGGTAGTTTGGCTTATAACTCAGCCACACAATGTCCGATCTGCCTGAAACTTCACATGGTTGATAAAAGTCTTCTCCTGAACACATCTACATAACAATATTGAGTCAGTTATAGCGCCACCTGCTGGCAGAAGGTAGTTTGGCTTATAACTCAGCCACACAATGTCAGAACTGCTTGAAACTTCTCATAGTTGATAAAATTATTCTCCTGAAGACATCTACATGACAAAACTGAGTCACAGTCATAGCGCCACCTGCTGACAGGAGGAAGTTTGGCATAAATCTGTGGATTTCTCAGGTTTTTTTATATATATCGGCTTAAATTGCTATTGTTCACTGTTCTCTGTCATCCTGAGGCCACCGGGAGGCGGTGAGCACGGGTGCGAGGTCCCTATCATCGCTGCTTGCAGCTTTAATTATTATTATTATTATTATTCCGCCCCCTATCGGGGCACTTTTGAGGGTCTAAACATGCCCGAAAACTCATGAAAATTTGCACACACACCAAACCCGGTGTAAATAGCAGGTTGATATGGGTCTCGGAAGTGGGCGTGGCAAAATGACTCGACAGCGCCACCTAGAAAAATTAAACGGACGAGCCCCCGATCCACGAATCACACACATGCACGAAAATTGGCACACACCTCAAACACGCCAAAACATACGAAAAAGTCTCTTGGAGCCATATCTCAAACCCAACAGGAAATTGGATATTTTTGACTTCCTGCGGCCAAAAAGTGGCGTTTTTGCCATTTCCAGGCGTTGTATTTTAACGAACTCCTCCTAGGGATTTTATCCGATCGACACCAAAATTGGGTTTTGTCATCTAAAGGCCTTGGCGATGTTAAATTGCGAAGCTTTTGAGTTTTCGTCGATGGGCGTGTCCGTGGCGGCCTCGCAAACTTTGACAATTCGCCACAAAACAGGAAGTCGTTATAACTCAGGCATACATTATCCGATCTGCCTCAAAAGTCACACGCTTCATAAGAGTCCTAACCTGAACACGTTTACATGCCAATATCCAGATATAGTTATAGCGCCACCTGCTGGCCACAGGAAATTACATGTTTTACACTGTAACAAACTCCTCCCACAAATTTTTTCGTATCAGCACCAAAATAGAGTGGTGTCATCTGAAAGCTCTAGTGATGATATATTGTGAAGATCTAGAGTTTTCGGAGAGGGGCGTGTCCGTGGCGGCATGACAAACCTCAACGCTTCGCCAAGGAACAGGAAGTCCTTATAACTCAACCACACAAAGTCTGATCAGCCTGAAACTTCACATGGTTGATATACGTCATCTCTTGAACACATCCACATAACAATATTGAAGTGGGCGTGGCAAAATGACTCGACAGCGCCACCTAGAAAAATTAAACAGACGAGCCCCTGATCTACGAATCACGCACATGAGCGAAAATTGGCACACACCTCAAACACGCCAAAACATACGAAAAAGTCTCTTGGAGCCATATCTCAAGCCCAACAGGAAGTTGGATATTTTTAACTTCCTGCTGCAAATAAGTGGCATTTTTGCCATTTCCAGGCGTTGTATCTTAACTCCTCCTCCTAGGGATTTTATGCTATCGACACCAAAATTGGGTTTTGTCATCTAAAGGCCTTGGCGATGTTAAATTGCGGAGCTTTATAGTTTTTGTCGATGGGCGTGTCCGTGGCGGCCCCGCAAACTTTGACGATTCGCCACAAAACCGGAAGTCATTATAACTCAGGCATGCATTATCAGATCTGCCTCAAAATTCACACGTTTGATAACAGTCCTGACCTGAACACGTTTACATGCCAATATCCAGATAGAGTTATAGCGCCACCTGCTGGCCACAGCAAATGTCATGATTTACAGAGTAATAAACTCCTCCCACTATTTTTTTTGTATCAGCACCAAATTTGGTGGGTTGTTATCTGAAAGCTTAAGTGATGATATATTGTCAAGATCTAGAGTTTTTGCAGAGGGGCGTGTCCGTGGCGGCATGACAAACCTCAACGTTTCGCCGTGGAACAGGAAGTCCTTATATCTCAACCAAACAAAGTCAGATCAGCCTGAAACTTGACATGGCTCATAAAAGTCGTCTTCTGAACACATCCCCAAAACAGTAATGAGTCAGTCATAACGCCACCTGCTGGCAGAAGGTAGATAGTCTTATAACTCAGCCAAACAACATCCGATCTGCCTGAAACTTAACATGGTTGATTAAATTCCATTACTGAAGGCATCTACATGCCAATCTTAAGTCACAGTTATAGCGCCACCTGCTGGCAGATGGTAGTTTGCATTATAACTCAACCACACAAAGTCCGATCTGCCTGAAAGTCCACATGGTTGATAAAAGTCCTCTCCTGAACACATCTACATAACAACATTGAGTCTGTCGTAGCGCCACCTGCTGACACAAGGCAGTTTGGCTTATAACTCAGCTAAACAATGTTCGATCTGCCTGAAACTTTACATGGTTGATAAGATTCCTCTCCTGGTGACATCTACATGCCAATCTTGAGTCACAGTCATAGCGCCACCTGCTGAGAGGAGGAGCTTTGGCATAAATCGGTGATTTTCTCAGATTTTTTTTAATATATCGGCTTAAATTATTACTGTTCGCTGTTCTCTGTCATCCTGAGGCCACCGGGTGGCGGTGAGCCCGGGTGCGAGGTCCCTATCATCGCTGCTTGCAGCTTTAATTAGGGACCGAGCACCGAACGGTGCAAGGCCCTATTGGAATTGCTCCGTTTATTATTATTATTATTCTTCTCTCCAATGAATCGCGATTTTGAGGGGCTAAACATGCCCGAAAACTCACGCAACTTTGCACACACCTCAGAAGTGGCGAAAATTTACGTTTTTTATGGTCTTCGGAAGTGGGCGTGGCAAAATGACTCGACAGCGCCACCTAGAAAAATTAAACGGACAAGCCCCCGATCCACGAATCACGCACATGCACGAAAATTGGCCCACACCTCAAACATGCCAAAACATACAAAAAAGTCTCTTGGAGCCATATCTCAAACCCAACAGGAAGTTGGATATTTTTGACTTCCTGCGACGAAAAAGTGGCATTTTTGCCATTTCCAGGCGTTGTATTTTAACGAACTCCTCCTAGGGATTTTATCCGATCGACACCAAAATGGGGTTTTGTCATCTAAAGGCCTTGGCGATGTTAAATTGCGAAGCTTTAGAGTTTTCGTCGATGGGCGTGTCCGTGGCGGCCTCGCAAACTTTGACGATTCGCCACAAAACAGGAAGTCGTTATAACTCAGGCATGCATTATCCGATCTGCCTCAAAATTCACACGTTTGATAAGAGCCCTGACCTGAAAACGTTTACATGCCGATATCCAGATACAGTTATAGCGCCACCTGCTGGCCACAGGAAATGACATGTTTTACATCATAACAAACTCCTCCCACAAATTTTTTCGTATCAGCACCAAATTTGGGTTGTTTTATCCGAAAGCCCTAGCGATGATATATTGTGAAGATCTAGAGTTTTCGCAGAGGGGCGTGTCCGTGGCGGCATGACAAACCTCAAAGCTTCGCCATGGAACAGGAAGTCCTTATAACTCAAGCACACAATGTCAGCTCTGCCTGAAACTTCACATGGTTGATAAACGTCATCTCTTGAACACATCCTCATAACAATAATGAAGTGGGCATGGCAAAATGACTCGACAGCGCCACCTATAAAAATTAAACGGACGAGCCCCTGATCTACGAATCATGCACATGCACGAAAATTGGCACACACCTCAAACATGCCAAAACATACGAAAAAGTCTCTTGGAGCCATAACTCAAACCCAACAGGAAGTCGGATATTTTTAACTTCCTGCGGCAAATAAGTGGCATTTTTGCCATTTCCAGGCGTTGTATCTTAACAAACTCCTCCTAGGGATTTTATGCTATCGACACCAAAATTGGGTTTTGTTATCTAAAGGCCTTGTCGATGTTAAATTGCGAAGCTTTAGAGGTTTTGTCGATGGGCGTGTCCGTGGCGGCCTCGCAAACTTTAACGATTCGCCACAAAACCGGAAGTCATTATAACTCAGGCATGCATTATCAGATCTGCCTCAAAATTCACGTTTAATATAAGTCCAGACCAGAACAAGTTTACATGCCGATATCCAGATACAGTTACAGCGCCACCTGCTGGCCACAGAAAATGTCATGATTTACAAAGTAATAAACTCATTCCACAAATGTTTTCATATCAGCACCAAATTTGGTTGGTTGTGTATCTGAAAGCTCAAGCGATGATATAATATGAAGATCTAGAGTTTTCGCAGAGGGGCGTGTATGTGGTGGCATGACAAACCTCAACGCTTCGCCATGAAACAGGAAGTCCTTATAACTTAACCACACAATGTCCAATCAGCCTGAAACTTCACATGGTTGATTAAATTTATCTCCTGAACAAATCTACATTGCAATATTGAGTCACAGTCCTAGCGCCACCTACTGACAGAAGAAAGTTTGGCATAAATCTGTGATTTTCTCAAGTTTTTTATATATATCAGCTTAAGATATTATTGTTCACTGATTTCTGTCATCCTGAGGCCACCGGGCGGCGGTGAGCCCGGGTGCGAGGTCCCTATCATCGCTGCTTGCAGCTTTAATTATTATTATTCTTCTCTCCAATGAATCGCGATTTTGAGGGGCTAAACAAGCCCGAAAACTCACGCAACTTTGCACACGCCTCAGAAGTGGCGAAAATTTACTTTTTTTATGGTCTTCTGAAGTGGGCGTGGCAAAATGACTCGACAGCGCCACCTAGAAAAATTAAACGGACAAGCCCCCGATCCACGAATCACGCACATGCACAAAAATTGGCACACACCTCAAACATGCCAAAACATACAAAAAAGTCTCTTGGAGCCATATCTCAAACCCAACAGGAAGTTGGATATTTTTGACTTCCTGCGACGAAAAAGTGGCGTTTTTGCCATTTCCAGGCGTTGTATTTTAACGAACTCCTCCTAGGGATTTTATCCGATCGACACCAAAATTGGGTTTTGTCATCTAAAGGCCTTGGCGATGTTAAATTGCGAAGCTTTAGAGTTTTCATCGATGGGCGTGTCCGTGGCGGCCTCGCAAACTTTGACGATTCGCCACAAAACAGGAAGTCGTTATAACTCAGTCATGCATTATCCGATCCGCCTCAAAATTCACACGTTTGATAAGAGTCCTGACCTGAACAAGTTTACATGCCAATATCCAGATACAGTTATAGCGCCACCTGCTGGCCACAGGAAATGACATGTTTTACATCGTAACAAACTCCTCCCACAAATTTTTTTGTATCAGCACCAAATTTGGGTTGTGTTATCTGAAAGCCCTAGCGATGATATATTGTGAAGATCTAGAGTTTTCGCAGAGGGGCGTGTCCGTGGCGGCATGACAAACCTCAACGCTTCGCCATGGAACAGGAAGTCCTTATAACTCAAGCACACAATGTCCGATCTGCCTGAAACTTAACATGGTGGATAAAAGTCCTCTCCTGAACACATCCTCATAACAATAATGAAGTGGGCGTGGCAAAATGACTCGACAGCGCCACCTATAAAAATTAAACGGAAGAGCCCCTGATCTACGAATCACGCACATGCACGAAAATTGGCACACACCTTAAACAAGCCAAAACATACGAAAAAGTCTCTTGGAGCCATAACTCAAACCCAACAGGAAGTCGGATATTTTTAACTTCCTGCGGCAAATAAGTGGCATTTTTGCCATTTCCAGGCTTTGTATCTTAACGAACTCCTCCTAGGGATTTTATGCTATCGACACCAAAATTGGGTTTTGTCATCTAAAGGCCTTGGCGATGTTAAATTGCGAAGCTTTAGAGGTTTTGTCGATGGGCGTGTCCGTGGCGGCCTCACAAACTTTAACGATTCGCCACAAAACCGGAAGTCATTATAACTCAGGCATGCATTACCCGATCTGCCTCAAAATTCACACGTTTAATAAGAGTCCAGACCAGAACAAGTTTACATGCCGATATCCAGATACAGTTATAGCGCCACCTGCTGACCACAGAAAATGTCATGATTTACAAAGTAATAAACTCATCCCACAAATGTTTTCATATCAGCACCAAATTTGGTTGGTTGTGTATCTGAAAGCTCAAGCGATGATATATTGTGAAGATCTAGAGTTTTCGTAGAGGGGCGTGTATGTGGTGGCATGACAAACCTCAACGCTTCGCCATGAAAAAGGAAGTGCTTATAACTCAGGCACACAATGTCTGATCTGCCTGAAACTTCACATGGTTGATTAAATTCCTCTCCTGAAGACATCTAAATGCCAATATTGAGTCAGTCATAGCGCCACCTAGTGACAGAAGGTAGTTTTGCTTATAACTCAGCCACACAATGTCCAATCAGCCTGAAACTTCACAGGGTTGATAAAAGTCCTCTCCTGAAGACATCTACGTGCCAATATTGAGTCACAGTCATAGCGCCACCTGCTGGCAACAGGTAGTTTGGCTTATAACTCAGCCACACAATGTCCGATCTGCCTGAAACTTCACATGGTTGATTAAATTCCATTACTGAAGGCATCTACATGCCAATCTTAAGTCACAGTTATAGCGCCACCTGCTGGCAGTTGGTAGTTTGCATTATAACTCAACCACACAAAGTCCGATCTGCCTGAAAGTTCACATGGTTGATAAAAGTCCTCTCCTGAACACATCTACATAACAACATTGAGTCTGTCGTAGCGCCACCTGCTGACAAAAGGCAGTTTGGCTTATAACTCAGCTAAACAATGTTCGATCTGCCTGAAACTTCACATGATTGATAAGATTCCTCTCCTGGTGACATCTACATGCCAATCTTGAGTCACAGTCAAAGCGCCACCTGCTGAGAGGAGGAGGTTTGGCATAAATCGGTGATTTTCTCAGATTTTTTAAATATAATGGCTTAAATTATTACTGTTCGCTGTTCTCTGTCATCCTGAGGCCACCGGGCGGCGGTGAGCCCGGGTGCGAGGTCCCTATCATCGCTGCTTGCAGCTTTAATCTTCTTCTTCTTCTTCTTCTTCTTCTTCCGCGGAATGAATCGCGGTTTTGAGGGGCTAAACATGCCCGAAAACTCACGAAACTTCGCACACGCCTCAGAAGTGGTGAAAATTTACGTTTATTATGGGTCTCGGAAAGGCGTGTGGCAAAATGACTCGACAGCGCCACCTAGAAAATTTAAACTGACGAGCCCCCGATCCACGAATCACGCAAATGCACGAAAATTGGCACACACCTCAAACACGCCAAAACATACGAAAAAGTCTCTTGGAGCCATATCTCAAACCCAACAGGAAGTCGGATATTTTTAACTTCCTGCGGCGAAAAAGTGTCATTTTTGCCATTTCTAGCCGTTGTATTTTAACGAACTCCTCCTAGAGATTTTATCCGATTGACACCAAAATTGGGTTTTGTCATCTAAAGGCCTTGGCGATGTTAAATTGCGAAGCTTTAGAGTTTTCGTCGATGGGCGTGTCCGTGGCGGCCTCGCAAACTTTAACGATTCGCCACAAAACAGGAAGTCGTTATAACTCAGGCATGCATTATCCGATCTGCCTCAAAATTCACACGTTTGATAAGAGTCCTGACCTGAACAAGTTTACATGCCGATATCCAGATACAGTTATAGTGCCACCTGCTGGCCACAGGAAATGACATGTTTTACATCGTAACAAACTCCTCCCACAAATTTTTTCGTATCAGCACCAAATTTGGGTTGTGTTATCTGAAAGCTCTAGCGATGATATATTGTGAAGATCTAGAGTTTTCGGAGAGGGGCGTGTCCGTGGCGGCATGACAAACCTCAACGCTTCGCCATGGAACAGGAAGTCCTTATATCTCAAGCACACAATGTCCGATCTGCCTGAAACTTCACATGGTTGATAAAAGTCCTCTCCTGAACACATCCTCATAACAATAATGAAATGGGTGTGGCAAAATGACTCGACAGCGCCACCTATAAAAATTAAACGGACGAGCCCCTGATCTACGAATCACGCACATGCATGAAAATTGGCACACACCTTAAACACGCCAAAACATACGAAAAAGTCTCTTGGAGCCATATCTCAAACCAAACAGGAAGTCGGATATTTTTAACTTCCTGCGGCAAATAAGTGGCATTTTTGCCATTTCCAGGCTTTGTATCTTAACGAACTCCTCCTAGGGATTTTATCCTATCGACACCAAAATTGGGTTTTGTCATCTAAAGGCCTTGGCGATGTTAAATTGCGAAGCTTTAGAGTTTTCGTTGATGGGCGTGTCCGTGGCGGCCTCGCAAACTTTGACGATTTGCCACAAAACCGGAAGACATTATAACTCAGGCATGCATTATCCGATCTGCCTCAAAATTCACATGTTTAATATAAGTCCAGACCAGAACAAGTTTACATGCCGATATCCAGATACAGTTATAGCGCCACCCGCTGGCCACAGAAAATGTCATGATTTACAAAGTAATAAACTCATCCCACAAATTTTTTCATATCAGCGCCAAATTTGGGTGGTTGTGTATCTGAAAGCTCAAGCGATGATATATTGTGAAGATCTAGAGTTTTCGCAGAGGGGCGTGTCTGTGGTGGCATGACAAACCTCAACGCTTCGCCATGAAAAAGGAAGTCCTTATAACTCAACCACACAATGTCTGATATGCCTGAAACTTCACAGGATTGATAAAAGTCCTCTCCTGAAGACATCTACATGCCAATATTGAGTCACAGTCATAGCGCCACCTGCTGGCAGAAGGTAGTTTGGCTCATAACTCAGCCACACAATGTCCGATCTGCCTGAAAGTTCACATGGTTGATAAAAGTCTTCTCCTGAACATATCTACATAACAATATTGAGTCAGTTATAGCGCCACCTGCTGGCAGAAGGTAGTTTGTATTATAACTCAGCCAAACAATGTCAGAACTGCTTGAAACTTCACATGGTTGATAAAATTATTCTCCTAAAGACATCTACATGACAATACTGAGTCACAGTCATAGCGCCACCTGCTGATAGGAGGAAGTTTGGCATAAATCTGTGGATTTTTAAAGTTTTTTATATATATCGGCTTAAATTGTTATTGTTCACTGTTCTCTGTCATCCTGAGGCCACCGGGCGGCGGTGAGCCCGGGTGCGAGGTCCCTATCATCGCTGCTTGCAGCTTTAATATTATGTTTAAAATTGTCAAATGTAAGCACTTGGAAAATATTTGTAAAATAACTACAATTTCACAGGAAGACAAATCATTTTGCCCTCAAATGCATGTTTTTATGTAGCACAAACAGCTTAAGTCAAATCATTCTTTACTTTATATATGGAATAATTAATTACTTAATAATAGAATATATGGAATTTAAAACAATAAAGTAAAAAAAAAAAAAAAATCTAAAATCAGTTCAGAAGTGTCTAGTTTGCTTGCTAGTAAAAATGTATTTTAAAAGAATCACAATTAGAATTGGCCATGAAAAAACTAAATCCTTCCACCACTATGTAATCTGTCAGACTTTTACTGCATTTCAACTGAAACTTGTCTACCTGTAGTTTCTGCAGGTTGCTGTTTATGGTGACCGTGCAGATCTGCAGATGTTTCAGGTAGTTTTTCTCTGTGTGCACCATCTCCTCTATTGCCATGAGCTGCCTCTGAGCGGCTCTCTCTCTGGCTGCTGCTTCTTCTGCTGCAACCCTTGCCTTCCTCTCCTCTTCATCCTCTTCTTCCTCTGCAAGCTCTTCTAACGCATTGTCCATCTCTTTAGCTCCTTCCGTCTCCTCATCTACAGTCAGAGTTATATTTGCCTTCAGGGAATTTGCCATGAGACGATCTGAAATGCATAAAGGTTCATTTGTTTTTAGATTTCCAAATAAAAGAAATTGAAAGGACTGAGTCTTTACAAACACTTCAAACAACATTGTGTCATTAGTGCTTGGAGAAAATTACATATTATTATTGTTATTTTCTAAATTGTTATCATCTAAAACTTACAACTTGTATAATTCATTGAATGTCTAGCAAATAAAAAACATCTGCAAAAACCCAAGAAAGGCTAAATTATTTGTTTATTGAATTTACCATAATTTTCAGTTTCAATAACTTCAAGAATAACAATAATAATAACGATAATGTTTTATTTTTACACAGTAGAATATTAAATTATACAATTTCATTTAAAATATTATTAATTCTGTAAAGTGCTTTCCTAAATAGTACCATTTAGCTTTAGCTTACATTTTAGGACTTTAAACATTTGATTTCACAACATATATATATATATTAAATAGATTCAGTTTAAAATGAACTGAAAAATAAAAATAAAAACTTTAGATCCATAACCATGAGTGGACAGATGCATGCTTCACTTTGTCACTGAACATTTGAAAATGTGAAGTCAAATACTTAAGTCAAAGTAAAAATGAATGACTTCCGTTTACTTTGTAGCTGCAATTAGTGGTCAGCATAAACACTCCTTAAGAATGCTATTTGTACTGCAAGAACCCACCCTAAACTTAATCACACATAAAAATAGCTTAAATGAATCATCAATCAAGACTATTACATTACATACAGAAAACAGACTCTGCTGTCACACATATATGGACCACCCATAAAGAGCTGAGTGCTCTGTATTGTAATCTATCAAGAGGGGGTAAAACACCATGTCTAAAGAGCCCCATGCTTCCAATAGATCCTGCAAAGACAGCTTTTGACTGCAGGAACAACTCATTTCATTATAAAGCAATAAATATAGTGATATTTTTCATAGCCAGCATGAAAATTTCATGTTTATTTACTTAGCCTATTTAGTAAATTCTATTTACACCATTTTTTTATTTTATTTATGCCAGCCAGATTTAGTTCTATAAAACCCCCCAAAAAGATGTTTAGCTTCAACTGTTGTCAATGGTGATTTGTAAAATGCTAAATTATGGCCACCAGCCATCTGAGTAAAAAACACACAGGTAATATACAGGCAAAACTAAATGAATACCTATGGCTAGGGCCAGACAGAATCTGTGGACATGTTTAGCTATTTCTGTGCAGACCTATTTATGCAAAATGGTTTTGGAAGAATCACTACTAAAAACTAAATTAATGAAATAAAATTAATACCTTTAATAACTTTTATTTATTGTTTATAACGCAAATCTAATTAGATCCACTTATTTGGTAAACAAAGCAAGTCTCTCATACATCTACCAAGAGACAGAAAATATTACTTTACAAACTATTTTAAATAAATCATATGAACATTTTCAAATTTGTTAATAATATTACTGACATTAATTTAAAAACTAAATAAATATAAATTTACACAAGTAAATAAATGAGCTCGATGGGATAAAAATCTGCGGAAATCTGAGGATTTCTGCACGCACAAATTCTGTGTGGGCCTATCGTAGCTCTTGATGACATGTTGAGGTTTTACAAACCGAAATGACTAGTCTATGCAAGAAACTAAACATTAATTCTTAAATTATTACATTTAACAGCCTTTGCAAATTGTTCTGAGCATATTTACAACAATCATCTTCTAAAATAAGTACATATCATTATGATGATCAGTACACCACAAATGTCCACCTTCTCCACTGTAAACAATGAGCATCAGCTCACAGTGTTGCGCATATATGGTAACATCATTCATCCCTATGCAACATATCATATCAGACAGTGATACATTTGCTTTTATAAAAGTTAAGTTTCTCAATATATTGTCAGGAGCCTCTGGTATTAAATTTGTGTTTTTTGAACTCTCAAATTTTTTATGCATCAATAATGACTCTTTAATGCTCTATTGAAGAAAAAAGATTGTATTTTTGGGTGAACTATCCCTTTAGAATCACAGACCAACAGACCGAAACTAACTTAAGAAAAAAACCTGGGTCAAAGTCTGACAAGGCAAACTTTATGATATTTGTGCAGTCATTTAAAAGATAAAGAAACATTCATATATCATCAACCCTACTTCTACATTTCCAGCTACAACCACATTCATCTTTAAGCACATAAAAATACACTGCAAGTGCAAACCGCATCCGTAGGCATTAACAACAAGCTTGTAGCAAGTGTTCAAGGCCAGCACGCTCAAAGCGAAAACCACAAAGTCAGCATGTAGCACAGAGAGCATACGCTCCCTCTCTGAGAGCTCCAACACTAGTGCTGCACTGCAGTAGAACAAACCCCTACTTAAGGAGTGTAGAAATGACAGGTTTACCACAAGAACAATCCCAAGAAAACAACCAAATGCATCATTACCTTTACAGAACGGGAAGGGCTAACCCTGGTGTTCTTGCGCTGAAAAAAAAAGGAAGAGAGATGGCTGTGGAAAGCCTGACACACACTCTTAGACTGGTGTAAGTTTGTCCACTGAGTCACACTGCAGGGCCTCATGTGGGACGGGTGTGTGAGGAAAGGGGGGATGGGTGGGTCAGCGGGGAGGACTGAGCCGGGGGAGGTGGGATTTTAGCAGTGGGGATCCGGATAGGACCACTGCCGATACACACACTTTGATGAATGCACAGATTGCCTGCAGTAGCCATTGGTAAGGAAGTGACGACTGCACAGGATGAAGCGGATTGGATGGCAGGAGTTCAAGAGCTGGTACACAACACACTTACAAACACACTAGGCAACTGCAGTAAACAAAAGCAACAAAAGCCCCATGTGGGCCAGGAAACAGCTCGCTAACTTGATGGACAGAGCTGTTAAACAGCTAAAGCAATTAACGCAAGTGTTTCGAACACATCCTGATTTAAGTGAGTGAATTTGAGCTTTTAACCACATGTTAGGATACAATTTTTCTCTATAAGTTTTTCAAAGTGCTTAATTAGATCAGTTAACTGGTGCATAGCCTCAATATAGAATATAAAAGAGGAGAAAATATAACATAAATAGCTTTTCTTCCAAGTACTCTTATTATAAGAACATGAGAAAGGAAAAGAGAAAAAGAGAAAAACAATAAAACCAAAACAAATCAGTGAGTGTTTCAAGCTATCCCCGCCCCCCCTTGTATGTGATTGACATCAATAATAATCTAATGTTATATGTTTGATTTCAGGCCCAACTTCGTGCTTACATTCACTTAAAAGATAAATATGTTCTAACCATCAGGTTGGTTTAAAGGTCCTATGAAGTGCTTTGAAATTAGCATTTTTTATTGAATGTTTGGCGTAATATCAAGTGAAAAAGGTAGAGAGGGTAGAGAGGGACATAGAGTAGCTCATCCCCTTTTTGTAAAAATAGCCAATAGTGTTTTGCTTTTATCACAGATCTTCCTGTGAGAGTTGATATCAAGTGCATCAAATGAAAAGCAAATTAAAGGAGCTTAAAGGGGGCAGGACATGTCTAGTAGACACTACACTGTAGCGTGCAAGAATTATTGGAAAAAATGTAATAAACTTTCAAAACTGACTGTTAAAAAAACAATAACCAGAGTAATTAAATAAATGAATAAAAAAAATCACTTTCTGTAAAATGAAACCAAAGTTTGCATTAACACACAAGCATGTGGATATTGAGAGCCAAATTCACACAGATCATAAGCGGTTAAAAGACAAAAGTGTTTTGCCGAACTAAGTCTATTATTATTAAAAAGTGCTCCATTTCATAACAAAGCTCTCAATACAAATTAAAAAATGAAATTTGTTTAAGATCAAATAAAACAGCTGTCTTTGTTTTGTACTAAATGTTATTAACTTTTTGTTATGCATAACAGATTTCATAAGAAACCATAAATTTAGCCTTGACTTTTTTTAGGTAGTTATATTTGTGGTTATTTTAATAAATCAGTGGTACTTAGGTAGCTAAGGTGTTAACATGTATTCATTCATTTTATTTTCGGTTTAGTCCCTTTAGAACCAACAAATTATCCAGCATGTTTTACACACCTCATGCCCTTCCGGCCGCAACCCAACACTAGGAAACACCCAAACACTCTTGCATTTACACACATACACTATGGCCAATTTAGCTTATTCAATTCACCTATACTGCATGTCTTTGGACTGTGGGGGGAAACCAGAGCATCCGTAGAAAACTCACGCAAAACACGGGGAGAACATGCAAACTAGACACAGAAATGCTAACTGACCCAGCCAGGGCTCAAACCAGTGACCTTCTTGCTGTGAGGCGATCGTGTTACCCACTGAGCCACCGTGATACCACTAGGGTATTAACATTATCAGGGAATTCATCATGTGTGTTGCTTTTTGGTTATTCGATTTAAGCAATTGTGCTAACATCTTCAGAATATTGACATTTAAATTTAGCTTACTCCTTATTGCCTCTGACAGTGAAACAATGTCAGAGGCAGTTTAATTATGCAACCTTCAGAATTGGGTGGTGTGTCTACAGGGCATTTGTACTGTTCTCATAATGAAATTTGTGTGACAAGCACGTGGACCTTTTTATACACAACTAAAGTATGTTTTGAGCTTAAGGTCAAGGGTTTGACTCCTTGAGAGCACACACACACACACTTTAAACTTTGTACTTTACATGTACTGTATCTCACTACGGACAAATATGTTCAGAAAATAAGATACAAATATCTTCTGTAAAGTGACGTACTAAATGTTAGTGTGATGGATTTTTATGTGCAAATAATTTAAATGTATGGGTGGATATTTAAGTCTACGCATAATTTGTTGATTGAATTTTGAGATAGAAATATACATCACCAAAGAGAACTATGTAGGTTTTTATGTAAGAATATTAATATATATATATATATATATATATATATATATATATATATATATATATATATATATATATATATATATATATATAGAAATTAATAATAATAAAAGATAAGCAGACATAAACTTTCCACAAGACGTTTAACATTCAGTTCGAAAACTAGAATGTTCTTTAATGCAAATTTTCCACTTCACTGTTAGAAATGTCAAGTCTCACATCCTGTAAGACTGCATTCATATGCTGAATGTGGAAGTTCAGTGAGTGTCTCTGTGTTTTCACACAGTTTATATTAAGTAACAAAACACTACGAACAAAACTACATATCTGGATGGCTTCAACTTTAGTGATTTCACAAAACAAACAAGAAAAAGTTAAAAACTAAATTAGTTGTGGATTTCAATAATGAGTTTTGAGACTAAAACACTTTAAAGTAATTCAAAGTGATACCATATCAATAAACATATCATACATTAGCCCAAATAGCAAGACACTGCAAGCAAAAACAGTCATTTTGATATTTTTTTACCCTGAGCTAAGCCATATCTCCATATTAGAAGCACTCACATTCACCAAACTTTAGCTTTTAATGTATATTGTGAAAAATATGTAGAGGTACATGTTCATACATAACTTGCCAGAATAAATTAATTTTATGCACATTATTCCTGTCTATTTTCTGAAAAAAAAAAAAAAAAAAATATATATATATATATATATATATATATATATATATATATATATATATATATATATATATATATATATATATATATATATATATATATATATATATATATATAT